>NC_057864.1:135307210-136507210 GCF_019393635.1 Dromiciops gliroides
GGCAGTGAAGGTTAAGTGACTTGCCCAGGGTCACACAGCTATTAAGTGTCAAGTTTCTGAGACTGGATTTGAACTCAGGTCCTCCTGAATCCAGGGCATTGGCTTTATCCACTGCTCCACCTAGCTGTTCCTGAGATACTCCTTTTAAAACTTTTAATAGAAAACTTATATCCTCTGGTGTGCAATGGAAACCATACCAAAATTATTTTTACTTTGTATTTTTTAGATTTCATTTTTATAGAAAGGATTTAAAGAACCTTTAGTATATCTAGTTTATCATTGTATTTATTTGAGGTTGTTTGCATTAGTGGGTATTATACATATTTCATAATTAATATGACGACATACTAAACCAGTTATAGTAACTGGTAAGTAGAAAATATTGAAAAGGAAAATTTCTTTTAGTTAAAACTTGAGGCTTTTTGGAAGCTATTTTATTGAAATAGTAAGTAAGAATTTATTAAGTGTCTACTATGTGCCAGGAATTATGCTAAGCCCTGGGATACAAAGAAAGGCAAAAGACAGTCCTTGCTCTCTAAGAGCTCATAGTCTAATGGGGGAGGATAATATGCACAGCCTAATGGAGGAGATAATTTGCAAACAACTATACACACACAATCTATATAGAGGATAAGTTGGAAATTATGAAGAAAAAGAATGAAATTAGTATGCAGGAGAGGGATTTAAGGTGTAAAAAGAGTAGAAATGTGTGTAGGGGACTGGTTATAAAAAATGCCACAGGATTTAATTTTGATCCTGTAGGTGATTAAGAATCACTGGAGTTTATTAAGTATGGGAGGTGACAAAATCCCACCTACACTCTTCAGAAAATCACTTCCATGGTGAGTGGAAGATGGATTGGAATGCAGAGAGATCCATGTGAGGGAGACCAACCAGAAGGCTATTGCATTATTCTGGGTGGTTAGAGCAGAGTTGCTTATTAAAACATTTGTCACCTTGAGTCAGCTAAATTAGCAGGCTAAAGTCTTTTTGTTACAGTGTCTTATCCATAAACAAGTCTCTTAAAAATGCTTGTAGGTGGGTGTTGTACTTGGATTAGCAGATGGTATTATTTAACTTCATTCATTCCAGTTTGAGAACAAGGAGAGCAGAATTTTCAAATATTGGACCATATTCACGTTAAATAAAGTCTGCTCAAAGTAGAAGCTATTAAATTTATAATACAATATAACTACTACGTCACAGCTTGATTCTGCCCTTAATAAATAAAGCCATCAATCACTTCTAGTGTTTTATAATAGGTTAGCTTTTATTTAATTTTTTTCTGTATAGATAAAATAGTTCAGTTTCTTTTCTTTGAAACATGTCTGTAGATCTTTCTGCTATGCCCCGTGGTACTCCATTGTATGGGCAGCCATCTTGGTGGGGTGATGATGAAGCTGATGAAGAAAATGCTTTCAAACAAGATGGAAAACCTGAAGAAAAAATCAATGATGCTGGAGCTTCAGGTAAAAGATCTCTGTGTCACATTTTATGAGTTTGAGTATATCTTGTATGGTACATAAAATGAAGAAATATAGAAAAAAATGCTTCTGTGGTTTTACTTAAATTCAAATTTCAGAGAGGTTTACTTTAATTATTATCTTTTTGCTTTGGTTTCTTCTGATCTCATTTTAAACTAGTAAATCAAAAATATTTTAAACGATCCATACTCTGTAATCATTTAAAAGTTCAGTTTTTTAAAAAGCTACTGTTGTACTACAATGCTGTAAAATGTAGGCATATCTGCAATTTTGGTGTATTTTACAATCTGAGCGGCCAACTATTCAGTAAGAGTTTTAGAGACATTTGCTGTGGTTAAAATGTTGTGTAATTGAGTCATATTTTAATCCTTTAAATATGACTAACTTTCTACTTAGGAATATTATTTCAATTTTCTTTGAAATGTTTCTTTGCTTAAAGTACTTTGTATTATTTCATTTTCATATCTTTATGGTGACACTTGTATCTGTTATCTTTGAGAAGTATTTCACATTAGTAATTTTTCATATAACTAATTTTTCCCCATATAATGCCAAAATTTATTTTACTGTAACTACTTTAATGGAAATATTTCTAAAATGAGTTACATACTTCCTGCTATCTTAAATGGAGAATACTCAATTTTATTTTTTTCTTGATGATTCAGTCATAAAACAAACAAACAAACAAAAAGTTGCAGCTAAATGGCTTTCCTTAAAGAAGCAAGTAAAGGAGTTGGGAAAATTTATTGCCTCTCTCCAAAGAAATTGAGAAACACCATATTGTGGGGAAATTGATCATCTCAAGTCAACAAGCATAATTATGTGTCAGAAACTGTGCTAAGTGCTGGATTACTGTGCTCATAATAAGCAGGCTTAGAAAGGTCACTATGAACAGATTTGTGATTTTATGCACCAATATCAGATGTAGAAGGTGGAAACATTAACAAATCCTAAGAAAAAAATTGGTAAAACTCTCCAAATTAAATCAGCATATATTTTGATACTTCATCATCTGAATGGATATAAGGCAGCTAGGTGGCACAGTGGATAGAGTATTTAACCTGGAGTGAAAATTAACTGAGTTAAAATGTGGCCTTAGACACTTACTAGCTGTGTGACCCTGGGCAAGTCACTTAGCCCTGTTTGCCTCCGTTCCGCACTGGTAAAATGAGCTGGAAAAGTAAAACTTATCTACATATCATGAATACGTTCTTTGAGAAAAGAATCAGCATGTACTAGATACACACGAAAACTGAGATTTGTTATTCCTTAACAGTATGAAACAACTCTACTAATGTGGAAATCTCTCTCAAATGATCTATTGTTACTGTCAGACTTACCAACTCATTTAAATCAAATAACAAAATTAATACAAAATTTGTAAAATAAAAAAAAATGAGAAAAACATATGGTATGTAATTAAAACAACTTGGACTTATATAAACAAATTATTTATTTCAAAAAAGAAAATGGAAGGAGGAAAGAACTTTGATAGTTGTTGAGTACAAACTCATTTGAACCTACTATATTTAGCTTATCCCCCAGCCATGCTTCACATACAGCCATCTCCCAGAAAATCTAGGCCCTCCTCAGCTTCTTGCTATCTACTTTGCCATTATGTATGTTTTCCCCTGCTTTCACCACAGCCCTATATCTTTTTTTCCATCTTGCACTGAAAACTAATCAAATCAGTACTAATCTTGCTACTGGAAAGGGTATGATAGTCAACTATACTATGGCTCCATTTACAATGCTTTTTGACTCTTCAGTTTAAAACTCCCTTCCCTTTCCACTACTTCCTTGTGTGTGTTGTTTCCCACTTTACTAAAATCCTTGATGTCAGTTCTCCCTATTATGTTTGTATCCTCAACACCAGGCCCAAATCCTGTCATACAGAGGTAATCTAATGAATGCTTTTTTGTTCATTCATTTTAACTGTTTTCTAGAGAAGTTTAACAGATATAAATCAATTGCAGTAATGAGAACAAAAGTGCCTAGTCAACACATAGTTGATCTTTTTGCCTGACATAAAGATAGCAGTCAAGGACAGCAGTAGTGTAGGTTATAAACTTGTTTGTAAAAACTTACAGTACAAGATGGTGGAAGATTATGCACAGTATGACCTTATAAAATAGTGAGAAACATTGGAAGAAAAACAAGTTTAAAGAAAGCTTAATAAGAAATTAAGCTAAACGGTGTCATCACATTGATATTTAAGTATGAAAGTGGAAGGATGATAAAAAATGGAAAAGATATATAAAGATTTTTTTAAAACTCTTTTCACCATTGAGGGACAGTGGAGTCTCCACATTTTTATATTCTATTATCACAGTCCCAGATGAATTGCTGGAAGAGGAAGTGGATATTGGACTAACAAAAAAAGATAGGAAAAGCCACTGAACAAGACCAGAAGTATATAATAGAGGTGACACAAGTGTGAGTTTATTGAAGCATTAATTCTCTAGCTAAATTCCTCTCTTAGCCCAAAAGAGAAGTGAAACATTTTAAGACCATATTAGCAAAAGAGATGACCTAGAAAATATCAATAACTACCAACCTATATGCCTGTTTTCTCAATCTCCACAAAAAGTATATGCAGATAATATATGAACTGTCAAAGGCATCTTTGTTGAGAATTTCGGAAAGGGAGCAGCAACTAGCAGTTGAAAGCATTATCCCACAATGGGTCACATTTTTATAATTGTACAATAGACTCTAAGGTACAGAAAATACAAGAACCCACTTATTGTTCAATGACTATAAAAAAGCCTTTGCCTTGGTCAAGAAAACAATACTTTAAAGACTCTCTTCCAACAAGGAATTTACCCATGCATATGTCAACATCCTAAAAAATTCCTTAAGAGATAAAACAACAGAGATAACTTTGTGGTAGTCACTGGTTATTCATATCAAGGCTTTAGAGAAAGATAAATATTCACCAAAGGTATTCACTGCTACCATGTTGCAGATTAGTCAAGAATTAAGAGAGGGATTTCCATATATTGGTGCCTTTTAAATGCTGCACTTTGTAGATGATATTGTGCTTTTTGCATCAGTCCCCAGAATATGACAGAATTTCCTAAGATTCATAATCACTCCAAAAACTTTGCCCTGTGTACCAGAAAAAGGGCATAAAATGTCAGTTGTCAAGATTGGTATACAGCAAAGTAGAAAAACTATGGAGATGACAATACACGTATTTTGGACAGACTGCAAATGGAAAGTAAACTGAGACCTGAAATGAACAACGTGATGAAGAATTGTCTGGATTGCTTTTGTGAGATTGCTCTGTTCTGTTATTGATACTAAACTTCCTGAAAGAAAGGCCCATATTTTTAAGTTCAGTGCTCTTTTCATTATACTACAGCACCTTTCAGGACACAGGTCTTCTGGAACATATTCACTGAATAATGTTCATTTTACACTCACTGACATTTATGTAACATTTTTAAATTGCAAAGGACATCAGAAAGGAATAGCTAAGAGCTGAAAATAGTATTCCACAGTGGATCACATTTTTACAATTGTACAGTAGCCCTTAAGATATAGAAAATACAAGAACTTTCAAGCATACCTTAAAAATTCATCCTCTTAATGCTCATAGCACTATGAGATAAGTGCTACAGGTATTATTTGTCTTCATTTAACAGTTGAAGGAACTGAGACTTGGAGAGATTAAGTGACTTTTTCATGGTCACATAAACTAATAAGTTTCAAAAGCAAGCATCAAATCTCATTCTTCCTGACTCCCAAGTTCTATGCCTTGTCTACCATTTCACATTGCCTCTCAACAAGTGATAGTGGTTTTATAACAATTTGAGGTTTGCAGAGTGTTTTACATAGAAGACAAAGGGACTAGATTTGGAAGTCACAATACCTGGTTTCTAGCTCCAGCCCAGCCACTTATAAAGTATTCAAGACTTTGGTTGACTCATTTAACTTCTCTAAGCTTTAACTTCATCTGTAAAGTGAGAACAGTAATCTTTGTACTGCCTACTTGACAAAGTTGTTTTGAGAATCAAATAAGAATATATTTTAAATACTTTGTTGCCATAGAGAGCTTTATAAATAGATTGGTAGAGAGGTAGGGCCTGAACATGTTAATTCATTAGTCTAGGGAATTCCCAAATGAGGAAACTCCCTCTAACAATTAAGGCCAGTACCTTCTCTGTAAATTATAGTGTTAGAAAATCACCTTTAGCACAAGTATAAATGAATTTGAATTATTATTATTGTGATTATCTACATTACCCAGTGCAGTGCTTCTTCCACTATATCACATGCATGAACTTTATAACATCTATTGTAGCTATTTTCTGTGCTTCAGAAAACTCCTAGATAAGTGGCTTCTAAATAAGTACTACGTATTAAGCAAATGTTCTTGGTCCTTTGAAGAAAGGTGATCATGAGAGGGATTAGTTTGAGGTTTGACAACCTTTGAAAAGTTTATTAAAGAATTTCTCAGAAACAAAGGCCTAAATAGCAGCTAGCACCCTGATTTTTGCAAGTCCGTGGTTAACTTCATGAAGCAGACTGTGGTCAGTTGATAAACATTTATTAAGCACTTACTATATGCCAGACACTGTACTAAGTAATGGACATACAAAAAAAAGACAAAAAATAATCTCTCCCTTCCAGGAGCATACATAGTAATGATAATGGTTATTGACACTATATAGGAACCTTTAAATGTTTGTTGATTGAATAAATGAATAAGTAAATTACATGAATGTTGAAAATTGACCTTTTTCTCAAATCTGACAGGAGTCTAGGTTTTCTGCACCAGAAACATTGATGCTGTTATCTGTCACTTAGTACAATGATTCCTTAGCAAGGAAGAGACTGATTGGTTCTCTTACTATTTGAGTGTGTTAGATAGTAACCTTGTTAAGAAGCTAATCTCTACCCTCCTTCCTCTAATTTTATACCCCTGACCTTTCCAGTTCCATTTTTATAAATGGTAATGGCACAATGTTTTTCTTACAGAAAATTTGTTTTTAGATGTTTTCAAAGTAAAAATATAATTTAAATGTGTTAGCTCTTAAGTGATCATACCATTATAAATTTTTGAGAATTATGGTTCATTAATAGTTGAGTCAAATCCTATTTGATTCTAGTTTAGTTGTTGTATAAATTATTTTATGCTAATTATTTTTATATTGGTATTCTATATATGGTATTGTGTGTGTATGTGTAGAATAAATTTTTCATAACTAGAATATTTGGATTAGTTAGGATAGGAGTATATCCTGACTAAAGATGTAAGGGCACTATGAGGATAGTCTGGCATTGTCCAGTACTAGGACCTTGGAACCAGTGACAGCAGTAATCACAGATAGAGATGGCACCTTGCACCATAGGGACATGTCCAAATTCTGCCTGGGGGAAAATTTTTTTAAAGGGAAGTACAGACTTACAGTAAATTCCACATTTCCCCAAGCTCTTGTGTAGCAAGTGAATAAGTGTGGCTTTTACACAAACTGTATTGAAGTTGTAATGTCATTTTTTGAGCATACACTATGTGTCGAGCACTGTGGATACAAAGAAAAGGGGGAAAAGTCCCTGCCCTCATGGGGTACATGCATCCTAAAAAATGTGTCCTTTTTTCAAACCAATAGGTTTCAGTCATTAGACTTAGCTAAGAACATAACACACTTAAGAAGTTCAATAAGTATTTGTTAGATACATAAGAAAATTAATGAAAGTTGCCTTTTAGAGTAGAATTTAATGAGCCGAATCATGTTTGGTCTATATCTTCCTTTCTTTGGTCTATATCTTCATTTGTATAAAAATTCTAGCAATTGATTTGTATTTTATGGTATTAACTAGTTGTCTAGAATACTAAATGGTTAAATGACTTGTCCATGGCCTGTAGTATGTGTCAGAAGCAAGGCTATGCCATGCTGCTTCCCTTTTTGGCACTTATCCTTAGTGAAAAATGTAATTGCCAGCGAAATGTTTG
The DNA here is from genome assembly GCF_019393635.1 of Dromiciops gliroides. Classification (NCBI taxonomy): domain Eukaryota; kingdom Metazoa; phylum Chordata; class Mammalia; order Microbiotheria; family Microbiotheriidae; genus Dromiciops; species Dromiciops gliroides. Next base: position 135,314,657 of record NC_057864.1, read on the forward strand.
TTCAATATTTTAGGTAGTCAAATTTTTTACAGTTAATTAAAAAATTCTTATTTTTAAAAAACATTATCTGCAAATCTTTTTCTGAATCATTTTAGTTTTCATAGCAACAATGAAGTTGTATTCACAAGTTTATTCATTCTTTGTTACTGACTACTAGTAGAGCTAAGTTTTATAATTTAGCTTTACTCATGTTATTAAATTATTGGGGTTCCTAACTGTTTCTAGCTAAATTACTGGGAGCCAGACTGGGTTTTCTAAAGTATTGCTACTTATAAGTTAATGGCTATTCCACCAGTTTAGGTAGTAAACATTTATTATTAAAGTATATTAAATGTTAGTAAAGAATTGACCACGTCGGGGGCAGCTAGGTGGCGCAGTGGATAAAGCACCAACCCTGGATTCAGGAGGACCCACGTTCAAATCCAGCCTCACACACTTGATACTTACTAGCTGTGTGACCCTGGGCAAGTCACTTAACCCTCATTGCCCTGCTCCCCCCCTCAAATAAAATTTGACTACGTGGCATTTAACACAAGCAGTTATGCCCCCCAGTGCCATATTGTCTCTAAGAGAGCACATGGCCTCAAGCAGAGTTCAAAAGTCCTAACTTACCCATTCTGGCCTAAGAGGAGAGTGCTCTACAGATCCAGACCAAAAGTGATTTCCAAGATGGCACTGACCAGGAGCCGCCTGTATTCCTGACTTTTATCCTCTTTTGATAGAGGTGAGTCACTACACACTGATCAAAGCTAATTGGTCAACATCATTCAATTCTGTTGACTGACATGATGTGAGGGTGGTTCATATATAAATGAGCTCTACCAGTGATAATATTGGGGTCTAATGGGAGAGACCCTGAGGAGCAAGGAGCATAGGTGTGGTTTAATCTCCCCACTTCACTGGCCTAGATGCAAAAAGTCTTATCTCCATTCCTTGGACTCCCTACTAACACTGACCTCTGAAGTGGGGAGAGGTAGAGAGGAACTGAGTCCCTGGGTCCCCCCAAGAAATCCATTATTAATAATTATTTTCTCACACTCTGAAATGGTGACATCCATGCATAGATATTCTGCTGTATGAAAACATAATAATTTTCTTGTGGAAATCAGCTAGCTCTGTTTTTACTCTGCTTCTTTCACACCAGTGCTTTGATTTTTGAGCTACTGGCAAATGACTACACATACTTAAGTGCTTTCGTTTTGCTCTATTATAACTGATTAAAGTGTTTTTTAACCAATCTTATTGAAAATACTAAAATCATGCCTTAGTAATTGTTTCATATGTCATTACCAAAGTAATGCCTCCTTAATGATAAGTAAAAATGGTGATTGGAGTAATTACTTTTAAAACATCTCTTATACATTGGCTTCATGTTTTAGTTTTCATACATTTATCTTTTGTCCTTTGAAGTTTCACTGGACTTGTATTTACTTGTACACCTAAATATTTCACAGAGCTCTCTTCCACTTTTTATTAGAAGATTCATGTTTTTTATACCATGCCAAAAGTGAAGTTTATTGAATAGCATTCTCCATCTAAATAAAAAATTCTAGCTCTATTCCATTGCATTTTGATGAATTCTGATTCAGAGTTGAAAAAAGCATAAGATTAACAGTGAAATGCCCATTTTTGGCCTCTTTTTCTTTCCTGCATTGTCTTATATCTCTTATTTAAAATTGGATATACACTTACCTAAAACTGGATATAATGGGTTTTGATAAATCCATAAGTAAGCATTCATCCAATTTGTCATGCTTACAAGACAACTTTTGTCTTTCTTCAATATTGTCCACTCTCCAGTGTGAATAACACTTCCTGAATTCATAGGCTCAGACCTTCTATTCAAATTCCTTGTCTTTTGGTTTTTAGGGGTAAGTGGTCCTTACAGGATTCCCTGTAAATTCCCTGAAATTCCCCAATATTTTGAATTTTCTTTTATTTTTCTCATTAGGATGCAGCATAAATGCCAAGCAAGTTGAGGAGCAATCTGCAACTGCAAATGAAGAAGTGCTTTATCCTTTCTGTAGGGAACCAAGTTATTTTGAAATCCCTACAAAAGAATTCCAGCAACCATCACAAATAACAGAGAGCACTATTCATGAAATTCCAACAAAAGACATACAAAGCTCCCATGCAGCAGGTGCAGGGCATGCTTCATTTACCATTGAATTTGATGATAATGCCCCAGGCAAAGTAACTATTAGAGACCATGTGACAAAATTTACTCCTGATCAGCGACATAAGTCAAAGAAGTCCTCTCCTTCCGGAGCTCAAGACCTTCCTGGGATTCAAACTGGAATGATGGCACCAGAAAATAAAGTTGCCGACTGGCTGGCACAAAATAATCCTCCTCGAATGATTTGGGAAGGAACAGAGGAGGACTCCAAAAGTATTAAAAGTGATGTTCCGGTTTACTTGAAAAGGTTAAAAGGTAAAATTAATTGATCATTTCAGTTCTTATTTTGTGGTAAAGAAAATTAAATGATCTTGCAGTAAGCATATTGTGTATTGTTGTTTGAATTATTATATGGTAGAATCAGATGTTCAATTAATTCTATCTAATATATGAAAAGCAAGCAACAGTCATCATCTAACTTTATACCCTTCAAAATAATGACCTGAATTTACTTTTTTTCTTACTTTCCTTTCTGTTTTCCTTGCTTTTTTGGTGGGATAAGGGGCAGAAGGGAAGGCAGGAGAGGTCTGATCCAATGACTTGATTGGTATATCCTGTGAAGGAAACTCCTTCTGTTAAGTCCCATCAGTGACTGCTTTATGACTTAAAATGTTAGGGAGTTGCTAGAGGAAAATGAGAAGTTAAGTTCCTTGTTCAAGTTTCTTGTCAGAAATGGCACTTGAACCCAGACCTCAAGATTCTGAGACCAGCACTCTCTCCACCATCCCATGCTGCCCATTATCTTGTGAAAGACAAATTGTTGGTATTAGTTGATTTTTATGTCATTAAACATACTTTTTTATCTCCCATCAGAAGCAAAATATTTTACGGTAAATATCATAGAAGCAAAATTAGATATAATATCGAGTTAAAATGCTGGAAATGAAAGATTTAAGCAGAATTAAGTAGTAGTATACTTTTATTAAAATGCATGCACCTAGACTTTGGGTGAATTTTTAAAAAATAACAGTATAATTTAATATTATTTTCAAATGGATACTAATTGTTAAAAATCAGATAAGTATGTGTATAGAAATATAAATACTCTAGATAACCAATTTTTTTACGTTAAAATCTCCAGCAAAGAGTCACATATTTGAATGTTTGTTTGTGAGATGCCTCTCAAATCTTATAAATGTAATATTTAGTCAAAGGTATGCAGATTTTGACGTCAGAAATACAGACACACTTCAGCCACATTATCCAATTGATTATTGGTTTTGCTACTTAAACTTTTACAAAATAAAAATGATTTAGGATTAACTAGAGATTTTCACTACTCTGATTTTTACTTTTAAAACCATTTTGAAATGTCCTAAATTTTACTGGAAAATAATATATTAGACTTGTAATACATTGTATTTATCCTACTGTATATCACAGTGTTTTTAATGGACTCTAGTTTTACTTTCACTATTTGGTGAGATTAACCAGGACTCAGAATATCAGATGGAATTCTGCCAATTTGATGGAAGAATAGGAGCCTGTCATGTTGCTTTTTTTTTTTTTTATCCACATAGAACTGGCATATTTCCAGTCCAAGTTAAGTCAGCAAGAATTTATTAAGCATCTTCTATTTTCAAGGCACTGTGCTCAGCACTGAGGTTACAAAGAAAAACAAAATTGAATTCAAATGTTTATCAAGTACCTACTAAGGACAGAGCACCATGCTAGGTGCTAAAAGAGATAGAACATTTAGAGAAAAATTGATCATTGACCTCATCTAGTAATAAGGACATGATACAGAGACAAATAACTGATTCAGTTCTTGATAAGTGTATAAAATAGGAGCATCATGTGACATCAAAGTAGGAGAAAGACCATAAATATATGAAATGCTTCGTGAATTTGTCATTCAAAACTGTGTTATTATAAGATAATTTGGTTCCCTTTTATTTTGACCATTGACATGACATCTATATTTCTGAGACATACCTAAAATATAGGAACACTGAAATAAAGTTTCATAATCATGACTTTGACCCATCAAGAAAAGGCTAATCATGTTTAGCATCTAGCTTTTACTATGGTATGGATATATTGTGGAGGAATTTTCATCAAAGTACATTTTTAAAGTTTTAACTTCATATAGTAAGTTTCAGTCATCTAAAAAACTCACTCTGTAATGGTGTTGGCAAGATGAGACATTACTATATATGAGTATATGGTAAACACAGAATAGTATTGTCAGGTTATTATCTCTGTTGCTTTTGCCATGTTTTAAAATTGTTCTTTATTAGATCTTTGATTTAGAAAGGCATAACTGAAAATGACTAAATTAAGTAATTAGATAGCATTAAAATCACTGTCAAAACTTAAATGACAGAGCTAAGAAATAACAAATAAGTTTGACAAATGTACATTTGAAAATCTCACAATTGACAGTTTAGTTTTATTCTGTGCCTGTGCTGAGTTAATTTCTTTTACTACCAGAACTTTAAGACGTAATTAGTCTAAGGGATAGCTGTGAGCACATCTGATTTCTAACTAGTTTCAAGTCCACAAGTTGTCTTGAAGGGGAAAGACTAGGAAGTAAAATTAGGAGGAATGTTTTTTTAAAAATTCATTTTCTATTTTTGTTGCTAACAGTTAGTTCATGAGGAAGCTTCCTTCAGTGAATAGAACCCACATTTGACTTAGGAATACATATTTTGTTTTGTAAAGCTCAAAGTGATTTACCCTAGGTGATGACACAAAACAATTACTGTTCTTATTCTCTTATCATGCATATATAACATAGTAGGTGTTTAGTAATAAGCTTTTTTCCTCCTGTGAATCAATATATAACAAAACCTCATTAAAATATTCTGAGATAGGTGGCAGCTAGGTGGCCCAGTGGATAAAGCACTGGCCCTGGATTCAGGAGGACCTGAGTTCAAATCCAGCCTCAGTCACTTGACACTTACTAGCTGTGTGACCCTGGGCAAGTCACTTAACCCTCATTGCCCCGCAGAGAGTGAGAGAGAGAGAGAGAGAAATATTTTGAGATGAAAGGTCAGTCATTAAAATTAATTTTCCACTATAAAGAAATAATTTACCTTTAAGGAGATTGTGTTATAGGTGATTCTTAGCACATACTGAGTTTAATAATGACAAAAACGTCAGAAAGGAAATCCTATTGATAATTTTTTTTTAATTTATAAGAAGAATATTGTATAAGGCACATTGAATTTATGTTTTAGTAACATTTTGATGGTCAGAAAACCGAGTTGTTGAGTTACCTGAACAGACAGGTAAGGTTTTTTTTAGGTTGCCAAAGGAAATGTTCATTCTGTAAAATAAATATTTCTTTTAATTGGTATTGAGGTAAAACACTTCTTGTATTTTTTAATATAATGTATTCTAAAGAAATTATAAATATAGTTGTTGTTGCTGTAACCTTGATAGATTTAATTGTTGGAAGAATTAGTAAGCTGTGGTGAAGAAAGCACTAGACTAGGAGGAGGAGACCTAAATTATAGTTACAACTCTGGAGCTAAAAAGCTCTATAACCACTCAGTTTCCTTATATTTAAATGAAGTAGATGAATTAGATAATAACTCACATTTGCATATGACTTCATAGTTACAAATGAGGAAATTGAAGCTCAGAAGAGATTCAGTTACTGGTGAAGCTGAGATTTGAGCCTATAGCCTATTGACTCTGTTCCAGGGCATCTTCTACCACACTGCACAAAATCTCAATTACATACATTCCCTTTAAGGACAAATATTATCACATCTCTTTACAATTATCGTTTTGAAAAAGGATAGGAAAAAATAGAATTTTAATGGTCCAGGTAATTATTTTCACTTCTTATGATGTAGGCACACTTTGCAAGCATAACCAAATACAAGCAGTGATATCAGTTATGAATTACAGGTTCTTCCTTAATTGTATAGTTGTACTGGTAGATTTTGTCGATTTCTCTCTGTTTTCCATTTTAGAGTTTTTGTTCTTTTCCTTTAATCATTAAACATTTATAAACTTCCCACTGCATGCCAGGCTGTGTGCTAGGTGCTGGGGATACAAAGAAAAAAAATGAAATTCTTCCCAAAAGGAGTTGACACTGTATCAAGAAAGACAATACATAAATACATAGGTAATAAATAGAAATAGGGAAGGGAAGGCATTAGCAGGTGAGGGGCTGAGAAGAGGCTTCTTGCATAAGGTAGTTTTATGAGCTGAGTCTTGAAAGATTTAAGGATCCCATGGGATGGGATATCCATGGCTTTCCCCTGAGGGAAGGCCAAAGCAGAGGTATGGAGATTAAGTGCAATGGGAGAGGAACTGAGAGAGGAGGCCAGTGAAAGTGAAGGAGAGCAGTGATGAATAATGGGGCTAGAAAGACCAGAAGGGGTATAAAGGGAATTTAAAAGTTAAACAGAGGAAATTATATTTTATATCCTTACTAGAGCTTATTGAGTAGGGCAACACCATGGTTGGAGTTCTAGCTTTGCTACTTCACACTCTGGACATTGAATTCAGAGTTTATATCTCAGTGGGACCTTGGTTTTGAGAGAACTTGTGGTACAGTAGAAAGAACATTGGCTCTGGAATCACAGAACCTGGGTTAAAAGCCTAACTTTTCCTTTGTGATATTGGACAAGTCACCTCTCTCCCTCCCTCTCCTGCTCAGGGCCTCATTTTCTTCAACTTTAAAGTGAGGGTTTGCACAAAATGGTCTGCAAGGCCCCTAAGTTATGAACCCAGTGACTAGAAGAGTGGTGGAGCACTTGACAGAAATAGGAAAGTTGGGTAGTAGAGAGGGTTAAGGGGGAAAGAGAATTACTTTTGTCCTGAACCTATTAGGTTTTAGCTGTCCCTGCAATGAAGTGTCTAAAAGGAAAAATAAAGTTTGAAGTATCTAGTAGGCAATTGGCAATGCAGGAGTAGAGTTTAGGAGAGACTGAGTCTGAGTTTATAGATCAGAGTATCATCTGCATAGAAATGATAATTACATATTTGGAAACTGAAAAGGGAATATAGAGTGAGAAGAGAAAAGGATCTAGGACAGAGCTTTGAGGTGTACCCATAGGTAGGTGGTGTGGTATGGATGAAGATCTAATAAAAGGCTTGAGATGGAGCAGTCAGATAGAAGAACCCTGAGAGAATATTCAGAAGAAGAGGATATTCAACAGTGTAATTAATCATCTTAAATATTTTTGCCTTTTGGTTCCACATTACTTTTTTGAATAGTTACTATACTGAAGATCTTCACATTTGTTTCATAGCCTGAGTCCTAGTCATCACCCCTCTGTTGCAGAAGTATATTAGAGACATTAGAGACACTTTTATAAATGGTTATTTCCCTTTTACTCTGTTGTCATTGATTTTCTTTGCCTCCCCATCTGTGATTTCTAATTGCTATTACTCTCTCTCTTTATCCTTTCTTTTTCTGAGTTGTTATTTTATTCCTCCTATATACCATCTCTTTCTACTGCTTTCATATCTGCTAAGTGTTGTCAGTAATTTTTTAAAAACCTCTGAGGCATTCTGAGGATAGTCCTTAAAATCCATCCCTCTACAGAGAATTCTGTTCTCTGTGTGCCTTCCAGATTTGCTCCTCAGGTTTTCATCATTAAACATATTGTGCCTAAATTAATCAACCAATCACCTGGGATGTTTGTAATACTAAGGCATTTGGGTAACAAGTTCACTTCTGGAAATTATGGACGAGACTCACCATTTTCACCAAAAAAGGCCATCACATTTAAGCTGCGATTTGCTGCAAAATTCTGCATATAGCCAAAATACCATTTAACTTCACTATAATTTCACACTTAAACATGATAGTATTAGAACATTTCTTTATTCCTTTTGACATATAATTCAGATTTAGTTTATGAGCATGCTGAATCAGTCAAATAACATGCATAAAGTTTCACATCAGATCAGTAGCAGAATAGGGAAGTATGAATTAGATTATGGTGGCTATTTTGTTTTGTTTTGTTTTGTTTTGTTTTTTGGTGTGGGGCAATTGGGGTTAAGTGACTTGCCCAGGGTCACACAGCTAGTAAGTGTTAAGTGTCTGAGGTCAGATTTGAACTCAGGTCCTCCTGAATCCAGGGCTGGTGCTCTATCCACTGCACCACCTAGCTGCCCCATGGTGACTATTTTTAACCATGATATTTTAGAACCCTGTTAGAAATATCTACTTGATGGTCCAAGAAATCAAATACATTCTGAGGACACTCTACAAAGTGGATAGAAACAGATACTTGAATTCATTTTTCCTAGTACAGTGCCATGTGCCCAGAGTGTTCTCAGGCACATGTTCATATATCATAGGAACATAGATAATTCATAATCATCTTCCTTCTTTTAACAAAAGGATATTCCTAGGATAACATTTAGAGCATAAAGAGTTGAAAAGAGTTAGTGAAGGCTCACAAAATGTTTTTTTAAAGCAGGAAATGCTCTTGAAGAATGGATTCAGTAAATGTTAACTGATGATAGAGCTATATATAACTCCGTAGATGTTAATTGATGGTAGTGCTATATATAACTCTCAGTCTTATAGAGTTGCTTTTTATTTTCAGTTGAGAAATCAACTAAAATTCAGAATAATCATGTACTGTACTTGTAAATATTATTGTGATTTCTCTTTTTAAGAGGAAATAAGGATGTAAGTGAATGTGAAAGCCAGTTAAGACATTTCATAGAATCACAGGATCTCAGAGTTTAAAGGAACTTGAGAAACTTTCTGGTTCAACCCATAGCTGCACAAGAAAGCTCCAGTGCAATGTAACTGAAAAGTGGTCAACCAATCCTTGCTTGAACTTCCCTAAGGAGAAATCCACAAACTCCCAAAGCAGCCTATTCTAATTTTGAATGTCTCTAGCTATTAGAAAGTCTTTCTTTCCTTCAAGCTTAACTTTGACTCCATATAATTTACAACCATTACCCCTAGTTCTCCTGTTTGGGGCCCAGTCTAGTCTTTCTTCCACACAGTAGCCCTGCAAATACTGGAAAGGGCTGTCATGAAAAAAATAGAAAGCAAAGTATATCTCCAATGTTCCAGGCACTCAGGATACAAAGGAGCTTATAGTGTGGCCAAGGAAGACAAACACATATGTTTGTATGTATGGCCATATATAGAGAAAGGAATAAACTATGTTGAAAATTGATACACAGTAATTTAAAAGGATAGTCAGCTAGGTGGCTCGGTGGATAGAGCCCTGGGCTTGGGGCAGGAAGTTCAAAACTGGCCTCACACACTTACTAGCTTGTGTCCCTGGGCAAGACATTTAATCCTATTTGCCTTGGTTATCTCATCTCTAAAGTGAGTTGGAGAAAGAAGTGGAAAACAACTCCACTACCTTTGGTGGTTTTTTTGGTTTGGTTGGTTGGTTGGGTTTTTTTTTTTTGTGAGGCAATTGGGGTTAATTGACTTGCCCAGGGTCACACAGCTAGTAAGTGTCTGAGGTCAGATTTGAACTCAGGTCCTCCTGAATCCAAGGCCAGTGCTCTATCCACTGCACCACCTAGCTGCCCCCCACTCCACTAGCTTTGTCAAGAAAACCCCAAATGGGATCACGAAGATTTTGACACAACTGAGCAATGAAAATTTTTTGTTTGTTTGTTTGTTTTGGGGTTTTTGTTTGTTTGTTTGTTTGTTTTTGCGGGGCAATGGGGGTTAAGTGACTTGCCCAGGGTCACACAGCTAGGAAGTGTTAAGTGTCTGAGGCCGGATTTGAACTCAGGTACTCCTGAATTCAGGGCCAGTGCTTTAACCACTGTGCCATCTAGCTGCCCCCAATGACAATTTTTAAGGAAAAGAACCAGCAGTTGGGGAGATCATTACAGGTTTCATGATAGAAAGCATCATTTGATTTGAGCATTAAAGAAAACCAAGAATGCTCAGAAGTAGAGATGAGGAGGGAGTGCATTTCAGGCACTGGGGACCATCATTGCAAAAGCACATGGATGAGAGATAAAAGTGTCATTTTTGAAGAATAGTAAAAAGATCAGTTTGGCTAGACCATAATGTGCATGAAAAGAAGTATCGTGCACTAATAATACAAAGGATGACTGGGTTTAGATTGTAAAGGGTTCTTAATGCAGAGAAAAAGACCCTAGATAAAATAGGGAACCATTGATTTATTGAATAGGAAACTCATTGTCAGCTGTGTGTAGGACATATTGGAATTGGGAGAAACAAGGAAGGGAGAAGAATTAATGAGACATGGTAGTGGTCCAGACAAGGGACCATAAGGAGGGGGAAGCTAGGTGGTACAGTGGATAAAGCACCGGCCCTGGATTCGGGAGTACCTGAATTCAAATCCAGTCTCAGACACTTTACACTTACTAGCTGTGTGACCCTGGGCAAGTCACTTAACCCCCATGGCTCTGCAAAAAAAAAAAAAAGAGAGAGAGAGAGAGATCATAAGGGCCTGAAATAGAGCATTGCATTGTGTTTCCTGGGGGCATAGCTAGCATATGAGAAAGGTACTGGTGCCAAGATTTGTCATGTCAGTTAATTAAATATGTATTGTGAATGAAAAGGAAGAGGAATCAAGATGATGCCAAAGTTATAAACTTGGTTGACTGGAAGGGCGGTGGTGCCTTCAGCAAAAAGAAGTTTGATAGAAGGGATGATTTGGAGGGAAATATGGTCAATTCATTTTTGGACATACTGAGTTGTTGATGTGGCACTTAAGGTTAAAGATTGAGACTAGATATTTAGATCTGGGAAATAATGAAATCTCCAAGAGATAGTGTCCGAAGAACAGTAACTAGGAAAGAGCCTTGGCATTTAGCCACAGTTAGTGTCTTTGGTGTGGATGATGTTTTGGCAGAGAAGACTGAGGATAAGCACATGACAATGGAGACTATCCACAAGGGTAGGGTAGTAACCAGTGTCCATCCAGTGTTGTAGAGAGGACAAGGAACATGAGGACTGAGAAAAGACCATTAGATTTGGCAATTTACAAAAATCATTGGTTACTTTTGAGAGAACAGTTTCAGTTGAGTGATGAAGTCCCAAATCATAATTGCAACGGGCTGAAAAATGAGTGAGAAGATGGGAAGTAAAGACAAGAAGTATGTATAGCCTTTTCTAGGATTTTAGCTGAGAGAAGGAAGAATAATAAATGATGGCAGCTCAAAGGGCCAGTACAGTCTGGGGGGGGGTGGGTTTAAAGTTATGAAATACTTGGACATATTTGTGGGCAGCAGGGAAGGAGACAGTAGATAGGGAAGATTGAAGTTAGAGAGTGTGGGGGATGATGATCATGTGGACAGTCTCCCAAAGTAGATGGAAGGGGATGGGATCAGCCAAGGAATTAGCCTTGCTGAGAATAAGGGATATGTTATCAGAGACTGGGGTAAAAGGAAAGAGAAGAGTAAATGATGTCAAGGGATTGGGAGATCATGTTCTTTCTTTGAGTCTTCTCTATGCCATTTCAACTGAAATTGCTCTCTCCAGTGTTACCAGTAATCACTTCATTGACAAGCCTAGTAACTTTCATGTTAACTATCAGAGACACCACCATCCTCCGTGTAATCTAGGCTTACAGTCTCAGTGTCATCTTTGATTCCTTAATCACATTTACCCTACATAGCTATTTTGTTGCAAAGTCCTGTAGTTTCTACCTTCAAACATCTCTTACAGATGTCCTCTTCTCTCCACTCATACAGCCAGTGTGCAGGCTCTCATCATCTCACTTAGGGACTATCACAGTTACTTTCAGGCAGTCTCTGTAAAAGTTTTTTTTTTTTTTCTGCTTTGTTCCATATTCTACTCAACTGCCAAAGTGTTCTTCCTAAAGTGCAGGCCTGACTATGTCATCCCCTGCTCAGTAAACTCCTTTGTTTCCCTATTACCTCCAAGATCAAACAAGAAATCTTATTTTTGGCTTTTAAAGCTCTGCATACCTAGCCCTTTCTTACTTTTCCACTCCTCTTCCTCTTTATTCTCCTCCACAAACTCTATAATTCCATAATATTGGCTTTTTTGGTCATTCCTCATGCATACTTCATCTCCCTATTATCTTCCTCATTTCTCAGGTGTTCCTTCTCCTACCTCTTGGTTTCCCTGGCTTCAAGTCTTAGTTCAAATTTCCCCTTCTACATAAGGGGTTTTTGCAAGTCTTCTCTGCAACCCCACCCTCCCACTAGTGCCTTTACTTTGAGATTACTCCTCAGTTATCCTGTATATAATTTATACAACATTAGAATGTGAACTCCTTGAAGAAAGAGGCCATTTTTTCCTCTCCTTATATCTTCAGCACTTAGCACAGTTCTGGCATATATTACGAACTTAATGTCTACGGGTATACTATGACTTTTCTTAAAAATACTGTAGTGTCCTATTTTGAACTTTTTGGTTGTGGTCTCACTATGATTGATATTACATCCCTAATCTTGTACAGTATATTTCTCTTAATGCAACCCACGATTACCTTTGATCTATGCATTATAATTTGTCATGGAGTGCTGTGCAAATTAGTTGTCAAATGTTTTGAAAGGATAAAAGTAACCAGGGGTGTGTTGGGAAATATTTAACAACTGACTCTCAAGGGGGAAAAGTGTACACACAATATGTTTTTAAGTTTAATCTGCATTAGTAACATTTTCCATCACTTTCTTAAGTGCAGACAATAAATCAAGCCTTGATTTATACTATTTGCTGATTTCTGAGATAAAAATACTCACATTTGACAATTTAACAATTGTCTCTTTGGAGCTGGTAGGAGCTAGCTTCAGCACACCACTGAAAATAAACTTTTAAGTCCATTTAATTGAAATGCTGCCTTTTCATGTACTTTATCATTATTTGCTATAGTTTGTAAAGACAAATAATGATGTTGATAATAATAATAGCTAGCATGTTTATATTATTATGTTTTCAAATCACATTTGTTATGTTATCATTCATCCTCATAACAATGGTATAAAGTTGTTGCTAATTATTATCCTCATTTTATAGGTAAGGAGACTGAGGTTTGGTTGTGGTTTGTCGAGTGTCATATAACTAATGTCTGACAGAGGATTTGGATTCAAGTGTTCCAAACTTCCAATCTAAACACTCTACTATGTCACCTAGTTTCCTTTTCTTAATAGAAAGTACTTTGATATCTATTATAAATGACTTTAGACAATGCCATAAGTTTTCCCTATTTGTTGTTCAGTAGATATGAGATAAAGTTACAGTAAAGTTACAATGCTTAACTTTAGCTTTAGAAAGTTAATGCACATCAGATTTTTTAAAATAACATTGGAGTCCTATTATTCCCATAAGGCATTTATCAGAGCATCATTTCTGTGTGATCATCCAGTTTTTCCTTTCAGTTCTCCTTAGGATTATTAGGGTCAAATTTCTGATTGTTTAAAAAGACTCAAGATTTAAGCTGAGAGGGCTGTTCATTTACTATAGTTGTGAATACAAAATAACACAGATGATATGGTTCTGGTTCTTTGTTTTTGTTTTGTATTTTAGTAAATCATGATTAAGGATTTATAGTGTTGAAACTTAGGTGAAGGTAAAGAACTGTACTGACTTATTCCTGATGCAATTATAAAATGCTTTATATCGTAAATATCATAAATATTTAGCTTGAGATAAGTATGCAGAGCCTGTTACTGAAGGGAACATAGAGACCTTGGATAACAACAAAGCAAAAAAAAAAAAAAGACATATCTGTTTTGTGTTGTGTGCATGATTCACCCCCCCATCTTAGTTTCATGATGTGTTTTTCTTTGTGCCAATAGGGAATAAGCATGATGATGGCACACAGAGTGATTCAGAAAATGCTGGAGCACACAGACATTGTAGCAAGCGAGCAGTTCTTGAGGAACATTTAAGGCGTCACCACTCAGAACAGAAGAAGCTACATCAGAAGGCCCAGTCTTCAGAGAAACATCAAGAACAAGTTGTTGTAAGTCAAACTGCTTTTATGATTGAATTCTTTGATGAAGACAATCCCAGAAAAAGACGATCATATTCCTTTACTCAAAGTGCAGGAGCCTTGTGTCAGGAAACTCCTTATTCAACACCACATTCAAAACTTGAGAAAGCAAAACCTACATCAGCAGATGCCAAAGTGGTTTCTTTTTCTTTACAGACTAGCTCTGTGCGCCACAGAGCAGGGCATGGTGTTCTACATGGGAAACTGTTAAAACAGAAATCAGAAGAGCCATCAGTGGCCATACCCTTCCTACAAACAGCATTGTTAAGAAGTTCAGGCAGTCTTGGGCATAGACCAAGCCAAGAGATGGATAAAAAGCTAAAAATCCAGCCTGCTTCTGCTGCTTCTGAAAAGGACAACGATGATGACCAAAGTGACAAGGGCACCTACACCATTGAACTGGAAAATCCCAACAGTGAAGAAGTAGAAGCTCGGAAAATGATTGACAAGGTAAGCAGCCGAAAATACATGAATTAATTTTTTTTTAAATTGTAGATTTTGGAATTACTAAAGTTAAATTAGAACAAAGTATTCACATCATAGGCTGTGGTATTGGTGCTTTATATCCTGATAAACAACTACAAAATGTTACAGTGATTCTAGATTGAATTTTGATTTATTTGTATCTGTGGAGTTCTAATTGCCTGAATTTTCATATGTAAAATTATTTATTTAAGTTTAAAATATCGGAGCCTACATTTGAACAGTGATGTAAATTGTGCTATTAGCCTTTATGGCTAGTAGAGATTCTAGTTTTGTAAATGCAGGAAAACTCAACCAATGATTTTTAAACATAAATTTATGCTTCCTGTTTTTACTTCAATAGCAGTTTGTGAATATTCTGTTTTCAACTGCTCTTTCTAGGTTTTATCATGTTTACCATTTATTGATGCTTTATGAGTTACAAAAATCAGATGATGATGATGCCTAGCATTTCTGTAATAATTTAAGGTTTGCAAAGCATTTTACATATATTACCTTATGTGATTTTCACAATGCTATGAAATCTCTGCTATTATTATCCTTATTTTGTGGATGAGGAAATTGAGACTGAGAGAGGTTAAGAAACTTACTGAGGGTTACACAACTAGTAGATGTCTGGGGTAGGATTTGAACTCAGATCTTCCTGACTACAAGTCCAGTATTCTGTGCACTGTGCCACCTATCCACTTCTTTAGCTATTTTTTTTTCATAATTACTCATCTACATCTTTGTATTGTTTTTAAATGTTACTGACCTAGCCAAAATATTTCATTTTCCTAATGTTCATTTCTTTTTTAATGTCTTGTATGAAGTCTAAGGAGAATTCAACAGTCTTCCCTTTGTTGCTGTAATAGGAGATTGACTTTAATACTAGGTCATCTCTAGCTGTTGATTTCATTATAAAGGAAATGTAAAGACATAAATGTTAACATGGAAATTGTTTAGGACTAGAAAATGAGTCATTGCAGTTTATGAGTTCTTTAAGGGGCAAATTGTTATTTTCCTTCCAGTTTATTTTAAGAAAACCTCCAATTTCTCCTTTGAGAGAGGACAATTTTGACTATTTAAAATATAATATAGCACAAAATAGAATCCAAAAATCAAATAATTAAAGTTTATTAAGTCTCTTTGATGATATGCCATATATTCTTATACTTTTTGAAAGGTTAAATTTTGCTGTTGATATTTTCCTCTACACGCTATAATGAATTAACTCGTTTAACTCAATTAAACTTTCTCCTTTAAAGACAAACATGAGACAACCATTTTAAATACTTTGTGCGGGGTTATTTTTATAACTTTGAAACTATCTTACTATTTTTACTTCAAGGGTTCTAATTTTGTTTTTTCAAACACTGTCAAACTTCATTGCCATTTTTCTTGCTGCAAAAAAGTTGCTATTTTCTCAGTGACCTAAATAATTTAGATGTTCCTACATTTAAAAAGGAAGCCAACAAAGTAGAGCGTTTTCAAGCGATGGTGACACAAGTGAGTCAAAACTAGTAGATGCAATTAATTTCAAATATGTAAAAATTATGTAGAGCTACAAACCAAGTAGTGAGATGAGGCCACATTTGAAATAACCATATACCAAGGAGTCCAGCAGATAAAGAAATGGTATAATTTGCTTATAGTACAGGAACAAAACTTATGGGAAACAGTGCAATTGGTAATTTTATCACAGGTTTGGAGTCCTTAAAACTTAAAAAACAAATACATAGATGTCCAGATCGTTGTTTCTATATCTTTGCAAACTTTTCTAAAGTAAATCTGAAAAATCAAATAAGTCATGCTTTAAAATTTAAAATCACATTGTTTTTTGTTTAGGAGTTTACATCCTTAACCAAAATGTACTTTTTAATTTGACTTTTTTTTATCCCGTTTTGGTTAAAAAGTCAAGTCATAGGCAAGGAGAAAAACTAATGTTCATATCATTAATGGGAGATTATTTTATTTAATCTATTTTAAACAACTATGTGTTCACATTCCTTTAGTTTTTCAGGATTTAGTTCTTCAAGATTTAGATTGTGTAAATTCCTATGTTCTGTGGCTGCTTTAGCATTAGTTGGGTGCTCTTTGAGCTGCAACTCTGCCACTTAACTTCTTTGTGACCGTGGACAAATAATTTCTCTGTTCTTCAGTTTTATCTATAAAATGAGGAGATTTGAGTTGGTAATCTTTAAGGTCCCTTCCAATTCTAAATCTATGATCTGATGATCTGACTTTGAATAAACATTTCTTTTCACTTTTGGAGAAAGAAGCTTTAAAGAGCATATGTCTAGTGGACAAGTCCATTTTACACTGGGACTTGAGTCTATCTGCAAAATAGGAAGCTGCACAAAATCATCTCTGAGGTCAGCTTCCAGCTGTAACATTCTGTGGGTCTCAAAGAATATAGTAATTCTTCATGAAACTTTTCCATGAAATAAGGGTGATGAGCTACATGCATCTGTTCCCCTTATCTTCTCTTACATAACCAACCCCTTCATTCATATTCTCACCACCTCTTGCCTGCTGTATTACAATGGGCTTCTTATTGTTTTCTGTCTCCCTATTCCTTTCCATCCTTTACATAGCTGCCAAGTGATTTTCCTATAGCCCAGTTCTAACCATGTCAGTCCTTTACTCAGTAAAATTCCATTGGTTGCCTTGCCTCTGGGGATAAAATATAAACTCCTCAGTCGGGTTTTTAGAGACCATAACATATTGGCACTAATCTGTCTTTCCAGCTTCATTTCACATGACTCCTTTTCCCTCACTATGTGTGCTCTAGCCAAACTGGCCTTCTATTTGTTACAAGTAGCACAATGCTTCCTTGGTTCTTTGCCTTTACACTATCTGTCCCCCCAAGCCTTGAATGTATCCCAGCCCCTCTTCTGCCTCAAAGGATCCTTTACTTCTTTTCAAGCACCAACACAAGCTTTTCCTGTTATCCCCAAAAGCTAGTGACCTCCCTCCCTAGCATTCCACCCATTACTGCCCTCCCGAACACTCTGCCCATTACTACCTGTATCTCCCTGCCATTCTAGTTCTTTCCTTCCACCCACCCCTGCCCCATTTCATTCGCACCAAAGTAGCCACCAATATTGGGCCCAGTAGGCAGGGTCTATTTTCTGCCCTCCCCGGACTAATAAAAAACATCATAGTGGCTTTAGAAGTCTAAGAAAAGAAGAGTGGCAATGGACAGCCAGAATAGGTCTGAAATCCCACCTTTCTGAAACTGTGATTCCTGACACCTTTGGTCCTATTATTGTTCTCAGACATTTTTACTGGCTGTGACAGTGCTGGGTTTTGGCTTTTTATCATCCTTCTCAATGACATCTCTCACCTCAATGTCTCCTTGGGAGCGTATCTTCTTTTATCCTGGGCCTTACTCAGCATAAGTATCAGAAATACCAGTGGATTTATAGATAGAATTCAGATCGAGTAGAAATGTAGGAAAAAGTTGTCATTCCAAGATGCTAATACATGGGTTAACCTATGGAAATATTTTGCCAGTTCCAAAACTTAAGTACCTAAACTTCTTATTTCTTAAAACTTATGAATTTGCTGACTTCTCATCTCCTTGTTCCCAAGTGGTTATCCTTCCTTCTCCTATGCCCACTCCACCCCCAGGTAGCTGGGAACCTAGGTCTCAGAAGGGCTGAACAGTTTTAGATATATTCCACTCCCAACTTTGCAGTTAATTTAATTGTTTGGGTTTCCTTTTCATTTTTGCCTTGATCTGGGAAGAATGGCAGAGAAGAGAACAGAGCATGCTAAGATTATATAATCTTTAGACTTTAAGCATATTCTTAACTGTTGGTTAACACCTGTTTTTCTTATGTGAGATTCTGATCCATTAACCAAGGAATAATTATATTATTGGAAGAATTGAATCATGTAAATCATTACACTCCAATTATAAATAAAACCAGGAGAAAAAAAAGTAAATTTCAACTAAAAAAGAGTGGTTTACAAGCTCTCCTTGGAAGTACATATAAAGAGTTAATGGGGGGCCAGCTAGGTGGCGCAGTGGATGGAGCACCGGCCCTGGATTCAGGAGGACCTGAATTCAAATCTGGCCTCAGACACTTGACACTTAGCTGTGTGACCCTGGGCAAGTCACTTAACCCCCACTGCCCTGCAAAAAAACAAACAAAAAAAAGAGTTAATGGGAAAAGTACTCACTAATTTTTCATTGCCATAGTGCACTCCTGTACAAATGGGCTCTGCTTGTGACCTTCTTCCCCCCAAGCCAGGTTATCTGGGATCCTCTGCCACCGCATTGACTGACAGGGGCTGCTCAGGAGCTACCACTTAAGTTTTATATCATCCTAAGAATCAAAAACAAACAACGTGGCAGTAATCCCAACAAGCAGTTCACTTTGACAACCATAGAAGGTGCCTGAGTTCTACTTCCAGCAACAGCTCCTGTGTAAGTGTTAATGTGCCCTAGGGAAGTGATCTCACAGCATTTGGGTCTTCCAAAATCAGACCCAGGCCATTGATAGACAAACTTTTTTGCTTTTGGAAAGTCAGATCATCTGTTCATGACAACTGTTTCAAAGCCCCAGATCACTCAGGAACTTTTCAGGTTGCTCATTACAGATCACTTGTGACCCAGCTTAGGAGGCCATGAAAAAGCAACATGTTGGTGGGGCTGGAAAAGCCAGCACCATGCCTTCTGCATTAGCAGCAACTCCCACCTGTTTCTGCCCACTTCTGAAATGTACTAGGTGTCAGAGCATTTCTTCCTTCCTTGTTCCTTCTCCTTCTTTACTCCTTTTCCTCTTCTTTTTATCCTCTCCCCACCTGATCCTTTAGATTAGGCAGGCTGCTTAAATGTATAAATTGTTGGATTATGTGCTTTTAAAAAAAACAAAAGCGAAACACCAGAAAAAACATAACCACACTTTATTTTTTTTTTGTTATCCAAGTTACCTATGTGCTCTCTAGCAACCTTAGTAACTTTCTTTACTTTGTACTCAAAAGAAATTGAATGGCCTTTTTTTGGGGGGGGGGGCAATTGGGGTTAAGTGACTTGCCCAGGGTCACACAGCTCGTAAGTGTCAAGTGTCTGAGACTGCATTTGAACTCAGGCCCTCTGACTCCAGGGCCAGTGCTCTATCCACTGCACCACCTTTTTTTTTAAAAAAAAGTTAATGGAGTTGCTTTTATTATGTATCCACGTGAAACGGTAACATTATTTCACAGGATATTTGGTTATTTTGTATTGCTGCAGTTATGATAAGCATTTTTTAAAAAGACCACTGGGAAACAACACTTCTTGCTGAAGATGAAGAGAGAGAAATTTTACAAATAATTTGAAAAGCCCTTCTAAATTAAATCAGCTTATGCTTTAATTAGCTGGTGTGACCCTCAGTGGGAAATTAGACAGATAAGCAAAATTATGTTGACAAGCAGGGTTGAAAAGTGAGGAATGACATGTGCATGGGCTTTTAATCTAAACAGAAGACTCACACCTATAAATAATTAATTCTTTCTTCAAGAAGTGAGGCAGGTGGCACTAGACAGGGCACATGGCAAATACCATTAGCAGAAAATGGAAATGACTGTATAACAGATTGGAAACAGCTGATTAGCAGGAAAACCGATTAGGGAAAATATGCTTGATAGGGTATCACATAATTGATTATATTGGAGATTACATATACATACCCATTAGAGAGTGATTGAACCACCATATTCCTTTATATTCCGATTTCACCATGAGGCAAGAAGAAAGATTATGCAGAAGGCAGTAGAAACACAACAGCCTTTCCAACTGACCAGGAATTCTAGAAAAGCCAGCTAAAGATATTTTTCTCATTAGCTCCACCAACTTAAGCTGAATGAATAGGACTTTTTGTGGGCATCATGAGAAGGTATTCTAGAGTCACAGTCAGTATGATAGGATGCTTATGCTGTTAGACGCATGTGGGAACTGAGACAACTGCTGATTCATGTTCCCATTTTGTGCTCATTCCAGGACATACTCTTTCCATTGAGTGGAATAGTGGACAAAATCACCCACTCTGTTTTAAATTGTTATACTGTGTCTCCCTCTTTTCTTCCTTTCTACTTCTCTTCCCTCTCTTCCCCGCCTCCCCACCCCCACATCTGTAGTCAAATTTGCCTGTTTTAAATGCAGGCATGATATGACACCATTGTATCACCTCATAAAACAGTCAGAATGAGAGGATTGAAACAGCAGGTATAATGAAAATATGCCTGGGGACCCAATTAAGTCATATCATCTTGAGAGTATTTCAGAATCAAACTCCAAGAAAGACATAAAAACGATGGAAATTGGAAATGATCTATAAACTTTTTTCTCACAAGTGACATTGCAGTCATCACATTTGTACTCTTATATTACAGTCACCAGTGTCCCACATTAGTTAGGAGAATAACCTACATGTGCATCTAGATGAAAACATGAGAAAGGAATACACAGGCTTTTTACAAACAATATTCCATAGCAGTTCACATCTCTGCTGTGACACAACTGAAAGATACAGAGGGTATACCTTCCTATTTTGTTGATTATTTATTAACTGTAAGAAAACATTTGATTTGGTAGAGCAGAACAGCATCTAAAGGCTCTCCTCTAATAAGTTGTTTCCCATGCATACATCAAAATCATACAAAATTAATTTGGACAAAAAGTACAACAATAAAGGGAATTCTGGCAATTCTCTTGATCATTAATCTTATGCAGAGCATGAGACAAAGATTTGTGATCACCATACCTATTTGCTACTGTCAAGGAGAATGTCTGATGCAGACTTCACATGAAAAAGAGATTACTAACAAGATGAAGATTGTACTGATATTCATATTTGCAAATGACATGTTGAGTATACCAGGGTCTAGAGCATACAGAATCTTCAAAATAAAATCTATAAGCTCTAAAGAGTTTAGCCTAATGATCCACACAAGAAGACCAAGTGGCTAAAGAGTACCTCTTGTAGAGGCAGCTAGGTGGCACAATAGATAAAGCACTGGCCCTGGATTCAGGAGGGCCTGAGTTCAAATCCACCCTCAGACACTTGATACTTACTAGCTGTGTGACCCTGGGCAAGTCACTTAACTCTCATTGCCCTGCCCCCCCCCAAAAAAAAAGAAAAGAAAAGAAAGCATACCTTTGGTAAAGGCTATGATAAGCAACTTAGTGGACACCTTTTATAATTGATCTGTTTTGGACATACACTGGGCCTTTTGGAAAATTGTATAGATCATTTAACGACCCTAGACTTCTCCCTGGAAGAAATCCCCTTTCAAAAACACTATTTTTCCAAGTGATACTATATGGCGATAAATCATGGAATACCATGGTCTTTTAACTAATTAAAGTTATGAGTCAACCAAAGAACAACAGAAACATTCATGATGACTGTGAGAAGGTAACAAAATATTACCCACAATGAATTATGTAGAACCAGGGGGTATAAAGAATATCTTTAGAGACAATTATGGCCAGAGAAAGATGTAAAATAGCCATGTAGCAAGTATAAAGGATAACTAATGCAACCAGTATTGGTATCCCTACAGTGTAGAGAAATCTAGAAGAAATGCTCTAATAATTAGATGGCCCCTTTGTGGAGTATTTAAGAGAGGCCATGAACAAGAATTGCATAGAATAAGATGTTTCTTTGACAACTAAAATGTTCCTCAAAGAACCAGCCCAGCCAGCAATGTTATGCTACATTTTCCTCACTCAAGAGAAAGGATAAGGCTTCATTTGAGGCATTCATTGGCTAGGACATACAGAGCAGTGGCAAAGGATAACATAGAATTTTGGTCATGCTTTGGTTATAATGGTCTGAATTACATGCATGAAGAGATCTAGTGGTCAGTAGTGGTCTACTAAAGAGGATTCCTTGTACAGGGTTCACTGAGTTCTTTGCCTTTCTTCCTATTGATGCGGAGACTAGTGGGACTCTTCTCTGTCTCCTACACAATAAGGCAGCTCACACTCTTTTGGTGGTCTTACCTTTATATAGAAATTGGAGACAAATCCTATTTCCATCCTTAATTCAAGTATAGTATCAGAAGTTGGAGAATTGGTCAGAAGTCAGTAAAATGTATTACCCCATACCTGAAGTTATAAGTGATGAATAGTTTCCAGTATATGTACATAAAGAACTAGCATGATTGGTTACCAAAACAAGTGTGACTTTACAACACTATTACACTGAGGAACAGAGATCAAGGAAGAAAATAGGAAAATTCAATTGAGTAAGCACCTGCCAGTCACTGTACTAGATATTAAGAAAGGAAGGAAGGAAGGAAGAGAAAGAAACATACATTCCCTGCCCTCAGAAAGCTTACATCATACTAGGAGTACATAGATACACACACACACACACACACACACACACACACACACACACACACACACACACACATGCAGCAATTAGTGCACTGGATAGTGGGGCTTTGGACCTGGAATCATGAAAACCTTAGTTCAAATCCCACTTCACTAGCTGAATGAGCCTGGGAAAATCATTTAATCCCCCTGTACCTTTCTTAATACCTAGTTTCTTCATCTGTAAACTGAAGGGGTTTAGAATTTATGGCTTCAAAAGGCCCTACAAACTTTAAAATTATGATCCTAATTTTGGATGACAAATTTCTGGAAGAATTAGGATTTCTGGGAGAATCAGGAATTAGGAAAGGCCTCGGAAATGAAATGATATACCATTGTGGCAGGATGTGGGGACAGCATTAGCCAAAATATTTAAATTTAAGGAAGAGAAAAGACCTAATGGGTGCTGATTAATCAAGGTGACTGATTTGGTGCCTTTAAGTCAGGGGTCCTTAACTTGGAGTCTTTTTATAGTTTTTAGGAGATCCATGAATGTGGATGAGAAAAAAAAATCATCATTATTTTTGATAACCTTTTTATTTATGATTTCCTTCCATTATGAAATATTTTTAAAACGTTATGAAAAGGGGTCAGAAGGTTTCACCAGACCCTAAAACTTAAGAACCTCTGCTTTAAGTTGTTTGTAGATCATGAGATTCAAATAAGCCTCTGGGGTTTTATAAAAGTACTACTTTTTTATTCAAATTTCCTGAAGTGAAATTTTCCCAATGTGGGCATGAATCTGTCTTCTCTGGTGTGCTTACCACTGAGAAACATGACAAGGACAAACTGCTCATGTGCCAGCTGGTCCCTTTCCTTGGCCATCTAACTTCTTGTGACAAGTTTTCCCCATAGAAGGTGAAAGTCCTCCAGATGTTTCTCCTTGTTGCCAACCACACTGTCCAGTCATCAGTTTTCCCATAACAGCTAAAATAGGACCTTTCAAAGTCATCTTTTTTCTTGAGGGAAGAGGGGATGAGGGGAAGGAGAAATACAAGTAAGAACAAGCAAGATAGTCTCTGTCCTCAAAGGGCTTACAATCTAATGGGAATAGAAAGCATTCAAAAGCAATCTGACAAGAAGGTAGGAGAGGGGATTTTTAAAAGTAGATTTTTTTAGTTTTATTGAAATATTATATGAACCAGAAATTGGAAATACAGTCACATCAAGGAACATAATTGTCACAGCATTGACGTTGAAGCTAAACAAATTTCGTAGGGCAGATTTCAAAACAGTACCGATAATATGGTACTTGTCCCTAGACACTGCCCCATTACTCTAAAGGCATTTTCAGGTGTTCAGATGTTAACATTTACCAAGAGAGCATGTGTTCTGCTTTCTCTCACCATAATGTTATTTCTGTTGTTCTTTGAACAACAGTTGCATTCTGAAGTTTCACTTTGGGGAAGCATATTGTGTCTCATGTTTATCTTATGCTTATAGGAGAGCTTGCTGTAGGACTTTGTTTTGTAGTCATTGTAAAATAATTTAAGCCACTTCAATATAAAACATGGGTGACTATTTCAGATTTTATTTTTAGACCCATTGTAGTACGTATCTAAAAAGGAGGATGGTGTTTTCTGAATCTTACTTTTCAAATAAGAGAATCTCTTAATTTGCTAAAAGGTAAGGTTTGTGAAGTACTTTTTTTACTCACCACATACTTCTCTGTACTTATGTCTCTACCCTACTAAATATTAGGATTTTTTTCCTGCTGAAACTTAAAGTCAGGCAGTATTAGACTTATTTTCACCAGTAAAACCAAAAATTTAATTTCTAATAAGCTTTTATTCATTTAGTGGGAGGGTCTCGATATCACTAAATTTCTCCTTCAATTTCTCAAGCATGAACATGGTGTACAGGAAATAGCCCTTAATACTGAAAAAAGCTGAATTCTGTTACCAGGTTTGCTTTTAACTGGATAACTTTAGTTAAGTCACTTAAACTTTTCTGGGTCTCAGTTTCATCTATTGTAAAATTAGCAGATTTGACTACAGTAACCCCAAATGCTCTATCAGCTCTAAAATTCCATTGTTTTAGGTGTTTATTGAAGAACTATTTTCATAATAGTGTAATGAATAAAAATATTTATTACCACCAGATTTTAAGCTCCTAAATAACTGCATTTTCTATAGATGTTTTCTTTGAAAAATTTTTTTAACATATATAATATGCTGTTCTAATCACTATGAGTCTGAAAAGTACCAAGAACTCTATGGATACATGTCAGTATATATTCAGTTTGAATATGCCAACTAATTAGCTTAGCCCTTACATCCATGATCCTGATTCTATAAGCATCAGTTAAATTTGCAAAGGCTCTAAACTGGAAAAGCATTCAGAAACCATCTAGTTTAATTTGTCCCTGAGTAAGAATCTACTTAATAATATACCAGAAAGTGGTTATTCAGATTTTTCTTTGAAGGCTTCTCTTTAATGTTAACCCATGATTTCCTGAGCTAGCCCATTATCTATCTATATATGAAGCAGCTAGATAGCACAATGGATAGAATGCTGGGCCTGGAGTCCTGAAGGACTAGAATATAAATCCAGAAGTGTTTGCCTCAGTTTCTTCAACTATAAAATGGAGATAACAGATGCAACTTTGCCGGATTGTTGCAAGTATTAAATGAGATATTTATAAAGTCCTTAGGATAGTACCTGGTTGATTAGGCCCTGTTTTCTAGCCTTTCAGGATCTTTTTGGATCCTGAAGACTGTGAGATCCAAAATCTTAGCTTTCCTTACTTGTTTTGTGTCATTAAAAAATGTTGTTTCATCTTTTCCTTTATCCATCTCTTTGCCAGAAACAAGAAACAACTAGGGGCCAAGCATATATCCTTAAAGCAATCTACCAGGCTGACATAGAATAGTTCTTCCTTATTCATTGGGACCAGCCCTTTAGCTAGCTTCATATCCACCTATCTATACAATTGTATAGTCTAACCAAATCAGAATTTCTAAGTTGGAAAGATATTATCAGTCCAAAGCACACTTGAAAAAGAATCACATCTAAAACATACTCTCATTAAACAATCATCTAGCCTTTTCTTGAAGACATCGATTTAAGACAATTTTACTACATCTGGAGGCAGACCTTTCCCATTTAAAATAATAGCTACCTCTTATATAGTAAAGTTTGCAAAGTGCTTTATAAATTATCTCAGGGGCAGCTGGGTGGCGCAGTGGATGCAACACCGGCCCTGCATTCAGGAGGACCTGAATCCAAATCCGGCCTCAGACATTTGACACTTACTAGCTGTGTGAACCTGGGCAAGTCATTTAACCCTCATTGCCAGATAGATAGATAGATAGATAGATAGATAGATAGATAGATAGATAGATAGATAGATAGATAGATAGATAGATAGATGATGGATGATGGATGGATGGATGGATGGATGGATGGATGGATGGATGGATGGATGGATGGATGGATATTCTCTCATTTTTAGCTGTACAACAACCTTTGGAGTTGTTATTGGTAGGTGATATTTTTATCCTCATTTTACAGATGAGGAAGCTGAGAGATTAAGTGACTTGCCTAGTGTCACCCAGCTAAGTATCTAAGACAAGATTTGAACTCAGGTCTTCCTGACTACAGGACTATTATTCTATCCATGGAACCACACCTAGCTGTTTCTTTTGGATGCTTCCAATTATTAGGAATTTTTTCCTGAAATCACAAAATTAAATTCTTCTCCTTGACAACTTATATTAGTTGTTGCTATTTCTGCCCTTTGGGCACAAAACAAAAAGAACAATTTTAATCCCTATTCAGCCTGACAGCCATTTACGTACCTGAACACATCTGTTATATCTCCTGCACCCCAAACCTTCCCCTTCCAAGTATTTGTTCTCTTCTCCATCTTTAACTTTGACTCCCCCAGTTCCTGCATGAACTCAAGATCTTTCAGAACCTTGATCATAAACCCAATCACTTCTGGATACTTTTCAGGTTATCTTTGTCCTTCCTAACACACAGTAGCATGCAGAAATGAAAATGTTCCAGATGTGACCCATCAGAAGTTAATGGGAAGCTATGCCTCCCTTACTATATCCCCAAATCGCAAAATTTTGCAAAATTTGCTTTATTGCACTGTATTAAAACCCCCAGATGTTTTTTAGAGAAATGATCTTCCATTGCTTGCCCTCATCTTGTGAAGTAGAGTTTTGAACATAGCTATAAGATTTTATATTTATCCAATAGTTTCATTTTACTGAATTAAGCCCAGTATTCTAGCCTACCAGAATGTATGTGTTAGCCGTCCTTCAAACTTTGTGTCACCTGAGAATTCGATAAGCATGCCATCACTTAGTCAGTCAGCAACTCTCTGTTAACTGTTTAATATGTGCTAAGACTAGGCGAGGTAGTGGGGATACAAATATAAAAGTGATAATATTTCTTCCTCTGAGGAACTTACTTGGCATGGAGATGGGGTACAAAATATTCAAAGAAAAGTAAATAGAAAATAAGTACAAAATAAATACAAAGTTATTTTAACACGGGATAGAAGGGAAAACATTAATAACTAAGGGATCAGAAAGGGCTGCTTTGCTAGCTATGCTTTAATCCAGTGTATTGATAAACATGTCAAACAGCCCAGGACCAAGAACAGACACTGGGGTGCACTCTACTGGAAACCCCTTATAAAGTTTACATGGAATCATTAACAATTCTCCTTTTAATCCCATTATTTCTAGACCTTTTGGTTTTCGATTTATCTAGTTGTAATATCATACAATCTACATGTGACACAGAAGCTGGAATTCTCTTTCACATTTTTTTGCAGTTGGTTATCATGACATCTGAAACACAAGATAACTTAATGTCCCATTAAATGATATTTCTTATTGCCATCAGATATGAAAGAACCAGCTTTGCCAAGTCCTTTATTTACCTTTTAAACAGGAACTCATGAACGTTCTTTTATTGGACTTGAATTGAATTTGGGACAGTTTACTTCATATGTCTGAATGTTAAATGCCTTTTTTTTCTGAATATCATGACATCTGCCTGTGGTCCTTTTGATGTGGTCATCTTGGTTTTGATCAGCCGTGCTTTAATAAAGGGAAGTATGTATTTGCCACAACTTGGGTCCTATAAAGGTGAATATGTTTATTAGAATGACTAAATTCTAAATTGTTAAACTCTAAGTTAGATATCATTAACTACAAATACTTCACGAGACAACTGATGAATTCTTGAGTGCTAACTGAAATGTATTTCTTTTCATTTTGTTTTTCTTTCGTAACATAACTAATATGAAATATAGTTTGCACAATTTTGCATGTATAATGGATATCATCACTTGCCTTCTCAATTTGGGGTTTGTAGAGGGGATGGAGGGAAGGAGAGAATTCAGAACTCAAAAAATGTTTTAAATGTATTTTAAAAAAATTTCAGGGGCAGCTAGGTGGCACAGTGGATAGAGCACCGGCCCTGGAGTCAGGAGTACCTGAGTTCAAATCCGGCCTCAGATACTTAACACTTACTAGCTGTGTGACCCTGGACAAGTCACTTAACCTCAATTACCTCACCAAAAAAAAAATTGAAAATGAAGAGAGAGAGAGAGAGAGAGAGAGAGAGAGAGAGAGAGAGATCAATCTGCCCTAACTGCAGTTTGCTCTTTAGCTATTCAATCACTAGACATTAGATTCAGAAGTCTCAAGCCTCAGATTTATGTAACTTGTGGAAGGTCCCAGATATGTCAACTATAAAACCTTTAATTAGTAGAGAATGTCCCACATCAAACTTGTAACCCCCCAAATTCCACTGAATCTCCAAGGTCTCAGAGCTGGGATTTTTTTCCAACCCCAAGTTTCTAAAGGTCAAAAATGGAACTGGAACACAAATCCAATTATGTATGGAGGACCCTCTTATCCACTGAGATTTCACCATTTTAATAGTTAGTATCTTAATAATACTATGAGTTTGCAATGAATTATTGGGTTTTATGGTAGCAAGAAAAATTTAAATGGAAAAGACTGCTAGAAAAATCCTTTGCTAAATACATTTCCTAATACTGTTTAGGATTACAAAGTTACCAGTTATTTGTTTCCTGAGACCATCTCAATGCTCAGCTATAGTTAATACTTTCTAATTCTTTTTATGTGTAACCATACTCTTTTATTTATGTTAGAATTCTACTTCCTTTTCTATACTGAGTGGCAGTCTAGGGATATTGTTAAATTAAGTTTATAACGATATTTAACTGAATTGTTTCCCATTTTTTAATTTACCCCTTACAGTCGTGGTGTTAATATTTTCAGTTGATTTAAATTTAATGGTGGTATAAATTCTGGATTTTAAGACACTTTTGATTGTAAAATAATTAAGAATTTGGTTGTAATACAAGTAGATAAAACCCTTCAAAACTCACTTTATTCTTTTTAGTTAATAGTCAAGTTAACTGATATGTGTGTATACATATGAATATTTATCATATGACATCTCTATATGCCTTATGATAACCATAACTATATATATATATGTATACATACATGCCTACACATATACATAATACATAGAAGAGTTACAATTTGAGGACATTTAGTGGGGAAAATAACCTTGTTTTAAGGAATTTGAAAATCTCAAACTACGAAATTTAGTATATGGTACTTTGATTTTGATATGATATTATGCTTTCAATATATAAAATTCATTATTTAGCAAATATCTAGACTCTCTGCTTATTTAAGACAAGTATCTTTGCAACTCCCAGAACTCTTCCTAGGAAAATGAAGAGTTTTTAAAAACATTATTCTAAAGTTCCTTTGTCCAGATTTATCAGTAAAATACTTTCTTGATCTCATATATGATCATATTTGTGTCTGTCATGAAGTCTAGTAAATATGTCTATAAAAATAGATTTTATAAGTTGATGGTAAAAATAAATGAAAAATGTAGATGTGATGTTTATGTGAATATATTTTTGTATTCATATACTGCTACTGTCTTAAAAGAAAATACAGGGGCAGCTAGGTGGCGCAGTGGATAGAGCACCGGCCCTGGAGTCAGGAGTACCTGAGTTCAAATGCGGCCTCAGACACTTAACACTTACTAGCTGTGTGACCCTGGGCAAGTCACTTAACCCCAATTGCCTCACTAAAAAAAAAAAAAAAGAAAAAGAAGATACAGTAAGCCAGAAGCTATCTAGAAGGGGATATGGGGTGAGGGAGGCAAGATGAGGGGAAGAAGTGAGCCATTCTTTATAATTGAGAGTTTATTACCTTAAGCGTCAAATTTTGTTAAAATTTTTACTATTTTGGTTATAGAACTTTAAAAAATACTACATGCTTCCTTGGACTTATTAAACTTTACCCCAAATTATTTTACATTTTCCTGATAATTTAGTGTCATTATGAGCATTCCCTCAGGACTTAAAGGCCTGTGCACCTATAAAGTAAATGTATCCTGAATGTTCTGCCATTTGGGTTTTTATCTCTGACTTTTAGATTTCATTTTGTTTCGTTTTGTCTCCTTTGCCATCTGTTGCATTTCATTGCTGTCAATGTGAGTGCCTGTATCCTCATATTTAGATCAGATCATCTGGACTCACTCAGCTTAAGGCCTAGACCCTTGAAAATCCCAGAGGTTCTCAGGGGGTGTGAAGTGACATTCTACATAGACATGAGTCACAGATTGTTAAAAGAAAAGAAAAAAATTAGACAAGATCACAGAAGGCAGTGAAATAGGGGAAATGTACCCATTCCTTCATAGTCTAGTATTTTTTAAATAAAAAGATTACTATTCAAATGTTTTTCACTATAAGCTTATTTTATGGTAATTCTATCTTATAATTACATTGTACTTTTTGGTTAAAAATTATTTCATATAATCTTTATAACATCCCTGTGTTGTAGGTAGGTAATCTCTGCATTATTGTTCCTATTTGACAAACGAGGAAGTTGAGACTCACTGAGATTTGCTAAAGGTGGCTAGACCAAGACTTGAATCCAGTACTGTTATAACTTCAGTGTTCTTTTGAACATTGCTGCCTTTTAGACTCATTATTTATGGAAATATATCTCCTGTTTTCCTTCAGATCGCTACTCCTGTTGTATAAATGGACACTTCTATTAAACTTCATATTTTATATTGTGACCTTGTTTAATGCATTTTACAAATTAAAATGAGGAAGCATAGTGTAGTGGAAAATTTGTTGAATTTGGAGTCAGAAGTCCTGGGTTAAGGTAATTAACTTATATAGTTACTTCTATGATCTTTTTAAGACATTTAACCTCTCTAGTTTTCTAGCATCTGTAAGTGAAATCATTTAAACTAAATGACATTTTGGTTCCTTTCCTTTTTAAATCTGCTCAGATGGAGCTTTTTTTTTTTTTATCACATTGGTATTGATGCGAATCACAGCCCATCCCTAGCTTTCCATTCTTTGCAGCTTTTATCCATTCCTAACATGAGTTTACCACAAGGGAAGAGAAAGGTATGTGATATAGTATGGGTGTATTGACCACACAGTATGTTTGTAGCTATCCTAGAAAAATTTATCTAGAAGATTTCAAGAGAACCTCTTGATATGAAATAGCAGTCAAACATACAGTGTCCATTGATTATCCCGAAATCAACCCCTTCCCTTTTTTTGCATTTAATTTCATGTCATTTGTTTAATTTCTTTCATTCAGTATATATATATATATATATATATTCATTGATCACCATAGTGATCACAATTTGTGATCGCATATAATAGATTATATTTGTGCAAGAATTTTGCTAAACTGTGGAGAATTCAAATGTGAATAAAACTTTTTTCTCATCTGTAAACTCTCAGGAAGTTCTTTCTTAATGTAAATTCTCAAAATTCTTACATTGTAATGAATTTAAAATTACCTTTTATATTTGTACTTAAATTTATATTTTAATCCTTGCATCATTTTAAACTATAATTAACAAACCTGGTAGTGGCACTGTGCATAAGACATGCTTGACCTGGAGTCAGGAAAATCTGAGTTCAAGACCTTCCCCAGGCACTTACTAGTTATATAACTCTAGGAAAATCACTTAACCTCTTTCTGCCTTAGTTTCCTTATGTTTAAAATGGGGATAATAATAGCAACTACTTCCCAGGGTTTTTTTGTGAATATCAAATGAGATAATATTTGTAAAGACTTTACAAAACTTAAAACATCCTATAAATGCTAGCTGTTTTTGTTGTCCTACTTAGAAATCACCCTGCTAGATCAAAGGCACTGACCATCCAGCCTAGCCCAGAGCTTAATGCTCCAAGTAAGAGGTAAATATGGGAAGAAAACATTGCTTTACTAAATATCAACTTCAGTTTAGGAGAATACATGTAAAACATGGTTTCTTTAAGGCATCCATTGTGTATCTATCATCAATGCAGTGATCTGTAGCTGTTTTTAAGCTCTTTTTACTTTAACCTTATCCTACCTATGGCATAAGAAATTTCATAGGTTTGTTAATAACTCAGTGTACTTAAATGCGATTTAGATCTCCTATTTCTATTATACTGGCATCTGGTAAACAATTCCATGTTCTTTACCCTGGATTTTATCAATTTCAAGTGTTATACCCTCCTTTGTCTTAATAAATTAAATAAGTAATCATTTTAATGAATCAGAAAAGAAAGTATAATGAATGGGAACCTAGGGTTTATTCACCGTTCGTCAAGGTACTATGGAAAAGATTTTTTTAAATTAGACAAATCTTACTACCCAGGATGAGTTCAACAGGGAATGTGAGTCATAGTGACATTAAACACATTTTGCTAGAGTAGGTAGGCCTCCAGATAGGAGATCTGGCTTCTAGTTTTAGCTCTACCATTATCTCATTTTGTGACATTGGATATATTACTTAATTTTACTAATCCTCAGTTTCCTTATGTGTAAAATTTTGAAAGATAATCAGATTCATAGAAAAATAGGTGGAAGGGACTTCAGATAACATATAGGTCAATTCTTACCTAAAATCATGTCTTATCTACAATAACCCTAACTACTTCTAGTTATCCAACCTATGCTTGAAGACCTTCAGTGAAAAGGGGAGTGCCCCCTTGAGGCAATCCATTCCATTTTTAGACAGAAATAAATGTGTCAGGACCTTTTCCCCTGTTTTGGATTAGAATCTGTCTCACTTTAAACTTCTACTCAACATCTCTTATTCCTCTTCTACTTAACAACCCTTTAACTATTAGAATACAACTATCATAAATTTAAAAATCACTTTTCCAGACTAAATATCTCTACTAATTTCATTTGATCCTCATACAGCAAGTTTTTGAGTTTCTCCAGTTTTCTAGTTGCTTCCTAGAGAAGCTCAAGTTTATCAATTCCCCTTCTAAAAAGTGTTCTGACCAGGGCAGAATACTGTAGTCCAGAATATAGTGCACCTTCTTTGTTCTGAATACCAAACTTTGGTTAGTAGAGATTAAAATCATATTAGTTACTTTGCCTATCATTCTGTTTATTCATTTTGAACTTGCAATCAATCCATTAGACTGCTTTTAATGAAACACACTGTTTTTCCCTCCTGTATTTGTGCAAGTGACTTTTAAAAACCATATTGTAGGACATTGCATTGCTCTTTATCAAATTTCATCTTGTTAGTTTCTACCTAATTTTTGGAGGGTGTTGGGGGGGAAGTGGTGGTAATACTGAGTCTTATCACTGTATCAGCTAACTCACCTTTTTGTCATGTGCAAACTTGATAAGCCTATAGCTTTCATCCAGCTCATTGATATAAATTCTGGATTTAATGGAGCCAAGCAAAGAGCACAACAGCATTTCCCAAAAGACTTCCTTCCAGGTTGACTTAAGTTAATGAATACTCTTTTGAGCTGGATGATAAACTAGTTCGCTTATCTAGTCCATTTATCTAATCTATATTTGTCTGTCTTGTCCACAAGAATATCATGAGAAAAATTATCAAATGCATTTCTGAAATCTAAATATGCTATTACATCCATAGCATTCTCTTGACTTAATAACCTCCTAATAAAACTCTTCCATGTGATAGAAACCAATTTACTGTCAAATACATAAAATACTACTCCTAATGATAATGTTATTTCAATACTTTCCTCCCTTACAAGTGAATTAGAGCTGAGGTGTCCTAGGTTTTAGGCAAAATTTCTTCCCCTTTAATAGCAACAAAGTGGAGAGCAGTGATTGTTACTCTTATAATAAGGAAAACTCAGTAGTTTTGAGGATTGAATTATTGAGCTGGTGATAGAATTAACTCAGGGGCAGTAAATTTACAAATATTAATAAAATTCATATTGATTACATTTTAATTTTATAATTTGAGATATTTGTTGAATTAAAATTTGTATTTATATTTGTAATAATCTTGTTTAACTGTGTCATAAAGCAGAGGGGAGGGAAAGAATAAATACCTCTTTGGTCAGATTGTCTTTTTTTCTGGTAATGTTGAGAAATGTTTTGAAGAGACTAGTCTTTATGCTTAGCTATGCCTTTTTGTTTCTGACCAAATTAATCTTTTCAAATAAATTCCTGACATGCACTTTATACACAACTTTTCATTTTAAAAACATAAGTTTTGTTCCTGAAATGAGCTTGTTGGTTTTGTTTTAATGTTTTAGGTTGGTGTATTTAAAAAGTGGCCTTCTTTACAGTTAATGATGCCATCCATTCTGTAACCTCATGCTTAGGCATTCCTTTTTAATCTATATAATAATTGGTTTCATTTCACAGGTCTTTGGAGTAGATGACGGTCAGGATTATAATAGGCCTGTTATCAATGAAAACCAGAAAGATTTAATAAAAGATTGGGCTCTGAATTCTGCTGCAGTAGTAACAGAAGAAAAAAAAACACTGATTACATCTGGATTTCTTGATTCTGAGGTAGAATTCTGTTCCTGATGATTAACTCTTTCTTTGTATAAAAACATGTATTTCCAAAAAAATTTTTTTTAAATTTTGATTAGGGGGTTTCTTGTAAAAACACTTTCAGACATCTATTTTTTCACATGATTTTTGGTTCTAGTGCAAGGTAAAAGCAGTCTTTAAATAATTCAGAGTGAGGTACTTTTAGATTTTGCAGTTTTGCTCTTGTTCAATGTTGTTCCACTTGAGATGGATAAAAATGAAATTAATGCAATAAAGATTTTTAGCACATAATAATGTTACTAATAGCTGGGGTTTTAAATTGCTCTAAAGTTTATAAAGTACTTTATATATATATATATATATATATACATAAAATTTCATTTAATCCTCCCAAAAATCCTGTGAGAGAAGGTAGTTACTATAGGCATTTTTATCCCCACTTTACAGATGAGAAAAAATAAGGCTCAGAGAGAATTACGACTTACTCATGGTCACACAGCTAAGTATGGGAGGTGGAGTATGAACACAGGTTATTCCACAGCAATGCTCTTTCATTTGCTCAGCATGCCACTAGGTATTAAGGGATTTAAAAAATTTTTTTTTTTTTTACAAATAGAAAACCCAGCCTCTACCTTCTAGGAAGTAACCATCTACTTGGAAAGATAAAACTTAAGCACATATAGGAAAGTTTGGCGTAGTTGGAAGAGATTTGAAGTAAGGATCCAGAGATCTCATTTGACTCCACTCTGCAACTATCAGAAAGTCACTGGACCTCTCTAAACCTGTTTCCTCATCTTTAATGGATAGGAGCACAGGTGATAGAATCAGGCAACCAGAGTTCATATTTCCAGCTCTGACACTACCTCTGTGACCTGGAGCAAATCACTGAATTTTTCTGAATCTCAAGTTCTTCATCTGTAAAATGAGGGAGTTGAACTTGACTTCTAGGTCCTTTCCAGCTCTAAGTCTGTGATTCTAGGAGTTGATTATCTCTAAGGTTTTTTCCTAGCTCTGTGGGAACAACCAGAAAGCAAGTGCCTAAAAGTGAGGTATGTCTCTGTGTCTGTCCCTTTCCGTCTCTCTGTCTCTGTCTGTCTGTTTGTCTGTCTCTATCTCTATCTCTATCTCTGTCTCTCTGTCTCTGTCTCTCTCTCTTACTCACTCACTCAGAGATCCCCATAGTAAGGGTGGTTTTAGAATCCTTTAAGCTTAAGTCAGAGAAATGTCTTGGAAAAAATGTTGAGACTGCCCTAAATAATATACATCCCAAAATGTTAAATATAGAAAAAATTATCTAAATACTATTCCTCAGAAGTTATTAAAGACACAAATGGATCAGTTGATATACTTAGATTGCAACTGCCTATAAAAATCCTAGGACTCTGTACTTATATTGGCTAGTAGATTCACATATACATGTTACAAAGCACCTCCTGTGACTGAAAATTGATATTAGTATCTTTATATCAGAACACTTGTCGTTCTCTGAAAGTATCTATAAAATGCTCGGTTTTTTAAATACTTTTTCCTATTCTTAACTTGTTTCATTGTCGATGGGTTGCATGTATATTTGTCTGGGGTTTTTCGTTTTTTTTTTTAATAGCTACTTTTTGAGAACTAGTAAATTGGTTGCTTGTCATCTGGTGACTATAAACCAGAGTGAGCCATATAGAACAACTGTAATAGAGAGCTACATGCTTAGGATTGTTCCATGGAACGAACTGGCTTTAGTATTCAAGATTGTGTACTAAAACGCCTATAACAAAGTCTTACAGCAATGTGGTTTGTGAAATAATAAGGTTTTTGTTCAATGAATGATGTGGACCAAGCTAGTGAATCTTAAGTATTGCTCAGTGGGTGTTTACACACTTTGAACGATACTAGGTAGATATTTCATCCAGTTCTGTTTATACCTTCTCTAGACAAAATAGTAAGTGGCAGTATCTTTACTTTCAGTGGCATGATGAAGTGGTAAACCTGATTTCAAGGTTAGAAGATCTTATTAAAAGGCAAATAGTTTAAGCTGTTTCTCTAGAAATTGTGATTTTATAGAAATTTTGGTTTCTATTTTTTAAAATATAGGACTTGTGACCTTTTTTATTCTTTCAGTGTTTTGTTTTAAGTTCAAAATGATTTTCATTATTTTACTTTCATTTATTACTTCTCTTTACATTTATACCTTCCATCAGACTTTTTTGTTTTGCATAAACCCATTTAAGAAAATAGGTGTACAGGGCAGCTAGGTGATGCAGTGGATAAGGCACCAGCCCTGGATTCAGGAGGACCTGGGTTCAAATCTGACATCAGACACTTGACATTTACTAGCTGTGTGACCTGGGCAAGTCACTTAACCCTCATTACCCCACAAAAAAAAGAAAGAAAAGAAAAAAAAGGAAATAGGTGTACAGCAAGACATAAAATAACTTATAAATTTTCCAAAATAAGAGCTTAATTATAATTTTACATTGGCCAGGCAGCATTCTAATTCATATAGTCAACATTAACTACTAGGGTCTCAAATTAAGATCATAATATTTTTCATTCAAATTAAGGATATTTTTTCTCCTCCTTATTGTCCTGGCTTTAAACACAAAATATTATCAACTTAGGGCCTCTAGAATAATAGGACATCTTATGGGCTAAATTCCATTTAATTCAGATCACATTGGGCAACAAGGTGTTCCCATAGCACATTTACCTGAGGGTCAGATGTGAAGGACTGATCCCAGACCAAGTGCAGCCTCCTTCACCACCCTACACCTCTCATAATTCCCCAAGACTTTTACATATAACCTGATTACAGAAAGTTTCTTAGAGAATTGGCAGTTTTGTTCCTAATCCAGAGCTGGTCAGGCAGAAATCTGAGTTCCAATTTCCCTAAAAACTGTTCCGTTCTATTCAACTCAGTAATCATTTATTAAATACATTTTGTGTGAAAGACCTAAACATCTAGTGGGACCCTGAAATCAGCCTGGCCTGGAGCATACAGAATTTCTCCATCACTCAATCAACCAGCATTATTTAATACCTACAGTATACTACACACTGTACCAGTAGTAGGATAGAAAAGACAAAAATAAAATAGCCCTTGCCTTTAAAGAGCTCATTTTCTACTGACAACAGGAAGATTTATGAGTATATACAAAGTAAATACAAGGTCCTTTGGCCAGAGAAGGGAATTAGGAAAGACCTAAGAACTCATTTGCATTGATTATGACAGTGTAATAATAAGACTGGTTTCAATTCAATGCAGCTCACGAAGCATTGCTTAGACAGCTACAATGTGCCAGTGAGCTTACCTAATACCCCAGAAAGTTTTAAACTGGAGTAAATTCTCATACTTCCAGAATAATATGGGTTTTAAATAACAAATAAAAATATACTACATTAAAAAAAACTGGGCTGAAGTTTATACTCAGGTGGCAATGCTAAATCAGGTCATCATTCTATTTTGTTTTTTACCACCTGCTGTCATAATTCAGGGTCTCATTGTGTTGTAAAGGTGAGTGACCCTGGGTTAGAAGGCTGAGCCAACAGAACCCAAGCTATACCATGGTCTATCAAACTCAGAAGACGTTTGAAGTACAAGGCCAGTTGTAAAGAATCTCATTCCTGATCATTAATTAATGACTTTTCACCCTGCAGAGACAGCAACTCATAAGGACTATTTACTAAAGGGTTGCAATCTGCATTGGTGGAGGGGACTACCCTCACCAATGAAATCATAGATCTTGGAAATACTGAAGTTAAGGGGCTTGGGGGAGGAGTGAAAAAAAAATCACTCAGTTTCAGGTGATTACTGTTAAGGGAATGTGAAGTATAATTACAACAATGTAAAATGTATATAATGTGAATACAGTTGGAATTTCAGAATAAAACACATTATTTAATAAGAATCATATACTTATTTTCCTTTTATAGGAAAGTACCACTTCATCTGGAAACAAGAGATGGGTTTCACAGTGGGCTAGTTTAGCTGCTAATCATACAAGACATGACCAAGAAGACAGGACGATGGAGTTGTCTGCATCTGCACCTATAGAAAATGGTATTTTAAATAATTTTCATAAATGATAGTTTT
The DNA here is from genome assembly GCF_019393635.1 of Dromiciops gliroides. NCBI lineage: Eukaryota > Metazoa > Chordata > Mammalia > Microbiotheria > Microbiotheriidae > Dromiciops > Dromiciops gliroides. The sequence goes on from NC_057864.1 coordinate 135,353,472, forward strand.
TATACTGAAAACTAGTTTCTCACAGTTAGATTTGTGTTGATATATATATATGATACCACCACCAAATTTTTGAATTCATTTTGAATAATAGTAAAAATGTTATTAAAGCATTATTATAGCTCTAAATGATCAAATAGAATTTTCTGAAATAATTGAGAAAAATTGCCACTTAATCAGTTGGCAAAGGATTCTAAAGTAATTCAAAGTTGTGAATAATTTCAATTCCAAAGTATGCTGGAGAAAGGAAGAAGTCAACTAATGAGGTTTTAAAAAATTTAACATGTAATTTTCACAAGTATGGAAATTTATTTTCAAAAACATTTGAATAGGATCTTAGATCAAGAGCCACATGGAACCCAACATGGGCCACATGGGTCATCCAACCCAAACCCCTCATTTTAGAGTTGAGGAACCTGAGCCCAGGCAGCTTGAATGACTTGCCTGAAGTTGCACAAAGGGTAGAATTTTTAATACAAGTCCTGTGACTCCAGAACCACTTCTTTTCCGTTTGTACAATAATTTTATTTTTTCAAATCATGTAAATCAGACCAAGGCTCATTTCTTGCATTTAAAATATTCTTCGATGACATCTTTGGCCTGAGATTCCTTGCCATAATCTTTAACAACGGAACTGCAGCCAACCATTTTGCAGGGCTTTCCCTCTCTGTCAATTTTACAGAGGACTTACTAGCTATGTGACCCTGGGCAAGTCATTTAACCCCAGTTGCCTCACCGAAAAAAAAATAATTAATTTTACAGAGGCCTACAGAGGCTTCTTATTGTCATCAACCTTGATCAAATTAATTTGGTGCTCAGCACATAGGGCTTCAACCAATTTTACATACATAGATTCATCACAGTTGGAAGCAAGAACACAAAGATGGGCTTGGTGTTTGTCCAAGACTTTGGCAGCTTCATGAATTCCACAAGCTGGGCCTTCATGGATGAGTGCAGTCTTCAGCACTTCTTGTAGAGCAGTGTTAACGTCCGTTACACCAGCAGCAGCAATGCCTTCCTCAGCCATGGCAGTGGTTCACGGGTAAAGCTAAATCTTGAAAACACCCAGGAGCCTCCCCCTCCCGCTCGATTCAGCAGTGACAGGGAAAGAGTGTACAATAATATTTTAACAAAAAATGTACATATTTATATATAATCCTATGTAAAGTTTTTGTGACTACCACTGTCCTAGACTTAAGGTATTTGCAGGAGACTAACTCTACTTCCATTATCTAGTCAACTGTTTAATTAATAGCTTTTACTATCAAGTTCTCACATATATATATATATATACATCACCTGAGTCCTACTTCATTTCCTTTTATTCTGTTCTGAGAAGAAATGAAAAAGAAGGCATTGTGTTATAGACTTGAATTCTATTCCTAACCTTGGCACTAACTGGATCAGTGATCTTAAGTAAATTATTTAACTTCTCTGAGCCTCATCTTCCTCATCTGTAGATCCTGAGGGTTATTTTAAATGATCTCTAAATTCTTAATCCTTTTTTGGGGGGAGGGGAGGTAGGGGCATAATTTCATGCCCTCCAAAAGATATTTTTTTTCAGAGGTTTATTTTAAATGTGTGATTTTAACATCTTTAACAAAATAAAGGGCTTTTAATTCTAGTAATAATTATTCAGCAATCAACCATCGGGTACATGAATGGGGTGAAAGAAAAGTTGTATTAGAAAAGTTGAACAATTAGCCTATTATTCAAAGAATTGAGAGGTTCCATTTTATAGTCCAGGAAGTGAATAGCAGAGTGGTTGAGTTAGTTAGCCCAATAATTAATTGTAAAATTGTTAGATATTAACTAAGAAAAATAAAATTCCACTATTTTTGAAAGGTAATCTCATTTGATTTCATTAACATTCCGTTTGTATCATGCTAAGAGACGTACTAGGCTGTTATTTCACTGAAATCATGAAATTTACTCATTGAACAAATATTTTAATGCCAACAGAATGACTAGCATTTATATCACGCTTTAAGGTTTTCAAAGTACTTTACAAATAGTATTACAACAACCCTGGGAGGAAGATTCTATCATTATCCCCATTTTACAGATGAGGAAACTGAAGCTGACAAAAGTCAAGTGACTTGCCCAGAGTAACACAGCCAATAAGGGTTTACACTGCCTTCAGAGCACTACTAGGTACTTTTTGTGTAGGATACAAAAATAAATAACACATACCCCTGTCCACAAAGTGCTTAGATTCTCAGAAAGGATAGGTGACATATATGTATAAAAATTTAAGTCCTGAGATCATTCATTTAAAAGTGAAAGACATCTCAGAGGGCATCTAGTTAATTTCTCTCATTTTATATATAATGAAGATGATTATATAAGTAATACGTGGCAGAGGCGAGATTTCAACCAGGATCTTCTAATGCCAAGTCTAGTGTTCCTTCTGTTCTGTTATATGCTGTGCTATGCTATCCCATCCCATCCCCCCCCCCTCTCTCTCTCCCTCTCCCTCCCTCCCTCTCCTTCTCCCTCTACCTCTCCCTCTCCAAAATGTCAGATGTGAAATTCACATCAAGGTCAGTTTCAAGGCTTGCCCTCTATCCTGTCACACAGCATTACACAATAGGAGAAATGTTACCATATGTAATTTAAATGCTGAACTCTTGAACGTTTCAGAAAAAGAAAAGACCTATTTTATCTAGAGTAATTTCTGCTCCTTGCCCCCCACAATAACATGCCCATCTCAAAATTATATACTCTTCTGGGGGAGCCCACATACACTTTGCACACAATACTTTGCTAAGTTTTAGCTTTCCCCATACTGCCCTATGGTAAACTATAAGTGAAACCTCTGAAGCAAATTGTTTGTACAAGGGCTCTACAATGGGAAAAGATACAAAACCAAAGGTATGCTAAACTTCCCTTCACTAAGAGAGTAGGAAAGTGGTGTAGCTCATGTGTGCATTCACGTACTCACACGCATGCACACATACACATGCGTGCATTTCCATCTCATCAGGATTTTTTTTTTGGTGAGGCAGTGAGGGTTAAGTGACTTGCCCAGGGTCACACAGCTAGTAAGTGTTAAGTGTCTGAGGCTGGATTTGAACTCAGGTCCTCCTGAATCCAGGGCCAGTGCTCTATCCACTGTACCACCTAGCTGCCCTATGGATTTTACTTTTTTAACTCCTACATTAAAACCTATTTATGCATCTCAGAATCTGCATGCTTTTTGTTGAGAATATTATTTGCCCAAATCCTATAGCCTAGAAAAAAGGGCAGAGCTACTACTAGATCTAAGGTTTTGATCCCATATATTCTTTCCATAACAGAATTATGTGCTTTAAAACCTTTTTCTGCTCTATTTATTAATAATTGCCTATCTTATGCTTACATATAATGATTTCTTGTACTAATATATTTATTTTTCTGTTGTTAAGTTTATAATTTTATTTTTAATCTGTAGATACAGACATCAGTGAGTCTGGAATTTCTGTGAGAAGCACTGGATCAACCACTTCCTTGACTAGCCAGGGGGAGAGAAAAAGAAGAACCCTTCCTCAGCTTCCAAATGAAGATAAATCTCTTGAAAGTAGCAGAGCAAAGGTCCTGCCTCTGCGGTCAGAGATAGGTGAGAAACAAGACACAGAACTTCAGGAGAAGGAAGCCCCAACACAAGCATCCCCAAAAGAACGGCAAGATGCTGACAGAGTCCTAGGGAAAATGAATAGGACTGTGAATGGTCAGATTCTGAAAAGTATTGGAGACACCAAATCCCCATTTCATCTGAACACTTGTGCTCCTGGGAAAGAGAAAAGTGAGACTGACAGAGAAGCTTCCTTGGTAAAGCAAGCATTGGCCAGAATTCAAGAACAGGAGCAAAAGGACCAGGCACAGTGGACACCCAGCAAATTAGCTTCCTCAAAACATGCTCCAGGTCAAGGAGAGAAGGGTAAGGACGAACCTCTTGGACAGGTGACACATGCACTAGAAAAAACCCTGGCCCAGCCTACAAATAAAGGGGAAAGGGTGGTACAAAGTGAAGGTAAGAGAAGAAAGACTGAAGAAATTCTGAAAAGTCAGACTTCCAAAGGGCCAGGAGGAGACAAGAAGGAATCTGCAAAGTCCTTAGTGAGACAAGGAAGCTTTACTATCGAAAAACCTAGCACAAACATACCTATAGAACTTATTCCTCACATTAACAAACAAACTGCATCTACTCCCCCTTCTTTGGCATTAACATCTGTAAGCAGCAGAATACGAGAGAGAAGTGACTCCGTAGATACTGATTCTAGTATGGACACAACTCTCATTTTAAAAGATACAGAAGCAGTAATGGCTTTTCTTGAAGCTAAGTTGCGAGATGAGAACAAAACTGATGAAGGCCCAGACACTCCAAGTTATAATCGAGATAATTCTATTTCACCTGAATCAGATGTGGACACAGCTAGTACAATCAGTTTGGTTACTGGAGACACAGAAAGAAAAACAACCCAAAAGCGAAGGAGTTTAACTAGCCTGTACAAAGATAGATGCTCCACAAGTTCTCCTTCCAAAGATGTTGCAAAATCATCATCGTCAAGTGCTAGAGAAAAAATTGAAAAGAAAACAAAAAGTCGTTCCACTGACATTGGATCAAGAACAGAAGGTCGTAAACTTGTTCAGGCAAGTGGAAGAATAAGACAGCCTTCGGTCGATTTAACAGATGATGATCAAACCTCTAGTGTACCTCATTCAGCTATTTCTGATATTATGTCATCTGATCAGGAAACGTACTCTAATAAATCTCATGGAAGGGCTCCATTTAGCACAGCAGATGAACATACACATTCCAAACTAGATGGCTCCAAAGTAGCTAAATCTAAGACCTCTCCTGTTGCAGCTGGTTCATCTAGTAAATCAACCACTCTTCCAAGACCACGGCCTACCAGAACTTCTCTCTTGCGAAGAGCACGACTTGGTGAAGCTTCAGACAGTGAACTTGCTGATGCTGACAAAGCATCAGTTGCTTCTGAAGTGTCCACAACCAGTTCTACATCAAAACCTCCTACAGGAAGACGAAACATCTCAAGAATTGACTTACTGGCTCAGCCTCGTAGAACAAGACTTGGTTCATTATCGGCCCGTAGTGACTCTGAAGCAACTATATCTAGAAGCAGTGCCTCTTCACGTACTCAAGAGTCCATTGTTAGAAGTGGTGCAAGATTGAACCCATCTGATAAATTTTCTCCCAGAATTAGAGCTAATAGCATTTCTCGACTCTCTGACTCCAAAATCAGAAGTATGACTTCAACCCATAGCTCTCCCTCAGGTAAATTTCATACAATTATTTTTATAGTGTATAATATTTTCCCCATGTATTCTTTCCCCATAAAGGAAATTTTACATGTGTTGCCTTTTCAAAGTACTTTCTATATAAGGTCAAGTCCTAACAGAGTTTTTTTATCTTTTATTTTGTTGCTGTATTGCTTTGTTTAGTTCAGTAAACTATAATCTAATACATTCTCTTCATTATGCAAATGAGGAAATTGGAATCCAAGAGACAGAGGAATTTCTTTTTAGCAGCTAGATGTAAAACAGTTATTGGTAGTTCGGTAATGCTTCTGGTTTCATTTTAGGAAATTTGCCCAAAACTGTGTTAATTAGTAAGGGATTTAGATATACATTGCCCCCCCCAAATAAATTATAAATGATTTATCTAAATCACATATTGGAAACTGATTTGTAGTATTAAAAAGAATGACTTTGCCTTTAGAATTTCCCGAAATGAATATGATTTCTTTTGAAATCTGAAAATGACTAATGTAAATTTTGTACAAATAGATAGCTTTCATTCTGTTCAGAAATACATTTAAATCTATTTTTGCTATCCTATATTATGAAATAAAACTGTCATTCGTATGTTTTTTTCTTATTTTGATGATAACATTCTTATGGATGGGACAGGCAAAAAGTTTACCCAAATCCCTCTAAACAATTTACTCGAGTTTCACTTCCATGTCATCCTGGGACTAATTTCTGAGGAAGAAGATATGTCATAGGGAATCAGGAGGGGCGTGGGGGAGGGGGAAAGAGAGAGGGAGGGAGGGGGAGAAGGGGGGGGAAAGGAGATGAGATGATTTATTAAACACTTATATGGGAGGTGCCACAAAGGGGAGCTGAAAGGTGTGGAAGGGGAGAGAGAAGGTGCCTCTGCAGAGGGCAAGGCTAATAGAGAATAGTTTGGAGACAAAGTTGACCTGTGAATGACAAAAATCCATTTTTTTCTCTTGATCCTATAAAGTGCTCTTCCCAAATCAAAAAGTGTTATCACTAGGAAAGTGGTGCTTTCCTTCCATAATTTATCTACTCCCCTAGATAAACTACTTAGTCTTTTTCTTCATATCCAGAGTTGACACTACGGTGTTAAACAAGATGTGGCTGTGATATAATGTGACTCTTTTGTGGGTGGTTTCTGAACATCATTGCATTATTTTTAGTCACACTTCATATGCCAATACTCCTCAGGAAAAATATTAGCCATTATTATAAAACACTATGTATCTATGAAGATTGCCTGTCACTGGATAAGAATTTGAGTGTTAGAAGTAGAGGAAGTGGGGCAGCTAGATAGATACACAGTGGATAGAGCACCAGCCCTGGATTCAGGAGTGCCTGAGTTCAGATCCAGCCTCAGACACTTAACACTTACTAGCTGTGTGACCCTGGGCAAGTCACTTAACCCCAATTGCCTCACTAAAAAAAAAAAAATTTTTTTTTAAATTTAAAAAAAGAAGTAGAGGAAGTGAGGATATCTGCTATCACTAAGATATTTAACACAAAACTAGTTAGGATCCCAGAAGCATCAGAAAATGTCTATTTAATGATTCTGCTTCCTTTCTGCCTGTTTTCCATCTCTCTTTTACTTCTCTAAGTATGTTTTATGTAATTGCTGGAAGGTTATGGTGTCAATAGTGGTCAGTAATGTCAGCAGCAATTGCAGGAGGTGGTAGTTTATTGTTGTTGTTTAATCCATTGTTCTTTTTTCTTTACATTTAAACATTGATTGGAACCAACATTGTGGATTTTTAAAGTCCTTAATACTTGTGTATTTCATGGTCAGAAACATTTTTTTTTTTTTTTTGGTGGAGACGTATCCAGTGGTTTTACTCCTTGGCTCAGAAAGAACCACCATATTTCAGCTACACACCATCTGTGTATGTCTCATTTTGACATTTCTTTTGCTGCTCTGCTTATAGTCTTCCCACTGTAGTTTGCCATATAGTAGAATCCTATCTATATCTAACATGTATCTCACAAAACGAAGCTATACTTTTCAAATCACTATACCTGGCAGACTGTATGTACTTCAGGATCTCAACATTTGTGATTTATATTGCATTTGAATGCTAATAGGAACTAATTAGGAAATGAGGAAACCAGCTATGATTCCGAATTAGCTATAAGTCATAGTCATATCTTGCATACTATCCTACTATCCTTTGTCTTTGATGATTAAATTACCCATTTTCTGTACCTTTGTACATTATTGGATAATGCACAATTTTATCAGTTTTCAAGGGGATTTTCAGCTAAAGAATTTCTTTAGGGATTTCTCTAGGGTAGACTCCTATAAACCTTTAGTTATCTTCAAGCCTAACATCAAAACAGAACACTAGACAGAATCATAGAAGTTTTGCACTGGAAAACATCCAGTTCACGAGTCTTCATTATAAAAGATGAGAAAACTGAAGCCTAGAGAGGATGAGAGCTAGAACACAAACCTGAGTGCATTGACTCCCCAGTTCTATGCTCTCTTATTGTAGTGTTATTTAATGGCAATCTCTTAAGATCTTTTATAGATTCAGCCTTTCAGAAGACAGCTGCCCCCAAATCCTAAATGAATTCTTCAAATTTGCAAAATCATTGCGTATATTGTAGACTTAATGCTATTTCTTTTATGACTTTTCTTTCTCTCTTTTGGCACCAGGATCTTGTCCATTGTTCTACAGAATTGACCCTAGAGCCACATTTTGCCTGAGAAAATGAAGTTAATGATATTGTACATAATCTAGAAGGAATTTGGTTATGAACTTTCTAGTGATGGAGCACATGCTAAAACAGTTTTCTTACCTTCTTGAAGGTGATAAAGATGAAATCTGAAATTTTATGGCATGTCTACATATGATAGTTATAATTTCTTGAGTAATAAGGGAAAAATCAAAGTTTCTTGGTTTTTAGAAAAGAATAGCAAAGCTTTATTCAAATAAATATTAAATCAAAATAGACTGATATGAGTAGATCTGGAAAACAGAGCACCCATGGGGTGTATAATACTGCTACGAACTTCCATATGTTCATTTTATTGCTTAGGTCTTAAGATTAGTGATTGAATCTTATAATTTCACTATTGGTTGTCAGTATGGTTAGGAAATGGAAAATTCTGACCTCATAGGCTCCTTTACTTGGTTCTGATATGTTTTCAGTATTTATTAAGTACTTATCATTAAAAATCCCTTCAATGTGCTTTTGATTTCAGATTCTATTGAATAACCGGCTTGGTATTTTTTTTCATAAATTGAATAGCATTACAAAATTGCTAAAACTTGTTCTTTTCCTTAAATTTAGCAAATAGCTTTTTGGCAAATTCCATATTACTTTTAATTACTGGAATTATATATAAAAGCTCATGAATAAAATGAATGATTTGAATTATTACGTAGTAGGTTTTGGTTTTCCTAAAATTGTAATGATTTAGCAATAGGAAAATAGATTTTTATAGAAATAACATTATTGGGGCAGCTTGGTGGCTCAGTGGATAAAGCTCTGGATTCAGGAAGACCTGAGTTCAAATGTGGCCTCAGACACTTGACCCTTACTAGCTGTGTAACCCTGGGCAAGTCACTTAACCCTTATTGCCCTGAAAAAAAAAAGAAGAAATAACATTATTTAAAAGTTTACAGAGCATATTTTGAGATAAGTTAACTATTTTGTATGCTAATATTATATAATATAGAAGTTGCTAAAACATTTATTTGTCTTATTATTCCTTTTAGTTTAAATGCAGATATAGATGTTAACATACATTGTGTGAAGTGTATGTTAAGACCAAAGAATTGTTAACTGGAAAAGAAATAAAAGTACTTTGTGATAAAAGCATACATATATCTATAATATTAACGCAGTTTCTTGCTGATATTCTTTAGCTATGGTTCATTCCAATTTTACATATTGAATGACATTTCTTACTGTGTTAAAAAACATAGTATTACCCATAATACTTTTAAACTAAAATAAACTACAAATTACCATGAATAATTAAATCTTTCATGATTCCTTCTAGTATATCAATATGCTATAAATCTATGGTGTCTCTAAAACTTTAGCAAGCAGAAAACTTGTAGAAACCAGCATTTCCAATGTCTTCAATGAAAATATTCCATCTAAAAATTCTGATGTGGCACTGAAATTCAACAACATTGTCAATAAGCTTTTTTTTTTTTAAGTGAGGCAATTGGGGTTAAGTGACTTACCCAGGGTCACACAGCTAGTAAGTGTTAAGTGTCTGAGGCCGGATTTGAACTCAGGTCCTCCTGACTCCAGGGCTGGCGCTCTATCCACTGTGCTACCTAGCTGCCCCAGTCAATAAGCTTTTAAAAGAAGTCCATCAAAAGATACAAAGATTTTATTTTCTCAAGTTGCTTTAGATAAGGACAGTAAATCTTTGGGGGGGGGGAGAGAAATGAACTCTTTTCCTTAAATTTCATAGATAGAAATCTTATTAGTTTATTACATATAATCAGTATTTCCAAAAATAAAGTGTGATTTGAAATGTCAGAAAATTTATTTTAAAAAACGAATAGGTATGAAGTACTCTGGGTATAATGAAAAGAGACCTTTGAGTCTATTCCTTTCTGGGTACTGTGGCCCTCATTTTCCTTATGTGTGAAATAAGGTTAGATTAGATTATTTCTAAGGTCCTTTCCAAGTCTTTAAGTTTGTTAGAATGAACTTAGAGATAGGGGCAGTTAGGTGGTTCAGTGGATAAGGCACTGGCCCTGGATTCAGGAGGACCTGAGTTCAAATTTGAGCACAGACATTTGACACTTACTAGCTGTGTGACCTTGGACAAGTCACTTAACCCTCATAGCCCCCCCCAAAAAAAAATTAATTTAGAGAAACAAGGATAGAAATGTCTTTCCGAATTCTACTAAACAGTTGTTGGTTTTTTTACCTTAAGTAACTTAACATTTTAGTATTTCAGTTTACTCATTTGCAAAATGAGATTAAACTAAATGATCTTTAATTGTGTCCTTCCATTTCCAAAACTTTTTAGCTGGAAATTTCCTCTGAATCAACTATACATATTTAAGGGTTTGACTTAATTCAAATCAAAATTGCAGCTTCAGTAGGTCAAAAGTACAGAAAGGTTCTTAGCAAATGGTAGGTAAAGTTGAGTCAAAAGTCAAATTTTAATAGTTCACCTTCCTTTATTTAATTGCCCAAATTCTTTGCCCATATTCAAACTTATCTCCATCGTCTACATCTCTAACATATTACATCCCCAGGCTCTATTTTGCTCTCTCTGTTAATGCTCTAGCTAAAATGATAGACAATTTCAGATTTGCCCCCACAGTAATATATGTTTAGTATGCAGTTGGAAAATCATTATTAAATGCCTACTATGTACCAGGAATTCTCCTAAATTTAGCTGGGGATACAGAGAAAGGCAAAAGTCAATCCCTGCTCTCAAGGAGCTCACAATCTAATGCAATTCACTGGATCAGTATAACTGTTTTTCTTGTTATTGAATTGTTTCTGTTTCCAACTCTTAATTCAGGGTTTTCTTGACAAAGATACTGGAGTGGGTTGCCATTTCCTTCTCCAGTGAATTAAGGGAAACAGAGGTTAAGTGACTTGACCAGAGTCATATAGCTAGTGTCAGAGGCAGGATTTGAACTCAAGAAGATAAAGTCCTCCTAACTCCAGACCTGGCATTCTATCCACTGTACCACCCAGCGGCCCTTATTATAACTGCTACTCAACTGCTATTTCTGATTAACTAGTAGTCTTAATTTATCCTAACTTGCTGAATAACAAAGCTTTTTGCTACGTCATGTTTAATCATGGGTTATACTCTTCATATTTTTTTCCTTCCCCCTCCATTTTTTCTTCCTGTAATTCCTAACACTAATTTTAATCATATATCTTAAAAATAAAGAGCCCTCAAAAAGCTTTGGTTGTGTTTAATTAAAAACTTTTTGCTGACAATCCCTGGTCTGAAAAACACTGCAGCTGCTGCTGACCAAGGCTATTATTATCAGTCTCCCTAAGGAAAAAATTACTCTTTAAGCTTTAGTAATTAGAAGGGAAACTCTATTAGAGTAATATTTCATAGTCCTTTCTTCATTTTAATAGCAAAAAAAATCTCAGAAAAGGGGAAGTTATAAAAGTAATAAATATGTTCCTGAGTGTTCTGGTTATTGACAGTTAAATTAAAAAATATATCTTAATATAAAAAAATAGTTTATTAGCAAGTATTTATTAAATGCTCTATGCCAGGCTTTAGGGATACAAATACAAATCTAAGACAGTTTTTGCCCTCAAGAAGCTTGCATTCTAATGGGGCATGCAGACATATATGAGGAAGTATTATCTCATGATTAAGAAATATTATCCCAAGAACGGACGGTCTATTTTGTTCTAGGCAGAGATTATGAGTGAAGACATATAGCCATAGAATGTCATATCCTTTGCAGCAGCAGTAGAAATATTGAGTTGGCTATTCCCAGAACTATAGCAAAAGGGGTTAAGGTGAGAGGTGGATCAAGGCAGGAAATTGTAGATAGAAGAATGTCTCTGTTGTGGCTGGGATATAAAGCAATCTGGTTAGATAGAGGGAGATGAGCTGTTTTCTTATTCATTTGCCAACCAATCAGAATAGCTCAGCTTCAGGGCAGAATCCCAAAGCTCAGTGAATTCTCCTGAGGATTGGGGAGGTAGTCTTGAGGTCAGTCTCTCACAAACATGCATTAAGCTCCTGCTGTGTGCTTAGCATTGTGCTTGGTACTGGGTACAAAACCAAAAAAAAAACCAAAACAACCCAGCACCTACCCTCAAGGAACATATTCATGTACACATGAAAGAATATACAAAATAAATACAAGGTGATTTTGAGGGTAAAAATACAATCAGCAAAGGAATTCAGGAAAGGCCTTATATAGGAGGTGGTTACATTTCAGCTGAGCTTTAAAGGGAACTAGAGATTCTAAGAGGTAAAAGTGAGAAGAGAATTCATTCTAGACATAAGGTACAGTCTTTGCAAAGGCACAGTCAGGAGAAAGAATGTTATGTATAGACCTATAAGGCAGCTAGATGGCTCAGTAGATAGAGTGTCAGATCTGGAGTCAGGAAGTCTGGAGTTAAAATTCAGCCTCAGACACTAGCTTTGTGACCTTGGGCAAGTCACTTAACTTCTGTTTGCCTTAATCTACTGGAAAAGGAAATGGCAAACCACTTCAGTATATTTGCCAAGAATACCTTATATAGGGTCTCAGAGAGTCAGACACAACTGAACAACAACAAAAGTTTCTTTCATTAAATGAGTCATTTTGCAGCATTTTTCCTCTTTTTAAAAAATGGTGAACCGTGTTAAAAGAGAATGGAATTATTTTTCCACATTATTGCCTCAAATTCTACTTGTAAATTAAAGTGAAGCTTATGTACTTTTTATAAGGGAAATTTGTTTACATTTGAGCTTTTTTTCTAAATGAAAAGAAGTAATATATTCCTTGTCATAAATTCTTAAGAGTCAGTTGTACTGGGGCAGCTAAGTGCTGAGTTCAAATTTGGTCTCAGACACTTGACTTTGTGACCCTAGGCAAGTCACTTAACCCCAATTGCCTCATCACCACCACCACCACCACCCCCCCACAAAAAAAGAAAGAAAGTAATGTTATGGGGGGGGAAATGGGGTACGGGTTTGGGTTAGGGGTAGGGGTTCTTAGGAATTCCTCTTTAAAGAATTACACCCTCTTGCACACAAAAGCAGTTAAAATAAGATGGTAGTTTATTTAGGGACAAGAGACGGGAGGGGGGAAGGGAAACCATGAAAGAAATCCTTGGACTTCTCATGGGGAGATAGGAACAAAGCACGTGGCTCTGAGGTACCAATCTCCTCGAGCAGGAGACTGGCAGGTACTTTTATAGGGGGCTGTTGGGGGTGGACCATCTGCCTGTGGAAAGTTCCTTTAGTGAGGGAGGACCATCCCCCACTGGTGACTAGAGGAATTGGGTGAGGGATCTCTCTTCAGGACACAAAGGCCGCAGCCACACCCAAATTTATCTCTCCAGGGGTAAGAGCGATCAGAATGAAGGGAGGAGATCCCAAGCTAGCTCAATCCTATTTGGTTCCATTTATCTCTCTAGGCGAATCTGTCCTCTGGTTTAGTTTCTCAAGGAGAAGATTCCTCAATGTGCCCCAGAAAACTTCTGGGGGACTTTGGGCCCACAACAGTAAGTTGTACTAAAATTTAATTACAGGTGATCTCCCCTATCAGTCAACAATTGTTTATTAAATGCCTACTGTGTGTAAGAAACTGAAGTAGGGCCTGCAGATACAAGCCCACAAGGAGTTTACATTTTACTGAGGAAGACATCATGGCCATATAGCTATATAGTCTGTATACAAAATTGATATTAGGTAATTGGGCCAGAAGGGCACATTCAGCTTAGGATGTGTCTAGAAGAAAACAACAACAGGGATTTCAAAAGATGGAGATGAAGAGTTCCTGCATTCCAGGAGCAGGGACATGAGGGAATGGGGAGGATAGAGGCCGTACAAAGGCATGGAAACGGGTAATAGAGTGTCTTTAAATGAAAAGCAGTGGGAAGTCTAGTGTGGCTAGTAAGCCACAATGTGTATGAAGGGGGAAAAGATGTAACACCGCTGGAAAGTCATGTTGGGGCTGTGTTTTAAAGAATTGTAATTGCCTAATAGAGAAGGGTGTATAATAGGGAGACACTGGAGTTTGGAGAATGACGTAGTCACATATGCTTTAGAAAAATCACTTTGGCAGTTGTATGAAAGATGGATTGAAATGGGGCAACTTTTGCAGTAGTTAGACAAGAAGTGATGAGAGCCATAACCAGGGTGTTGGCTATGTGAATGAAAAGGACAGATGCACAATTTGGTAACCGATTGAATATGCATGTTAGGTGAGAGTAAGAATATTAACTATATAAAAGAAATTGTATATTCAGTTTGTCCTTTTCTTTCATGTATGATAAATGGCATGTATCAGTTATGTAGTAATTTCTGCAAAATTATCCCAGGTTATTTTAAAGTTATTTTTATTATTTGCTCTTTTCATTCTCATTTAATTTTTAAAAACTGATGGATCTATTTAATTTCTTTTCTCAGTAAATCACATTCTTAATATAAGCTTCTAAAAAAATCTATTTATCAGGATAATCTACCTTGATTTGTTGTATTCCATATGATGATTTTTTTTCCTTTTTAATACACATTTATCAGTAGGTGTTCTCTTTTGGTTTCTATTTCCTCTATCAATTCTTACAGATCCTTACTAATAAGGATTAGGTTTCATAGTGTCTAAAGGCTACAGTTTTAAACTTCAAGAACAAAGAAATATAAACAAGTATTTTAAAAAGACTGTGTTAAGTACAAAAGAGAGGTCCAGGGAAAGCGATGAGAAGTATTAGAAGACAGCAATTATTTACCTAGAGCAGGGATCCTTAATCTGTGTGGGGAGTGGGTGGGATGGGGGTGGTGTGTTGTGGATCCCTTTGACAGTCTAATGTCTTCAAAATGTTTTTAAATTCATAAAATAAAATGCATGTGATAGCAAAAGAAACCAGTTATATTGAAATAGCACTGTATTTTTTTACCCCACACTCAAGTTCATAGATCCCTTAAGATCTATCCACAGATGCCTTCAGGGTCCTCATGTTAAGAAAACTAACCTAGAGGAATTGAGGAAATCTTAATCGAAAAAAATGGTACTTGTTGGGCCTTAGAAAGGGATTTCATCAGAAGGAGGTGAAATTGAGTCCTTTCTTTATACATATGAAAAATAGCATGCACAAAGATGAGAAAAGGGGGCAGCTAGATGGCGCAGTGGTTAAAGCACAGGCCCTGGATTCAGGAGTACCTGAGTTCAAATCCGACCTCAGACACTTGACACTTACTAGCTGTGTGACCTTGGGCGAGTCACTTAACCCCCATTGCCTAAAAAACAAACAAACAAAAAACAAAAACAAAGATGAAAAAAGAATGAGGGCAAAGGGAAACCTGGTTTGGCTAGAATATGGAGTACATGAAAGCAAATCATTTTGGAGAAGATTGTTGAGATGATAATCCTTGAATACCGGAATTAGTCGTTCATACTTTATTTGATAGAGAGTATGAAACGACAGCAGGTTTTTGAATCAGAGCACTGTGTCCTGGAATTTATTTGGGAAGCAGGAGGAAGCATGAGTTCAGAGGGAGTAGGCAAGAGAAATATCCAGTGTGGGACTGTTATTATAGTCCAGGTGAAAAGTGATGAGACCTTGAACTTGGCTAGTTAAGAGAAAGGAGGTGGTAGATCAGGCCAAATGAGTAGACTTTTATCACTGAACTCAGGTTTACATTTCTTCAGAGAAGGCAGATAAGGATAAGATTGATCTTAAGACATCATACCACCCTCATACACAGTCCCCACCCCACCCCTCACCCTCAAAAAAACCCAAACAAACAGTTAACCTTGGGGAAAAGGAAGGACTAGAGGAATTCCAAAATTAGGGCTATTGGGCCTAAAAGCAGTAGCTAAAACACAGGGCTCCACTTGTAATAGGTCAATCAGAACTTATTTCAGGAAGATGTGTGCTACCAGTCCTTACTACTGTGGAAAACCGTAAGATCACAGGATTTAGAGTTGGAAGACACCTTAGCTATCATTTAATCTAAGCCCCTCTAATTAGGCTCCTCATATAAGTAACTCTATAATATGAGAAAAAGAGTTGTTATGTCAATGGATGTTATTCTCTGTTCTTCATCTCTGCATAAACTACTAAGTTTGATTCTCATATTAATAGGTGTGATGTGTCTTTATATTAATTGGGATTCTGGTTTTTCAGGTGCTTCAGCAATACCATTTTTCCAAGTGTGTCGCTTGCCTTAAAAGTAAGAAAGTGATTACCACTTTCTTTTACTCTGACCCATCCACAGTATCTTGTGTCTTAAAGTCAGTGCTTGTGTAAACATCCTGTGTCTGAGTTGTGTTTGTTTTAGGTTTTATGCCATTATCTATTTTCACCATGATTTCAGTGTCAAAACAACAGATTTGAACCAAAAAATTTTTTGCCATTAATTGTTGTTGTATTTACCCTATTAAAAGATTTATTCCAATCTTAGCATTACAGGATGTTGAGTGATGGAGGTAATGTTTTTCTTCCATAGTTGCATAATTTCTACTGCCGGAATTATGCATATTTGTATGTTGGGAAAAGAGGGCTATTCTTACCATCTCCATGTTGGAAGTCCTTGTAGCATGTGGAAATCTTTTCCTCATCTCTTTTTTGTCATCCTTTTTATATCCATATTTTAACTCAAATGAGAAAAAAATATTGTATTATCAAGTCAAACAGCCTGACTACCTAAATAATGTTTTATCAGTAGAGCTTGCTTATTCATTATCAGTGGAATTTTTCATCTGAATGTCTATTCACCACCCTCCAAAAGCCCTATCTTTTAATTGTTATTGTTGATTGTTTTTAACTCACAGCAGGGGTAGTAGATAAATGGTTATTGTGAGGTATGTGGATAATTATTATTGAATTGTTGTGTTGTGTTTCCTGTCATGCTCTTTTTGAAGTCATGACTTTGTGTAATTTAAAAAAAATAACATAATTCTTTTTTAATAATTAAACTAATTTAGTAAATTCAAGATGGAGGCGCTTTCCTACTGATTATGCTTCCACCTCAGAAGATGAATTTGGATCAAACCGTAATTCCCCTAAACATACCCGTCTGCGTACTTCTCCAGCCATGAAAACCTCCCGAATGCCGAGCACTGGCGCTGCCACGCACACTAGCTCTTCATTCAAGCATCGAATAAAAGAGCAGGAAGACTACATTCGAGATTGGACTGCTCACCGAGAAGAAATAGCCAGGTTGGTTTTAATGAGACACCTTAAAAAAAATTAAAATTTTAAATTTATCTTTATAACTTGAAACAAATGAGAGGAACATTGTGATATGTGGTAGTTATAGAAAGAAGTTACATTCACTAAAGAGCTTAGTTTTGTTGAAAATTTTACTCTGGGACTGTTAATAAGTGACTGAATATGACTTTCCAACTATTTCTGATGTTTGTTCTGATGATGATTAGTGAAATCCATCTCCCCCCTGCCCCTGAAAAAAGGCATTGGGGTTCATAAGAATAATCAAAAACTGAACATGTAAATCAACAATTACTTTCATATAATTTACATATTAAAGTATAGAGGTAGCTATGTATTATTACTCTTTGTGGGATAATCCATTTTGAACTTGATTCATTTTCAGAAATAATGGTAGAAATTCATTATCCTACATGAGTTCAATCTTTTA
Organism: Dromiciops gliroides; assembly: GCF_019393635.1. NCBI lineage: Eukaryota > Metazoa > Chordata > Mammalia > Microbiotheria > Microbiotheriidae > Dromiciops > Dromiciops gliroides. The sequence goes on from NC_057864.1 coordinate 135,371,029, forward strand.
TTTTCAGTAACCCCATCAAAATATACTGATTTTGACCTGCAAAAAGTTTAATTTATTATAAATTTTCATAACTTGTAAGTGAAAAGAAAACTATAAACAGCATAAAATTTTTATAGTGTTTTCCAAGCATAATATTTAATTCATGGGTTTTATGATAATTAAGTATTTAAGAAAGGAAATGCTCAAGCAGAACTGTAGTTATGTGCATCAGTATTGTTTTAAAAGTTGTTAAAGGTCTTAAATCTTTAAATATGTATTTATTTTTGACGTGACTGAAATGGATTAAACTATGTTAAAATTACTTTTTCTTTGACTTGAGATTTCTAGGTTCAAGGTTTTGTTTCTCTTTGGAAGTAACAGTCCATACATCCATAAATTCTTGAGATGCAGGGAAAAGGACATAGATCATTTAATATAGAATCTTAAGAGTTGGTAATGACCTTCGAAGTTATATGAACCTCCTTCCCAGTGCAGGAATACCCTCTGCAACATCCCTGACAAGATAATAGAAATTTAGTTTTTAATTCAGCCCTTCTAGTGATGGGAAAATTAACAATTTAAAAGACAAACCATGACATGGTTGAGTAGTTTTAATTGTTAAAAATATCTTTCTTAGGGGCGGCTAGGTGGTGCAGTGGATAGAGCACTGGCCCTGGAGTTGGGAGTACCTGAGTTCAAATCCGGCCTCAGACACTTAACACTTACTAGCTGTGTGACCTTGGGCAAGTCACTTAACCCCAATTGCCTCACTAAAAAAAAAAAAATCTTATGAGCCAAAATCTGTCTCTTAGTCACTTCCACGTATCACACAAAATTAGTTCACACAAAATTAGTCTCCTCTTATTTCCTCATTAAAGCCCTTCAAATATGAGGATGTCCAAACCTTCAAAGGAAAGGTATTTTCTTTTCTTTTCTTTTCTTTTTTTTTTTTTTTTTTTTTTTGCGGGGCAATGGGGGTTAAGTGACTTGCCGAGAGTCACACAGCTAGTGAGTGTCAAGTGTCTGAAGCCAGATTTGAACTCAGGTACTCCTGAATCCAGGGCCAGTGCTTTATCCACTGCGCCACCTAGCTGTCCCCCAAAGGAAAGGTATTTTCAAGACAATAGAAGTATAGATATGAAAAAAATATATAACTAGCAAAATTCCTTGACAACACATTCTGATAAATCATGAATTCATTCATGTCTGCCTTTCTCTGTATTGCTATTCAGTTTGAGGCTTTTCCAAAGTTGCTTATTGAAGGGTAATTGTTCAGTCACTTTTTTTTAAATTTTGGTGAGGCAATGGGGGTTAAGTGACTTGCCCAGGGTCACACAGCTAGCAAGTATTAAGTATCTGAGGCTAGATTTGAACTCAGGTCCTCCTGAATCCAGGGCTAGTGCTCTATCCACTGCACCACCTAGCTGCCCCAGTCACTTTTGATTAATTTGAATTTGTCTAATTCACTCAGAATTTATAGCTTTTTATATATGGATATGTAAATATATGGGTATAGATATATGTGTGTGTGTGTGTGTATATATACACACACACACACCCCCACACACATAATGCACATACACACACTATATGTGACTATAATCACACCTTTTGGGTTCTGGTACAGAAACTGTCCATTTACGGATGAGTCAGTAGATTCTGCAAAAAATAGCTTAAATCAGTTAAGGCTTTTAGTGTGGCTGGCATTCAAGTCACAGGAAAAGGAAGAATGAACCAAGGTCCAAGTGGGAGGTTTTGCTAGTATCTTCCTCTATTAAACTAACATCATCGGGGCAGCTAGCTGGTGCAGTGGATGGAGTACCAGCCCTGGATTCAGGAGGACCTGAGTTCAAATCAGCTTCAGACACTTGACACTTACTAGCTGTGTGACCCTGGGCAAGTCACTTAACCCCAATAGCCTCACCAAAAAAAACCCCAAAACCCCAAAAACCCTAACATTGTCCAAATAGGAATAGTAATAAAGAATTCTCATAAGCATATAGTCTTTCACTTTTATAGAACACTTTCCTCACAATATCCTGTGTAAGGTCGCACAGTGGATAGAGTACTGGGCCTGGAGTCAGGAAGATCTGAGTTCATCTCCTGCCTCAGACACTAGTGTGTGACCCATCGAAAGTTGTTTCATTCACTTGTCTGTCTGTTTCCTCATCTGCAGAATGGGCTGACAATAATAACACCTACCAACCAGGGTTGTTGAGAGGACAAAATTAGTTAATATTTGTAAGGTGCTTTGCAAACCTTAAAGAACTCTAGAAAAAACTGACTAAAGTCATTATTCTTATTCTTTTATGGCTAAGGAAACTGAGCTTCAGATAGACTACTTTTACATAGCACTACAGTTTATTTTGTATTTCCCAATACATAGAATAATATTTTCACATAGATGACTTATGAATGTATAATGAATTCAATATCCTATGTGATACTTTTAGTTTCCCTATGAATTCAAACAAATTAATTGAATTGGTCATGCCAAACTAATTTTGTTTACTTTTTTGACAGTTACTAGACTAATAGATCAGAGTTATATTCTAGAGATACAAGATCATAATTTTGTAGTTTAGGGTTAGTTTTAGAAGTATCCTCATCTAACCCCCTCATTTTATAGGTGAGGGCCAGAGAGATAAACTTAATTTGCCTAATGTCATACAGGTGGCAAAAGCAGGATTTGTACTCAGGTTCTTTAGTTCTGTAGTCAGCACTATTAATGGGCTATATGATAGGACAGTTAAATAAATTCAGAACACCTTGGATAGCCAGACCCAAAGAGTTAATCTTTAGAGGTGTTGTCATGAAAGGTCACAAGTAGAATGCCCCAGGCCTCTGTCCTTGTCCCTCTGCTAGTTAACATTTTTATTGGTGACTTGGATAAAGGCATCACCAATTTGGAAAAGATACAAAGCTAGAAGAAATACCTAAAGTATCGGGTAGCAGGTTGAATAAGATGATTTTTTTTTTAAGTGAGGCAATTGGGGTTAAGTGACTTGCCCAGGGTCACACAGCTAGTAAGTGTTACGTGTCTGAGGCCAGATTTGAACTCAGGTACTCCTGACTCCAGGGCCGGTGCTCTATCCACTGCGCCACCTAGTTGCCCCAAAATGATTTTTTGATAGAGATAAATATAAAATCTTGTACATGTTTTTAGACTTCAAAGTCATAGGCACAAGATTGGAGAGAGAGAATTAGATAATTCCTTTTTTAAAAAGATCTGGGAATTTTAGCAGTCTTAACAGTTGAACATTGGTCCAAAAGCAGGTTTTACATATTTTCTCTCTCTGATCTTGGGACAGTATTGGGAGGCATAGGGTCCAAGACTTAGAATATAATTGTCCTGTTATTGTCTGCCTTGGTTAGACTGCAGTTGAGTATTGTTTTGAGGTCTGAGGTCCACATTTTTAGCAGAAAAATACCTAAAGGAGGGCAACCAGGATGGTGAAGGACCTAGATACTATACTATATGGAGATTAGTTGAAGGAAATAAGAACTACATTTTAAGCTTTAGTATTAACCAGCTTTCACTTTCATGGAAATGGAATTTGGCAGTTGTCCACAAATTGAGTCCTTTTTAAGGCTTGTTATCAGATGTAATTTTTCTTAGAAAACATATGTGTGCTAGGGCCAGGAGAATGAAGAAAGGATATAGAAGGATGGATAGAACATTGGATTAGAATAATGAAAACCTTATTTTAAATCTTGCCTCAGATACTTACTAGTTGCATAGCGCAAGGCAATTCGCTTAACCTATCTGTGCCTTATTTTCTTCATCTGAAAATTGTTATAGTTCACATAACATGTTAATGGTGATATTAGAAGTAAAGTAATTTATTATGAAAAATTGCTATCTTTTTATTTGAATTACATGACATACAGGTACATTATGTCTGTGGCATTTCCCTGATCTAGTAACCCTTCCAAAATAGGAAATGAAGTTGGTCTGATAAAAATTCATCCTAGCTCTTGGTATTCATTACAACCTTTTCTAGATTTTTACAATCCATTCTTTTAATTATATGTACTAGAATTTTTCAAGGAATCAAATCTAAGACCCCTGGGGGATTTGTAAGAAGATATAAGCAAGTCCCTGCCCTCAAGAAGCTTATAGTTTAGTTGAGGAAATAAAGTTAGCATTAGAAATGATAATAAAGGATAAAATTGTATGGTTCAGATTCAAAATGCTATAGGAAAATGGGAATCCAGGAGTAGTCAGGGAAACCTTTATTAAGGAGATGGGACTTAAGCACTCAAATTTAGATAAGTTCTGGATAGGTCAAAGAGGACCAAAAAAACAATAACACTCAACAACCTTATTCTGGTTTTAGAGAGCATTATCCAAAGCAGGGAGGTAAAGTTGAGCTTGTAGATCAATAAAAAGATGGTACTAACTACAGGAGATTTTTTTATCTTGGATAGTCAGATTATAGAAATGATCTTGAGAGTCAGGGAGAAGTATTGAGTCTTGATACATTTAGAAATAGGAAGCTGTCCAAGGCTTTTTTGAATGAGAGCATGGCCTGAGGAATGTAAGTAAATGTGAGGTAAATTAGTCTGGAGTCAGAATTCTATATGGATTGAAGGGGAGGCTCAAGGGAAAATAGGTGGTGTGGGGGTCCTTAAGAATTACACTCTCTCACACACAATCCAATTAGAATAAAATAGTCTTTTATTTGGGCCGCTAGAGAAAGTGACTGAGAGGGAAGTCAAAGACTTCACCTCAGGGTGTGATGGTTCAGAGATATGATTCTCTGAGAGACCTTTCTCCTCCACAGGAGAGAGGCCATAACCTTTATAGGGGACAGATGGGGTGACCACCTGACTCTTGAAAGTTCCGATTGGGGGTGGGGAAAGCTTCCTGAGAGTCAGGGGGTTTTCTTTTGGAATGATAGTCATGACCTCTGTAGTTATCTCTGTCCCCTAGCTCAGGCAATAGCCATGCCTAACTTACTTTTCTGCTATAGAATTTAATCTCCCCTTACTTCTTAGGTGTATCCATCCTGATAGCTAGTTGGCTGGTTTAAACTTTAATAGTCCCAACCCCTATGTCAGGAGGAAAGAATGAACCTGGAGATATCAGGGAGAATAGCCTAGTAAAGAGGCTCTATGAGGTAAATGTATATATAATACTAGAGTAGTTCTGTATCACTATGAAAAAAATCATTGAATGTATTTATGAACTCAGTTTCCTGTCTCTGTGAAATAGGGATAGCAGTAGTATCCGCTACTGAAGTATCTAGCACTGTTGTGAGACTCAAACTGATGTGGGATGGAATTAGGGTCAAATAGATCGTGAGTCATCCCAAAAGAATTACAAGACTCAGTGACTTAGTTTCCCAAATTTTATTGCAATACTATGAATGATCACAGGGAGAGAACTAGAAAAGTGGAAAGGTATCTCTCAAATAAGGAAAGATAGAAAGTTATATTTATAGTATGGATAAATTGCTTATCAGTCCCATTTTAATAATCTCTACCTTAGGGAGGTACAGGGGAGGGCTTATCCTAATTTGCAGTTCCTGGGGTCCTAAGCCAACCCCCGAGGCGGGTACCTTTTTCCATGGAGGTGTGTTTGGGTGGGGGGGGGTTTACATGTCATAAGGTGAATTTGGGGATAAACTTCCCCTTTTCTGCACATGTCTCTTTCTGATTCCCATGTCCAATTTTCAAAATATCTTCATTTATTTCTAGTCTGAATTTCTATAGCCTGTCATTTTATCATTGTTATAGTCTAAGGTCTTCATGGCCTACCTCCCTAAGTTCCCATTATGGGTACTGATTCATGTGGATAAGAGAACTTAGCATTCTGACTTGTAAGTTGTCCATTAACTGGGGTCTGAATCCCTCTTAGAGCTCTTATCTGAATTAGAGCTTGGGTCTTAGGTTTTTCTGTTAACCCCTTTTTTGCCTCCTACATCAAAACTAGGGAATGTATGTTTGATGTGGGATGGAATTTGGGGCCAAATTGATCGTGAGTCTTCCCAAAAGAATTACAAGACTCAGTGACTCAGTTTCCCAAGTTTTATTGCAATACTGTGGGTGACCACAGGGAGAGAACCAGAATAGTAGAAAGGTATCTTTCTAATAAGGAAAGGAAAGACAGTTATATTTATCATATGGATAAATTGATTATCAGTCTCATTATAATAATCTCCGCCTTGAGGAGGTACAGGGGCAGGCCTGTTCTACTCATTATAATATTCTCCACCTAGGGGTGTTACAAGGGAGGGCTTATCCTAATTTGGAGTTCCTGGAGTCCTAAGCCAACCCCTGAGGTGGGTACCTTTTTCAGTGGAGGTGTGTTTTGGGGGTTTACGCGTCTTAAGATGAATCTGAGGACAGATTTGGCCTTTTCTGCCCATGTCTCTTTCTGATTCCCATGGCTAGTTTCAAAATATCTCCATTTTTCATTAGAATTTCTATATCCTTGTCATTTAGTCTAAGGTCATCATGGCCTCTCTCCCTCTGATCCCATTATGGGCACTGATTTCTGTGGGTACAAGAACTCAGCATAAGTTATCCATTAACTGGGGTCTAACTCCCTTTTGGAGCTCATATCTGAATTAAAGCTTGGATCTTAGGTTTTTCTATTAACCCTTTTTTACCTCCTATATCATATTAACTACTTTTCAAACCTTAAGGCGAAGCTCTAAATGTTAGTTGTTTTTCCTGAGCTTTGATTAAGGTTGTGGTCATAGAACAGAGAAGGAAGAGATTCTGAATTGGACTTAATGTCAGTAGGACATGACATCAGTGGGTATAATATGAAACAGTGGTGTCATTTGGTTACAATATGGCATATTAAAGAAAAATTTTAACTTTTATTGTTTTTTTTAAAGCAGTAAGCTATAAATCGATTACTCATAAGTTAATATAAAATATTGTTGTTATATAAAATTTTGAATTTTAATGACATTTTGCTTCATTCATATTCTTTGTGGGGGTGCAGAGCAATGAGGGTTAAGTGACTTGCCCAGGGTCACACAGCTAGTAAGTGTCAGGTGTCTGAGGCTGGATTTGAACTCAGGTCCTCCTGAATCCAGGGCCAGCACTTTATCCACTGTGCTACCTAGCTGCCCCTATTCATATCCTTTTAATGTCCCTTACATTATAATCAGAATTCTTAAATGTTCTATTGTCACTTCTTTTTAAGCCACAAAAAGAAATCAAATAGTGTGACTGTTGTTTAAATATTCATTTGAGCAGCCAAAAAGCATTTTGGCTTTATTAAGTGTTTTTATTGGATGTAATGAGGTATCTTTTACAAATTAAATTTTGTGCCTATCTTTTATTCTGTATTCTATTCTTAAATGCTTCCTTTTTAATTTTCTTCTTTCATTGTTGTATTCCATTTCTTCTCAAAAAATTTGTTTTCACACTCCCCCCAGTTTCTTTTCCTTTTATTCTTCCTGCTACACCTTCCTAATAATGCTTCTTGTATAACAATAAAGTAACTCATCTGAATAGTCTTAGGAGAGGTGGGAAGAGAAATGAAAAGAAATTATAGAGCCATAGGTCTTCTTGAAAGACCATATAGTTCTTAAGCTCTAGTTGGAAAAAACATAGGATGAATGATAGGATAGAAATCTTGAGTTTTATCTTCTGTTGTCTAGTATTGAATTAAAAGATTGAGAGTTTGATATGCTGCCCTAAGGCTTGACTTTTATGTTTGTTAAACCAACCCCACAAATCTTTGTTAACTGGGAGTTTCTTTTCTTTGATAGTATCAGAGAAGACTTCCCTCACCACAGTGACTTATACTTTCTCTGGGATGCTACAAGCAAATGAATCTCAAATTACAATGCAAATTGAAAGGATAAACCAAATTTGATTTTTTGAAAAAAGAATACTTGATACAAAATCACTGAGCATTATAAGTTGATGGGTTAAAATCGACAATAAGTATCCTAATGCATTATGAAATCATTAAGCATAAATGTTCATGAACATGTAAAACATGTTAGACATGGAACAAACCAAATTTAATATGCTGCCATCTTTAAGACTGGGTTACCGGGGCAACTAGGTGGTGCAGTGGATAAGGCACCAGCCTTGGATTCAGGAGGACCTGAGTTCAAACCCAGCCTCAGACACTTAGTAGCTGTGTGACCCTGGGCAAGTCACTTAACCCCCATTGCCGTGAAAAAAAAAAAAAGACATACAGCGAATATAGTTGGTTGAAAAAGATATCAATGCCAGTGGAATAGAGCCAATATAATATCTTGAATTTACTTAAAGCCATCCTTCTCAACTGAAATTCAGCAAATATTAAGAGCCTAATATGCAAGTCACTCCTCTTGATGTCAGAGATACAAAGATAAAAAAATTATACAATCCCTTCATAATTTGCATTCTCTTGGGGGTCAAGAGAGATTGGGATTTGACACATACACAGTAAATATGATACAAGGTAGAATATGATGAGGTCAAAGAAATCCTGACAGAGTACTCTAGGAAAATTTGAGGAAAGAGGAGCACTTTCAGTTCCTGCTAGGGATCAGGAAAACATGTCCCAAATGTCATCTCATTTATTTTCAAAAACATCTCTGTGAAATATGGTGCCAGGTATTTGCATACAAACTGTTATACACCCGAAATCTTTTTAAAAGACAAGTGTGTGGGTGGGAGCAGCTAGGTGGCGCAGTGGATAAAGCACCAGTCCTGGATTCAGGAGGACCTGAGTTCAAATTTGGCCTCAGATACTTGATACTTCCTAGCTGTGTGGTCCTGGGAAAGTCACTTAACCCTCATCGCCCCACAAAAAAAAAAAAAAAAAGAAAAGAAAAGAAAGAAAAAAAGAAGAAAAGACAAGTGTGTCCAAAACTTGTAGCTTTTTGAAATATGTATTGTCATGAGATTTTTTTAAAAATTGAACTTTTAAATTTATTCTTGAAAACTCCACTATTAAGGTAGAAAAACATTTTTTTTGCTTTTTCAGCTAACTAAAAAGTTGGATCTTGTTCCTTTTGCAACTAAGAGTTAAGTTGCATTATCCTCTCAAACTTTTCAATGAAGAAAATTTATAATGTAAAAATTTGAAATTAATAGCTGCTTAAACTTATCTGTGTTACTCTGATTAATTTGCTTTTTATTGGGGCACAGCCACAGTTGTAGACTAATGTCTGACCCTAACCTTCAGGTTTATCAAAAGCTAAAATTTCATCTTGCACAGGAAAAACATTACCTTAGAAATATGTCATAATAAGTGCAAAGAAGTGGAATCCTTTTTTTTTTTTACTAACTTCAAAGTATCAGAAAAATGTCATTTTAATTTTTGTATATATTTAATAAACAGATCTGAGTAAATATATGCTTTTATATTGTATCATTTAAAGATCACTTCCATATTATAGAATTGTTGTGACTTCAATAGTCACTCTGATTTTAATGCATTACATATTTTTGTTTGTTTTTGTTTTGAGTTTTTTTGTGGGGCAGTGAGTGTTAAGTGATTTGCCCAAGGTCACACAGCTAGTAAGTGTCACATATCTGAGGCCTGATTTGAACTCAGGTCCTCCTGAATCCAGGGCTGGTGCTTTATCCACTGTGCCACCTAGCTGCCCCCATTTTTTTTCTTTTTTCTTTTCTTTTTTTGGTGAGGCAATTGGGGTTAAGTGACTTGCCCAGGGTCACACAGTTAGTAAGTGTCAAGTGTCTGGGACCGGATTTGAAATCAGGTCCTCCTGAATCCAGGGTCGGTGCTTTTTCCACTGCACCACCTAGCTGCTGCATTACATATTTTTAAAATGATTTCTAGGTTCAGCTAGGTAGCACAGTGGATGTCAGGTGTGGAGTTAAGAAGACTTGAATTCGGGGGCAGCTAGGTGGCACAGTGGATAACGCACTGGTCCTGGGTTCAGGAGGACCTGAGTTCAAATCCGACCTCAGACATGACACTAGCTGTGTGACCCTGGGCAAGTCACTTAACCCTCATTTCCCTGCAAAACAAAACAACAAGAAGACTTGAATTCAAATATACTCTCGGACATTTACTGTGACCCTGAGAAAGTTACTTAACTTCTGATTGCCTCTGTTTCCTCATCTATAAGATGAAGATTAATAACAGCTCTTGCCGCCCAGGGTTGTGAGGATCAAAAGTACTTAGCACAGTGCTTGACACTGTATAAATGTTAGTTATTCCATCATCATCATTATTGTTTTATTTTATTTTATTTTTTTTAGTGAGGCAATTGGGGTTAAGTGACTTGCCCAGTGTCACACAGCTAGTAAGTGTTAAGTGTCTGAGGCCAGATTTGAACTCAGGTAGTCCTGACTCCAGGGCTGGTGCTCTATCCACTGTGCCACCTAGCTGCCCCCATCATCATTATTATTAATGAAAATATCTTCAAGTAGAAAATTTGACCTAGTAGCATTCAGGCAAAATTAGGCCATTTATGTATATTTACAGTCTAAATAAATGCAGTTATATATTTATGATTAACCATTTTTACTTTGTATACTTTAAGGAATTCTTTTTTTAGATACAATAGTGGAAAAAATCAGTGCTTACTTTTCTGTACTGCTTGTCTGCTTATTATCAAACTAAAATTTTTTCAATTAGCAAAAAGCTTTTTTCTTTTCCTTCCACCAATTTCTTGTTTCCTCCCCTCCCCCAATTTTGAGGGGAAAAAAAACCCTTTTGGCAAAAATGGTCAAGTAAAACAAATTCTTGCATGGGCTCTATCCAAAAATTATGTCCCAGTTTGTATCCTGAGTCCATTACTGTTCTGTCAGGAGCATGTTTGATTATGGGTGCTGTGAAATTGTGGTTGGTCATTTTCTTGCTCAGCTCTCTTTAGACTTTCAGAGTTGTTGATATTTCCAGTGTTGTTGTTATTTAAATTGTTCTCCTGGTTATGCTCATTTCTGTCTTCATCATTTAAAAAAAGTCAATACTATAGTAGCAAAGGTAGGAATAGAACATTCTTCCCATAAATCTAGAGGACACACTCCCACGAATGCACAAACCATTAAAGGGAAGAGTAACCATTCCTAGGGAATCACATCACATGTGGCTAATGAACATATCAGTAGAGAGGCAGCTGTTACCTTTGGTACTACAGAGCCACTGATGTCTTCTGATAATGTATTATTGCTGTTCCCACTAGGCCTGGCCCACTCCCCTCTGGCTTCACATGATATGTAGTTTCTGCTGGATAAACAATATGCTGACTAGTACTCTGTTGTCTTATGGGAATTGTTCTTCTGATCACATGTTCATTGTTCTGTTGGGCACATGGTTGAGACATTTTTCTACCACAAGCTTCTGGGCTTTTTCTGGGAACCTCATTTATCTGTAATGTCCAGAGAAGCAAAAACTAAGGACAGAATATTAGGAAAAGCTCATATTTAAGCATCAGGAAGAGATGGAGTCATCACGGGCATGGAGAGAAAACAATAAGAAGATATTGTTACGTAAGCAGGTGGAGGAGAAACTGACAAATTCGAGAGGATGAAGAAGTGTTTTAAGGACTAGATAGAGGTCTAGGAGGTTAATATTTTGAATAGTCATTAGTTCAGGCAGTTAGAATGGTATGGCAACAATACTCTGGAGAAAGTTTTCAGTCATTTAGTAGCACCAAAACCCGTTTTGTGAGAGATTAAAACATAAGTGAATGTTGATATAAAAGTGGGAACATCATATATAAACTGTTCTTGGTCATTTTACCAAAATAATACATTACATATACATATACATAAATAGATAAAATATATAGTTATAATAGCAAATTTTTCTTTATATTTGAAATTGTGGTGATTTTAATACTTAAGTCACTAAATCATTTAAAAATTTTTGTTTTGTTATATATTATTTTGGTCATAGAATTTTCCATTATCTTATTTTAATTTAATGAACATATATTGAGTACCTGATATTTAAATGGCATTTTCATCTAAAGTGAATGAACAGAAAATGAGAATGAAAAAGTAGCCATTTATTACTCAATAAAGAAACTTATGATTCATGATTCATATTGCAATAAATTACCAAGATTGATGTTTGCTCTATCCAATTTTTAGCTTCTCTTTTTTATTCCACGGTATTATTGACTGTCAAATTTTATAGTCAGTTTAGGACAGTGTCTTTTAGTTCCATTTAACTTCTCTGAAAAAAAGACCTAGAATGTATGAAGGAATTTATACTTCTATTCTCTCCAAAAACATGATAGAAAACTTTTTTTTTCTAAATGGAAAAATTACTTCAGTCTATCACTAATTATATGTGACTACTAAAATTTGTTCTATATCCAACTCTTAAAACATGAATGCAGTTTTGAGAACTCTTAGTGGAATAAAATACTTTAGACCTTCTAAGTTATTATACTTTGCAAAATCATTTGATTATTACTATTTCTGGGGGCTTATCTTGTAGAAAAATTTTTGATTCCACTTTTAGAAAACATAAATTCATGATTTAAGTTAAGACTTTGTAACAAAATAACATTTCCAGAGAACTTGAGGTTTTGGCCTAGAAATTCATTTAATTCAGTCTCTTTTATGGAATTTTTTTTCCTACTCTGAATACTTTTAATTTTATTTTTTAAAAAGATTAAACTGCTTTTTTAAAATATTTACCAGGATCAGCCAAGATCTGGCTCTCATTGCTCGAGAAATCAATGATGTAGCAGGAGAGATCGACTCCGTGACTTCATCGGGCACTGCCCCTAGTACCACAGTAAGCACTGCCGCCACCACCCCTGGTTCTGCCATAGACACTAGAGAAGAGGTAGGAGATCTTCATGGAGAGATGCATAAGGTTCTTCCTTTTCTTGATTTCTTTTGCTTTTAGCTTTTTGCAGAGTTTGTTTCAGCTATGCCTTCCCTCCTCGTGTGCATGAACCTCTGCATTTTTCCTCCTTTGCTTTAACATATTCCTTTTACATTTCTTAACAAAACTAGTGAAGGCTGATGTCGGATCCATGATGACACTAAAACCTTAGAAGGTATTATCTCTTAGAACATACATCTAGTTCATTAACCATTAGTTCATTAACCATTAGTTACTCGTCCATGATTCATATAAAAGTGAACATAAAAAAGCATCTGAAAATGGATGCATCTGAAAACATTTGAAGTTGAGGTTTTTGAAAAGCATAAAGCTGACCTCTATACATATCCTACAGATAAGAAGTTATGCTATAAAGAGATAATCAAGAAATCCCTTATTATTAATACTTTTTAAAAGGAACAAAAATAAATACTAGTTTACTAAATTTGCAGGTTCTAACTTAATTTAGATTTGCTTTGGACTACAATTTATTGTTCTACTTCCTCAATTTTATGAAATGCTTTGTTAAATTATAGTTTTAAATGACTAATCATTTTGACAAATTTAAGTCCAGTAAATAAAATACTGCTATTTTTTCTCCTGTTGCCTTTTATGCTACTTTTTATAGTCTTGTTTTTAGTGTTGATTGTTTTTTGTTGTTGCTGTCTTGTCCCTAACTATATGGCAAATAATGTTTGTTTCATTTTTTGTATTGTTTTGTTAACATATTAGTCACCTATAAATGTATAGAGAATGAAATTGTCATTTTGTAGAAAATAAAAGCTATTCTTGGTGGCAAGACATACACAATTTTTCTGGTACATTATAAATGAGCAAATATTATTTTCTTAGGTGCATAACTAAATTTAACCTAATAACATAAATATACATTTTCTTAGTCCCAGTAAAACTAATCACATTCCATTTAATAAGCCTTTTTTTCCATTTTGTTTTCTGTCAAAATCTGAGTTACTGTGTAGTTTGTGTACATAATTTATACTGTAGATGGCAGTATCTCATTTTAGCTAGGTATATTTTTCTGTAAAATTATAAGTCTGACTAGTAAAGACTAAAAATACCTGTTTTGTGGATTATTCTTTAATTTTCCTTTTGTCAATTGGAACTTGCAATTTAATATATCTTATGAAGAGAATTGGCAGAACCATTTGGGGGAGAAAAAAGAAATAAACTTATTTTACGCTGGTAAAGCAATGTGAGTAAAATTAACTCATTGTCTATGTATGTAACTCAACCTTTATTTTATCTACCATCTCTTTTCCACATGGGGGCACTCATATCCATGGGAGGATAACAATGTATATATATATAAATACAAATACCTCTTTATATATAGGTACACACATAGACATATACATGTATTTTGGATATTTCAAACTCGAAATCCATATGTTCTATAAAGAATTGTGTAATTCTATCATGTAAAAGTAAATGCATGTTCATATAAAGTACACATAAAACAATAATGGGATTATTGGAGATCTCGTACTTCTATTATTAAGAAAAAAATCGGGGGTGGCTAGGTGGCGCGGTGGATAGAGCACCGGCCCTGGAGTCAGGAGTACCTGAGTTCAAATCCAGCCTCAGACACTTAACACTTACTAGCTGTGTGACCCTGGGCAAGTCACTTAACCCCAATTGCCTCACTAAAAAAAAAAAAAAGAAAAGAAAAGAAATTGGTCTAATCATAAAAATCATAATATTACTACCAGTTAATTTACTATAAATTTTAGTTTCCTCACAGCTATTCTTTTCTCTTTCCTTTTAGTTGGTTGATCGTGTGTTTGATGAAAGCCTCAACTTCCGAAAAATTCCTCCATTAGTTCATTCTAAACCACCAGAAGGGAACAATAGACCTAGTGATTCCAGGCCTCAACCAACAGAGAATCCAGAACATTTAACAATTACAAGGCGGAGAACATGGAGCAGAGATGAAGTGAGTATTTCAGTCTAGAGAAACAGTTGCTTAAAAAGAAGGATAACCTAAAGGGGATCTATAATGAAACTCTTAAGCTGAAATCTAATCAATGTATCTATTTCCTTTGGTGGTATACATCACAGCCTCTCCATACCTATGCATGTGGTGTGATTCTTGTCTCTTTCCTTCCATCTATATGCCACTGAAGGTGACCCAATGTTTTAGTCCTTCCTGTCATTCTTTCAACATTGAATGGGCACTATTATAAGGGTATATCCATTGGTTACCCCTTGTTCTCACTAGATGATGAGCTTATGTTTTTTTCTAGTCTATATTTCTCTGACAACAACTCTTTTACCTCTTTTACACGATTTCTTGTTAGAAATGTTTTAAAGTTTGCTCAGGCTAGCCATGTGCTTCTCCATTATCCTTTAGTTGATAAGCTGTTTAAAATATGTAGTACTCCATGGCTTAGAGCCATATGGCAACACTGGAAAAATATTGCTGTTACAAAGGTGGTCATTTATTTCACAGAGAAGTTTGGTGGCATTAAGAGCACTGCACATTTTCTCAACAGCAGTCCAGCCTATTTTCCTCTTCCAGTTTAATTCAAACATGGCTCTTTGTCCATTTATCTCTCTGCCCTACATATATAATACATATGTATATATAGACACACATGCATACATGCATACACATTTGGTACTGGTAAACAAATTGGCCTTTGGGCTTTCCATCCAATTAAATGTCTGAGCAGTAAGCACTCTTCATCAACTTGCTTTTTCCTTGTATACATTGAGTGATTTTGGGTGCCAAATAGAAATTTTGCAGACAGATTAATGCAGTCAACAATGGCATCCAGAGACAGAAATGATGTAGAATCCACATAGAAATAGAAAGTCACTTTTTTGGGTTGTACTTTTTGGGTAGATATCTTTGGGAAGCCTGTCCTTTTATCTTTCACTTGATATGAGTAAGCAGAATCACTGATTAAAGCTCTATTTGTTGTCATATCTTTTAAGGGATCTTGTGTGATTTTGATATGCATGCATTACCTTGCTGGAAAAGAGATGTTAAGATGGTATTTGACTATGTCAAATCAATGCTTTTTAAAATAAAAATGTGAATAACAGCTAACATACAATAAACAGTAAGCATAGTGGGTCTTACATATCCTTTTCATTCAGTTATATAACTATAATTATGTGGTTTGCCACAGAATATCATAAAATCATAGATTTAGAACGAGAAAGAACCTTAGAAATCATCTAGTCCATCCCTCTTATTTTATAGATGAAGAAATTAAAGTCCAGAAAGATTAAGGGCTTTGCCCAAGCTTACACAGATGGTAAGCAGCAGAAATAAGATTTAGGCCAAGGTACTCTGAGTCAGAATCTATTGTATTTTCTATTATATCTTTTTTTTTTTTTTTTGGTGAGGCAATTGGGGTTAAGTGACTTGCCCAGGGTCACACAGCTAGTAAGTGTCAAGTGTCTGAGGCTGGATTTGAACTCAGGTCCTCCTGAATCCAGGGCTGGTGCTTTATCCACTGCGCCACCTACCTGCCCCTCTATTATATCATGATTCTTCACTTCTCATATTTTCATCAAGGATGCCCTGGATGTGTATAAAGATATTCTCAAAAAAATTGAAATGGGATGGTAGGGGTATGGGTCAGTAGCTGGTAGTCAGCATCACTTGTTTTGAATAATAATGTCTGAGATTACTGGTCAGAGCAAAATGCCACTTTATAGAGGCTTTTTTACAATAAGGTATCTTAAATACATCAAGATCATTCAGGATTCCTTGTAAGATCTAACAATAGAAAGGACCCTATTCAATGACCCTCAGATAATAAATATCAGATAGCACATATAATAGGGAGGCATAGTCTCTCCAAATCTATTTACCACTGTGATGGGAGTAGAGAGTCCAGGCCAAGTGACTCCCTATGAATGGTGAGGTCTCCATGTGCTACTGTTTTTCTATTCTTTCTTTCATAGCTCTCATTTATTTTCTAGTTTTTCTTTAAGTGCTTTCATTTCGTTTATAAAAATCTTTTTTTAAGTCTTGCTTCAACTTTTCTAGGAATTCTAGTTGAAGTTTTGGCCAAACTGTGTTTTTTCCTCTGAGGCTTCGTTTATGAATGTTTAGGAATTTTTCTCTTCCTCTTGGTTTGTGTCTTGAGCTTCCCTGCCACTATAACAGTTCTTTATGGTAGGATTAATTTTTGGTTGCTCATTCTTCCAGACTACTTCCTGACTTCAGCCTTGATGCTAGAGCTGGGCTTTGTCACCCTTTTGGAGGGAATTTCTGAACTGATCCCAATGCTGTTTTCTTGGGGTATTGAGTGTTGTTTTTGCAGGATCTCAGGGATAGGTTGGATACTTCCAAGGTCTCAGTACTTCCAAACTGATCTAAACAAGGACTAAATCTGATTGCTGCTCCTCATCAAATTCCTGACTTGGGCTTGGGTCTGAGCAACAGTAGACTACTGTTGGACTCAGCTCCATTCAAGTAGGTGGAAAACTCTGGTTCAGAGTGGCAGACTCATAGGCTCCCCTTTGGTCTGGGATTTCTGCCCTTGTTACTTCTTTTTGGGCTCTGCTAGATGCCAGAACTGAGAACCTGCTCTGCTCCTGGGATCTGAGCCACACAGCTATTGCTAGCTCCTTTTTGGTTATACCAGTAGAGTGTCCATGACCTCTCTTCCAGGGACCTCCATTCCTATGCACATCACCTTCTCAGTCCACCCTCTATCTGTGGCTAGAAGTAGTGGAGAATGGGACAACAAAGCTACCAATTTTAACCTGTCCTTGACATGGGTCTAGAAACTTCTCTTGCTCTCATGTGCAGCCTATCCCTGTGCTCTGCTGTGCTCTTCATGT
Source organism: Dromiciops gliroides (assembly GCF_019393635.1). Classification (NCBI taxonomy): domain Eukaryota; kingdom Metazoa; phylum Chordata; class Mammalia; order Microbiotheria; family Microbiotheriidae; genus Dromiciops; species Dromiciops gliroides. The sequence continues at coordinate 135,388,613 of NC_057864.1, forward strand.
GATATGCTTCCGGCCATACCCCATTCTCAGGGTTTGTAGACCTCACTGTCTCTCCGCGTACCAGTATGGGCCAGACAAATGACTCTAACTTTTTCTGGATTCCCCCTCAGGATTTGGTCTGATACATTTTGTAGATCTGCTTGGCTTAGTTTTATTAGAGGAGAGCTCAGCTGGACTGCTTCTTAACTCCACCATCTTAGTTCCATGTCTAGCAGCTTATTTAAATAGGTTAAGTTGGATTCATTCTCATTGCACACTATTTTTTTTTTCTTAATTAAAAATTTTTTTTTTTAGTTTTGTTAACTCTTTTTTCTTGAATGAATTGGTGGTCTGACTCTACATAGACAGCTGATTCAGGAATGACTTCAATAATAACAAGCCATTTTTCACCTAACAAAGTACAATCAATTTTATTTTTGTTACATTATTTTGCATTCTCTCTCTCTAAAACCGCCTAACTCATTTTTCACACACAAAAAATCATAATATATAGGCATGAGACATCCATGTAAACCAAACATTTGGTCTCTCTTGTTCCTTATTATTGAACTGTTTTCCAAGATGTTTTTAGAATCCTGCCCCTATTAACCTTTGGATTGAAAACACTTTGGATAAAAGTATAAGTGACTTAATATGCAGGATCATACTGGCTTCTTCATAGAATTTCTCTACCTCATTATCCTCTGCAACAGATGTTATCATAGAATCTATAATTGTATTTTGTGGTGTTCCTTTTGTAAATACTTCTTATTAGCCCATAGTACAAGATGCAGATGTCCCATGAAATGATGTTTGTTGTTGACTTTGGAAAGGCAGTAAGCATTTATTAAGTATAAACTTTGTGCCCACCACTATGCTATGTGCTGGGGATATAAAGACAAACAAAAAAAGACAGTTCTTGCCCTCTCAAGGAGCTTTATAGTCTTAGTGAAGGAGGAACAGGACACAGAAGGGAAAAGTGAGATACGAGGTAGAGGAAGGAAGGGAGTGGAGTGGGGGAAGGGGTGAGATGATGCCAAAGTCCAGAAAGTGAGAAACAGAACCAGCAGGGGAATGAACTTTAGCCAGCCTGAGCTTCTTACCAAAATTGAGGCCTGGATAGGAATTCATCAATAGGAGAAGAGGACTGGCATGGAGGAAGGATATTCCAGGGTGAGAAAGACTCAGAAGAGAGTGATTGTCCCAGTCTAGGGAAATCCAAGGCATTGAAGGAAAGTCTAGGGTGATAACTGCAGCTGTGGCATGGTGGCAAAGTCTGGAAACTCAGAAGCAGAGCCAGGAGACTTGACAGGCCTGGGCCCCACCCCAAAAAAAGGAGGCCTTGAGAAGAGCTTGACAGTGGGATGAAATGGACTCTGCAAACTCCATTAATTACTTCTACAGGGAGATACTCCAAGTCATTTTTATGTACTTTAAAAATCCTTTCTTCAGGCAGTTGTTGCCCTATCTTACCCTTCTTTGGCAATACCATTCACCCCTATAACTTTGAACTCTTAACTACATAAACGTGATTCACACAATTCTGTGTTTCTAGTCTTGTCTTATATCCTGAGGTCCAGACTAGAATTTGAAAGAAGAGTAGTACAGGGAAAAGAACATTGTCTGCACAATCGTAGAATCTGGGTTCAAATTTCATCTAGCACTTACTACCAGCCTAACATTGGGCAAGTCACTTAACCTCAGTAGTTCTCACTTTTTTCTTCTTCCAGAGTCAGAGATCTGTTCCTATGATCTTTGACCTTTTAAAAGACATTTCTGCTTGAAAGTCCTGCCAGCACCTCATACTCAGTATCTCTAAAACTGACCCATATTATTTTTCATTCTAAACCAGCAGGTTTCTTCCCTTGGACTTCCCTTTTTCTATTTGTGCTGCTTCCATTTATCCAGCCTGTCATCTTTAAATCCTTAAGATGATCCCTTTCTCTCCCTTTTCTCCCTCAGCTATCACATACAATCCATAATAACTGTAGCTCATATTTCTCTAGTGTTCAAGGTTTTCAAAGTACTTTTTTCACAATAGCCCTATGGGGTACGTGTTATGATTTATGCCCATTTTGCAGAAAAGAAACTGAAACTCAGAGGCAAAATGACTTACCTATGATTGCATCACTGATGTTACCTATTCTTGTTATTTTCTACCTTTGTAGCATCTCTTGTATTGGTTTCCTCCTTTCTCTTGCCACTGCCACTGCCATAGTATATTAGTCTCTCATTACCATCTTCCTAGGAGATAGAGCCTCCCAACACATTATCTTACTTCCTCTAATCCATCCTTTATGTTCCTATAAGAATTTTCTTTATGAATAGATCTGGTCCTGTCATTTTGATAAGCCCTCTACATGTACCCTTGACCTCATTCTATCCTATCTTCTCTAGCAGATTGATCCCTGTCATCCTTACTCTCACTCATGTTCAATCTTTATCTATTTACTGCCTACTTCCCTGTTGTCTTCCATCTCCATAAAAAAGCCCTCACTAGTTTTCCCAATTGTATCCCAATAGATAGTCTTTCCGAAATAGTTTATATTCTTCGATTTATCCACTGATTACTTTTCTCTTTTGTAACAAGTACTAAATAACTTTAATGGTACCACTTTACAATATTGTTTGAGGTCTGGAAATGTTCTTTCAGTCTACTTTTTTTCCCTTTTCCTTGAGATTTGAGACCTTTTCTTCTTTCATGTTGTCTGTTTCTGTGTAGTAATCCCTTGCTTGGTAGATTTGTATTGCATTAGATACGTAAATTAATTGTGGTAGTATTGTCATTTTTGATTATATGAGCATACCTCAACTATGAAGAATTAATATCACTGCCATGACTTGTGAATTCCTTATATTTTTATCTTCTTAAAATAATAATCCATTATACTCATATGACATAATTTATTTAACTGTCAGTGTGCACCAGTTTTATTTTTACATAGTTTTTTTCTACACAGAATTCTGCTATTTTTAATTAAAAAAAATTTTTTTTTGGTGAGGCAGCGAGGGTTAAGTGACTTGCTCAGAGTCACACAGCTAGTAAGTGTCAAGTGTCTGAGGCTTTGAACTCAGGTCCTTCTGAATCCAGGGCCAGTGCTTTAGCCACTGCACCACCTAGCTGCCCTACTGCTATTTTTAAAAAGTTATGTATGTGTGTGTATGGATGGATGGATGGATGGATGGATGGATGGATGGATGGATGGATGGATGGATGGATATGGGACCATTCTATCTGAAATTGACTTGCTTAGAAATATATGCACAGTGGAGGGACTGATCAAGGATATGAACTGGTTCTTACATAATTATCCATTATTTTTCAAAATATTTGAACCTATTCATACCTCCACCAATGGTGCATTAATTTCTCTTTTTAATATTCTCCCCCATACATAATGACTAAATTGCTTTTAATCTTTGCCATTTTTAGGTATGATATGAAATCTTCAAGTTTTCATTTTCATGTAGTTGTTGATCATTTATTTACATGTTTGCTTTTAAGAGCTGTTTATTCATCTTGTTTGATCACTTATTACCTTTCATTATTATTAATCCCTTCTTTTTAGTAGTTCTAATCAATTAAGTGTGTGTTCTTTGGTTTCTTAAATCCTCAGCTTCTAGTTTTAGTCACTTCTAAATCTTATTTGTCTAATCTGTTTCCATGATCTACATTTCTAAGTTTTAACTTATCCACAAATAATTTTGAAGATTATTGCTTTGTTGATATAGTTAAGATGTGTTAAAGCTGACTTCCCTTCATTTTTTCATTATTCCCTTGAGATTCTAGAAAAGTTGTGGCTCCAGATTATTGTTATTATTTTGTCCAAGTCTGTAAAGTAATCCTTTAGTCATTTGATTGGCATAATACTAAATTTGTAAATAAATTTACATAGTCATGTTATTTTATTACATTGATACTACCCAAATGTCTAATGAATGCTTTTCCAGTTTTTAAGTTTTATCTTATTTTTATAAAGTATGGGGAGTTGGAGCCTCTTACTACACCACAGTTATTGATTGTTTATTAATTTTTCCTTTGAATTTCTGAGATTATGTAGATCATCAGGCTGTCTGCAGACAGCAGTAATTTTGCCTCTACTTTGCTTGTGTTTATTCCTTCGTATTCTTTCTTTCTTTTTATAGAGCTCACATCTGTATCATTTTATCAAATAATACTAGAATACATCCTGGCTTTATCTGTTCTTTTAAAATTCTTCCTTCCTCCTCCCTCTATGTAACAAATATACATGGCCAGGCAAAACAAATTTCCACATTAGTCTTGTCCAGAAACATTTGTCTCCTTCTGCATATTCTCTTTATCATATTTTATTTGAATAATCTTCTGTATCACAACAATTATAAGAAATAATATTGTGCTTGCTTCTCCCTTTCTTAAGAATTTCTGCTTGATATTCAAGCACAAAGCTGATCTTTCATTGTTCAATCACTGACCCTTAGGAGAATAATGGAACTCCGCAGGAAGATAAGTGCTTAATCATCATTCATCTTACCTTTAAAGTTTCTTTTGTCCATTAAGTTTTCCTTTCCTTTCCAAATTGCTTCCTAGTTCTGGTTTTCTTAGCTGATATGAGTGAAAGTTATAAAGTGTCAGCCTATTATTTTAGAGTCGTGCTCAGATTTTCATAGCCACTTGGCACTATTTTTTCTTTGACCTAGAAGCTCTGAATGTTGGCTCTGTAAGGGCCAAATTTAGTATGAGAAGAGTTAATTGGGTGGGCTCGCCTAAATATTGGGTAAGAAAAGAAACAGCCTCTTTCAAAAACAAAACAGGTTTATTAATGGGAACAAGTTTAAAACAATATCTGAATCACACAAGTGAGATTAATAGAACTAGAAACAATGTATAAATCTCTGGGGTAAAAAGGTCCCAGGCACCCGGACCTGCCTCCAGCCCAGCTAGCTCCAAAGAACTAGTTTTGCCTCAAAAACAAAACAAACTCGCCACACCTGAAATCTGTAGCTCTAAGGAGAATTAGCTGTGTAGTCTCTTCTGTTTTGTCCAAAGGTCAAACACCAGCAGCTTCTCTAAATGTCTGCCTTCCTTCCCCATTTCCCTCAGAATCCTCTCCTCAGAAAAACTCCCCTCTCCCTCTTAACTATATCTCTAATGGAAACTAACTGACTTTTCCACCAGAAGGGGAGGGGCGGTTCTTACCCATGCTGAGTCTCCAATTGGCTCAGCACACCCACATGGGCTGTCCCCATTATGATCTAGCCAGACCCACATGGGCGTGGGAAAGCTATTAGAGGAAGGCTTAGTTACATAGTTTCAATAAATGTTCTCTGTGGTCAGAGTTCCTCTTGTTTGTTCAATTATCTTTCAAAGTACACACCCATCCTCTCAGGCTTTTAAGCTTAGGTTTTTTCAGTCTGGCCATAATAAAGCAAAGGTAGGATTATGAAAACCTGAAATCACAATTGATTCCTTACATTACCTGTATGGGTTTGCTATATCTGAGATTTCTCTATGGTAATGACTTGTAAATCAGTCTGTACTTTACCATCTTTTTCCAGTATTCCTGGCAGCCAAAGGTGCAGTAGATAGAGCTGGTCTGAAGTCAGGAAGACTTGGGTTCAAATACAGCCTCAGACACTTGCTAGCTGTGTGACCCTCAGTTTCTTTGTCTATAAAATGGGGATAATGTCAACATCTAACTCTCAGGATTGTTGTGAGGATCAAATGAGTTAATATCTACAAAGTACTTAGTACAGTACCTGGCACATAGTAAGCATTGTATAAATGTTAGATGCTAGCATTATTTTTAATGATTTGTTGACATTTAGTATTTGGGGTTTTTGTTTTATCTTTTGGGAATTGCCCAGTGATGATGCTGGAATAGTAGTAAAAATATATGAGTATATTCAAAAGCACTAGGAAAGGAACTAGTAGGTAGAGTTTGCAGGATGTGAGGAGAGGGGTAGAAAGAAAATTGAGCTGGAGAAAGCTGGAGGGGGTGTGATAAAGGGCAGATATAATGGAGTTATCCTTTGCAAGGAGAAGGACCCTATCTCATTATCAACTAGTGAAGAAAACAAGGAGAATGGGAGATATTAAAAGGTTTTTTAGGATGAATAAAAAGGAAGATTTTGCTTTTTTTGCTACATTCAGCCAATTTTAAAAAATTGCTTTTGAGATGATGGTAGATTTGGACACAACTGAACAACAAACTTCTGGGAGAAGTTGGAATTTGGGGCAGCTAGCTGGTGTAGTGGATAGAACACCAGGCCCTGAGTTCAATCTGGCCTCAGATACTTACTAGCTGTGTGACATGAGCAAGCCATTTAATCCTGTTTATCCAAGTTTCCTCATCTGTAAAATGAGCTGGAGAAGGAAATGGCAAACCACTCCATTATCTTTGCCAAGAAAACCAAAAAATGGAATCACGAAGAGTCAGACACAACTGAAACAACTGAACAAGAAAGAATTGGATTTTGTCCACTCTCATTCTGTCAGAATACTCCCAATTCATTTTTTTCATTTAAAAAAATATTTCGGGGCAGCTAGGTGGCGCAGTGGATAGAGCACTGGCCCTGGAGTCAGGAGGACCTGAGTTCAAAGCCAGCCTCAGACACTTAACACTTACTAGCTGTGTGACCTTGGGCAAGTCACTTAACCCCAATTGCCTCACCAAAAAAAAAAAAAAAATTAAAAATATTTCATTTGTTTTCATCAAGATCCACCCTGACCCCACCTCAACCACCCATCCTCCATTGAGAAGACAAGAAAAAGCCCATTACAAACATATATAGACAGTGAAAACAAATGTCCATATTGGCCATATCCAAAATAAATATTCACCTTTTCTATCATGATGTGGGCAGCTTGTTTCATCATTAGTCCTCTAAAATAATGTTTGGTCATTACTCTGATAAGTGTTCTGCAGAAGAGAATTCCATCACATTTATTATATACCATAATTTGTTCATTCCTCAGTTTATAGTCATTCCTCTCACCTCCACATTCTTTGCCACCTTAAAAGAGCTATAAATATTTTTGTATATCCTTAGAGTTTGTTTTGCTTAAGAATAATTTCTCCCTTAATCTATTCCTAACTCACTTTAAAGTTAATAGTAGTCATTCAGTTTTACAACCATCCAGATACCTTGCTTTATAGTTTCCTAGGATACTAAACTGTTCCATCTTCTAACTCTACCCTGTACTAAATACTGCTGCATGTTGGCACATGCCATATAACACTCTTCCAACTAATGTTGTTTTGCAAAAACATTAGTTAACAATTTATGACTAAACTCTACCATTAACATCCCAACCCTATTGTAAAGCTATTCAGGCAGTCACACTTTTATGGTCTTTTTCCTTTGATACTTTTTCATAGCATGCTCTTATTTCTAATGCAATATTTTTATGGAATTAATTGACATTTAGGAATAACATACTTGGATTTGAGTTCTCCTCTCCAGTATTTCCCTTCTCTGATAAAAACTTCTTCCACATTCTCACTATCACTAAACTCTTAAATTCTTCTTCACCTTGTATTATTGACCCTATGGATTTGCTCAGATCAAGGAATAAATTCTTGCTACTCTGTATTCCCTACTGACCCAGAATTTCTTGATAAGCTTCTTCACTGTCTCCTAGTATATATCCCTGTATTATTTTTCCCCACTAATCCTTCGGCCTGTAAGTCTAGTTGTCCTTGTATCCTAGTTGTTTTGCATTCTTGAAGAGAGTCTCAGAATCAAGTGGACTTCGTCCACTTGACTTCGGATTGACATTCTCTATTATTACAGCTCTTACACCCTATCAGATCTACTTAGAAAATAATAATATTGTTCCTTGTTATTGATATCCTTATATTAACTATTTAAAAACTTTCTTAGTATCAGTCCTTCCCCACCTCCATATCTTTTACTTTTGCTTAGAGTTACATTATTATTCCTGTATTGTGAAGATAGGAAACATTAAGCATTAACTTTCCCAAGTATTCAGGAAATCCTTTTTCTAGTTTAACAGTCACCAACTCTGTTCATTCTTTATGGTTGCCAAAGATATCGTCCATAATTTCATGTCTACTACCTTCTCTTGCTTTATTTCTCACTACTTCCAAATGGTTACTCTCAACTGCTATTAGGTTGGATTTTTTTATCATCCTATGAACACACCATAGCTATCCCTGTTAATATGGTTTTACTAATTCTCTAAATCTTTTTTTTTTTAAGTGAGGCAGTTGGGGTTAAGTGACTTGCTCAGGGTCACACGACTAGTAAGTGTTAAGTGTCTGAGGCCGGATTTGAACTCAGGTACTCCTGACTCCAGGGCTGGTGCTCTATCCACTGCACCACCTAGCTGCCCCTAAATCTTTTTTAAGTTTTAATAATAAACTTTTTTGTTTATTTTTTGGAGTTCCAACTTTTAACCCTCTTCCCCTCCCTCTCTTCCCCTCTCCCTGAGGCGGCAAACAATCAGATATGGATTATACATGTATGATTATGTAAAACGTGGCCATATTTGTCATTTTGTACAAGCAAAATGAAAAGAAAAATGAAAGAAAGTGAAAAATAGCATGCTTCAGTCTGTTCCATCAATATCAGTTCTTTCTTTGGAGGTGGATAGTATGTTTCATCAATAGTCCTTTGGGATTGTCTTAGATCATTGTATTGTTGAGAATAGTCAAGTAATTCACAGTTCTTCATGATTCTCTAAATCTTTGACTTAGATCTCCCTCCTTTTTCTCATAGCCTATCTAATTCTCAGGCCCTGCTTCAAGTTCCATGAAGCTTTCCTGACTATTCCAGTCTTCATTGATGATCTCCCTCTCTTCCAAACTCCCGTGGCCCTTGGTGTCTATACCACAGAATTCAGCACTTATCTATTCTTTAGTGGTTTTTGTTATTATTCCTTGTGTTAGTGTTCTTGTTTCTTTAACTGTAGTATTACAGCTAGTTCTCGTTTAGTGCAAAATAATGAATCCCATGAAGTCTTCACATTATTTGAATTCATACAACATATTTCCACTGGGCTAGAACCAATTGCAATAGTTCACATAATTAAAACTTTAAAAAGTGAAAATTTACTTACATACAACCTCTTCATAAGATTCATTATTTGTACTAATCAGAATCCAGCTGTTAGCTCAATCAGGGACCCTGTCTTATGCTATTTGTTTATCCCTCAGAAAGCCAAAAAAAGTATTTACCAGCTACAGGGCACTCAATAAAATACCTGATGACTTGTAATACTTTTGCTTTGAGGGATTATATGATTATAAAAGACACAGCACACCATAGACTGACATGAAAGGAAAATGTGAGTCTATATCTTAAAAGTCAACAACGAAGGAACCATGAACTCAGAATAGCTGGGAAAGAAGGCTACATTAAGTCCTCTTTCTGCCTCTACCAGCTTTGTGATGGGCAAACTATTTAACCTCTTTGAGTCTCAAATTATTTATCTGTAAAGTGAGGACACTGTAAATGGTGACCCAGAACCCTGAGGCTTGGAAGCTTCAAAATCACTATTTAAATTTGTGACCAAACTAATGCATAAGACCAGGGTTGATAACATAAATTCAGAGGCAAAGGAGCATCAGTGAAACAGAATACAAAAGGCAGAACAAAGAATTTTGCTACACATTAAATGCTCTTCGTACCATCTCATATAACTGCCACCTCTGTGTATGTCCTTGATGTTAGTATCAATTCGCAGTAAACCACTCTGTCTCATGAAGAAAGGGGAAAATAAACATCATTCTACTTATGGAATGTGTTGGTGTGTATACACTCATACACACATATGCACACATGCACTTAAAAACATTTTTAAAATGATTCTGTGGCCTTCACCAGACTGTCAAAATGATCTATACTTTAAAGAAAACATACTATGTTTAAACAAAACATACTTATTTATTCCATTCATGAGTTGAAGCCAATAAAATGTCATTGCTATTTACTTCTTCACATTCACATCATCATCATCATCATCATAGCAGCTAGCATTTATAGAGTACTTTTATAATAATCATTTTATAATTATTTAAATTTTATTATATATGTATATATATATATATATCTGAGCTGTTAAGCATCATTTCTGACCCTCTTATGTCTGTGAATTATTAGACATCTCGACTGCTATTTTTCCTGTGTCTTTAATGGTGGAATATATTTCATCTCTAACTTATTTTAAATAAACTTTTATACTATTATTAGAAATAGTAAAAACATAAAGTTAATCTTTTTTAGTGGAGACATAAATAGTTATTATTAATGCAAGGATAGTCATGAAAATAAATTTGATATTAGTTTCAGGAAAAGAAGCATTCCTTCATGTCTTATTAAAACCAGCTTTAAATACAATATTATATCATTTCATTCCTTGCATCTTGCATTTGTATTTTGGGTAGATAGTAGACATATTGTATTGTTTTATGTTACAATATAAATGCCTCCTTTTTCCTTTTAATTTTTCAGGTTATGGGAGACAATCTATTATTGTCATCAGTCTTTCAGTTCTCTCGGAAGATAAGACAATCTATAGACAAGACAGCTGGAAAGATCAGGTAGTAATTTATGCTCTTATTTTTAGTCTTTTTCATTACTTAAATTTATTTGCTTGACCCATTTTTTTAACAAAGGTAAGCCAACTTTTTATATGTATTTTTGTGACTTTGAGTAAGCTTTGTTCATTTCCTAGAAGCCTCAACCAACAAACATGTCAGTGACAGTGCTATTGTCTCGTTTTTTCCCCTGGAGTTTTTATTTTTTCTTCTTCTTAAAAAATTCCAAATCCGGTATGAGTCCATTTTTTTCTCAATACAGATTTTTAAAAATTTCTTTGCAACTAGTGTTAACACAAAAATGAAAATCAGTGATAGAGGAGACCAGTAAAATGGTTTTCTTTTATTTATATACAATCTGAACTCTATGCTTCCAGAAGTATGCTCTTGAATATGTCCATAATAGATGCTTTTTAAAAATTAAGCAAAATAATGTACTAGTTGTTCTGCTGTTCCAAGTTCTAAAATTGGCTGAATTTTAATCATTTTATAAAGCAGAAAACTTTCTTTTTAAGAAATATTTTAAACTACCAAAACACATCCAAATTCTTTATGATGCAGAGGTATGTAACTAGGATAATACAACCCAGAAATCTAAAAACATTCCAAAAATGTTCCTTTATACTCCCTGTTTCCCTAGTGGCTCTTATGTACACATGTCAGAATGCCCACTTACAGCTATTGTCCATTGGATGACATCATGATGACAATAAACATAAAATTATGTGTGTTTGTATTTTTTTTAAAGCTGAAAGAACCGTAGAGCCATTTGTCAAAACTATGTAGCCTTGTGTTAGAGCACTTCCCCTGGAGATGGACATATACTTGGTCCATTTCCACTGACACATGTGCTCTGGTCCCTTGCTCTAGGGCTTCCCTGACTAGAGGCTCTTGATTGGTCCCTTGGTCCTGTAAATGGGGAACAAGGTAGGGAGTGATGACTAAACCAAGAAGAGCTGCCTGTACAGTGGGCCTTAAAGGGCAAGAAGAGACATCTTCTGACCTCTGTCAAGGTAGTGTCTTTGCTGAGATAGCACCAAGGTGAGATCTTCTGTGCTTCTCCACAGAAAGATGAAGGGATTTCTCTCCCTTCCCCCTCCATAGCAGCAATTATTGTGGCTCCCTGTACAACACAGAAGGAACACGTGCAAGCCTGAGACCAGATTTAAAGACTTGCATCTTCTTCTACTTCATACTTCTTTCCCAGAGCACAGATGACTGAACAGTGATCCTGAAAAATGGATAGTCCCAGCTATGGTGGCCACTTATACTGGAGAAGTACAGAGTTGTTGAATTAGGTTCTGATTGCCCAATGGGTAGCTGTTCCTTATAATCCTACCCCTTTCATGGAAGAAAATTGCTCTTGACAAAATGATGAGCCATGAATGCTTGGATGGCCACAGATTATGGTACTTGATTGATTTGTTTACACAGTCCAGATCTCAGGTAAATGTAATTAATCACACCTATTCAGCATTTTTGCAAAGTGTTTAAGTGTCAACTTCCTGGGAGCAAAGATAGCTTTATAGAACTGCTTGAACATTCTCCTTAGATCTGAGGGGCTCACAAGTCCCCAGCTCCTGATAGTTGCAGAAACTACCTCCCTTTTAGCACTGAGCACCCAACTCTGGAACTCCCAAATTTTCAAGCTCACAAGGTAACAACCAAAACTGGAGATGTCTATTTCTCAGGATGGCTATTTGTGACCTGGGTTCACGGAAATAAATAATAAACAGAAAAGGCAGAGACTTGCACTTCAGTCCCTCACTTGCATAGGCAAATGCATGTTTTCACTGCCACCTGAATGCAGTTGCCATTTTTGCTGTGATTGAGAGAGAGCTATCTCAATGCATCTCTTTTCTGGAAGTTCAGGACCTCATGGGGTGCCAACAAAAATACTGAAAAGAGATACCATTGACTACTGTCCTTCTGAATACTCTGTGCTCTCTGGGGTTTTGCAACACTACTCTCTCATAACCCTCTTTTCTATTTGTCTGACTGCTTCTTCTCAGTTTCCTTTGCTACTTCATCACCCACATAATGCCCACCATCATCACCATTCCCCAAGTGTCTGTCCTATACTCTTTCTCAGTGACTTCAGAAGCTTATATGGGAACTAATAGTATCTCTGTGTCAATGACTTCCAGCATCTACATCTCATATTCCAATCTGTCTTCCCCAAGTAGCAGTCCTATATCACTAATTTCTTATTAGACATTTCAAACTAGATATCTTGGTGATATCTTAGCATATTGAAAGCAGAACTCATCTTTCTTGAAGAATCTAGCCCTCTTCCAAAGTTAGCTAATTTCTGTCAAAGTATCACCTGTTACCTCATTTTCCATGTTCAAAATCTTGGTACCTTTGAGTCTTCATTCTCCCTCACTGAACATAGTCATTTGCCAGATCTTACCATTTCTATTCCCACATCCAGTGTCTTTCTACTCAACTAGTTATCACTTTAGTTTACACCTTTATCACCTCTCTCCTAGGTTATTACAACTGCCTCCTGTTTGATTGTAATAAATACTTATTGATGACTGAATTCATGTAAATGCAAGTTTTATTTATTTTTGTTAATTTATACAGTGGTCATTAATTTACATTGTCAAAGAAAAAGATGTTTTGGATGAATAGAACCTTCTAAATTTCTTATGTTCTACTTTTGTTTTTGTTTTTTTGTTTTGTTTTGTTTTACGGGGCAATGGGGGTTAAGTGACTTGCCCAGGGTCACACAGCTAGTAAGTGTCAAGTGTCTGAGGCCGGATTTGAACTCAGGTACTCCTGAATCCAGGGCCGGTGCTTTATCCACTGTGCTATCTAGCCCCGCCCCCTTATGTTCTACTTTTAACAAGAATCACAATATATACTAAACTTGACAATTAATCACATTATTTTCATGTAAAAGTTTTGCATAATTCTGAATATATATGTATATTTTTTCCATAGTTAATACTGAATATATTTAAAGAGTAACTAATGAAATTGGAATATTGTCTACTCTTAATTATTATAATGGTATATTTCTTCAGTATGAAATTGAGCAGATTTTCCAAAATGTTGATTGTTTCTAATAATAAAATACTGAGTTTAAGACATGAAAAATAAAATATTTTCCTTTTCCTGAATTTAGAATATTATTTAAAGACAAAGATCGGAATTGGGAAGAAATAGAGACAAAGTTACGAGCTGAAAGTGAAGTTCCTATTGTGAAAACTTCAAGCATGGTATGGGAACCCTTTCCTGAGTAGGATATGTTAGATTGTCATTGTTATTTTAAAAACTTTTTTACAAGAATTGATGGGGAAAGTTTATTTCTTTGGGTGAGTTTTTCCATGAGTTTTCTCATTGAAGTTAAAATGTTGATTGTTTCAGTATATGGAGGAGGAAAATCTTTGGGGCTTCTCATTATTATATAGTGACCAGCATCAAGTCAATGAGAAAAGAGACAGCACTTACTGCCATTTACATGGTTAATGGAATTGAAATGTCTTTTTTAAGAGCTTGGCAATTCTTATACATAGTCAGAGATTTTTCCTAATAACAAGTTCACTACCATTTATCCATTTTTCTGATAAAACATTCTTAGACACTAGCAATACACATGGATAAATTGATCAAAATCTCTTTTGGCACAGTCAGTGTGTAGTTAGTATCTTCTTTCCTCACTGTTAAACTAAGGAAAATTTTAGTGTCAGGTTTTGGTTTTTTGGTTTTTGTTTTTAATTTAAAACCCTTTAAATGTAGAGCCATACTTTTTGGGTTTTCATAGTTCTTCCTGCTGTTAACACTCATATGATACCATGTAATGTTAAATGTACCAAGAAAATAAGATCTATATCTGTATTTCTGATACGATTTTCATGTCAGTTGAGAAATGCTAATTTTAGTCCTTTTCTTTTCAGGAGATTTCTTCCATCTTACAGGAGTTGAAAAGAGTTGAAAAGCAGTTACAAGGTAGATACATTTCTAAATTACCTTTAGGGGAAAAAAAGTGATTGTGCAGGAAATTTTCTTGAGACAATTGGGATTTTTTTTTTTTTTTGCTGTTAAGATATTACATTTTAAACTTTCCTGAATTTTTAGCTAAAAATTTAGAAATGTAGAGCTCTGCATGTAAAAATCCTAAAAATATTTTGAAATAAAAATAGCATACATGCATTTGAAACTAATTGCAAGTCAAATTTGTACCATTCTTAGTTCTTAGTAAAAATTCATCTGGGATTTGTATTATCAGTTCATTCATAGAAACACTTTTGATTATTTCTACATTTATATGAAAGTATTTTCATCCCAGATTATTATTTTCTATTTGTTGGTAAGTTATATACATTTATTTTTATTGCAACTGTATTTTGAAAATTCTTTGGTTTCAGTTGTAATCTATACTATCACAATTCAAAATGATAATAATAAAGCATGGATATAGGTACACAAAGTAGACATTTGCCTATGAATCATCTTCCAAAAAAGCATTTATATTAGTGTCTCTCACGTATTTCCCAAAGACCTGTGCTGGGGAAGATGGGGGAAACCAAGAAAAAAAGCAGTCCAGTAGATCAGTGAGATCATAGGTACAATCCCTCTCCCTGTTTTTAATGTCAGGAAATTCTTCTCATACTATATACTTCCTATATTTATTTTGTGATTTCATCTTACATGTGCTGCAGTGGATACTTCAATGGATAGTAATGCATAAGAAAGTGCAGTTTTCAAATGTAAGGAGATAAAATTTGCAAACTTTTGTGGCACACAGATGTCACACTTCCCAGACTTGCTCAAGGGATAGTAACAGCCACTAGTTGCTTGTTCTTCATAATGGAGTAAAACAGAATAGCAAGAAAGAAGTGCTCTTGTCACTCAATGTAGAGGTTCCAAAGAAATTTCACTTGCTTTCTGAAATGTGCCATGGTGTTGGACATTTGCATACTCTAATGGAAACACTAACGATCAGGCTGGGGTTCAGAAGATAAAGGAACACAAGTATAGAGAGGTGATATGTTCAAAAAGTGAATCATCAGAAATAATAAAGAAATGTTGGAAGTTTTTATGAACTTGATTAACAGCCTAACCATAAGCACTATCAATTGTGAAATGATTCTGCACATGATGAGCATACTTTTTAGTTATTTAATTTTTGTGGTATCTAACTAAGACTTGTTTTCTCAACTGCAATTTTTTCCAGTGATCAATGCTATGATTGACCCAGATGGAACTTTGGAAGCTCTGAACAACTTGGGATTCCCCAGTGCTGTTTTACCAGCCCAGCCAAAACAGAAATCTAGTCCTGGGAATAACCATGAAGGCCCATCTCAGACCTCACCCCTTTGCCAGCCAGAAGCTAGGGCTCTTCGTCCCACTGATATCGCAGTCTCAGCTGAATTTGACAATGTGGAATCCGAGGCTGATTTCAGTATACATTTCAATAGATTCAACCCAGAAGGGGAAGAGGAGGATGTCACTGTACATGAATGACTTATTCTTTATTGTTTTTTAAAATGACTTAAATGTGGAATGCCTAGGGATATTGAAAGGGTCACATTGTTGATTTATACAAAACAAAGTAGCTTGGTCAACGGCAATATGGTCACATTTGTCTTCTTTATTGGGAATGCTTGGATTGTAACATTAATCCTTTCAGAACCATTAAGATAGCCATCCATTCAAGGGAAGAAAAGCAGGTTCACAGCAGCTTTGCCCTTGGCGGTTATTGTGTGCTTTGCAAACAGAATTAAAACTGCAGCTTTCCCTTCTTAGGTCTTTTTTTTTTTTCCTAAGCCCTGATGTGACCTGCAAGCCAACCTCCATCCAACAGATCTGAAACCCCAAGTCTCCCGTGCCAAGCTACCCTCTGAAATGGACTTCTCTTCAGTTTGTACAGATTTCTTAAACAGTTATATTTGTTTCTGAATATTAGGATTTATATTAGGATGCAATCCCTTTGGGTACAATGACACATTACTGTTCACAGTAAGACAGACATTACAATGCTTTCATTCTTGCGTCCTGAACTTTTCCAACAGTTATGTGATTTATATAACTTGGTTGCTACGTAAATTGTCCTGAGATTTTCAAAGTTTAACTATTATGTTTGCACTAAGAATTTGCTGGGAGTGATAGGTGGACATGTCTGTATATCCATAAGAACTACCAGTCTTTTTATGTACATAGATAATACTGTATTTGTTTTAACCCACAGTGTTTCACTCCACTTTCTGAAAGCTCAATTTGGCACTTTTTCTTTTTCTCTTTTTTAAAAAATGAAAGTAGAAACATTTCATCATCCATTTCAGGCCAGGTGGCTATTGGAATGATAAAAACAAGTTTAAACAGATATGTGGAGTATATTTTTAAAGAGAAGAACATGTATATTGGTGCAAATAGACCCTGCGGTGTTACCAAGTTTCTATGTGACAGTTTTTAAGATTTCTCTTGGAATGATCATGAAGTATAAAATTCTTCTTTAGGAGTTGAAGAACCAATAGGCATAACTTAGGATAGTCTCACTCCCAAGCACATAAATAGCTTCTGTATGTTTCCCTGTAGACTCGATAGTAAATCCCTGTCTCTGCTCTCTACATTTGTAAGAACTTGGGAAGACAACTACTAACATAAGACTTTTGGCTGAAACCACTGAATAGAAAGTCTGTGAAAATATCCTATATAAACTCATTTTCCTTTTGTCGTCCCAGTAAGGTAACATTTGGGTATGTTTAAAAAAAGTAATTGACCTTGTATTTCCAGAACACTATAATTTGGAGGAATCTTAATTCTGTTAAATATAACTAGTAGGCTTGAATTTTCCCTTGATTATATCAGTCCCTAAAGGTTAAGAATAACATTTTTGCAGCTTTTATGAAATGGTCTTTAATATTTCAGCAATAATTCAATACTATAATTGTTTAAGAAAAATACTCAATCTGTACATTTTAAAACTCTACAGGATTACTGAAGTCTTGTAAAGTTGGACCAGGTAATAAAAATGCAAAAACCTTTTTTTGTAGCGATGTAAAAAAAAAATCTGTTGTATAATGGATCTCTTATTTTTCTTTAAATCTAAAAAAAATAGAATATTCTTCATATAAAGCTAAATTCCCCACTCTATCAAAGGAAGTCTCAAAATGGCTTTAGAAAAAGTGAAAGGAAGGATAGAAATAGTTCAAAAGAATAAGTAAAATGTTAAAACAGGGTCAGTCCACATTAAAAAAAAAAAAGATTCAGCAAAATAATCACCTGCATTCCTTCTTTTCATCAGCGTTTGGGTACTGAATTTAACCATATGGAAGTGGAAGGTAAGGAGTTACTTAGAAAACTATTACTCTTTAGAATTGTCTCACAAGATTTTTTTCAAGAGTTTACACATTTTTGTTTGGTGATAAGCATTTGGCCTTTTACTATGTTATTATTTTGTATGAACACATTATTCTCCTTATTTATTTTTGTTACATTTATTACCTATGTTATTTTGTTATGCATTTACAGCTCCATTTTTAAATAAAGTGTTTCTGGAACTTTATGTAATGACTGTGTACATTTAATTCCTTGTATCCTTTGGAGTTCCTGATAACTCTAACTTATTACTAGACAAGGCTTAGCAAAAAACAGTCTGAAAGCTCATAATAGATAAGATCAGATCACTAAAAGCCCCATGTTCTTTGGATTGCTTAAAGAAGAAAATAAATGGTAGCCAGTCACACTGCAGTAAATAGCATTTTGGATTTTCCATTTCACTCCTAGTATAATACAGTGCCATATATGCGATGGATATTTTTTACTAATTTTAACTCTTGGTCCTTTTTCATGAAAAGTTTTCATATGTCAAAAAATATCAATGGCATAAAGAACGTGTATTTCTATGAAATGACTTTCCTTTCCTGTATAAAATCATGGTCTTATTAAACCTAAGCAATTTCTCTTCTATCTCATTTAGTTCCCTCGTGTCACTAGCATGCATAAGGAGCTGTTGCTTAGCAAACTTATCTATAATGTCTCTATGGAGCCTATTGAATCAAGGCCAGACTTATCAATCTTGCATTCACAGTCCTTTATGTTTGGCCCCATCTTACCTCTACCACTTATTTGTCAATATAAGCCTTCCACTGCAATCAGAGAGCTGTTTTCATTGACTTCACAGAAATCAAGCTCATTCATTTTTGTGTTTGCATCACTGATACCTAGGATAGTTCTGGCTATATCAGGTGCCAAATAAATGCATGTTGGTTGATTCACTTTTCCATATCAAAGTCCTAGCTAAAATTCAGCAGAAGAACCACCTCTTCCACAAAAACTTATGTGATTCTTGTAGCCCCTAGTCACCTGTATTGTCTCTGAACTCATCCATAATGCATAATCAAGTACTTGAATAAATGACTTGGATTCTTCTCTTATTATTTCCTACATGCATTTCGTCTCCCCAACAAAATTGTAAGCTCCTTGAGGGTGAGACCTATGTATTTGTTTTTAAGAGGAATAATCTCAAAGCACCTCAATCAATCTAAACACATAGGTACTCAAAAATAACTTTTTGAATTAATTTGAAATCTAGTCATCTCAATGGAAATCCTTGTTCACCTGTTAATTATATCCAAAAATGGTCAGTACATATGGGGCCTTATTGAGGCATTTTCCCTGCTTATTTATAATTCAGACTCCCTAAAACTGCAAGATGTTTTATAATTCTTAATATCATATAAATTCAAATGCATGCAATATGACCAAGAGGGACTTTGGCATGGTGGATAAATATAGTTGGCAATGGGATTCAGGAGGATCTTTGCCTCTGGTACATACTGTGTGATCACAACCTTTCAATGTCCATAGCAACTCATGAAAAATACAGAAGTTCTGATCTGCATTGGTAGAGTGGGTAAATACAAATCAGGTATATCCAATCCAAAAAAAAAAAACAAAACACTTAATTTTGGGATCTGCTATAGGTTTTAATGTAGAAGTTATAAAACACAGGTCAGTTTTACCAGATTCTTCAAAAAGTCACAGAACTGTGAAGCTTCAAAAACACTTAGGTAAATTCCTTCTTTTTAAAGATAAGGTAACAAGTCTAGATAGTTTTAAGTGACTTCTACAAGATCTCGTAAGCTAATTTATGTCAAAAGTCAGGATTAAAACTAAAATCTCAATTACAAGCACAATATTCTTTCCACTGTAATATGTAAAATCTTAAAAATACTTTTAAAATATATTCAAATACACCTATTAGATTTTAATTTTATTTTTTTTTCTTTTTTTGTGAGGCAATTGGAGTTAAGTGACTTGCCCAGGGTTACACAGCTAGTAAGTATCAAGTGTCTGAGGCTGGATTTGAACTCAGGTCCTCCTGACCCCAGGGCAAGTGCTCTATCCACTGCACCACCTAGCTGCCCCACACCTATTAGATTTTGACAAAACCAAAGTCATTTTCCCCCTTAGGCTTGTAAATATCTTTTTGAAATTTGATTTGCATAGTTTAATAAAAATGATAGTTTTCTTAAATCACAGAATCTCCATAGCTAGAAGGACCTCAGAGACTAGCCCTGATTCTAAATAAGACTCTCCTTCACAAGAGAGGTAGCAAATGGTCCTATAGATTTTACTTGAAGACTACAAGTGAGGAGGAACTCCCTTCCTCCTGGGAAACCCTTTCTACTCTGGAATGGTGCTAATTACTACTTTCCATGAAGGGTATTTATCTCTAAAGAGTAATATTTGTTTAAATATAGACATTTAAGCCATCATCTAGGTAGCTTACTAAATTTAGTAACAGTTTAATTCCATGATGAACTAAGATTGTTTTGTGATCTCATTTGAGCACTACTGCTGGAATTAAATACTAGGAACCACTTAAACCACCATAAATATAAGTTTTAAACTCGCAGAGAAACAAAATCTGATGTAGAAAAGACTTTCTGGCCCCACTAGTAGAAATAGAACTTTAGGGGCAGCTGGGTGGCGCAGTGGATGAAGCACTGGCCCTGGAATCAGGAGTACCTGAGTTCAGATCCGGCCTCAGACACTTGACACTAGCTGTGTGACCCTGGGCAAGTCACTTAACCCCAATTGCCTCACTAAAAAAAAAAAAGTCTAAAAAAAAAAAAAAGAAATAGAACTTTAAGAAACAAATGTATATCCTCACTTCTCAATGCCTCTGTCAAACTCTTCTTAGTTTACCCTTCAACCCTTTGCAATCTGACTAACCTCATCAATTGATTGAAACTTCTCTCGAGTTATCGATGATTTCTGAATTGCCAGATCTGATGGTCTTTTATGCGACCTTATCCTTCTCGACCCATCTGCTAACAAACATTTGATAGTATTGACCATCCTCTCTTCCTAGATACTCTCAGCCCTCTGTATTTTCATGAGACTCCTCTTTCTTGGTTCTCCCTCTACCTATCCGACTGTTCCTCAGCCTCATTGGCTGGCTCATCATCCACATTGCACCCCCTAACAGGAAATGTTCCCCAGGTTCTGTACCAAGACATCTTTTCTTCTCCCTCTATACTTTCTTGGTAATTTCATCAGCTCCCATGAGTTTGTCATCTCTATGGAGATAACTCCCATGTCTATGTACCCAT
This sequence comes from Dromiciops gliroides, assembly GCF_019393635.1. Taxonomy (NCBI): domain Eukaryota; kingdom Metazoa; phylum Chordata; class Mammalia; order Microbiotheria; family Microbiotheriidae; genus Dromiciops; species Dromiciops gliroides. Next base: position 135,409,707 of record NC_057864.1, read on the forward strand.
CTCCAACATCTCCCCTGAATTTCAATCATAGATCATCAATTACCTGGTGGATATTTCAAACTGCATGTCCCAGAGACATCTTAAACATGTCTAAAACTGAAATCGTTATTGTTTTCCCCCAAACCTTTGCTGATCTCCCCAACTGCTCGTGCCCTCTCTCCCAAGCTACCTTGTATTTAAATAATTTATATGTACTTGACTCCCTCTATTAAACTTATTTCTTTGCAAGTAGGAAATGTTTCGTTCTTTGTACTTGTATCACCAGCACCTAGCACAGTGTCTGGACCAAAGAAGGATCTTAATAAATATAACTGCAGCCCACAGTTGATCTCTTCCTTTCCACATTGTTTTATTTTAGTACCACACAGCTGTTCAGGTATTCATTTCTCTAATTATTTTGTGTAAAGACAGGAAACTGACATTACAGCACTTTTAATTTCAGTTCTCACTTAAATAGTGTCCTTCATATTCCCATCCCAAAAATATAGATCTTGGCCTCATTTCACACTTCAGGGTAGGAAAGAGTTAAATAATTGACAGGAAAAAAATTTTTAAACCAGTTAAATCCTAAAACAATCCTCTTCCCTCAAGGTTTAGCTGAACCTAACCCTTTGGCAGACTTTGCCTCCTTCCCATTCCCAACCACACCTCCCTCCAACTGAAGTGTTCTCTCTTCCTCGGATTTTACTAGAATGCATTTTTTATGTCTCTTCTTTGGCCCCGTGGCACTTGACCTTAAAACTGCACAGATATCTCCCCACACTCTTCCCTCCCACACATAATTCTAGATTAAGCTCCTTGGAGGCAGAGACTTTTTATCTTGGTATCCTACATGTGTCTTATGTGGTGCGTTGCCAAGGGTGTGCTGGCAAATGTTTAATCGCTGCCTCTCCAAAACTGCACAACACACTTTTTTTTTTTTTTTTTAGTGAGGCAATTGGGGTTAAGTGACTTGCCCAGGGTCACACAGCTAGTAAGTGTTAAGTGTCTGAGGCCAGATTTGAACTCAGGTACTCCTGACTCCAGGGCAAGTGCTCTATCCACTGCGCCACCTAGCCGCCCCCACAACACACTTTTAAGTTTAATCTTTATTCTTTCCCCCCCCCCCCCACAGGGCAATGAGGGTTAAGTGACTTGCCTGGGGTCACACAGCTAGTGTCAAGTTTTTGCAGACTTATTTGAACTCAGGTCCTCCTGAATCCAGGGCCAGTGCTTTATCCACTGTGCCACCTACCTGCCCCCTTAATCTTCATTCTTAACATTTTTGCCATCACTTTCTAAACAAATCAACCAAACAAGAAATCAAGCCCTGTTTTATAGCATTTGCTGATTTCCAAGGTATAAATGTTCACACTGAAAATTTAATAATCAGCTGTTGTGAACCCATTAGAACTGGATACAACACACTATTTATTCTACAGTAAGGAGATTGGGGTTGGAACTGTGATTTTGATGATATAGAGAAGTCCTAGAAAAGGAAATTCCCCATACCAATGCAAGGGGGAACCTTCCCTGCAACGTTATAGGGCTAAAGAGTTACCTATAGCATTGAGAGTTTGTGTGACTTGACCAGGGTTACATAGTTGGTACATGTCAAAGAAGGGACTTGAATGAGGTATTCAAGGCCAGCTCTCTGTCTGGTATAGTGGAAGAGAACTGTCATTGGAGTTAGAGGACTGCATTAAAATACCATCTCTAGCATTTACTACCTGTATTACCTTGGGCTAGTCACTTAACATTCCTAGTTTCCTCATCTGTAAAAGTAGAGGGCTCAAATAGATGACCTCTAAGGATTCCTTCTAGCTCAAGATCTGTGATCCACTATTCTTTTTTTTTTTTAATAAAATTTATTTTTTAAAAAGAGAACATGAGAGGGCAGCTAGGTGGCACAGTGGATAAAGCACTGGCCCTGGATTCAGGAATACCTGAGTTCAAATCCTGCCTCAGACACTTACTAGCTGTGTGACCCTGGGCAAGTCACTTAACCCCAATTGCCCCACAAAAAATAAAAAGAGAGTGGGGGTAATATTAGTAAAGACAATTTCAAAGACAAATTGGTATTCTTAAGACAGATTTGACAATGTCACACCCCTGCTGTGACCCTAGACAAATCACTTAATAGCTCTGAGCCTCAGGTTCCCTCATCTATAAAAAGAAATAGTTATAGTTGTGGTTTGACACCTTACACAATACCTAACAATGTGACTTACATATAATGTGCTCAATAAATGTTGAATTAAATTTTTAAAAAAGTCATGAATATCTATATTTAGAATTTTCCCAATTACATGTAAAATACAAATTTTGACATCAATTTTTAAAAAACTTTGTGATCCAAATTCTCTTCTTCCCTCCCCACCCCCACCCCCAAGAACTCAAGTGTTTCAATATAAGCTATACATAAGCAGTCATTCAAAACATTTCCACATTAGCCAGGTTGTGAAAGAAAACAGAAAAAAACAAAACTTCAGATAAAGGAACTAACAAAAAAAATATGCTTCAATTTGTATTCAGATACCATCAATTCTCTCTCTGTAGATGGATTGCAATTTTCATAAGACCTTCAGAATTGTCTTGGATCATTGGATTGCTAAAAATAACCAAGTCATTCACAGCAGATCATCTCACAATATTGCTGTTATTTTATATACAGTACATTTCACTTTGCATCAGCTCATGCAGGTCCTTCCAGGTCTTTCTGATAGCATCCTGCTCATCATTTTTTTATAGTAAACTACATTTATATAGTACTTTAAAGAGAGATTTCCTTACAACAGACCCATGAGGTTGATTATTGCAACAACAGTAATAGTTAACATTTATATAGGACCTTATACCTGACAAAGAATTTTCTTCACAATAGCCCAGCAAAGTAAGTACCATTTGGTTTGTCATCATCATCATCAATCAATCACCATCTACCAATCCTCATCATCATTCAACCCTCATCTTCATCATTCAATCTTCATCAGCATCACTCAGTCATCATCCATCAATCCTCATCTTCCTCCAATCATCATCAATCCCTCAATCATCATCATTATGTGATCCACTATTCTTACTGCACATGGTAGGCACTTAAATGTTTATTGAACCGAATGTGTTTTGTCTCTCCACTGAATTCTTCTAGCACTTCGAATTTCACTTGCTTTGCTTTCTTGCTACCATAATTGGGTTTATGTTCCCTTCCTCCCCTACCCCGAGATCAGAAGGGTAAGAACCCTTTATTTGTCTTTGTATCCCTCACCATTCCATAGCACAGTGTCTTGAACACACTAGTTATTCAATAAATATCTTCTGAATGGATGGATGAATGCATGTTCTTCTATCTCTCCAATTAGATTATAAAGTCCTTAAAAGCAAGGACTGTGTCTTTCACCATTAAAAAAAATCCCCCATAATATCTAATGTACACGTTTGTCACCTAACACAGGTACTCAAGAAATACTTGTAAATTGGTTGAGTATTGCCCACCATAGAACACCAATATCTTTGCACAGCATTTCATTTAGAAGAGCAAATCATAAAAACAATAATTTCATTAAAGATGACAACAATAAAATAATATACCCAAAATTTTAGAATGCAGCCAAAGTAGTCTGTATGGGAGACTTTATATCGCTAAACACTTTCATCAACAAAAGAGAAACAAAGGACTAATAAATTGGGTGTGCAACTTTAAAAACTATAAAAACAAATTAAAAGCCACTATTAAACACCAAACCTGAAATCCTGAAAAGATTAACAAAACTGAAAGTTTCTTCAGAAAAAGGGTTTTTTTGGGGGGGGAGAATAAATCATTACCTAATTTAATTTTTTTTTTTGCTAGGCAATGAAGGTTAAGTGACTTGCCCAGGGTCACATAGCTAGTAAGTGTCAAGTGTCTAAGGTCAGATTTGAACCCAGCTCCTCCTGAATCCAGGGTCAGTGCTTTATCCACTGTGTCACCTAGCTGCCCCCACCTAATTTAATTTTTAAAAGAAAAAGGAAAACTAAATTTCCAGTTGCAGAAATGAAAAATAAACTGATAGCTAATGAAGAAATAAAGGAAATTACATGAAACTATTTTGCTCAGTTTTATGTCAATAAAACCAATTATTTAAATGTAATGAATATTTACAAAAATACAAGAACAGATTAACAGAACCAGAAATAGAGGACTTGAATGAGCTAACTTTAGAAACATAAGAAAGTGAAGAAAATGAAGTCCCAATTTTTAAAAAAAACCTTAAGACTAGGTGGATTCACAAATAAATTCAATGAAATGTTTTGAGAATAATATTACACAAACTACTTACAAAAACAGCAAAAGAAGGGATCCTATCAAATTTCTAATACACAATATGATCTTGATACCTAAATCAGGGAGAATTAAAACAGAAAGAAAACCATAGACCAATATCCATAATGAAGTGATGCAAAAAAAAATTAGTAAACTATTAAAGAGGCTATAGGAACAAGTCACAAAAATTATATACTATAATCAAGTTGTATCTATGCCAGGAATGCAGGGAGAGTAACTATAAAAATACTTAAGGAGAACACTTTTGAAAAGAACAAAAATAATATTATTTTATGAATAGAAGTAGAAAAGGCTTTTGATACAATACCCATTTCTGTAAAAAAAAAAATAAAACACACACTAGAAAACATAAAAATAAATGCATTTTTCTTTAACATGGTAAATAGTATTTATCTATATTAATAGGAGCATTAAATACAATGGAGATAAGCTAGAGTCCTTTCCACTAAGATCAGAGGTGAAGCTATGCTGTCCCTTGTCACCATTTCTTTTTAATATGGTACTAGAAATGTTAGCTATAGCACTAGGCAAGAAAAAGAAACTGAGGAAATAAACATAGGTAAAGAAGAAACACTTATTTTTTGCAGATGATATGGTGTATTGAGAGAATCGTAGAAAATAAACTAAAAAACAAATATCAAGAGCTCTATTTAGTCATTTGACTTCATTTCCATTCTGTTCTTAGTCTTTACTTAGTGTAATCCTCTGTTCAGCACATCAAAAAGTAATCTTTTTTTAAAAGTAAAAACTAAAAAACACTCTGCATTATAAAATATACCTTCTCCCTGTCCCCCATTACTTTTCTGGGTAAAGCTAGATAAAATGTTGTTTAAAAAAATATTACGGGGGCAGCTAGGTGGCACAGTGGATAAAGTACTGGCCCTGGATTCAGGAGGACCTGAGTTCAAATCCAGCCTCAGACACTTGACACTAGCTGTGTGACCCTGGGCAAGTCACTTAACCCCCATTGCCCCGCAAAAAAGAAAAAAAAATTACAACAGATAATTTTGTGGGAATCTGGTTATACTTTCAACTGTGAAGAGCTGCCCAAGTGGAAACTCCCTCTCTCAATGCAAATCAATAATTCATCTGTGAGATACTGTTTTAGAGAGTTACTTGGAGGACTGAGAGATTAACTGAATCCCCCAGATCATCATACAGCAAGCATGAGTCAGATATGACAAATGGGTCATATAAGTCTTTCTGAAGAGGGTCAGGTCTTCCTGACTCCAGACCCAATTCTATCCACTGTGCCACCTAGTTGCCCCAGGTTCTAAATTATATTGGTAGACAGTTTCCTTCTAGTGAACTCCCTGCAGCAATGAAATCACAGGTTCAGACTAAAACCAAAACAAGTCTAAAATCTAAAAAGGAGCAGAGACATACTTGGGGAAAAAACAGCCCCAAAATGTGTCCTGAAAGTCTTCAAAGCAGGTATCATTCTAATAGTGCCAGAATGACTAATGCTAACCTAAGTCTACTCCCTTCAACCATTTCTTCTCAACTCTCTTTTATACATATTTGAACAAATTTTCACTAGAATATGCTCAATCTATTGATAACAAGAGCCTCCTCTTCACAGGACCATTTTCTACCCAGACTCCTGCTGCTGGGTCCACCCTTTAATCCTTAACCTCCAGATAGCATGCCCAGCTAAAACCACTAGTTGTGACACTTCCAGGGACCACACAGACTTCTTTCCATTTCCCTCCTCCGCCCAAACCCCACTTTTCCACTCTCTTTTGACCTGCGGCTCTGAGAACTATAATCAAATCAACATCATCAAGGCCTTTAGAAAAGGGCCCTATTGTTCCACTCATCATCTGATTTCCCTAACAATAACTCCATTTTTTGGCCATTTCCCTGTTCTATTGCCTGCAATTTTTATAAAGTGAATTCCTTGAGGGTTTGTATCCCCAGCACTTACACAGAGCTTGGCACATAGTAAATATTTAACAGATGCTTTTCATCCATCCATTACATAATATGAGACCTGTTCCCTTGAAACAAGTATCAAATCATTCTATTCATGGAATCCCTACTAGTTATAGGTTGGGCAGCTAGGTGGCACAGTGGATAGAGCAGTGGCCCTTAAGCTGGGAAGATCTGAGTTCAAATCTCACCTCAGACACTTACTAGTTGTGTGACCCTGGGCAAGTCACTTGACCCCAATTGCTTAAAACATCCAGGGCCATCTCCAGTTGTACTGATATGTATTTTGCCACTGGACCCAGATGGTTCTGGAGGAGAGAGTGAGGTGGGCGATCTTGGACAGCCCTCCCTCACTTAAATCCAATGCAGTGCAAGTTATAACATCATGATGGACCTGATATCATGGTCCTCTCTGAGAATAAAGGAAAGACAACAACAACCAGTTACAGGTTCAGCACTGTATTGGGAGCTTAGAGAAGAAGACAATGCAATCCTGTTCCTCAAGGAGTTTAGGAGTTCAATTAGGGAAACAAGCAGAATATGTACATGAGAGAGAGAGTGATACAGGTATAGTAGTGTTCCATTAAAAGACACTGCCCAACTTCAAATCCTGGCTCTCCTATTTCCTGGTTATGGAACCTTTGACACAAGTCACTTAGCCTCCCCGTGCCTCAGTTTCCTTATCTATAAAATGAGACTTGAACTGGATGGTGTCATACATCCCTTCCAAGTCTAGATGTATAATCCTATCGCATGAAGTGGTTTTAAAAGCCAGAATATGATCAGGTGCCAGAAGGAATGTTTAAGGATATTTTAACAAGTTATATGTTTAAGAGTATAATGAACCTGGTAGGGAGAAGTCAATAATGACATCATAAAGTTTGACTGAATTGTGGGTAGTATTTAAGTAGTTACACAAATACCATTCACTCATTCCAGTCATTCAAACATCCAAGAGTATCACCAAGCTCAGTCCTCTAGGTGTTGCTATTGGGCAGAGTGTTAATGCAGGAGCTGTGATAGAGAAAAGAATTTTAGAGTTTGAAGAAACTGTAGAGATCATCTAAACCAAAGTTTCTTAAACTGTGGGTCACAACCCTATATAGGGGTCAAATAACTGCATGTGGGAGTCACAAAAATTTGGAATTAAATGTTTGATTTGTATGCCTATTTTATATAATTATATACCTGGGGTCATGTAAAAATTTCTCAAGCGGAAAGGGCTTGCAAATAGTTTTAAAAGCCCTGATCTAAACTAACACCTTCATTTAATGGGTTAGGAAACTGAAGTCCCAAGAGATGAAGTGAGCCCACACAGCATAGTGGGGGGCCTGGGACTTGACCCTAGTCTTCTGGCTCCTAATTCAGGGCTTCATCCACTATTACTAATGCTGCCAAATAAATGAATGAATAAATGAATGAATGAATGAATGAATGAATGAATGAATGAATGAATGAATGAATGAATGAATGAAATAAAGCATTTTCTTCCGGGGTAGCTTACAATATAGCTGGAGAAAGAAAAAAGCACATCTAATAACAAAATAATTGAAAAAGCACTTATCTCTGGAGAGCTGAATTCTACTTTCTAGACAGACACTAACTAGCTAAGCCTCAGTTTCCTCATCCAAAAAAATGGGAGGATGGGTTGGACTCTTTGGGTCCCTAAGGTGACTTTCTGCCCCAACATTCTGTACATCAGAAAATAACAGAACCATGTCAGGGATTGTCCAACCCACCCCACCACTGAATGACCTTTATTAAATAGAATTTAAACTCTTCCATAAATGTTTATTGAATTAAATTGAATAAGAAGACTCTGTACAACGTATTCAAGAGACCATTTAAACTTTGCTTAAAGACCAAGGGAGGGGGATCCCACTACCTCCTGAAGAAGCCTCTACATTTTTCATATAGCTCTAATATTTAAGGATCCTTTCTATAGATCAAGTCTTAACCAGCCTGTAAGTAACTTCCACCAATTGCTCCTAGTTCTGTTTTCTGGGGCGGGGAAGAACAATCCCTCTTTCATTTAAATTTGAAGACAACTATCATGTCTCACCAAAGTCTTCTTTCTCCAGGATAAACATCCCAAGATTGCTTATAGATTTATTCCTAGACATTTTGCTTCTCTTAATGAGGGCTAAAATTGGTGCTGCCATTCAAACTTCTGGCTCAGTTTTAATTTCAAAGCAACATTTGAACCATGTCAAGAAACCTTGCTTTAATGCTTTCCCCAAGGTCCCTGCTGCAAGGAGTTCTTATCAGCCAATAAAACTACCTTGGTGCCTCAGTATCCCCTTGTTGCATTTTAAACCAAACTTAGGAGCACTGTATCCATTTCTAGGCTAGGCACTGCATTTTAATATGGTCATTTGACAGTTGGTTAAAGAACTTGAAACTATGCCACATGTATTTATTCATTCAGTCTTGTCCAGCCCTTCATCAGTCTGTGGACCAACTGTGCTTGGGGTTTTCTTGGCAAAAATGCTGGAGTGGGGGGCAGCTAGGTGGCACCATGGATAAAGCACTTGCTCTGGATTCAGGAGGACCTGAGTTCAAATCCAGACTCAGATACTTGACACTTACTAGCTGTGTGACCCTGGGCAAGTCACTTAACCCCAATTCCCTTACCAAAAAAAAAAATGCCAGTGGTTAATTCCTTCTCCAGTTTTATGCAGGCAGGGGTTAAGTGATTTGCCCAGGGTCAAACAGCTAGTAAGTATCTGAGGTCAGATTTGAACTCTGGTTCAAAATCTGTTCTTTCTGACTCTAGTCTCAGTGCTCTTATCCATTGTGTCACCTAGCTGTCCCAAAGGAAGGAACTGGGAATATCTAGATTTAAAGAAAACTCAAAAAGAACAGAATAGCAGCCTCCACATATTTGAAAAATTTTCAGATAGAAGAGTGATTAAAATTAGAATCCTCATGTATCCAGAAAATACTATAGTATCAATTGTGGAAGTTGTAGGGAGGGAGATTTACTTTAAAACAAACCTTAATAATGAGAACTATACAAATATAGAATAGATGGCCTCAAAAATAGAAATTTTAAGTGAGGGCTTGATGACCACATGATATTAGAAATATTTCAAAGGATTACATGTTTTTGACTGCACAAGTTGGTCTCTGAGATCCCTTCCACTTTTTAAATTTTTTTTTTTTTGGTGAGGCAATTGGGGTTAAGTGACTTGCCCAGGGTCACACAGCTAGTAAGTGTCAAGTGTCTGAGGCCGGATTTGAACTCAGGTCCTTCTGAATCCAAGGCCAGTGCTTTATCCACTGCGCCACCTAGTTGCCCCCCATCCCTTCCACTTTTAAAAGTCTATAGTTCTCTCAAGTCTGTGATGGATACATATGTTGAATTAGACTCCATGCCAAATATCTTTTTTTGTTTGTTTGTTTTTGTTTTTGCAGGACAATGAGGGTTAAGTGACTTGCCCATCAAGTATCTTTCAATGATCCCAAGCTTTTACCAGTAACAAAGACTCATAATATTAGCAAAAATATTCTTCCAGTTATATTGTATGTCTATAAGTCATGGAATACCATGGAATACCAAGAATTGAAATTGAGAGTCACCCAAATGGAAGGCTCTTGGTGGCCGTGAAAATTACGTATTACCAATAAAGAATTCTGGAAGAGAAGTCATCTAAAGAATGTCTTTGGATATATACATATGTATATATGTATATGTATGCATATATATGTGGGTACGTATACACATACATCTAGAAAAAATGATGGGCCAGGCATGTGGAGAGAGAGACAGAGAAAGTAAAAAGAACACTGGTATCTATGCTAGGTCAAGAGATCCAGCTTCTGACCTCATCATTCCACTAAAAATGTTCTCTCCAAAGTTACCAATGATCTCCCAATTGCCAGATCCAATGGTCTTTTCTTTTTTTTTTTTTTTAAGTGAGGCAGTTGGGGTTGTAACTTGCCCAGGGTCACACAGCTAGTAAGTGTTAAGTGTCTGAGGCCGGATTTGAACTCAGGTACTCCTGAGTCCAGGGCCGGTGCTCTATCCACTGTGCCACCTAGCTGCCCCTCAATGGTCTTTTCTTAATCCTCATTCTTCTTGGCCTCTCTGTTGGTAACCTTTGACAATGGTGATTACCTTCTTCTCCTTGATTTCTTTCTAATTTTTTAGGACACCACTCTCTCCTGGTTCTCCTCCTATGTATCAAACTATTTCTTCCAGATCTCACTGGATTCTCATCTAGGTCATGCCCACTAATTAGATGTATCTCAGAGAGCTCTCTTCTGGACCTTCTTTTCTCCCTCTATACTACATCACTTGGTGATCTCATCAGATTCCATGAATTTAATGATCATTTTGTATTGATGATTCTCAAATCTACCTATCTTACTCTAACCTCTCTACTTATCTCATCTTGAATCTCTGCCTTTCAGACATCTCAAACTATCCAATATACATCTTGAATTCAAAATGTCCAAAACTTATTATCTTTCCCCTTAAACACTCCCCTTTTCCAAACTTCCCTGTTACTATCAAGGTCACCAATATCCTTCCAGACCCCCAGCCTTGCAACCTAGGTTTCTTCCTTGACTCCTTACTATCTCTTACCCCTCCCCCACCACCCTACCCATATCCAATCTATTGCCAAGGACTGTCAATTTCAACTTTACAACATTTTGTGAATACATCCCTTTCTCTCCTCTGATACTGCTACCACTCTTATTCAAGTTCTCATCATTTAACCCTTGGACTATTACAATAGCCTACTGGTTGGGTCTGCCTGCCAAATACCTTCCTCTACTATAGTACATCCTCCATTCAGGTGCCAAAGTGATTTTCCTAAAGGTCAGGTCCTACCACATCACTCAGTCAACTGTAATAGCTTCCTATTACCTCCAGGATCAAATACAAAATCCTCTGTAGTCCAAAGCCCTTCATAGCCATGCCCTCTCCACCCCGACCTTTCCAATCTTCTTTTATTTATTTATTTGTTTGTTTGTTTATTTGAAGTTTTGAGTTCCAAATTCTATACCTCTCTCATTCCCCCCCTCCCCAAGGTTGCAAGCAATCAGTAAGGTTACACATGTGCAATTATGTAAAACATTGCCATATTAGTCATTTTACATAAAAAGACTCAAGTAAAAAAAAGAGAAAGCACAAAATAGCATGCTTCAGTCTGTGTTCAATCAGTATCAGTTCTTTCTCTGGAGGTGGATAGTATGCTTCATCATTAGTCCTCTGGGATTGTCTTGGATCATTGTATTGCTGAATGATCATAGAATAATGCTGTCACTGTGCACAATGTTTTCCTGGTTCTGCTCACTTCTCTATACATCAGTTCACATGAGTCTTTCCAGGTTTTTCTGAAATCATCCTGCTTGTCATTTCTTATAGCACAATAATATTCCATTATAATCATATACCACAGCTTGTTCGGTCATTCCCCAATTGATGGACATTCCTTTGATTTCCAATTCTTAGCTGCCACAAAGAGTTGCTATAAATAATTTTTGTACAATTTTTTTCCCTTTTCTTTTTCACAGTTACTATTGTTAACTGTTTCCCTCCATCCTATTCCCTTCCCCATGATATTTACTCTATTATCTATCTTCTTTCACCCTATCCCTCCTCAAAAGGGATTTGCCTTCTGATTGCCCCCTCCCCCAATCTGCCCTCCCTTCTTTTATCTCTTCCTCCTTATCCCCTTCCCCTCTTATTTTCCTGCAGGGTTAGATAGATTACTCCATCCAATTGAATGTGTATGTTATTCCCTCCTAGAGGCAATTCTGATGAGATTAAGGTCTTTGAGCCACTTCTGATGAGTGTAAAGCTCATTTGCTACACTGCTCCTCCCCCATGTCTCCCTCTACTCCATAAGCCCTTTCCTGTTTCTTTCATGTGGAATTTTACCCCATTCTATCTCTCCCCTTCCCCCTCCCCCAGTGCATTCCTCTTACCCCTCAATTTTACTGTAAAGATGTCATCATGGTGAAGCTAGGTGACATAGTGGACAAAGCACCCACTCTGGACCCAGGAAGACCCAAGCCAAAATCCAGCCTCAGACACAAGACACTCACCCACTGCATGACCCCAGGCATGTCACCCAGCTCCAAACATCCCACAAAAAATATAAACAAAAAATAAATACTTTATAGATATCATCCCTTCAGAATCAATTCCCACCTGTGCCCTCTGTCTAAATTTATTTCTATCATTTGCCCTAATACTGAGAAATTTCTTATGAGTTAGACATATCATCTTCCCATGTAGGAATGTAAACAGTTTAACCTTTTAACATCCCTCTTAATTTCTTTTTCCTGTTTACCTTTTTATGCTTCTCTAGGGTCTTGTATTTGAAAGTCAAATTTTCTATTCAGCTCAGGTCTTTTCATCAATGAATGTCTGAAAGTCCTCTCTTTTATTGAATTCTCATTTTTCACCTGAAAGATTATACACAGTTTTGCTAGATAGGTGATTCTTGGTTATAATCACAATTCCTTTGCCCTCTGGAATATCATATTCCATGCCCTCCTGTCCTTTAATGTAAAAGCTGCTAGATCTTGTGCTATCCTGACTGTGGCTCCACAGTACTTGAATTGTTTCTTTTTAGTATTTTGTAATATTTTCTCCCTGACCTGGGAACTCTGGAATTTGGCTATAATATTCCTGGGAGTTTTCCTTTTGGGATCTCTTTCAGGAGGTATTTGGTGGATTCTTTCAGTTTCATTTTACCTTCTTCTTCTAGAATATCAGGGCAATTATCCCTGACAATTTCCTGGAAGATGATGTCTAAGCTCTTTCCTTGATCATGGTTTTCAGGTATTCTAATAATTTTCAAGTTGTCTCTCCTGGATCTATTTTTATGGGTAAGCTGCTTTTCCAAGAAGATATTTCACATTGCCCTCTATTTTTTAATTCATTTGGATTTATTTTATTGTGTCTTGATTTCTCATAAAGTCATTAGCTTCTATTTGCTCAATCCTAATTTTTAAGCAATGATTTTCTTCAGAGTGCTTTTGTACCTCCTTTTTCATTTGGCCAATTTGGCTTTTCAAGCTGTTGACTTTTTTTCATGACCCTCCTGCATCACTCTCATTTCTCTTTCCATTTTTTCCTCTACCTCTCTTACTTTATCTTCAAAGTCCTTTTTTGAGCACTTCTATGGCCTGAGACCAATTCATATTTTTTTGGAAGCTTTGGTAGTAGGAGCTCTGACATTGCTATCCTCTTCTGAGAGTACATTTCAATCTTCCTTGTCACTAAAGAAACTTTCTATGGTCCTCACCTTTCTCTGTCTGCTCATCTTGCCTGTCTTTTACTTGACATTTAGCTCCTTAAAGTGAGGCACTATTTCCAGGCTTCACTGTTTCACTGTCTTCTTGGGGTCCCAGGTGGTATGATTTAAATTTTTTTTTTTTTTTTAGTGAGGCAATTGGGGTTAAGTGACTTGCCCAGGGTCACACAGCTAGTAAGTGCTATGTGTCTGAGGCCGGATTTGAACTCAGGTCCTCCTGACTCCAGGGCCGGTGCTCTATCCACTGTGCCACCTAGCTGCCCCAGGTGGTATGATTTAAGGAGGGGCAGGTTCTTCACTCACCTGGCCTGTTCTCTGGACCATAGATAACCCCAGGCTAATTTGGTGATTAACCAGACAGCAAAACTTTGTGTGTTGTGGTTGTTAGCTCAGACTAGCTTGCGCCTCTCCCCTACTTGGTACACTGCTACTCGAGCCTATTTCCTGGTTCCCAGCAGGGATAAAAAACCCAAGTTCTGCCTCAGCACCAGCACAGACCCCTGTAATCTTCTCCTTGCTAAGGGCTCAGCCCTCTCACCAGACCGTGAGCTTAGTTCCATATGACACTGGCACTGCAGCTGATTCAGAGGCTCTGGAGGTCTCTTTCCCTGACTTGGCCTGCCTGGGACTGGATCTATGTCAGCATGACTGTGGGGTTGGGCTCCACTCCTACCTCAGTACAGCAGCCCCCTCCTGATGACCTTCTAAGTGATCTTTGGATGGAAAATGATTTCAGCCCATTCTTTTGTGGGGTTTGCTGCTCCAGGAATTGTCCTATGGCATTATTTGGAGGTTTTTTTGAGCAATCAGGTCATGACTTCTGAGAGCTTTTACTGCCTTTCCTCTGCCATCTTGGCTCTTCCCTGGAAATCCTTTCCAATCTTCTTACACCTTTCTCCCACAATGTATTCTTTGATCCAGTAATGCTGGCCTCCTTACTTTTCCACAAAGAAGACACTCCATCACTAGGGTCCAGGCATTTTCTCTGACTAGCCCCCCATGTCTGGAATGCTCTTCCTTCTTATCTCTGCCTCCTGGTTTCCTTGAGTTCCTTCAAGTCCCAACTAAAACCCCATCTTCTACAGGAAGCTTTTCCCCACCCCTCTTAATTCTAATGCCTTCTCTCTTTTAATCATTTCCTATTTATCCTGTATATAGATTGTTTGTACATATTATATTTGTTTGTTGTCTCCCCCATTAGATTGTGAGTTTTTTGAGGGTAGGTACTTGTTTTTCTTCTTTTTATCCCCGGTGCTTAGTACAGTGTCTAGTAAATAGTAGATTCTTTTTTCTTTTTTTTTTTTGGTGGGGCAATGAGGGTTAAGTGACTTGCCCAGGGTCACACAGCTAGTAAGTGTTAAGTGTCTGAGGCTGGATTTGAACTCAAGTACTCCTGACTCCAGGGCCGGTGCTCTATCCACTGCACTATCTAGCTGCCATGTAGATTTTTAACAAATGCTTATTGAACATGGCTAAGGTAGAATTTATTTTGCATGACTTCATATTTGCAATGGATTTTCTATTTCTTGCCTTAGCAATTAGTGGGGGAGGTGTAGAAGGAAGGAGATAATTTGAAATTAAAAATAAAATAAAATTGAATTTCTAAAAAAATAATGCTTATTACCTGACTGATCTAGAGGATGGCTCCAGCATATTGGATGGAACCATAGAAGATTTATGGGAGGATGTTAGGAGAGAATATTGATGTGTTACAAACTATATCACTTGATGGAGTACCCGTATCAATGAGATCACATCCATTGAAACATCAGATAATGTCTGAGTGAGGCTTCGAAAATTTTTTAAGCTTAGTCAGTCAACAAACACTTATTAAGCACTCTAGATTTATGTGAGTGTTGATGTTAATTAAATTAAAGAAGTTGTTGTTGTGTTGTTGTTATTGTTGTTGAGTCATTTCAGTCTTGTCTCAGTTAGAATTAGAGAGGATTTAATTAGGGACAACTTCCTGCAGGAGGTTAATTTTCTCCTGCATTTGAAAAGTTTTGGATATGGATGAAGGAGAGGAAACAGGGAGGTTATTCCAGGCAGGGAGAATGTCAAAAACAAAGCAATGAAGGTGAGAGCAGTCCAAGCAAACAGCTGGACTGAAGCCTGAGAGATAGAGCATCAGTGATTCTCTGTCCATTAAACACTGCTGCCAGATACTGACTTAGAGGAAAATGATCTAATATGCTTTTTAATTTTGTGGAATGCTCTGTGTGCTCCAGAACAGGGTGTTACACTTGAACTGTTATAATACCCTTTTACAATCCAATCCCTCTTTGTGAAAGTTATTTTGATTTCCCTGGGGTACAGTGAGATTATTTTTAATCATCTGATCTCTCTCCAGTTATAAATTGTTCAAATTCAGATCCAAATACTGTGGTTAAGGATGAAATTCAAGGCTAGGCTGCTCAGAGTCTTGAGGAAATAAAGACTCAATCTGCAAATGACTTATAGGGAACTGAAACCTTACAGAGTTAGAACAGCTTTTTTTATATGCATTTGCATGAAGTGTCCCATTTTCTCTTGCTTCCTACACTCTTTAGGATAGGTGTTTTTCCTTGTAGGGAGCTAGCATGGCATTGGTGGATAGAATGTTAGACTTGAAGTCACCAAGCCTTAGGTTCAAATCCTATCTATCATTTATACTAGCTTTGTGACCATGGACAAGTCTTTTTGGGGGGGGGGGCGGGGCAATGAGGTTTAAGTGACTTGCCCAGGGTCACACAGCTAGTAAGTGTCAAGTGTCTGAGGCTGGCTTTGAACTCGAGTCCTCCTGAATCCAGGGCCAGCGCTTTATCCACTGTGCCACCTCACTGTCCCAGACAAGTAATTTAATTTCTTTGAATCTGCATTGTATGGGATGTTCAGAGAAGACTAGCACTTCTGGTGGGAGGGCTTGCCAAGCCCACTTCAGGGCTGCTTAGGGTTTTCTTCATCTGGGAGCGATAATCAAATTAAGGCAGTCATGGCTTTAGCAACGCACAGATAGATTCATTATCATATTGCTACTTACCATCCCATGCCCCCCACATGACTGCCCAGAGAAAAACACCATTTCCCTTGAGAAAAGGGATTTGCTTTCTTTTGTTTTTGTATACCCAGTGCTTGACACAGTACCCCATACATAGTAAGTCCTCAATAAGTGCTTCTTAAGCAAAATGATTTTTATATTCAGGGTAGTTATATCCCCAAAGCATCCAGTTGGTCAATGTGTAGAAGAACCTGAATTATTACCTGAGAAGATATTTATAAAATCCTCCCATGGAACTAATTTTTAAAAATCTGTCAGAAAATGCTATTATAATAGGTATTTAATAAATGCTTTTTGATTGACTGATTTACTATGGGAGTTTTAAAGAGGAGTATTACCTTGGGGGAAAAAAAAAGCATTTTTATATAGCACTTACTATGTGCCAGGCACTCTGCTAAGTGCTTCACAAATATTATCTCAATTGGTCATAGTGAAATAAAGTCTTCAAGTGGAATCTAGGTGACAATTTTTGAGACTGGAATAGAGGTGATCTTGTTTCTGTTGTAGTTCATCTGGGTATCAAGTGAGAACCCTTCTAACTTAATTTCTATGATTCTGTGATGCTTGGTGAAATTAGTCTGGGTCTAGGTCTCAAGGATCAGGAATGTTGCCCCCCACAATCTTTAAATCTAAATACTGGGTTTATAACCTGGAAAGACTTAAGTGGACTGATGCCAAGTGAAGTGAGCAGAACTAGGAGAACATTGTATACAGTAAAATCAACATTGTGTGATGATCAGCTGTGATAAACTTGACTCTTCTCAGCAATACAATGATGCAAGACAATTCCAAAGGACTCATGATGGAAAATGCTCTGCACATCGAGAAAAAGAACTGTGGAATCTGAATATAGATTGAACCATACTATTTTCACTTTTGATGTTTTTTCTTTCTTGTGTTTTTTCTTTTGTTCTGATTCTTCTTTCACAATGTGACTAATGTGAAAATATGTTTAACATAATTGTACATGTATAACATATCAGATTGGTTGCTATCTTGTGGGGAGAGGGAAAAGAGGGAGGGAAAAAATTTGGAACTCAAAATCTTATAAAAATGAATGTTTGAAAACCATCTTTACATGTACTTGGAAAAAATAAAATACTATTAAGATTGAAAAATACAGAGTTTATTAATTCACATATACTAAAAGGATATGAAGATATAAATGCTAAATGTATTGATTGGTGCCCCAGTGTTTTAGCTTCTGATTCTGGTCTCTGAAAGAAAGCAGCACATGAATAGCTCTAGACACACCAGCCCTACAAAATACAATAGACCAGTCCCAAGTGAGAATAGCAGTTAGGCATTGGGACAGCTAGGTGGCACAATTGCCTTGAAGTTGGGGGGATCTGAGTTCAAATCTCACCTCAGACATTTACTAGCTGTGTGACCCTGGGCAAGTCACTTAACCCCAATTGCCTTAAACATCTGGGGCCATCTCCAGTTGTCTTACTATATATTTTGTCATTGGACCCAGATGGTTCTGGAGGAGAGAGGGAGGTTGGTGACCTTGCACAGCCCTCCCTCACTCAAATCCCATTCAGTGCAAGTCATGACATCACCCTGATGTTACAGTCCTCTTTAAGAATGAAGGACAGACAACAGCAGCAGGTGTATGAACACTCAGAAGGACAAAAGGAGAGGGACAGAGATGTGTGGAAGCCATTTCTAACCAGCTTGTAAGAGCCAATTGTAAAAATTTCTGAAATGGGTGATTGGGACAAGTTAAAGCTTAATTTGTTTTGTGGATTGCCTAGACTTAAGAAAGTGTAAATAGGAGGCAGCTAGGTGGTGAAGTAGATTAATCACTAGCTCTGGATTCAGTAGAACCTGAGTTCAAATCTGACCTCAGACACTTGACACTAGCTGTAACCTTCATTGCCCTGAAAAAAAAGTGTAAATAGTTCCTTTTTAAATGTAAATGTATGTGTGCATACTTTTCTGCAGAGCTAGTTTATTAAATGTTTGCCAGCATACTCTCTCTACATACAGGGGTCAGCAAACTAGGTCACAGGACCAAATCTTCCTACCCCTTCTTTTTTTATGGCCCATAAGCTGAAATTTTTTTTAATTTTAAGTAAATTTTAATTTTAAGTAAATTTTATTTTTAAGTAAAATTTTATTTTAAGTAAAGTTTGATTGCATTTTAAAATGTAAGAGCTATTCTTGGCTCAAGGTTAAACCCAAACCAGGAAGTGGGCAGATTTGGGCTGGCCTTAGTTTGCCAACCCTGTCCTATAAACATGACTTAAGTTCAGCAAGAGGGCAGTAGAATGCTCAGGAAATGAAGTGATCTCTAGACTAGAGGGCTTGCAACTAGGGGCTAATAAGAATAATGAGCATTGGCATTTAAATAGCACTTGAAGGTTTGCAAAGTACTTTACACCCATTATCTTATTTGAACCTCACAGCTAGAGGAACGTGACCCTAGAGAGGAAGGACTTTTCTGTCCTTATTAGGGAAGTATTTGTTTTTTCAGATGCACACAGATCCTCTCTACTCTCCAATATTATGCTGAGAGTGAATAAATATGAATGTACTGATGGGAAATTCATAAATGAATTTATTTATGAATGTACTGATAGTAAATTAGATAAAAATGTAAGGGGCAGGGCTAAGGGGAGAGGACAATTCTTTTGGTGAAAGCATCTGGCTACGCCCTTGGATTTAGTACTCATTTTTTGCTTTTTCTCTCTGCTGTCCCCTCTCTTCCCTGGCAGGTTAAGGGGAATTCAGTGGTGGGATGAGAAGGGAGGGTCTTAATTTTCCTAGAATACATCCGTGGGCCACATTCTTCCCTCATGTTAATGAGGAGAAAATCCTAAATTTTGTATGCATGTGAAATAGAACCCTTCAGTCATTTGTTATTAGGATCTGGAATCAAAGGGACAATCCCTACACCTTACTTAGGCTACTAAATTAAGGTGGTGGTTGTTGTTCAATCATTTCAGTCATGTCTGACTCTTCATGACCCCATTTAGGATTTTCCTGGCAAAGATACTGAAGTGGTTTTCCATTTCCTTCTCCAGCTCATTTTACAGGTGAAGAAACTGAGGCAAAGTTAAGTGACTTGCCCAGGGTCACACAGCTAGGAAGTGTCTGAGACTGTATTTGAACTCAAGTCTTCTTGACTCCAGGTCCAGTGCACCACCTACTTGCCCAAATTAAGGTTCCAAGACACTAAAAGAAAGACATTAATTATTCTCCTATGTTTAAAGTAGTCCCAGCATCACCTTGTATCCCAGGTAAGCCATAACTGATCCGGGGTGAATAGAACTACACTATGAGTATGTCTCCAAGGATGAGGCAGCTAGCTAGTGGCACAGTGGGTAGATCACTGAATTTGGGTTCAAGAAGAGCTGAGTTCACATCTGGCCTCAGACCCTTGCTAGCTGTGCAATCCTGATGGTTAACAGAACCTTCCTGCCAGAGTGGTTGTGAAGGTTAAGTGAAATAATATGTGTAAAGTACCTGGAACATAATAGGCCTTTAATAAATACTGGTTCCTTCCCCAGACAAGTGGGAGGGAACAATGTGTTCTTGAACTGGAACCTGTAGAGAAGGTAATAAGTAAATGGGTAGAGTAAGAAGGGAAGAAGGGGAAGAAGTCTGTCATGACGGATTCTTCGGGCTAGATTTCCTCCCAGAAGAAGTTATGGCAGTGATGACTGGGGCCCAATGTTAATTAAAAAAACAAAACAAAAGAGTGGGCCCTGGCTCGATGTCATTTTTCTTTCTCAGCTTTGAGGTCCCTGGGACCTGATGATATAAGGTCACTCCTCCAACCCCTTACCCCCAACCCATTAAATTGGTTTCCTAATATTGCATCTACTGACAGTGACAATAAACCCTTCAGAGGCACCTCTCTAGGGCAGTTTTTCACAAGGTACGCAGCCCAGTGTCTGGGGCAAATGTCATTCCTCAGACTTCACACTGACAACTGCCTAGTCTTCTGTCTCACTAATAAACGTCCACATCGGAAGTGTCCTGTTTGTAGGACCACATAGATCTAAACCTCAGAAGCCATAGAGTCCAAACCTCGTCATTTTACAGATGAGAAAACTGAGCCCCAAAGGTCTTTTTCTTGCGAAAAATGAAAATGGACAAAAAAATAAGAAGAAAACCAACCTGGCTACACAATAAATGAGTTGTTCACCCCTGAGCTTTGCTTCAGGATAAAGCAAAGAAGAAAAGGAATAAACTCTGAGTTGCTCCAATGTCTATAATTACTTTCTAAAGTCATTCTTGATTTTAAGGGAGACCCAGATTTTCTCACTGCCATTTTGTTCCTCTTCCTTGGTTTTCCACTATACTTTTTCCTTAGAGATACAATGAGGTTATGTCGCAAAGTTTCCCAGCCATGTTGCTCTAAAATTAATCCAGGAACTGAGCAAGCTTCCCAATATCACTTTTGGGAATGAAAGGAATATACTCTAAGAAAATAATAAATAGTGTTAATGAATGAAGTACTTAAAGTGCTAGATCTGGAGTTTAGAAGACCTAGGTTCAAACCCCCAACTCCTTCTAGGATGGGGCTGGTTCACTTACCTCAAACTGCACCCAAAGGGATAGGCACACTACTTACTGTAACTCACTCTCAGTATCCTGAGGGTAACCCTGGTTTGGGGAAAATACATGTCTATACTCACAAGTGTAGCTCCTAGGCCTCCGGCAGTGTGCTTCCAATGTACACAAATTAATCATAAGGACACCATTATCTCTTCTTTCTTTCTTTTTTTTTTTTTTTTGCAGGGCAATGGGGGTTAAGTGACTTGCCCAGGGTCACACAGCTAGTAAGTGTCAAGTGTCTGAGGCCGGATTTGAACTCAGGTACTCCTGAATCCAGGGCCTGTGCTTTATCCACTGCGCCACCTAGCTGCCCCCTACCATTATCTCTTAAACATGAAACATTTATTAAATTAGAAGACAAAAGCACAAATAAACATATCATAATATTTACTAACTAGAAGGCAAAAGCATGAATACTCAAAACATAACAATCCAACATGAAGTTGGGTCACACTGTCCCACATAATTCACACAACTTACAAAGCCTAGAAGTGAGACACATAAAAAGGGAAACCTATGTGACTGGGGATATTCACAACTTTGAACTGAAGACTTGCAGATCTGTAGTCTCTTTGGGGAATAGTCTACACCATATGTCATTTACTATGTGAAACCACTACTCCTCTGAGCCTCTCTGGCTCTGAATGAAGACACTTCTCTGCTACTCTTGGAACTCTAAAGCAGTATTAATCTCCTTTGGCTAATAGTAGCTTTCAGCGTGAGATTCTATAGACCTTCTAAGGTCTGTTCCCTTGACTAGCTGCTGAGCAGCACAATACTTTTTGGGTGAGAAGCAGTTCCCTTTTATTCCAGCATCTACAGAGCTATTGAGGTTTTGCTCAAATCTTGGTCTTTGAGAGGTTTTCTCACTTTGAGTCACAGACAACAATAAAAGGACAATGTAGACATGCCTTTTAAAGGTTTTCCCTTTATTTTTGCTCCTCACCCACAGCAGAGAATTCTTTCTTCTTCCAATCAGCTCTTTCAAACAGCAGAAGTTTCTGCTAATCCCATACACTCCCAGAAGTAACAGCAAGTGCTGTAGTCACCCGATCTCAGTTTCTGTCAGTCTCTCAGCTCCCCCAGCTTCTGCATCCTGACTTCTGCTTCTGTCTTCCAGTGGCTCTGCTTCTGTAGTCAGATTCTCTTAGTTCCCCTCATCTCTTTCCTACACTCAGTTTCTTCAGTCTCCAAATTCTGACCTAATTTTGATTGCCTAATCTCTCTTTTAACACCTCAAATAAGAGCCTCCTCATGTGTAGTGAACTATCTCTTACTGAGGTTGAGGAGCCACAAATCCACATTTCTGATAAAAAAAAGACAAAAATAGTGATTATAGGTTGATAGGACAATTCACTGCTGACTTGGGTCAAGCAGGTTGTTTGGTTGCTACTCTGGCACATCCTTTGACTTTATTGCTACTAGTTCTGGTTTCCAGTGAATGGATCCTCTGATGGCTTTGATGGATCTCCTACTCTACTTGGTTTGCCTAATATCAGGAAATGACAAACACAAAAGAGAGAAGTCATTTGTTATTGGACACAAGGCATTTGAGTAGGGAAAATGCATCCAAATGGCTCCTAAAAATCATCTTCATTCAAAACTTATGAGGAAAGAGAGATTGCAATAACCCACTTGACACTTTTGTATGCAAACTCATTTCCAAATCAGCCTTTCCAAACATCATTTATTTTTCCAGTTCTAGTTCCAGTTCCAACGAGAAGATTCTTCATCACTCCATAATTCCAAGCATTTAGTTACCCATAGATGGTAGAAGGTTAACAAAACCTCCCTATATTGGAATGAAACCATGTTCTGAAGTTGGGGAAAGGGTTCCTTCATAAGGAATGTTTAGACAAAAACTGAAGCTTCTATGATCACCTATGGAGATGATAAGGAAAGTAAGGGGATCCTGTACTCCCTGTAGTTCCAAAACAGATCTTTGTAGCAATTTCCTAGCAATAAACTTTAAAGTCCTAAA
This sequence comes from Dromiciops gliroides, assembly GCF_019393635.1. Taxonomy (NCBI): domain Eukaryota; kingdom Metazoa; phylum Chordata; class Mammalia; order Microbiotheria; family Microbiotheriidae; genus Dromiciops; species Dromiciops gliroides. Next base: position 135,432,806 of record NC_057864.1, read on the forward strand.
AACAGTCCTATGTGAATTGTTATTGTTTGTCCTTTGTTCTCGAAAAGGACCATGACAAGGGGAGGTGATGACATGACTTGCAGTGAATTGGATTTAAGAGAGGGAGGCCTGTGCTCACTCTCTCCTCCAGAGTCATCTGGGTCCAATGACAAGATAGACATCAGAATGACTGGAGATGGTCCCAGATGTTTGAGGCAATCAGGGTTAAGTGACTTCCCCAAGGTCACACAGGTAGTAATGTCAAGTGTCTGAAATCAGAGCTCAAGTCCTCCTGACTCCAGGGCCAGTGCTCTATCCACTGTTACACCTAGCTGCCCTATCTGAATTAGCAGCTAGGAAAGGAGGCACTGTAGCCATCAGTCATCACTTTTCTCTCAGAGAAGGGCTGCTTTCTCCTTTGTCCTCAGAACTGTGTGGTTTTTTTCAAACTGCTTTTCTCTGTTTCATATAAAAATTATTTTTCTTCCCCTTCCCCCATCCTTGCCTCCAGCAAATTAAATATCCCCATAATAAAGGAGAAATACCTTCTATTTGTGTAGTGCTTGATGGTTATAAAGTGATTTTACATACATTAGTTAAAGGCAGCATAGTACAGTTGGATTGGTATTGTCTTTGGAGTCAAATGAAGTGTATTTTAATCCTATCTGTGCTACTTGTTATTTGTATGCTCTTGGGCAAACCTCTTAATCTCCCCGTGTGTTCATTTTTCATCTGTAGAATGTGGAAATTGGACTAGGGGACCTCTGAGGTCCCTTGCTAGTTTCTAGATTCTAGAAACCTATAATCCTCTGTTCATTACAACAAACATGTTTCCCATCTTGTAGATGAGGACATGGAGTCTTAGAGAGATAAAGTGATTTGCCCATGGGCAGACAGCTACCAAGGGGAAGAGCTGAGACTTGCATTCATAGGACTATAGATGTAGAATTAAAAGGAACCTTACTGGCTATCTCATTTAACTTTCTTATTTTACAGATTTTTTAAAAAAGCACAGAGAGATTAAGAACCTGATGAGGGCCACACACCTAGTTAAGTTTCTGAGGTAGAATCTGAACCCAAGTCTTTCTGAATCCAGTGCCCCATATACCACACCAGGTTGCTTCTTTTGACTCCAAGTTCAATGCTCCTTCCACTAAACCATGACTTCTCTCTGCCAACATATTCAATATTATATGAAAATTCCCAAGTTTGGAAGAAAATTAGTTTGTCCCAAAGACAAAAAGAAAGGAAATACATAATTTAAGATTGAACTCCATGATCCCTTACCCCTTCCTCTTTAAAATTTAACTTGAAGTGTGAGAAACAAAATAATGAATTGCTTAAAATCGATAGCAATTTTTTGGCCTATCTAACAAAGAGAGTAATTCACTGGATTGACTTGGCACAGTGCTTGATGGAGGCAAAATGTAATGCCACAAAAATTCTGGCACAGAGCATCTTTTCTGAAACTACATTACTAAAATTACATGAAAGAACAAATTCATAGAGAACAAATCCATTAAATCAGAAATTCATGCAGCTGGAAGGGACTTGCAAGGATCATATAATATATTCTACTTTCTACTCCATCTTCAGTAAGAAAGAATTTTCTGGCAGTGAGGGCTTTTTTAACATTGCCTTGAGCATAGAGGAATGAAATTCAAATATCACAAATGCAAATTATTCGATGAGGAAGAAAATGAGAAACTGTCTAAAAGAGACCAATGTGGTTACACAAAGGAACTCATTGACCAACTTAAACTTTTAATAGATGTAAAGAAGATGAAAATAAGAACAGATAACTAGTGATGAATCCAAAAGATGGTATGGTTCTGCAAGAATAATAGCAGAATTCTATTACTATTTACTTATGCTAATACTAAGAGTGAGCTATGGTTTGAGATAGGAAGCACAGAATGAGTTTTTCCTTTTTTAAGACTATATTGAAAAAACCCACTATATTGAAGGTTAAAGGAAAAACAAATGATAGAATCACTTCTTGGGGTGTGTGGAATTGTGATAATAAATAAGAGGAAAAGCTTATGTTTCTTTACCAAGGAAGATGATTTTTAAAGAAAAATGGTTAAAAGAAATTGAAAACCAAGATTGGTGAGGAGATGGTAAGAAGGTCGTCCTCAATGAGACCAAGTAATTAGTTCAGGGGAAAAACATTTCAAAAGAACTTGTAGGCATGACTGCTGAGTCAGTGATCTTTAAAAGGGCACGAGGAAGTGCCATGAACTGCACTATGAGAAACTATTTCCTTAGTTTAAAAAGAAAAGGAAAGAAAATGATTTTTCAGATTATAGTTCAGTGACATTGACTTTTCAAAATTCTGGTATCAAAATCACAATATAGGAGACCTTAATGTATTCATTTCAAATAAATCTAACCAAAAAGTAAATAAGAAAAAAGTTACAAACCTGAATAGAATTTTAGGAAAGTTAAATATGATATCTCTGGTAATTTTTGAATGAAAAGGGGGCAGCTAGGCAGTGCAGTGGATAAAGCACCGACCCTGGATTCAGGAAGACCTGAGTTCAAATTTGGCCTCAGACACTTGACACTTACTAGTTTGTGACCCTGGGCAAGTCACTTAACCCTCATTGTCCTACAAAAAAGAAAGAAAGAAAGAAAGAAAGAAAGAAAGAAAGAAAGAAAGAAAGAAAGAAAGAAAGAAAGAAAGAAAAAGGAAGGAAGGAAGGAAGAAAGAAAGGAAGAAAGAAAGAAAAAGAAATTTTTGAATGAAAACAGAAAGGACTATATATGTTTGTCAGCTATGTGTGGCACCTTCAGAAATATTGACTATGTATTAAGCCATAAAAAACTCACAAATGCAAAAAAAGCAGAAATAGTATACACATCCTTTACTTACCACAATATAATATAGATTATATTCAATAAAGGATAATTGAAGAAAGGATTAAAAATTAATTAGACCCTCTAACCCAATAATACCACTACTAAGTCTGCACCCCAAAGAGATGAAAGGAAAAGGACTCATGTACAAAAACGTTTGTAGCAATTCTTTCTGTGATGGCAAGAAACTGGAAATTGAGGGGATAACCATCAATAGGGGAATGGCTGAACAAATTGTGGTACAGGAATGAGAATTCTACTGTACTATGAAAAATAACAAGGCAGATGGTTTTAGAAAAACCTAGGAAGATTTACAGGAGCTGATGCAAAGTGAAATGAGTAGAACTAGAAGAACACTGAATATAGTAATGGCAATGTTGTGATGACAATCAACTGTGAAAGACCTAGCTTCTGTGAGAAAATAATGGGGTTCTATGAGACCCAGAGAGCCTTCCCTGAACTTTTAAGACTGGCCCAGAGTCAGTCAAGTTGGACTTTGGACTGTGAATACAGACAATAGAAGTGACTTCATTCAAACCCACACCTACCTGAAGGCTTTTTCCCCTGGGAGGGCTCCATACTCTGACATCAGCATGCACTGTGCCAAACCACCCTCAAATCCAGTAAACCAATAGATTTGAATGATGCTAGCCAATTAGCTTTGAGCAATGTGTAAGGGTGGGCTCTCCTACCCTCAGGAAGTTTACACAGATGTGCTCTCTTGGCCCTGGAACTTGGAGGGAGCAGATGCAGGACACTATGTATGGTTCCCCACTATCTCTCCTTCTTAACTTTCTGAGCTATGTGCTCTCTTTACTAATATTTAATATGCTTTAATAAATGCTTAATGCCCCAGATTGGTACAGTAGCCTCTGATTCCTAAGTAACAAATATATGATAAACTTCAGCTAAGTTTCCCTAAACTTGGGACAGTATATAGAGTGATCCCATATAATTTTGTTGTTGTTGTTGTTTTTGCAGGGCAATTGGGGTTAAGTGACTTGCCCTGGGTCACAAAGCTAGTAAGTGACAAGTGTCTGAGGCCTGATTTGAACTCAGGTCCTCCTGAATCCAGGGCCAGTGTTCTATCCACTGTGCCACCTAGCTGCCCTGATCCCATATAATTTTAATTGCCACACTACTCTGATTAATTCAGTGATCCACAGCAGTTCCAAAGGACTTATGATGAAAAATGCTATCTATCTCCAGGAAGAAAAAAACTGATGAACTCAGAGTGAAGAATGAAGGATATATTCTTTCACTTTTTTTTCTTTTGCAACATGTCTAATATGGAAATGTTTTCTATGACTTCATATGTATAATGGGCACCATTTCTTGCCTTCTCAAAGGGTGGGGAAGGGGCAGGAGAAAGGGAGAGAATTCAGAACTAAAAATAAAAATTAAAAAATTAACTGGAGACTAATTAACTTCTGAAGAATTGGTGGGTCAAACAACAAATCCTAGAAAGGGAATAGATAATTTCATTTATCATATCTATTTTTGTATCTATTTAAAATGGAGAGCTGGCATTATATGTAATGAGAATGAACTAGAGTCCTTTACAATAAGATCATAGGTCAACAACGATGACCATTATCCCCACTGCTAATTGATGCAATGCTAAAAATGTTAGCTATAGCAATAAAGTAAGAAAAATAAATTGAAGAAATAAGCATAGAAAAAAAGAAGAAAAAATTTGGGGGTTTTGCTCATGTTGTAATGGTATACTTAGAGCAGGGCTTCTTAAACTTTTTCCATTTGTGATCCTTTTTCTCCTGAGAAATGTTTATGTGACCCAGGACATATAGGTATATAAAATAAATATACATAACTTTCATTGTTGCCAAATTTTTCACAACCCCTACATTCAGTTATGCAACCTCAAATGGGGTTGCAACCTACAGTTTAAGAAGCTTTAACTTAGAGAAACTTAGCGAGTAAACTAAAAAAATTGTAGTCCCAGAATATGAGAATGTGGAAACACATTGAAAGAGTTAGTATTAGGACAAATAAACATAAGGACTGTTTGACACATCAAGGTTTTCTTTTTTTGTTTGTTTTGTTTTGTTTTTTTTGCGGGGGAATGAGGGTTAAGTGAATTGCCCAGGGTCACACAGCTAGTAAGTGTCAAGTGTCTGAGGCTGGATTTGAACTCAAGTACTCCTGAATCCAGGGCTGGTGCTTTATCCACTGCGCCACCTAGCTGCCCCACACATCAAGTATTTTTGATACATTAAATACTAAACTTATTGCTCCCAGTGGAACTGGGGCTGAAAATAGGAATAGCTTATTGTTTCAAAAAATGGTAGGGATGAATTTATGTGTGGCAGATTTATGAGTTATTGATAAAGGTTGGAATATTTTGAGATATATCCTCGAAATTTTGAGGATAACACCTGGCAGGACAACTAACCAATTAATCAACCAATCAACATTTATTAAACCCCCACCACATGCCTGATATCGTTCTAGATTCAGGATAAGTGAGACAATCCCTGCCCTAAAGGAATATACATTCTACTAGGTAGATACACGTTCACCTATTGGGGATTGGCCAAACAAATTGTGGTATGTGATTGTAATGGAATATTACTCTGCTTTAAAAACTGATGGACGTAATAGGGTCACAGAAGCATGGAAAAGCATGAACTGTTGCAAACTGAAGTAAATAGGAAAATATTATATATAATGACCACAACAAAGTAAATTGAAAAAAACAATCACAAAAACAATTGAAACAATTTTTCCAAATTACAAAAACAAACAAGTCTGGCTTCAAAGAGATGAGGGAGGAAACTTCCCTTTGTTCCTTTGTAGAAGATGGGGTTTATACATATGGAACATTGTATAAGATATCATTTCTTTAAATGTGTTGATTGGTTTTACTGATTTTTTAAATTCTTTTTTCTTCCTCTTTTTCTTTGAAAAAAAACCTGATGGCTCTCATTTTAGGGGAAAATCTAGGCAATAGAAAACCAAAATGCATCAATAAAATCTATTATTAAAATAATCCACAGAATAAGTTCATGTCAGTCACAGTTTGATGCTGTCTAGATCACTGTTAGGGGTTCTTACTGTTGCATCGTCTTTCTGTTTGGGGAATGACTTTCATTCACCAAAGCCCTGTACCCAAGTTGCTGTGAGATAGCTATAGGCAAGTACAGAAAAAGTTCTATAATTCTGGTTTTAATCTGAGTCATCTGAAGAATTTTTGTTGTTCCAGAAATTCAGTAGGGATTCAACCTGGAACTGAGTGGGTCAGAACATGAAAAATTACCCTATCAAAGAAGAAAATCAATATTCTTAGTGTTTCCAAATTGCTCCTTAGATATCCAGACTCATGAGGCTATTGTATAATGTGATCCGTTTACACAGCACTTTTCATCCCCAAAGCACCTTCTACACACTTATTTCATGAGTTAATTGCAGTACCTAAGCTACAGAAAGGGTCAACCTTACTTACTGGCAGAGGAAACAAGTCAAATACAATAATTTGAGGAATTCAGGGAAGGCCCCTCCCACCAATGAAGACGGTGTAAGTACAGGCTAACAAAGCAGAAACCTATAAATATCCTGACCAGAGATAGTGTAGGGCCACCTAAAACCTGCTTGGGGATCAGGAAGCCTAAAGTGCCCAGCATCTTCAGCCATGACAGCCAGCAATGTTCTGACTACAATGTCCCAAGGAAGCTGAAGTCATTGTAGATGCTGGGGAGTGGGGTGGGTTCTCAACTTGGGTGTCCACCAATTTATATTAATTTTTTTATAACTAGATTTCAATACAATTAGTTTTCTTTGTATCCAAATGTATTTGCTTTTATGTTTTTCAATATGACATTTTTGGAAAGGGTCCTTAGGCTTAACCAGACACTGACAAAGGGGTCCATGGCATAAAACAATGGTTAAGAATCCACACTGTATCAGTACCTGGAACCCGCATCATGCTGTATTGTTGTTTCTTGCAGGAAAGAAGCCTGAGTGCTTGAATAGGGAAGCTTAGAGTCAGAAACTCTCTGAACTCTGACCATTCTGACCATAGATGAGAGGCTTGAGAACTGGCAGCACTCTAGGATACTCCGGGAGGATCAGAAATCAGCAGCAATATGACCAGAGATGCTCCAGAAAGGTCTGGAGAATATAGTACTCAGAATCTGGATCCTGGGGCAGGGGAAGGGCTGAAACTTGCCGCCACTGAGCTAGACACACCAGGTGAAGTGGAATTTAACAGCAGAAGTCCAGGAAATCAAAAAATTGAAGTCAGGATGAAATGGAGCCTGACTATCCTATCCAAGAGTAATGTAAAGAATTAATTGTTATTTGAGGTTTTTATGCCTCGGTGTGCCCTGGCCTGGGGCTCCGCAAACTGCAATGTGCTCCACCCACTGGTTGTAGCCATTGCCATGGTGCTGGCACCTCACGTCATCACCACTCGCCAACGCCTACATGGGCCTGGCAAAATGATAATGATTGGAAGCCTAGTGAGGGCAGTCATGTGACTGTCAGAGCGGCCATCCCATTGGCTGGGGCTGTGTGGGGTTTTTCTGGGATTGGGGGAGGAGAATTGGGCATTCTAGCTGGACATTGGAAGGTGACAGGAGTTCTGCTGCATATTCTCAGCTGATTCCTGGGCGGTAGTATCTTTATAGGTTGTATAATTTCCCTTTCCCCATTTTATTTCCTTTCCCTTGATCCTACTGATCCTGTTTGTGTGGTTTTTTTTAAAGTTCGTTTTTGTTAAAATAAATCCTGTTCTGTTTTGAGGGAGGCTGCTGGTCTCCTTCCTTGCCCCAATATTGCAGCGAGCTGCTTAGCTAACACTCCCCAATTAAAAATTGGTCCCCAGGGGCAGCTAGGTGGCACAGTGGATAGAGCACCAGCCCTGGATTCAGGAGGACCTGAGTTCAAATCCATCCTCAGACACTTGACACTTACTAGCTGTGTGACCCTGGGCAAGTCACTTAACCCTCATTGCCTCAAAAAAAAAAAATTAAAAGAAAAATTGGTCCCCACAGTGGGTAGAACTCGGTCCCAGTACAAACCCCCAATGAGTGAACAGAAGATATTAAATATTCTAAAAAAAAATACTTTAAGTAGAGATGCCCAGAAGAGTATGTTGCAATAACTACAGGCAGAGCATCAGAAATATTACTTGACTTCAAAGACTACAAGTTTACTTGTCAAAAATGAAGCAAAAGTTAAAGAATAAAAATTTAAATGAAATAAGATTTCTAGAAGAAAGAATTGGGAGGAGAATAAATAGATTAGAACAGATGGTAGAATGATTTACCCAAGTAACAGAACCCCTGGAACTTTGAGTGAAGCAAAAAGAACTTAATGAATCCATGAAGAAAACAAGAAATAGAAAAAGAAAATCAAAAGATTAACAAAAAAAAAAGACAGACAGACAGAAAGAAAGACAGACAGAAAGAAAGACAGAAAGAAAGACAGAAAGAAAGAAAGACAGAAAGAAAGACAGAAAGAAAGACAGAAAGAAAGAAAGAAAGAAAGGAAGGAAGGAAGGAAGGAAGGAAGGAAGGAAGGAAGGAAGGAAGGAAGGAAGGAAGAAAGAAAGAAAGAAAGAAAGAAAGAAAGAAAGAAAGAAAGAAAGAAAGAAAGAAAGAAAGTTTGAGATCTCTACTGTCAAAAATCACTTTCCAGGAAAATGTCAAGGAGGAACCATTTAAAATTCATCAAACTTCCTGAAAGTCATGATTAATAAAAACCCCTGGATATTAGATTTTTAAAATCATAAATGAAAATTAACCATATTGATTAGAACCAGGAGAAAAGGGAAACTTTGAATCCATTGATCAATGCTAAAAGAAAGGAGCAACCAGTTATGGTAGATAGAGTGTCAGACCTGGAATCAGGAAGACCTGAGTTGAAATATGGTCTCACGTATATTACCTATGTGATCTTGGATAAGTCACTTACCTCTGTTTGTTTCTGCTTCTCATCTTTAAAATGGGGATAATAATAGTGCTTACTTCCTAGGGTTGTTGTGAGGATGAGGATCAAAAAAGTTAATTCTAAATTTTATTTATATAATTACAAATAATCATACATCTACATATTACTATTCATATTCATATATTAGCACAATGTATGGCACATAGTAAGCACTATATAAATATTGGCTTTTATTATTATTATTAAGGAAGCTAGGTGGTGGTGCAGTGGGTAGAGTGCTGGGCCTGGAGTCAAGAAGCCTGAGTTACAATTTAGCATAAGACACTTTTTAGCTGTGTGACCATGGGCAAGTCACTTAACCATGTTTGCCTCACTTACCTCATCTGTAAAATAAGTTGGAAAAGGAAATGGCAAACTACTCCAGTATCTTTGCCAAAAAAAAAAAATCACAAATGGGGTTATGAAGAGTCAGACGTGACTGAACCACAACACATTATTTTTTATTTTATTTTTATTTTTTAGTGAGGCAATTGGGGTTAAGTGACTTGCCCAGGGTCACACAGCTAGTAAGTGTTAAGTGTCTGAGGCCAGATTTGAACTCAGGTCCTCCTGACTCCAGGGCCGGTGCTCTATCCACACCACAACACATTATTATCCCCAAATGAAAACTCCCAGAAATATTGCTGCCAATATCCAGAGCTTCAAGTTTTCAGAAAAAAAAAAATATATATATATAATATATATATTTCAAGCAGTCAGAAAGAAGTTCAGTACCATAGCACTACAGTTAGGATTATTATATAAGACCTTAGAGGAGACATTGGAGTATAATATTCCAAAATGTAAAAGGTAAAGGCATGCAATCATCCTCATAAGATAGAATAAGATCATAACATGGGTTAAAAATCAGAATCCAACACTATGTTGTCTAGAAGAAAAATATGAAACATAAAGATTTATGCAGAGTTAAAATGAGAGACCGAAGTAGAATTTATTTTTCTTTAGATAAACTCAAAATATAGAGGTAGCAACCATAACTTCAAACAATGCAATAGTAAAATAGATATATTTAAAAGAGATAAACTGAGAAACTAGAATATACTTAAAGAATATAGAGTGACAAAATTATACTTAATGGCATAAAATCTAAGTACTTAAAGGATAAGGTAATTAAATTATAGGAAGAAATGGGCAGCAAAACTTAATATTTTGGGACCTCAATGTACCCTTTTCAGACATGAACAAATCTGACAGAAAGATAATCAATAAAATGGCTTAAGCATCTGAATAAAATTTTAGAAAAGTTTGATATGGCATATTATCTCTGTTGGTCAGTGGACAGGAATAAAAAGGAATTTTTTCATGTATATATACACATATGTATATCTACACACATTATATATAGCATGTCTTGTATATATTGTCTACATATCAATATATTAAATATATGTGTGTGTTTATTATATATAGTGTATCAAACTAAATGCTGAAGTAAGAATTATGAAAAACAAAGAAAAGATGAACAAAATTGAACGTATCAACCCTCTGAATTGATAAATACAACTAGAAGCTAGTTTGTTTAAAAAATACAACTTAATACAATAAATAAGTTCTTAGCCAACATGATTAAATGAAAAGAGACTGGAAAATTACATATACATGTATACACACATCACACAACTACATGCATATATATACATATGTGTATATACATTTGTATACATACATGTATACATGTGTGTAAGATCCAAAAAGTGATTATGTGCTGGAGCCTACAGCATAAAATGTAGAAATTAATAAATTATTATAAAAATTATAAAATTAGAAATATGGAACACATCTTTTATTGACCACAATCAACAAACATTTATTAAGCACTTCTTATGTTCTGGGTACTATACTAAGTGTTGGAGGTATAAATACAATAAAAAAGAAAGTCACTGTACCCAAAGAGCTTACGTTCTAACAGGAAGGAAACACATGAAAAAGAAACTTAAAATCATGAGTAGGAGTATGCTTGTGGGAGAGTAGTAGCTAAATCTGGATGATCAGGTATGACTGTTTTCTGAGGCATGGTGACTAAGAACAATAAAATCATAATTAGCAAAGAGCCTTTGAAGAAAAGATTCACATTTAGATATAAATTAAGTAATTTGAAGAAATGATGAGTCAAAGAATAATTTGTGGAAACAGCAGATAATTTCATCAAAGAAAATAATAATGAGAAAATATACCAAAACTTTTGGTATGCAGCCAAAACAGTCATAAGGGGAAATTACTATCTTTAAACAGTTTCAGCGGTAAAAGAGAGAAAGAAAAGATCACATAATTGGGCATACAACTCAAAAACAACAAATGAAAAACCTTAAATTAAACACTAAAATAAGAATTGTGGAATACAAAGACAAGATTAACAAAATTGAACATGACAATCTATTAAACTGATAAATAAAATTAGAAGCTAAAAATCTAATAAAAATTAGAAGCTAAAAACCTAATTAAGAAAACCTAATAAAATAGATAACTTCTTAGCCTACTTGATTAAATAAAAAGAGACAGGAAAATAAAAATGACAATATCAAAAAATGAAAAAGAAGAATTCATAACAAGTGAAGGACAAATAAAGAAAAATATTATAAGACTTTGTCCAGTCATATGCCAATACAACTGATAAAGGAAATGGACAAATATTTACAAATCTATAAACACATATTAAGAGAATAAGAATTAGAGGCTTTAAATGAACACATCTAAGAAAAAAAATCAGATGAGTCACAAATAAACTCCCAAGGAAGAAAACCTAGGACCATATGGATTTACAAATGAATTCTATTAAACATTTGCAGAATAATTGTCTCTAGTATTATGTAAATTGTTTGTAAAAATATAACAGGAAAGGATCTTGCCAAATCCCATCTATGATACAAATATAGTCTTGATAGCCAAACCAGGAAGAGAGAAAAAAATTCTAGACCAATATCCCCAATGAGTAGCAACAACAACAAAAAAATCAAATAAGATATCAGCAATGAAGCTATAGGAACATATTGAAAAGATTAATCACTATCACCAGCTAGAATTTGTACCAATAATGAAGAGTTGGTTCAATATCAGGAAAATGACAAAGAAAAAGAAGAAACAAAATAATCAGTTTTTGAAGCTGATATGATGGTCTATTTATGAAATCAGAGATTCAATTAATTAATTAATTAAAATAGTTAATAACTTCAGAAAAGTAGCAGGTAGTAAAGTAAACCAACAAAATTTTTTCTAATAACAAAATCCAAAAGGAATAAATAGGAGAAAATAAATTCAAAATTATTACAGAATGAATATTTGGCAGTCCACCTGATAAGACATAAAAACTGGGGTGGGAGGAAGGAATAAGCATGTATATAGGCTTTATTGGGACATTTGATTTATAGGGTAGAGATTTATTTATACCACCTTACTATAAAGAGTAAAAAGGGAAAGAAATAAGCATTTTTTGGGGGGGGCAGGGCAATGAGGATTAAGTGACTTTCCCAGGGTCACACAGCTAGTAAGTGTCAAGTGTCTGAGGCTGGATTTGAACTCAGGTCCTCCTGAATCCAAGGCTAGTGCTTTATCTACTGCGCTACCTTGCTGCCTGTGAAATAAGCATTTTTAAAGTGCCTACCCAGGCACTATGTTAAGCACTTTACAAATATTATCTGATTTGATCCTTACAGCCACCATGGAGGCTAGGCAATATTATTACCCTCATTTTACAATATAGGAAGTCGAGGCAAACAGAGGTTAAGTGACTTAACCAAGTGTCTGGGGCTGCATTTGAACTCAGGTCTTCCTGACTCCAGGTCCACTGCTTTTCTAATGCCACCCAGCTGTTCAGTTCTCAGGGAAGGAATCCAAGCTATCAACAATCATATTAAAATGCTCCCTCTCTCTGATTAAAGCAAATTAAAAGAACTCTGACTTGAAACCCATTAAATTGGCAAAAATGTCATAAAAGAAGATGACAGCTGATGGAGTTCATGTGGGGATAGCCATAACAATGAACTGTTGGTGGGCCTGTGAATTTGGTTCAAGCCATTCTGGAAAGCAATTTGGAACCACAACCAAAAAGTCATTGAGCTGCATGTACATACCTTTTAATCCAATGGTACCACTACTAGGCATATACTTCAAAGAGATAAAAGGAAGAAGGAAAGGACTCATATGTATAAAAATAAACATAGCAGCACTCTATTGGTAAAGTGGTAGCAAAGAGCAGGAAAATAGATTAGGTGTCTGCCAATTGGGGAATGATTGCATAAATCATGATATATTAATGTAACAGAATATTATTGTGCCATAAAAATAAGAGTTTCAGAGGAAAATAAGATATGTATGAACTGATGCAGAATGAAGTGAAAATAACCAAGAGAGCAATTTATATAATGAATATAATACTGCAAAGAGAAACAACTTTGAAAGACTTAAGAACTCTGAGCATCCAGAACATGGATGATAGAACATGCTACCCACTTCCTGAATGAGAAGATGAACTAGAGTTACAGGATGAAAAGAGAGTGCAGAATGCATTTTCTGACTTGGCCAATATGTAGATTAATTTTTCTCGACTAAAATAAGATTTATTTGTTACAAGGGGGGAGGGTTCTTTTTATTTTTTTCCCTGAGTAAGTAAATTGGACATCAGAGTAATAGTGATGCCAAAAATAGGAAGAAAAGAAAGAAAAAGATTGCTATAGAGCATTTCTAATTTGTAGAAGAGAATAGAAGAAAGTTCAAAGTTGGACACAAAAATTAATTAATAAAAGAAACTGGGAACTTCTCAATTGAGGCTTGAAATGGACAATTACCCCTTGAGTACCATGGCCTTGGGAGTAGCCAACAAGTGGCTATATTATTTGGCCCTGTTGAGGCATATTCTTTTCTAGTTTTTTTTTTCTTACAGAATGTATAATGTTCTGAACACATCTTTTATGTTCAATAAATATTTTTAATTGATTGATCAAACTACAAATGTATTTTGAGTATTCAGATTCATAAGAGATTAAAGGAGGATTTGACTTTGTCAGCTGGAGGAGATAGTATATTATGTTATATTTCTAAGTGGAAACTATTTAGAGGGGGAAAATACATTTTTAAAAATCTTTGGTACCACAAGTGATTGTTCCAGTTGTCAGTGCCTCTGGCAGTGCCATGGTGCATATACCTGGCTTGACAGGGTCACATCTGCTCCTGCAACTCCACCATTGACTTCTGAAGCACTAATAGAGACCACCCATGTGGCAGGAGTTGGCAGTTGATCAGCTCCATGGAGGTGGGTCTGCTGGCAGGGCAGAACCTAGGGGAAGAATGCCTGATTTACTTCAGGGCAGGCATGCTAGAAACCAGCAGATGGGGCCCACACATAATTGATTATTTTCTCTCTGGCTGAATAACCTCAGATAGAGGTTATTCCATTTTCTGACCCTGGCTTGAATGCCTGGCCAGACTGCAGGACTGGGAAATAGCTTGCAATTTCATATCAGAAATTCTAGTTCCAACCTATGAGGTTGTCTAAGTAATTTCAAAAGATAAGGAAGAATTTAGAGAATCATGCAATATAGACCTCAGAGATCATCTAGTGTAAAACCTTCATTTTTTAAATAAGGACCTTTCCAGTCTTCTTACAATTCCCCTGTGTCCTCTCCCTCCCCCCAATCTGTGATCCTACTACACTCACCTACTTGTTGTTTCTCTCATATGATGCCCCATGTCCGAAATCTATGCCATTGCACTGGCTGTGTCCCAGACATATCTCTCACTTCTAACTCTTAGCTTCTTTCAAGAATCATCTTAAATCTTATTTTTTGCAGAAGATCTTTCTTTGTGAAACCCCTCTCTTCACCCACCTAGTGCTTTCCCTCTGAGACTATCTTCCCTTTATTCAATATACATGTAGCAACTATGCTCTGACCTCACTCTACCAAAGCCAGGCAGGCTACTCCTGTCCCTTCTAGATCTAAGCTAACCTGAAAGATCTGGGGGTGACCCTTCTTTAGTGCCATATTCTTCTTTTTTTATGAGCAGGGCAATGAGGGTTAAGTGACTTGCCCAGAGTCACACAGCTAGTAAATGTCAAGGCTAGATTTGAACTCAGGTCCTCCTGAATCCAGGGCTGGTGCTTTATCTACTGTGCCACCTAGCCACCCCCTAGTGCCATATTCTTAAGCCTTTAACTGCTGTGTTCCCTCATTCCTGGATGCCCCTGGCAACTAACTCCCCAGTTACACTTAACTACTTATCAGCAATTACCTTTCATACAAGGATATTTACTTTGAAGACATGGTATGAGCAAAGTACAAATATTTTCCCCAGCACCTTGGGGGCACACTCAAGAATGAGAATTCAAATTTAGTTCATTCCTACATAGCATTAGTCCCACCAGGTTCCTATCTGTGGAGTGGTTCGCAGATGAGGTCCTCATCTCAGTTACCACTGGGCTGAAGTCACTGAAGTCCCTGAAGTCACTCTCAAAGATTATTCCTTATTCCTCAGGGCATTAATGCTGAGCTGGCTGCAAAACTCAGAAGCTGGGATTACTGGAACATAGTCCTCCCTTCATGTAAGATGAAAAGTACAGATGCTGAGGCAGCAAAACCTCTAAGGGTCATAGGTCCTCAAAGGGGAGAAAGCCCAAGGTCTTTCCCATTACAGCAAAGGTGTCAGATACACAGCCTTGGGACTACATATTTCTGCAGAACTCTTGAGTGTGTCAAGAACCAGATTAAAATGTAATTGGGGGGCAGCTAGGTGGCACAGTGGATAAAGCACTGACCCTAGATTCAGGAGGACCTGAATTCAAATCTGGCCTCAGATAGGTACTTGATATTTACTAGTTGTGTGACCCTGGGCAAGTCACTTAACCCTCATTGCCCTGTTCCCCCCCCAAATATAATTGGGAAACATTTAACAAAATACATAAAAATACAATACAACATAGATAATATTACTTTGTGGTTTTCAAAGTCAAAATGAGGGATCCAAGTTTGACACTTTGCCTTATAACACTATCTCTTACCAAATGCCTTCACCAAAAGAGGCACTGTTTCCCTTGAAGGATATTGGAAAGTCACTTCCATTCCCTTGCTTTCAGATACAACTATAAACCATTTTAGTCCTAGGCTAACTGTAAGGAATGATAATACAATATATCTACTCACTTTTATTTTTGGCAGGGCAATGGGGGTTAAGTGACTTGCCCAAGGTCACACAGCTAATAAGTGTCAAGTGTCTGAGGCCAAATTTGAACTCAGGTCCTCCTGAATCCAGGACCGGTGCTTTATCCACTGCACCACCTAGCTGCCCCCTCTACTTACCTTTTTTAAAAAAGCTTCTTTTCTCATTACTGTTATTCAGAATGGGGGTGAATTTCTCTGGGACTTTAAGAGGAGAAAGTTTTCATTTTAATAAATCAAAAAGTAGGGTCCACAATTATGGGCTGATGACCTATTAAGTGATTTGATTTTGAGTACACTAAAAAGATGATTTTTTTTTAGATCCAGTCAGAATAATTCAAAAGGAGTTTTGCATATCAAAGAAGGTATAAAATAGCTATGCCTTCTTGGTAGTAGCAAGTTCACACAAGAACATCTCCCTTCATAGTCACCAACATTTTCTCATTTCTTGTGGATTTCACTTTATTCCTGGGATGCTTCATTTGCTCATATTCATTCATCCCATGGAGTCAAAGTCAGGCAGAATGTTAGCTCCCAATCAAGCTTAGATCACCTAG
This sequence comes from Dromiciops gliroides, assembly GCF_019393635.1. Classification (NCBI taxonomy): domain Eukaryota; kingdom Metazoa; phylum Chordata; class Mammalia; order Microbiotheria; family Microbiotheriidae; genus Dromiciops; species Dromiciops gliroides. The sequence goes on from NC_057864.1 coordinate 135,449,316, forward strand.
AATGAGAGAATCTCAAAGTTGAACTTGACCTCAGAGATCATCTAGTTCAACCTTATCCTTTAATTGGAATCTTTTCTACAACATTCTCATTGTTTGTTTAAAGACCTCCACTGATAAGGAGCTCATTACCTGTGGAGGCAGTTTATTCCTTTCTGCTTTTAAACAGCTCTAATTGTTCTGAAGTTTTTCCATATGTTGAGCTAAAATCTGTCTTTCTGCATCTTTCAATTATTGCTCCTTCTTTTGTTATTCTGAGCTTCTATTATATCAATTCAGTGACACACATTTTTTAAATGTCTACTATATTTAATAGTAGCTCATCAGATTTTTAGATGGCATAAAGTTGAGGAGAAGGAAAAGGAATAAGCATTTATACAGCGCCTACTATGTGCCAGGTACTGTGCTAAGCACTTTTCAAATATTATCTCTTTTGACCCTCACAAAAACTCTGCAGGGTAAGAGCTATTATTACCCCCTTTTCGCAGAAAACTGAAGTAATAAGGGGTAGAGTGATTTGCCCAGGGCTACACAGCTAAATGTCTGAAGCCACATTTGAACTCAGGTCTTCTTAACCCCAGGGCCAACATTCTATCTACTCCCATAGTTCCTATCAGAGTGGATGACACAGTTAGGATCCAAAAGGATCTCAATAGGATATATCATTGACTTGAATATAATAAGATGAAATTCAGTATTAATAATTGTAAAGTTTTGCACTTGGGCAAAAAAAATAATGTCAAAAATCCAAGATAGGGGAGGCATGGATAGATAGAAATTATTTTGAAAAAGATCTGGAAGAGAGGGAATTGTGGGAAGATGATGAAATAAGGCAAAAATCTATCTGACTCTCTCACATTCCCACACAAATAACAATGCCTTGAAGTAAATTTTAGAATGGCAGAAATAATTAAAAGTTTGTTTAAAGCAGTCATCTACCCTAAGACAACTTGGGAGAACATTAGGAAGGATGTGACCTCCCAGACTGGTGGTCTGGCCTGAACCTGGACAGAGACCAGTGAATAAACAAGCAATAAGCCTTAGAGGCAGCTATGTTGGAGGCAGCCATCAAAAGCTTTCATCCCATGGATAGTGTGGGAGTTGGGTGGCTGAATGGGGGAAGATTGGGCAGGATGGGGGGAGGTTGTCTGCTGGTGTTAGATGAAGGTCCTAGGCAGGCTGACCAGATTGGGTTCCAGACTGTGGCTGTGGTTCCAGGTTGTAGCTCTGGTAGAGGAGGACTAAACACACCTAGTGTGGCAGAGGGGCAAGGCCCTGCTGATTGTGGTCACTTGCAGGAGAGTAAAGTCCCTGACTTTGGTTCCAGGGTGTAGAGGTGAGCTCCTTGCAGCCAGCTGAAGGTCTTCAGGGAGCAAGAACATTTGAGGTGGCAGTGGTACTGGGGGCCCAAGTTGGGGCTGAGGTGCAGAGAGGAGTACTTGAGGTCACTTATAGACCAAGGTGGGAACAATAGTGACCTGGTCCTGCATTCTAGAACACTGGAAGAACCAAGAAGTCAAAGGCCCCCAGATAGAGCTCAGAAAAAAACAGTATGAGAAATCTGAAGGCTGAGATAATTTTATCCCCCACACCCTGGGACTAGAGACCAATTCTAACATAAAGTGAAAAACCAAAAAATAGTCCATTAAAATGAGAAAAAAACAGAGAGAGAACATGACCATATGTAGGTACCATGGTGATAGAGAAGATCAAGGTTCAAACTCAGAAGAAAACAAAACAACGTCTTGTAAAGCTTTAGAGAAAAATGTAAAATGTTCACAACTACAAAAAGAGTTCTTGGAAGAACTTTGAAAACTTTAAAAATCAAATAAGAGGGGGCAACTAGGTGGCACAGTTGATAAAGCACCAGCCCTGGATTCAGGAGGACCTGAGTTCAAATCCGGCCTCAGACACTTAACACTTACTATCTGTGTGACCCTGGACAAGTCACTTAACCTTCATTGCCCTGAAAAAAAAATCAAATAAGAGAGGTTGAGAAAAAATTGGAAAAAGAAATAAGAAATAATTCAAGAAAATTATAAAAAGTCTGTCACTTGTAAAAAGAGATCCAAAAATTTACCAAAGAAAATGACTCCTTAAAAATTAGAATTATGGAAGAGGAAGCTAATACTTTACAAGACACCAAGAAATAATAAAACAAAAAAGAATGAAAAAATAAAAGAGGATGTGAAACATTTCATTAGAAGAACAACTGACCTGGAGAACAGATCAAGGAGAGATAATATAAGAATTGTTGGACTACCTGAAAGTTATGATTAAAAAAAAAAAGTCTAGACATTGCACTCAAAGAAATTATTGAAGAAAATTGCCTTGAAGTTGTAGAACTAGAGGGTAAAATAGAAATTGGAAAAAATTCACTAATCACTACCTGAAAGAGATCCTACAATGAAAACTCACATGTACATTATAGATAAGTTTTAAACCTCCCAGGTCAAAGAGAAAATATTATAAGCAACTATAAACAATTACAAGATTGTAGAGGAAAAGTCAGGATAATAAAAGATTTAATAGCTTCTACATTAAAGACCAATAGGCATGGAATATAATATTCTGAAGAGCAAAGGAGCTGGGTTTAGTACCAAGACTAACCTACCCAGAAAACCTGAGTATAATCCTGCAAGGAAAAAATGTATTTAGTGAACTAAAGGACTTTCAGGTATTCTTTTTTTTCTTTTCTCTATCTATCTATCTATCAATCTGTTCATCTATTTATTTAGTTGTCCACTTATTTTTTTTGTTTGCTTATTTATTTATTTATGGTTTTCAGTTCTTTCAGGTATTCTTGAGGAAAAGACTAGAACCGAACTTGACTTAAAAAATCAGAAGAAACATGAAAGACTAATTATAAGGGATATAATAAGATTAAATTGTTAACTTTTATATGGAAAACTGATATTTGTAACTCATAAGAATGTTGTCATTACTAGGGTAGTTTGAAAGAGTATACATAGATTGAAGGCTTGGGGTTGAGTTGATTACATTGGAATGATCCTAAAAAATAAAATTGGAGAGGGAGAGGTAAAATGGAGCAAATTATCTCATAAAAAAGAGGAGTAAATGGAAGAAGAGTTATAGTGGAGGGGAGGATAGGGTGGAAAGTAGGTGTTGTAGGAACCTTATTCTGATTAGAATTGGGCTAAATAAGGAATAAAATACACATTTAGCAGGCTATAAAAGTTTTCTTAACATCCAGAGAAATAGGAGGGCAAGGGGATAGGATACAGGAAAGATTTTTAGAAGGGCGTGTGAATTAGGGAGGCAGTGTTCGGAAGTAAATTAGATTTCTGAGAAAGGAAGGAGGGAGGAGGAGAGTGGAGGGAGAGAGAGAGAGAGAGAGAGAGAGAGAGAGAGAGAGAGAGAGAGAGAGAGAAAGAGAGAGAGAGAGAGAGAGAGAGAGAGAGAGAGAAACTGAGGAAAAATACAATGGAAGGAAATACACAATTAGTAGTTATAATTTTTAATGTGAATAGTGGGACGGACTCATGAAATGAAATGAAAATGGATAGCAGAATGGAACAAAATCCAGAACCAATAATATGATCATTTTTGGGGGGGTGGGGCAATGAGGGTTACATGACTTGCCCAGGGTCACACAGCTAGTAAGTGTCAAGTGTCTGAGGTTGAATTTGAACTCAGGTCCTCTCGAATCCAGGGCTGGTGCTTTATCCACTGTGCCACCTAGCTGCCCCCCAGGGAATAAGTAATTCTTGTATGAACTGACTCACAGGCTTTCAGTGAGGAGGCTGATTCTTATTTTAACCTTATCTCTACTCACACAACTACCACCTTACTACAGCACCTCACCCCCCCCCAGCCCCTTTCTAACACTATTGCAATAGTTTTATAATTGGTTTTCCTGACTTAAGTCTCAGATCTGAACACATCACTCCCCTACTCAATAAACTCCTATGGCTCCCTATTACCTCTAGAATAAATCATAAAATCCTCCATGTGGAATTTAAACTCCTTTACAATCTGGCCTCTTTCTGCCTTTCCAGTCTTATACTTTACTCACCTCAATCAACTCTGCACTCCATATTGTCCTACTGGCCTATCCCTCATACCTGGAAGCTCTCCCTCCTACCTCTGACTCTAAGCTTCCATGGCTTCCTTCAAGACGTCTCACACACACACACACACACACACACACACACACACACACACAATTATAATGTATATTACACACATGTGTTATATGTATATATAACATATATGTGTATAATATATAAAATCATATAACATTGTATGTGTACATATATAAAATATAAATATATCATCTATAATGTCTATACATACTTATTGGCATATTAGCTCCCCCATTAGGTTGTGAGCTTCTTTGAAGGCAAGAACAGTGTCTTGATTTTCTTCAGAACTCAGTGCTTATCACACTACCTGGCACATTATAAAAGCTTAAAGTTAGGCTGTGTCATTAAATAAACTGTGATGTGGTATTTGCATAGCCCTGAGGTAATACAATGAGACTTTATATTTTAAAAATATAGTAGGGGCGGCTAGGTGGTACAGTGGATAAAGCACAGGCCCTGGATTCAGGAGGACCTGAGTTCAAATCCCGTCTCAGACACTTGACATTTACTAGCTGCGTGACCTTGGGCAAGTCACTTAACCCTCATTGCCTGGCCAAAAGAAAAAAAGAAAAGTAATTACATTTTAAAAAAATAAAAAATATATATAGTAAAGGCCTTTACTCTTAACATTCTGCATATATGTTTATTTCAATGTTACCCCTCCATTCATTCCCACTTTAATACATATATCTATGATGAATGCTATATAAACTTGGTTGTAATAGGAATTTGCTGCTTAATTCATGCCCCTAGCATAGAAATAGTCAATGAAAGCATTCTTATGATTAGGGGCCAATAAACAGATCCCAGGGAAAAGAACCTTCTAGGGAAAAGGGGACAGTAGCTTAAGTCCTAATTCAAAAGAGTAAGCAAGATGGTTGGCCAAGGCAAGTCAAGAGGTCTTAAGGTAATTAAATCTTAGGGCGAGGCAGAAAGTGAAAGGTGAAGTTCATGGCAGTGAGCTAAAATAGGGGAAATTAATATGATGTCAGGGACATGAAACTTTGAAGAGGAGACAGGTTTTCAAAAATGCTTGAATCCAAGTCTTGTTGGCTTTTTATCCACTATGCCACAGTGACTTGTTTAAGACTGAAGAAATCTGTCAGAAGTAGACCTATAGTAATTTGTGGAATTTATATCTGTAATTTTTACTATAAGAGGCAATGTGATTAAGTGGATAGTGAGCCACCCTCCAAGTTGGGAAGACCTGGGTTCAATTCCAACCTTTGACACATACTGGCTAATCCAGGTCCAGTCACTTAGCCTCTTAGTACTCTGGGCAACTCTCTTCTAACTATAAACTGGATAGGTTCTGACTTCTCTTGGTACAGTGTGTTTTCACAGCTAGAGTTCCCTGTGCCACTGAAATCATAGGTCCCATACCTATTCTAATACTTGAGTATATGTGTAAAACATTTTTGATAATGAAAGGCTGTGATAAATTTCTAGAAGATAATTTCTCAGTGGGGAGAGGAAACATCTGTGTTATGAGTCAGCAAAGAGAAAGAAGTTGACAGAGCTAGTATCCCGAGCTGGAAAAGATCTGATCCTTCATTAATGTTAAGGAAAAACAACATTGGTATCAAAATGTGCTGTTTGACTGAATTACCCCCAATTCTGCTGCAGACAGAATCCCCAAATCTGACTACCTCTATAAAGTTTAGGCTGAATACACAAAACCCTGCTGTGTAAGACCCCACAAATATTGCACCCAGAAGGCAATTAGGGGCTTTCCAGCCCAATTTTCATTTAGGCACAGGCTGTTTCCCACTGGCTCAGTTCAAAGGTCATACTATGCCACTGACTGCTTGTGTACTCTGGATGAGCCCCAAAAAGCCAAATTAGCCAAATCTGTACTGTAGGAGGCCAAAACTGCTGCTGGCAAGCAGTTTTCATCATTGTACTAATAAATTTATTTTCCTTTCAGTTTTGTGACACTTTATTTGATCTCTAGTCGTGGGGTCCTACTGGTGGGGGAAATTCTCCTTGAGTGTTCAAGGAATGAAATCTGAGAAATCCCCTAATACTGAGTGTGGAGCTCATCAGTTATCTTTTTTCCTCTGTGAGTGTTTGTTGGGGTAGAGACAAGAAATCCCGCGGACAAGAAATAGGAACTTTATGGGTGATACAAAAAGAGGGCATGGAATTTGAAATAGGAAGAAACTGAGTCTACTTTTGGCTGTTGGAAGAATGTGACACAATCAATAGATTCATTGGCATTTATTAAGTGTTTGCCATATGCTAGGAACATGGTGCTAGGCATACAATGACAAAAGAGAAACACACAAGGACCAGACTGTATATGAAACTGGGTATTCCTGAAGTCAGGGATGTTCTCCACTTTTTTTTTTTTGCAGGGCAATGGGGGTTAAGTGACTTGCCCAGGGTCACACAGCTAGTAAGTGTCAAGTGTCTGAGGTCATATTTGAACTCCTGAATCCAGGGCTGGTGCTTTATCCACTATGCCACCTAGTTGCCCCCTGTTCTCCACTTTCACTGACTGTTAGTTCTTATCTCTAGTTAGGCACCTCTCCTTATCCTCTCCCTTGAGTTTCTAGGCATATATTTACTTTTGGGCCAAATGTTTCTGGATTTCATCTGGCCTTTGAGACGGGGAAGTATCATAGTCTCTCTCTGCATCCCTTTCTCTAGATAAGAGAACTTGGGGCCAAAGTGAGTCATTTTCTTCTCAGGGGAAATATCATACTGCCAGGCTCTGAGTGCTCCTTCTTACTGTCCCAAAGGAAAGCTAAAGGTCAACCTGTCATAATCCTCAGCCTTCCTAATGATCAGCTGTGGATTCATAAATGTCTCTAAGCCTTCTTGAAGCTACTTCCTTATTTAGCCTGTGCATTCTCCTGGGGGCAGCAGATTCAGGATTTACTACCAGTTGTATAAGGTGGTACAGGTGAATTCTCCTTTCATCAGACCTTACATATTAAAAACTGGATTTACACAAAAAGGAATTAACAATGGCAAGATTCAATTCAACTCAATTCAACAGAAATGTATGAAATCCCTACTCTAGTCAAGTCGGGGCAGCTAGGTGGCACAGGGAATAGAGTGCTGGACCTAGTCCTAGTCGGAGAGACTCATCTTTGTGAGTTAAAACTGGTCTCAGATACTTACTAGCTGTATGACCTTGGGCTAGTCACTTAACCCTATATGCCTCAGTTTCCTCATCTTTAAAATGAGCTGGAGAGGGGGCAGCTAGATGGCATAGTGGATAAAGTACTGGCCCTGGATTCAAGAGGACCTGAGTTCAAATCCGGCCTCAGACACTTGACACTTACTAGCTGTGTGACCCTGGGCAAGTCACTTAACCCTCATTTCCCCACTAAAAAAAAAAAAAGAAAGAAAAGAAAAAATGGGCTGGAGAAGGAGATGGCAAAATATTCCAGGATTTTTGCTAAGAAAACCCCAGAAGGGATCACAAAGAGACAGTCATGACTGAAAAAAATGACTGAACAACAATCAAGACACTGCTTGAAGCTGAGAATACAAAGAGTATAAAAAAAAAAAATTAAAAACACCTGACATCAGGGTGCTTATATTCTTGCATGGATACATGTGATGGAGAGGGGAGAGATATAACACATAAACTTATACAAGATAATTTGGGAAGGGAGAGGACACAAGTGACTAGGGAGAATGGGAGGGCACTAGAATAAGAGAGGGCATTTGCAGTGGACACTGTGGATGTATATATTTGGCAACACTCATATTGGACTTCTTTGGTTTCTCCAAGATGCCCCAAGTAAATTCATTATTGTTAAATCTCGTCAGCTTACAAGATCCAATCAGACTTGTGTCTCATACCTCATTAGTGTCCTCTGCTCTTCTTGTTTTGTTTGTTTATTTTGTGGGGCAATGAGAGTTAAGTGACTTGACCAGGGTCACACAGCTAGTAAGTGTCAAGTGTCTGAGGCTGGATTTGAACTCAAGTCCTTCTGAATCCAGGGCCGGTGCTTTATCCACTGCGCCACCTAGCTGCCCCTAAACTAATGCGGAATCCTCTGCTCTTCTGATTGGAGGGGGGAGCCATAAACTCCTCCATTTAAGGAGGGTGGTAGGACATATATCTCTTCAGACATTTCATTTTCCACTCCACTGCACTCATTTTGGACTTCCCAACATGCAGAGTGCCATTTCCCCTAACTTTTTTGTTATTTGTTTTTTGTTTTTGTTTTTCAGGGCAATGGGGGATAAGTGACTTGCCCAGGGTCACATAGCCAGTAAGTGTCAAGTGTCTGAGGCCGGATTTGAACTCAGGAACTCCTGAATGCAGGGCCGGTGCTTTATCCACTGCGCCACCTAGCCACCCCCATCCCCTAACTTTTTCATCTTTCTTCTGTCTTTTCTGAAGAGACTATAAGTTCTCTGAGGGCAGGGACTTTCTTCCTTTTTTAATATTTTTAACTCCTGCTCTGACACATAGTAGGTGCTTAAAAAATGTTTAATGACTCCTTATTAACTCTTAATATGGAAGGAATTTAAGGATTCTAAAAGGGACACACAGAGGCAGAAGACGGAATGCTGAGTTTGGAATATAGCGTGTGAGTTTGTTTGGCTTGGATGGAGAGTAATGAGAGTTCATCACGGAAGTGAAGAAATCGAGGAAGGTCAGCTCCTGCTAGCCCATGAAGGGCCTGACAAAAGTGTCTCTGTTTTGCAAAAGGGCTCAACATAAGGTTCCTCCAAACAGCAAGCTCCCCAGGCACATTTCAAATGACATTCCTTTTCTATAACATTTGCATTTATATGCAACTTTTTGGAAACATCTCCATCGTTTCCTTTTGTTTGTACTAAAAGGTGCCTACTATTTAAGCACTTGATGAAGCTTGAAGCCACCACTCAGCAGGGATGTCAGAGAGCAGCCTGTGTTCAGTTTGGTTTCCCGATGTGTAATCCCTGAGCTGAGTCTTATCTGTAAGTGCAGAACTGGATTGGGGTTTGGGGTGAGCTTCTGTGCAGGGAACTCATGTCCCAGAAAAAAAAAATGATGGGGAGTGGGGTGGGCTAGAAAATAGTCTCTTGAAGCCCAATCAGGCTTTAAACTTCATTTGTTGTGTTTTTTCTTCTCACTCTATTTCCTGAGATCTCTTTAAATACAAAAAAGCAGGGGGAGAGAGGATATAATTAACATGGGGTGCTTAGTTTCTAGTCAGCATGTGAATATTAAGTCCCATATGGCAACGCAGGTTTTTAATTTAGCTATGTGCTCGAATTATTTATTGATCCCCATTAAAACGCCCCAACATATTCTGGCTTCATATTCTGGCCTGCATTTACTGCACAATCTTTTAAAAATGACATCTGCATTATAAACAGGGCTGGCTGTTTATACGTTATGAGTGTTGGCTTTCTGGGGATGGCCTGCGTCTCATCTTGGTCTTAGACTGTTTGGCCATAGCCAGTAATTAGGCGCAGATGAAGGCCAGTTCTTAGAGGCTTCCTTTGCCTACCCCCCCTTTTAAGGTGTCAAACCTGAGGGTGCTCAGATCTGTTGTACCAACAAGCAATGGGCTGATGTTGTTCAGTCTTCCACAGGGAAAAGATGCTAATGGATACAGAGTCCAGAGAGTATCAAAACAGAAATATTGGTAGCCAGGGAATACAACTGAATAGGAAGACAAACAATAAGTTGACAAGTAGTTTAAAGTATATGTGTGTGTGTGTGTGTGTGTGTGTGTGCACGTGCGTGTGTATTGTTGTGGGATGGGGGGAGTGGCAGTGAGCTAAAGTAGGGAAAACTAATTTTCATGGACCAAGTTGGATGGAGGATCGTGAGTCCAGGATAATTTGCCAGAGCAGAAAGGAACAGGTGTTTACCAAAGGTATAGGTAGAACAAGGTCCTAAAGTCCCAACATCTAGGGGGTGTCAGGCAACATAGATTAGATGATACAGTGGGAAAAGTGCTGGATTTAGAACCAGAAGAACCGGGTTCAAATCCCTGCTCAGATACTTACTGCCTGTGTGACCTTGGGCAGTGCAATTAACCTTTCTAGGCATCAATTTCCTCCTGTAAAATGAACCGGTTAGACAAAATGATCTCCAAGGACTCTTCTACTCCCAAGTCTGTAATCTCATTTTAGAAAACTTGGGAAACAAAGGAAATATGTACAGAGTTCAAATTCTGTTTTAGGCACCTACTAGCTGATTCTGGATGAGTCACTTCTCTTTGTTCAGTCATTTTTTCAGATGTGTTCAATTCTTTGTGACCTCATTTGGGGTTTTCTTGGTAAAGAAAGAGTGATTTGCCATTTCGTTCTCCAGCTCATTTTACAGATGAGGAAACTGATGCAAACAAAGTTAAGTGACTTTCCCAAGGTCATACAGCTAACAAGTGAAGCCGGATTTGAACAGGGGAAGATGATTCTTCCTGACTCCAGTCAAGCACTCTATAGACTGTGCCACCTAACTGTCTATGTACCACCCTTCTCTAAAAGCGTCAATTTCCTTATCTGTAGAATGAGGATAATAATAGTCCCTATCTCACACAGTTTATATCAGGCTCGAAATAGATAAAGTATTTAAAGTTCTATATAAATGTAGGCTATTATTATAAGATCTTAACTTATAGAGTCTGGTACCAAGTTCCATTGTCTATTATTCTAACTCCTTGTCTAATTCTGACTCCTTCTTAATCAAACTCTTGTGCCTAGCCCCTGACCCTAGGTCCAGGGCACTGGCCACTCTACTTTGCAATCTCTCTATGTAACTCTCTGGCCCAGAAATGTTTTTAAGGGTATAGATGAGTTTGAGGCCACAGCTAGAGATCCTCCTCAATATCTGGAGTGGCAGAGTGGGAAGTAGGGGGAAGGAGTAAAGCAGTCTCTGACAGATTGCTGCTTGTATCATACACTCATTAGTAACACTAATTAATGAACTCCACTTGCTTGCCCAATGAAGTCTGTTACTATTAATTTATAACCTGTGACATTCTCCAGCAAGCTAAATGTGAGGATTTAAAGGACCAATGGTGGTTTAAAGGGAGTGTGTGTGTGTGTGTGTGTGTGTGTGTGTGTAAGGACTGAGGAGGGAGGAGGATAGAAAACATTCTTGACATTCTCGGTTATCATTAAGGTTGCTCTGGAAGCTGCAAAAGCTATTGCTATCTACAGTCATGCACCTCCCCAAGGGAATCATAGAGAAATCCTAGAATTAATGCAGTTACAACAAGAAATTGCTAGTAGTTGTGATTTAACATTTAGGAATATGGCTCTAAAAACCTCATTAATGTTCAGTTAGCAACAAATAAGTGGTTCTGTGTCCTCACCCCTTTTTAACTGTTGCCTGGGTCTGGTACTGAGAAGCCATTAGTCTGTTCTGAGCAAATGCAATTATGTCAGCAGAGAAAGAATTGCAATGCATGTCTTGCACATAGGTGTCCAATATAATTCAACCAAAGATAGTCTTTGAACTTTCTCACTGATGGGCTGGGTGCATTTTACCATGAGAAGAATCATCCTTGAGGTGTCATTGCCACATCACTGGTATTATTAACTTGATCTTCCTGAAAATAACACACACAAAATACACCCTCCCCACTTCCTTCAGAGGGGCATCATGAAGATAATTAGGTAAAGTCTGCACAGTGTAGGGAGCATTATATAGAGATGGGGGAGGGGGTATCAGAAAATAGAGCTCCAGAACCCTTAGGAAGTAGGGAGAGGAAATAGGTATTTAACTTCATATAATCTGTTTTTTTTTCAAGGTTGGGATTATCCTTTCTCTCTTCTGGGGGTTTTGGGAAAGTTTCCAGGAAGTTATAGAGGTTGATTTTGGTTTGGGATTAGGGAGAAGGAAAGGGAATCATTTAGAAAACCATGAATGCTACTGAAAGGCAACAGGGTAGAGTGGTTAGAACAGTGAACTGGAATCAGGAAGCCCTGGATTCAAATTCTACCTCACATTCTTACTGGCTGTGTCCTGGAGCAAATCACTTAACTTTTTTAAGCCTCAGTCTCCTCATCTATAAAATAGGGATGATAATGGTCCCTTCCTCACAGGGTTGTTGTGAAGCTCAAATGAGGTAATGCAGCATAGTACAGTGGGAAGAGCTATGGCTGACTCTGGAGTCAGAGGATGTGGGTTCAAATCCTCCCTTTGCCATCTACTACCCTGTATGACCTTGGGCAAATTTCTCAGTTTTCTCATCTGTAAAATGAGGGGGTTGGATTAAATGACCACTGAGGATGTCTTCAGCTTTGGATTTATGACCCTTTGATCCTATGTTAAGGGGTCCATATACCTTGAAGCATTAAATTAAGACAAGTTCATTTTAACTGGGGGACTAGGTAGCTACTCCCATAGAACATAACACTATGTCTGTCCATGAACTGGGCTCCTGATGCTCTGTTTTCTGCTAGAGGACAATTTCTCTCTTGAAATCTTGGCACAATCTTCCACTGGGATTGAGGGGTAGACCTTTGGGATTAGTCAAGCTTTGCTTGTACCTGTCAGGAACTTTGGTTTACACACTAAGATACCTTCTGAGATCATCTCATATTTACATTGCATATATCTTGTATGTACAGAGTTGTTTGCATGTTGTGAGCTTCAATCTCTCTCCAACTCTACACACACTTCACATAGTATGTGAAAATAATAATAGTTTATCAAATGCTTTTTGACTAATTGATTATCAAAGTTGACTTTTGATCAAAAGAACTTCATTTGTCTTAAGACACAGCACACTATGGACTCACAACCACTTCTTTAGAGCAGGAGGGCACCTTGTCTGAACAGGGCCAATGCCATACCACCTGGATTGTGTGATTTTACAGAGAAGATGGATAATTGTATTGTAGAAGAAATGAGTAAACCAGGAGGAAAGATCTCTCCAGAAAAAAAAAAAAGTAACATTAGAGGTGAAAGAAGGAGAGCTAATGGATTGTGTAACTGAACCCTCAGTCTATGTTTTATTCAATAACAGTATAAGCCCATTGATACTATCTTGAAGGAGGTATTTATTTTTTTTTATTTTAGGGTGTTTTTTTTTTTTGGTGAGGCAATTGGGATTAAGTGACTTGCCCAGGGTCACACAGCTAGTAAGTGTTAAGTGTCTGAGGCTAGATTTGAACTCAGGTCCTCCTGACTCCAGGGCTGGTGCTCTATCCACTGTGCCATTTAGCTGCCCCAGAAGGAGGTCTTTATGATCATGGAAACCTCCTGCCTCTCCTGAATATTCTGAACAAGTTACACTCCCAAGGTTAAGACAATTCTTCCCTGCCACACCCAGTCATTTCATATCACATCCCTAATCTGTGAACTCCCAAATAAAGTGGCTGAGCAGCCCCACCTGCAAGGCTCTTTTTGCCTCTGGAAATGTATCTCTCCCTTTGTACATTGGAGTTGCTTCCCATTTGCCAAAGGCCCAAATAGATGATGCTACTTAAACTTTTATTTTTTTTCTAGCCTTGCCTCTTGATTTATTGACCTCCAGTAGAACCTAGGTAGGACCCAGGTGGGAGGAATTACTCTCCAGGAAGATCTTAGGATCTCTGCACTGAGGGGATCCATTTTCACCATGCCTCAGAGAGATTCCTGGCATCATCTCACAGGATCTTTTCTTTGGTTCCTGTGAAAAAGGAGATGGTCCTGGGAGAGTGGTCTTTGGATTGTTACCAGGGGAGATGTCTGTTTTTCTCATTTTTGCCACTGAGCTCTTTTTATTCTGCACCCAAAATGAACCTCAAGAAAGTCCGGAGAATAATCTGTGATATCAGGAAGAATTTATTTGTAAGTCCACTTAATCATTAACTACTTAATTCTGTTTCAGTCCTTACTTTACTTTTTAGATCTTTTTTTTTTTTGATGAAGAATGTGGTGAATAGAGTCCTCTTTCCTGGGGGGAAAGTTTCCCAGGAAAGTAATAATTCTTTGGCATTTTAGATTTTTTTATGCCAATCACCCCAATTTTTCTGAAAGGTTGACTCTCTGTGTTCATAAAACATACTGTAGTTTTCTAGAGGGGTTTCTAAATACAGTAGGTTATTGTAGAGTAAGTCATCATACCATTGATTTGGGTATACTACTTATAGTTTCCTTATAAATAAATATTGAAATGCACCATGATATAAAAGAGAGAGGGAAAACTAAAGTAAAGTTTGGGTATTGGCTCCAGTACTTAACATCCATTTCATAATAGGTGTTTAATAATGTTAACTGATCGATTTCTGTAAATAAAGCACTTTGCAAAACTTATAGCTATATGAATGTGAGTCTTATCACCACCCTCCCCTTACTCTCACCCCTGTCACAATCTCTTCTTCTCTTGGGAGTAATTGGAAATGGGTTAAATGTACCAATTGCTTCTCAGCAAAGAGTTTTGTAACTGCAAAGGTATTATCACACAACACATTTCCCTACTTCTCACTTCCCCTCCTCCCCACTAATTTAGAAGAATGGTAGCAGCCTGAGGGCATTTATATTGAAAGAAATGCAGCTGGTAATGGAAAGGAACTGAAAAAGGAAAAGCCAGAGAGGTGGTAAGAATACAGAAAAGAACTATACAGGAAAGATCTTAACATCACTAATAACCATCATGTTACTGTGTGGTTCCTGATGTAGAACCAGACTTCCTGGAGAATGAAGTCAAGTGGGCCTTAGAAGTATTGCTAACAATAAGCCTAGTGAAGATGACAAATTCCAGCTGAGTTATTTAAAACCCTAAAAGATGATGCTGTTAAAGTACTGCACTCAGTATGTCAGCAAATTTGGAAAAGTCAACAGTAGCCACTGGTTTGGAAAAGATGAACTTACATCCCAATCCTAAAAAAGGACAATGCCAAGGAATGTCCAAATTGCTGAACAGTTACACTCATTTCACATGCCATCAAGTTTGTGCTTAAGATTCTGCAAGCTAAGCTTCAGCAATATGTAAACTAAGAATTACCAGAAGAGCAGGTTGGTTTTTTAAAGAGACAGAGGAACTAGAGACCAAATTGCCAACATTTGCTGGATTATGGAGAAAGTAAGGGTGTTCCAGGAAAAAAAAACTGCTTCATTGGCTACATTAAAGCTGTGTGGATTACAACAAAGTGCGTAAAGTTCTCAAAGAGATGGTAGTACCAGATCATCCTACTTGTCTTCTGAGGGACCTGTATGTGGACCAAAAAGCAATAGTTAGAACCAAAGAAGGAACAACTGATTGGCTTAAGATTGAAAAAGGAGTATGACAAGGCTGTATATTATCACTTTATTTAACTTATATGCAGAGTACATCATGCAAAATGCCAGGCTGGATGAATCAAAAAACCAAAATTAAGGTTGCCAGGAGAAATATCAACAATCTCAGATGTGCAGATGATACCACTCTGATGGCAGAAAGTGAAAAAGAATTAAGAAGCCTCCTGATGAAGGTGAAAGAGGAGAATATAGAGGCTGGCTTGAAGCTTAACATCCAAAACACAAAATCTTGGCAACTGGTCCCGTAGCTTCCTGGCAAAGAGAGGGAGAAGAAATGGAAGCAGTGTCAGATTTTATATTCTTGGGCTCAAAGATCATTGCAGATGATGACTACAGCCATGAAATTAAAAGATGCTTGCTCCTTGGAAGAAAGGCTATGAAAAATCTGAGCAGCATACAAAAAAGCAGAGCTATCACCTTGCTGACAAAAGTCTATATACTCAAAGCTATGGTTTTACTAGTAGCAATATATGACTATGAGAGTTAAACTATAAGGAAAGCTGAATGCCACAGAATTGAGTCCCTTGGACAGCAAGAAGATCAAATCAGTCAATACTTAAAGAAATTAATTCACACTACTCACTAGGTCAAATGATGAAGCTTAAATACTTTGGCCAAATAATAAGAAGACAGGCCTCATTGGAAAAGATCAGGATGCTGGGAAAGATTGAAGGCAAAAGGAAAAGAGGGCAGCAGAGAATAAGATGGATAGATAGTGTCATGGAAACAACAGACACAAACTTCAACAAACTTTGAAAGACTGTGGAGAATGGAAGGGCCTGAAGGATTGGACATGACTGAATCACAACAATAACAAAAGAGAGGTGGCAACTGTAGGATGAAGAAGCTAATGGATCTTCACTGGCCTTGACCTGACCTCCATCTTCCTTGTTATACTGTTTAGATCTTATGGGGCAGCCAAGTGGCACAGTGGATAGATCTTAAGGTAAAATCTGGCCTTAGATAATCACTACATGTTTGACTGTGAGAAAGTTCCTTAATTTCTATTTCAATCAATAAACATTAAATGCCTACTATGTGCAAAGCACTGTGCTAAGCACTGGGGATTCAAAAAGGGGCAAAAGACAGTCCTTCCCTCTCAAGGAGCATCTATCTTCTAGGGTTGTTTTTTTAATTTTTTTTCTGTGTGAGGCAATTGGGGTTAAGTTACTTGCCCAGGGTCACAGAGCTAGTAAGTGTTAAGTGTCTGAGGTTGGATTCAAACTCAGGTCCTCCTGAATCCAGGGCTGGTGATCTATCCACTGAGCCACCTACCTGCCCCAAGGGTTGTTTTAAAGATCAAATGAGATAATATTTGTAAATTGTTTAGCATAGTG
Organism: Dromiciops gliroides; assembly: GCF_019393635.1. Lineage (NCBI taxonomy): Eukaryota > Metazoa > Chordata > Mammalia > Microbiotheria > Microbiotheriidae > Dromiciops > Dromiciops gliroides. Next base: position 135,465,950 of record NC_057864.1, read on the forward strand.
AGTGTCATAAACAGGTACTTACTAAATTCTTATTTCCTTCCCTTACCTTCCCAGTAGTCCTTTTATCCTCCTAGACATTTTAGCTAAGAGTCTATTTTACAAATATTGGTCCTGAAGTTCTATATGCATGCTACCAAACAATAATCATTAGGCCAAGTTGATCTTCACTCTGAGTAGACTTTTTCCAAACCCTCATCCTTGCTTCTTTCTGCCACTCCCCACTTTTAACATTATATGAGTTTGTAAAAATACACTCCAACTGAGTCATCTCAAAAACATCCCTTTTTCCTATATTGTTTGACCTTCCCTTTTGAAGACGACCAATGATATCACAATGTTGGAGTCAGGGCATTGTGTATTCAGTTTTGGCTGATCAGACCAATACATGTTTAGAAGACACTATGATAGTGGGCAGCTAGGTGGCACAGTGGATAAAGCACCAGCCCTGGATTCAGGAAGACCTTAGTTCAAATCTGGCCTCAGACACTTGACACTTAACTAGTGTGTGACCCTGGGCAAGTCACTTAACCCCCATTGCCTCACCCCCCCCCCCAAAAAAGACACTACCAAAGATCAGGCATTAGAAGATTTAGAGTGGAAGTGACTCTGGATTTGGGCAGCTCATGTTTCCTTTGTTCATCTATGGTTCTGCTTTGTTCAGAGGGTATAGCACCTTCTTTGTGGGCATGCCATATTGGATGGTCCTATGCCAGCATTTCCCATGTCTTATTGTGCACACTAAAGTTCTTCAGAGTTACCTTGAGAGTGTCCTTATATTTTTTCTTCTGATTGCCATGTGAGCAGTTACCTTGTGTGAGTTCTCTGTAAAATAGTCTTTTAGGTAAGTATGTGTTTGGCAATTGAACTATGTGCCCAGTACATCGGAGTTGCACTCTCTGGAACAGAGTTTGAGTGCTTGGCAGTTCACCTCTAGAGAGGACCTCAGTTTCTGGTTACTTCTCTTGCCGGGTAATCTTCAGGGTCTTCCTGAGACAATTCAAGTGGAAGTGGTTCAGTTTTCTGGCATGGCACTGATAGACTGTCCCAGTTTCAAAGGTATACAACAGTGGAGTTAGCACAGTGGCTCTGTAAAACTTTAGTTTAGTATGCAGCCTGATACCTCTTCTCTCCCATACTTTCTTCTGGGGCCTCCCAAATGCTGAGCTAGATCTGGCAATGCATGCATTAACCTGATCATCTATGTGAACAGCCCTGGAGAGTATACTGCCAAGGTAAGTGAACTCATTCATTCACAGCATTCAAAATTTCTCCATTTACTGTGGCCAATGGTTCAAGGTATGGTGCGGGCTGGTGGAGGACCTCTGTTTTCTTGGTGTTGATTGTCAGTCCAAAACTAGCAGTCAGCAACAGTGGAGCGGAAGAGGAGTGGGTATCTTGCAGAGACTTAGTGTACAGCATTACATTTGCTGATCTGGGCTAGACTGCCAGTAAACATCAGGATTGATTTAATGAAAATGATGGGGAAATTCAGAAGGTGCTAAATGAGAAATGAGACCTCCAAATATCATGCTGAAGAGCATCAGAGCAAGCACACAGCAGGATAGTTTGTCTGTCTCCAAGAAGGCAGTGTTTAACTCCATCAAAAGCAAAGTGAAAGTGAAACTCAGAGAGATGCAAGATTCTTGGCTCAGCAAGAAGGCAGATGAAATTCAATTCTACATTGACAGCAGTGATTGCAAGCACTTCTATGATTCCCTGAAGACAATTTATGGGCCAAACACCTCTGGGATATTTCAACTAATCAATGCTAATGGAACCAAACTGATCAAGGACAAGGACATGACCCTGGAGAGGTGGGCTGAGTGCTTCCATAGTATTTCTTTATTTGGGGCAATGAGGGTTAAGTGACTTGACCAGGGTCACATAGCTAGTAAGTGTCAAGCATCTGAGGATGGATTTGAACTCAGGTCCTCCTGAATCCAGGGCCAGTACTTTATCTACTGTGTCACCTAGCTGCCCTCTCCATAGTGTTCTTAAAAGACTGTCATCAACCAATGCTGAAGCCATTGATTGTATGCCTCAAGTCTGTAATTAGTTCTTCTTGAGCTGAACCTCCAACCATAGAAAAGGTATTGAATGCTATCAAGATCCTCTCAAGTGGCAAAGTGCCATTCCAGCAGAGATCTGCAAGGCAGGGGATCCATTGTTCATACAGAAGCTGACAGAAATCTTTAGATTATATGGCAAGTGAAGTTATCATCCAGGAGCTTAAGGATGCCTTTACTGTCCATCTTTATAAAGGAAAAGAAAACAGGCTGTCATGTGACAACCATAGGAGGATTTCTTTCCTAGTCATTGCTGGCAAGATCCTTGCCAGAATCCTTCTTAATTGGCTGATTAATCATCTGGGAGATGGGCCCCTGCTCAAGAGACAGTATGGCTTTAGAAAGGGTTACAGAATGGCTGACATGGTGTTTGCTGCCCAACAACTCCAGGAGAAATTCCAGGAGCAGAACAGAGGTCTGGACACAACATTTGTCAACCTGACCAAAGCCTTTGATACTGTCAGTCGTCAGGGCCTGTGGAATATCATGGTGAAATTGGGTTGCCCAGAGACATTCAACATCTTATGCCAGTTTCATGATGGCATATGCTTACACAAGTTCTGAATGAAGGGAAATGCTCTCATGCCTTCCCAGTTACCAATGGAGTAAAGCAGGATTGTGTGCTTGCTCTGGTGCTCTTCAGCATGATATTTTCTGTGATGTTATCAGAAGCCTTCAATGAGGACAAAACAGCATCAAGATCAGCTTCTACACTAATGATAAACTAACTTGAAAAGGCTACAAGCCAAGACCAAAGGGAGTTGGTGCACAGCTTTTTGTTTGTAGATGATTGTGCACTCAAGGAAGCCTTGGGGTTCAAAATGCAATAGAATATAGATAGATTCTCTGCTGTCTGTGCTAATGTTGGCCTGACAGTCAAGTCCTATGTAACTCAAACCTCAGAGTCCATTGGTATGGAACTCTTTCTTCATTGGTGGAGATGGGTTACTTAGTGCCCTATGCCTCTCTGTGGGGCAAAGTTGGTGAAATCTAGAGAAAAGAGATCTTGTCTTCCTTCTGGCTTACAGCTTCAAGAGAGAACTTTCCAACCTCTCTTCAGGTCCCTGAAGGGAGAGAGACTCTGGGAAGAAGTTGGCATATAGAGAAGCTGGCAATCTCTATCATGTCCCTACTCTCAGCTCGTTACACTAGAGACTTCAGGAAATTCCACATTAGCTGAGATCTGAGGCTCATTTAGTTGATCCAAGTTATCCCTCTTCCAAAAGAAGAGTTCATTTACTCTATATTATCTGGTATACATAATTTATATGTATATTTTGATTTCTGCTTTGTTATAGACTTGGATAAAGGGGGTTTATTTGCTATTTGCTATATATATTCATTGTACGACTGGTATGTGGTGGGAAGGGATTCAAGCTGTGGTTAAATAGCTTGGGATGCTCTTTCCTTGTTAAAGGCTAGCAATCAGGAGTTCATCTTGAATCTAAAAATTATTTCTCCTAGATTTAGTTTTTTAAGGGAGCAGATAGATATAGCCTATATCCCCTTTCTCTGAGGAGAGCAGAGTAGTCAACATCTGGCCCTAACCTCATGCTTCCTTCTCTTCCTGCTAAAAAACAGTATCCCTTGGAGAAGAGTGGCAGAAAGACACTCTAGTTATATCTATTCCTGGCCTCCCTGTGAGTCACATTTAGACAAACTCACCTATCTGGGCAAAATAAAAACTATATACTCCCTCCCATTGACTGCTATCCCACTCCTGCCACCCCCAATCTCCTTGCAATAATCCTCTTCTCTTTTTTTTTTTTTTTTTTGCAGGGCAATGAGGGTTAATTGACTTGCCCAGGGTCACACAGCTAGTAAATGTCAAGAGTCTGAGGCCGGCTTTGAACTCAGGTCCTCCTGAATCCAGGGCCAGTGTTTTATCCACTGCACCACCTAGCAGCCTCTAATCCTCTTCTCTTACAAGGTCTGAATGGTCTACTTCTTACTAGCAGCTCCATAGTTGAGCTCCCATTCTTTTGTCAGACTGCAGGCAAATTTCAATGAACATTATATCTTAACATTATGCTGCTATATAATATGCCTTGTTTAGAATTTCTGTTGGATAAATTCATGAGTGTTTATAGTCCAAAACATGAAATTTATAGTATTATCTTTTCCATAAAAGCACAGAATAGTTTGATCATGACATTTCTTTGTGAATTTCTCTATGTTAGTGGTCTGTAGAATTTCTCTCAAACTGTATTTTGCCATTTTTTCTCAATACTTTTAGGCAGTTTTCCTCTGTGATTCCTTGAAATATAGTATTCAGATTTTTTTCTTTTTTTTTGGTTAAGGTTTACTGGAAATCTTAACCTTCAATTATCCCCTGGGATACTCTCTTTGAGTTTAATATTCTTGATTTGTAGAGTTTGCAGGTGTTTCTCGGTAGTATTTTATTTTTCAATTACATGTAAAGATTGTTTTCAACATTCATTTTTTAAAGATTTTTGAGTTCCAAATTATTTTTCTCCCTCCCCTTTCCTCCTCCCTCTCCAAGATGGCAAACAATCAGATATAGGTTTTATATATATATATATATATATATATATATACACACACACACACACATACACACACACATACACACACACATATACATATACATACACAATCATGTTATACATATTTCCATATTAGTCATGTTGTAAAAGAAGAATCAGAACAAAAGGAAAAACCACAAGAGAGAAAAAATAACAACAACAAATAAAGTGAAAATAGTACATTTTAATCTGCATTCAGACTCCATAGTTCTTTTTCTGGATGTGGAGAGCAATTTCCATCATAAGTCTTGTGAGAAAATAATTATTAATAATGGATTTTGGGGGGGCAGTTAGGTGGTACAGAGGATAGAGCACCGGCCCTGGATTCAGGAGGACCTGAGTTCAAATCCGGCCTCAGACATTTGACACTTACTAGCTGTGTGACCCTGGGCAAGTCACTTAACCCCGATTTCCTCACCAAAAATAAAACAAAAACAAAAACAAAATAATGGATTTCTAGAGGGGACCCAGAGATCAGTTTCAGTCCTTTTTCTCCCCTTCCCCGCCCCCCCCCCAAGTTCAGCTCTTGTCTGGGACAAGCTCAAGGGAACAAAAACAAAAGAAATGGACATAGACTCTTTTGTCTAGCTCAGTGAAGGACCACACCTAGGTAATGGACTTCTTAGTTTTTTGCATACTTTTCCCTAAGGTCATCTGTAGAGTTCATTTTAATTTAGACCCCACTCAAGTCATGTCAATCAATGGAATTGAATGATGCTAACCAGTTAGTTTTACAGAGCCACTGTGCTAACTCCTCTATCAAAAGAGGAAAAAAAACCTTGGCCATGCCAGGACCCGGCTCTCTCTTGCCTTGCTCTCTTGCTTTGGACACTCTCTCTTGGTGTACACTCTTCCTTTTAGGACAATGTAGGTCTGAAAGCCTGAGACCATGAGAAGTTAGGGAGATATGTGGTCAATATTATACTAATATATAATATTAATTAATAATAAATGCTTACTGCCCAAACTGATGCAATACCAATCAATTAATTCATAAAACACAGTAATAGCAGTTAATAGCAATTAATTTCTAAAACACAGCCTTTTGGAATTGTCTTGGATTATTGTTTTGCTGAGAACTACATCTTTCACAGCTGATCATCACACAATGTTGCTGTTACTGTGTACCATGTTCTCTTGATTCCGCTCATTTCACTCAGAATCAGTTTATGTAAGTCCAGGTTTTTCGGAAATCTGCCTGCTCTTCATTTCTTATAGCACAACAGTATTCTATCACACTCATATACCAAAACTTGTTCAGTCATTCCCCAATTGATGGGCATCCCCTTAATTTCCAATTCTTTGCCACCATAAAAAGCTGCTATAAATATTTTTGTACATGTGGGTCCTTTCCCCTTTTTTTATGATCTCTTTGGGACACAGACCTAGTAGTGGTATTGCTGGGTCAAAGGGTATTGTAAAAATATTTTGACTGACTGAGGCTAATTTGGGGGGGACTAATCTGACTGGGGTACTTAATCTGGGACTTTTGCTGACTGGCTATCTGACTGCTATTAATTTAATATGGGCCATTTATAAAGTTCCACCACACTGCTCCCAAATTGATAAGCAAAATATTAAGAAGCCTCTTAACTAAATAATCAAAACAGAGTTTATTTATGAGATACTATTTAGACATAAAAATACAGGGAAATAAAATGTACAACCTGACTGCTTTCAGGTGCTTCCACTTGCTGCCCCTGGAACTTTTTTAATACAATAAGGGCCTTAGCCGCCTCTTGCCTTAGGGTATGTTCCACTTTCCCTGCTCAGTTACTTTCTAACTCCGAGCCCCTTTCACTTTGTAAATTCCCCTGCGTCTAACTTTCCTCTCCTCACTGCCACTGCTGAACCTCTGTGTTTCTCTCTCACCGACCTCTCCTTCCATTCTCCTAGTGCTCCAGCGTCCTTCTCTATTCCCTTCGTCTCATCAGTCCCCCTGCTGTCTCTAGTCTCCAGAGTCCTCCTTAATCTTGTCCTTTGGCCTCCTCTTCTCTGTTCCCATTCCTTCTCATCTACCTGCCCCCTTTACTGTCTAACTCCCAGGTCTATATATATCTTTCTTCTCTCCACTCAAATCTCGGGGTTTTTTGCACCCCCACACCCACCAAGCTAATCCGCCAGCCAGGGCTGTGGCTGGGGGGATGGGGACGCTAGAGTGTCTTGTGTGTACCATACCCAGGGCTTCAGGGGCCTGTGCCCCCTACTGTGTGCCCGGGACCTCGGCACAGGCTACGCCAGAGCCTGGCCTGGACAAGCCCAGGATCTCTGGGGTAGATTCTCTCAGGGTGGAGGGAGCTGGGGGCTTTTCCCCCCCAGCTGTCTGACCTGGAGTCTCATACAGCCCACAGGGCTTTTTGGCTCAGCTGAAGCTGAGGGGGAGGGGCACCAGCCCCTCCCACACAAAAAAGCCTAAGGCTTTCTAATCTCAGCCCAAAGGTAGGGTCCCCAAATCAAAATAAATTTCCACAGTATGCAGTTTTGTAAACCTTTGAGCATAGTTCCAAATTGCTTTCCAGAGTGGTTAGGTCAGTTCGCAACTCCACCAACAATGTATTAGTGTTTCACATCTTCTTCAACCTTTATCATTTCCTTTTTTTTTTTTTTTGGGTCATATTAGCCAGTCTGATAGGTGTGAGGTGGTACCTCAGAACTGTTTTTAATGTGCATTCCTCTAATCAATAGTGATTTAGAGCATTTTTTCATATGAGTTTAGATATTATAGCTCATTGTCTTGATTGTATTCAACTAATATTTCTTCTGCCTCTGAATTTCTATGTTCCAGTTATGTCATTTTGTTTTTCAGAAAATCTACTTTTTTAGAGTGTTTGTGTTATTTGTTCTAAATTCTCTGTTCTCTTGTTGGTTTTATTACTTTCTTCAGTCCATATTCCTGCCCCCCTCCCTTTTTTTAGCGTTTTGTTTTAATTCTTTCATTGTTCCTAGAATTTTAACATAGATTTAGATCTACAAGAGACCTTAGAGGTTGTCTAAAGTCACTCCACCCAAAATCTTCCAATATTGGGAGAAACAACCTTGTTCAGTGGAGTTGAATAGAATGAGATGCAAAGTCCAGGTTCTGCCCTGTATAAAGGAAGGTTTTGGGTGGAGTTTAGTGCTCTACACTCTAGCCCCTTAATCAGAGGTTAGAAAAATAGGGGGCTGATTCTGAACTCTGGACTCTATTTTCATCTTCAGCTCTGCTTGGTCTCAACTCTGTGGAACAAGATGTTTCTTCTAAAATAAGCTGATCACCAGAAATCTCCTCATCATGTTGTTTAGCTCAGCCTCTAATATACTCAACACCTTCCTCTTTAAAGAATTACATCCTCTTCCACACAAATCTAATTAGAATAAAATAATATTTTATATAGGCACTAGGGAAAGGAAACCAAAAGAGAAGAGTCCTTAGACTTCTTTTCATGGGGAGAAGGCATGGCACAGAGGCATGGTTCTCTGAGATACCTAACGTTCGAGCAGGAGATAGGCAGATACTTTTATAGAGGACCAATGGTGGTCTGATGGGATGACTGTGGAAAGTTCCTTTATTGGGTGAGGACCATCCCCAATAGTGGCTGGGGAAGTTGGGTGAGAGGTGGCTCTGACGTCCCAAGCCATCTCTGTCCCCCTCAAGCCACAAAGGTAGCAGCCACACCTAATCTTATCTCCCTGAGGGGTGGGGGAGACTGGAATGAAGGGTGATGGTCCTGGAACTAACAGTGCAGATTGGATACCACTTATCTCTTTAGGTGTGTTTGTCCTTTGGTTTAGTTTCTTAAGGAGAAGGTTCCTTGATTTCCTCCAGAAAACTTCTGAGGTACCCCAGGCCCATAACATGCCCCTTTTGACTAAACTTCAACTAATAAGTCCTCATTCACTATATTCTTTCCCCAAGAGAATAAATAGATCTTATTGTTCTCCTTAGCAAATACCTCGGCATCCTTGTCCTTGGTAAACCCTTCCTGTGTCTTTAAGCTGCCTATTATAGTATTTGCTTTAGATTAATTTGGATAACGCTAATAAAATAGACATCATCCTGTAATCAGTGAGCAAAGAAAACCTTATATACCCTCAGAAAGAGGGAGTCTCTGAGCTTCTTTTTAGGAAGGAGTCTCCAGCATGATCATGTTTAATTCTTCTTGGGACAAAATGAATTGGTATTATATTTTTCCTGTCTGTCTCTGATCTGGGTTTTCTTGTAGGACATTTTGTTCTCTGATCTGTTTTTTTGGTAGGAAACAGGTATCGAAACAAATTGTAGGAAATATTATAAAATTAATTTCTCTGATCCGTTTATTTTTTTCATAGGAGACAGGCAAATAAAAACTATATTTAATTTTCAACATTATTTAGGATGAAGAAACTGAGGCCAAGAGAAGTTGCAACTTATTCAAGTTCCCATAGCTAGTTAGAGGTTGAACCTAGTTGAGAAGTGAAGTTTTCTGAAATACAAATCCATGCTCTCTGGCCTCTATGGTCCACATTTTTTTCCCCCCTTAAATTCTTGATATTGATTGAAATGTAAGCCGTTTCGGCACTCTGGGAGGAAGAAGAATTCACATACTCCCTTCAGAATCAAGATCTGAGAAAATATTTTAGACCAGCTGTCAAAGCAAAGGGAAGGAAGCAGTATAGCCCCACTGTGCTATTTGACAGGCCGTTGTGAAGCTGAGCACCAAAAGCACTTAGATACAGGCTCTAATAGGCTACCAGTGGTGTCTGAGGTCCAGAAAGAATGTATGTATGGGAATAAGATAACAAACTTGAAATAAGATCAGGGAAAGGACATAGCCTTCAGAGTTCCCCGAATGTTCAGAACATCAAGACTGCAGGGGGCTTCATATATATCAAAGTAAACTTCAGGTTTATTCAATAATTGGTAAGTGAGAAATTCCCAAAGCATTCTTAATAAGCCTGTAGCAACAGAGAGTGTGAGAAGAATCTGATTAGCCAAGTGAGATATGATAGCCGATCTGTCTTGCAACATTAACTTAGCAATAATGTTAACAGGTCAAATCTTCTGCAGCGTGTTAATGCCCTGATGTCAAGAAAGCTTGCTTGAGTTTGGCTGGTTATAAGGCCGATTTTCAAATGTCACGAGGCCCTGTTTGATTATAACGTCCTTTGTCCTCATGATGCCAGGCACCTTGCACATTGAATAATTGCCTGGAAAGATAATGAAGGGCTGAAGAAATTGTTCAGAAGCCTAGCTTATATACGAATTGAGCCTTTTGGGTAACTGACATTTCCTTTAAATATAAAAAGCGTCTTGAGTGTCATAATTACAAGCCCATTGTTTTGCTTTTGCCTGACTTGTAGAATGGAGAGCTGTGAAGGGCCTTGCTTCACCCAAGTTAGAATATAAGCTCCTGTTTCAATTTTGTCTTTGTAGCCATAACAGTTGAGAAGGCAGTGTGGCATATTTCATAGGGAGCCAGATTCAAAGCCAAGAAGACCTTATTTCAAATCCTACACTGATTTCTGACCCTGACCTCTGACTCAGTATGACCCCTGAGAAGTCACTCAGTTTCTCAGTGCTCTAGACAATTTTCTAAGACTATAGATTACAGAGGAGGTGCCAACCTGAACTGGTAGCAAGAGTTTCTTCACTTGTAAGTGCTTTGTGCTAATGAAATCATAAGTCTAGTTCTTAGTTCCTGTCCCTGTGCTGGACCCAGCACACAGCAGAATGCCTGGAATGTTGTGAGTACTTATTAACTACTTGATCAATTGGAGCAAATTTGTATTTAGATGATAGGATCACAGATAGAGACATAGAAGGGATCTTGTCAGTCATCTAGTGTAACCCCCTCATTATAAAGATGAGAAAACAGACTCAGGGAAGATGAGTGACTTGGGCTGAAAGTAACAAAAGACAGTAAGTGACAAAGACATGATTTGAATTCGAGTCTTTGGACTCCAAAAACCCTCACTCCTCCCCAACCACCTACATAATCTCAGATCTGGAAGAGCCCACAGAAACCATTAATCCAACAAATAACTAAACAATTATTTCCTTTACAAGATAACTGCCAATTGAACTGGTCATTCAGTCATTGCCTGAAGACTTTTAATGAGGGGGATCCTATGACTTCTCAAGGAGCCATCATTGCACTTCTCTGGTTGTTAGAAAGTTGTTCTTTTTATCAGGCCCAAATCTGCCCCTCAGCTACTTTTGCCCATTGTTCCTAGTTTTGCCTTCTGGGGCCAAGCATTAGTTTGTTACATTCTTCTGAATCCCATGCCTTTAAATACTTGAAAAAAACCTATAAGATTTGTAAGAGGGCTTGCCTGCCCATACCCAGATCTTTTAATATGGATGTGCTCTGTTTCTCTGAATTCCTATAACTTCACATATAGGGAAGCCTCCATGGATTGGCTGCACTGCCAGAAAGAGGCTGCATTTTAAAAACTGATTATATTGAGAAGGTTTCTCTTTTTTCCTGGGTGCTTTTTCCTGTGAGCTCTTTCCTGTTGTGTCCAGAAGGTGAGAGTCACAGTTCACCCAAATTGTAGGTGCCATGAACTGAACTGGGAGAGGGGACAGGGTCTCTTTCTGTGTTGTTTATCCTTTTCAGTTTTATGTGCTGGCAGTGATCTCTCAAGGAACCTTGGAGTTCCAGCCACATCACCTTCAAGCCATGGTTGCCTGAAGGGATGGTGCAGTAGGCCAGCCCGTCCTGGAAGTGTGAAGAAGCCAAGGTGCCCAGGACTCAAGCCCAAGGAGGGTTTTGGACTATGTTCCATAAGCATTGAGCTAAGCTATGAACCTAATCCTTGTCTCCTCCCCAGATATTGAGATGGTGCAATGTTGAGGGGGTTACTAGGGTAGAATTAAGTACCACATGTTGGGGGAGTAAGTTTGTATATTTGTGATTATTGTTGTTACTGTTCAGTTGTTTCAGTCATGTCTGACTCTCCGTGATCCCATTTGAGATTTTCTTGGCAAAGATACTGGAGTGATTTGCCATTTCCTTTTCCAGCTCAATTTACAGATGAGGAAACTGAGGCAAACAGGATTAAATGGCTTGGACAGGGTTACACAGTAAGTGTCTGAGACCAGATTTGAACTTGGGTCTGATTCATGGTCCTGTGCTCTATCAACTATTACCAAGCCACCCCATTTGTGCTTATTCCTTTGAAGTAAATATTTCCCTGTAAAAGCTAATCCAACTTTTAGTGGCTAAGTGGAACTGAAGTTCAGGGAACCACTCCTTGCTATTGGGGGAAACACCATTAATGGGAGTTGAAGCTATTTGTACAGAGCTTAGGTGCCCATAAACCCAATTGTGAGGTGTAACATACCTAGCTTTCAGGTAGTAGGAGACAGAATAGTCAGTGTTATTTGTGCCTTCATTTCTCCTTGATGTCTCCAGTTCCTTCACCTGATCCAAATATGGCATGACTTTGGGGATCTCCACTAACCTGGTTGCCCTGTTATTTCATCTGCATTAATACTCCCTCTTGTTACAGACTGCCACACCTCAATGAATTAGTAGATCATCTTTATAATTGTCTATGGCCAAAAATATTCACCACTCAATGAGCATCCTGTCACTTAGTGGTGCTTATCCTTAAGGACAATAAACATAGGATCCATAATCAAAGCTTTGCGACTTGATAGGATTGGCCAGCACTCGGACTCTAATAGTATAACCTTTGAAAACCCAGGGTCACCCCCATACTTTAAATGAGACATTGGAGCAAGAGTAAAGTGAGATACAATTGAGTCAATGAATGATGGTTTCATTACATCCCCAGGGCAACTGGGAATAGTTGGATTTGTGCAAGGGCACTTGCCAGTGCAGCAGTGGATAGAGTGCTGAACCTGGAGTCAGGAAGGTTCATCTTTGTGAGTTCAAATTTGACCTCAGAAACTTACTAGCTGTGTGACCCTGGGCAAGTCACTTAACCCTCTTTGCCTCAATTTCCCCATTGATAAAATGAGCTGGAGGAAGAAATGGCAAACCAGTCCAATATCTTTGCCAAGAAAACCCCAAATGTCATGAAGAGTTGGACATGACTGAAATGACTGAACAACAAAAGGATGCTAAGTAGTGTCTACACTGGAGAGTATAGAAAGATTTGTGTCATTTTGGCACCAGTCAACAGACATTGAAGATGTCTTGTTTTCATACTAAATGCACAACTCCAATATACTGGTTGAATGAACAAGTAACCAAACCCTCCTTACATTTCTGTGTCTAGTTTGCAACTTTAAGAGCATAATATTAATAGCAAGATGGTGTAATTCATAATTCTGATGCTTTTGAATTTAAATGTGGTCATGTGCATATAGATGCACAGGCTCTCACTGCCAGAAATTATGGATATCTTAAGCATATTTTAGTACCAATTTTCCCATCCCATTCTAGAGGTTGCTCTTGGTACATGTATTTTTTCTCTTCTCATGAACTATGTTAAAAAATAAAATGTCAGTATTTTAAAACTAAAGGGCCAACTAATCCAAATGAGCCATAATAAAAGAAAAATGATTTTTCAATAGTAGCCAAATAAAAAATTCATTGAGGATTTCTAGACTTCAGGTGCTATATTATTACTCAACAGAATTTATGAGAATAGGGGAAATAGTACTCAGCACCACTAGCTTACAATATAACTCAATTGTTATATTATAGCCAATTAAAAGCAAACTAAAAACACCTCACATTTCTATAGCACTCTAAGGTTTACATAAAGTGCTTTCCTCCCAACAAGCTTTTGGGGTAGTTATTTGCAAGTATCATCACCCTGATTTTATAGAAGAGGAAACGGCACCGGAGAGATAAAGCAAGTTGCTGAAGGTTAACTGGAATTCAAACACAGATCTTTCCTAAACTCTAAACTCAATCTTCTTCCTTCAGTCTCATAAAACCAAACCAAGAACAAAACAAACAAAAATCACAGACCATGTTGATGACATCATCCTCTGAGCCTTATAGAATTAGACAAGGTGTAAGGAAATAGGCATTCCTAGTTTTGTTATCAAGCTGCAGTGTGACCTTGGACAAATCACTTGAGACTATCATGATTATCACTGTCTCTTATTAGAAAGACTTGCACTAGCTTACATCAAAAATTCAGAACGGGCTCTAAAAAGTTAATGAGTTGCATTCTCTCTAATAACCAAGACACTTTTTTGGTTAGGCTTAAGTGCCTAACCAAAGTGTTTTTATGCCTTAAGAATACAAGGGTAACCTTTGGTACACATCACAGACTCACATGACAAATTAAATACCTGCTTGAAAACTGGTGGATAAAAAAGAAACAAAAACATTTGGAATTACAGTTATGCCTTCTGCATCATGGGAGTTAAGGACTAGTGCCCCTGATATCTGGGAAATCTGTGCAAAAATTTTTGACCCTCCCTTTTTACCAGAGAAGAAGTCTAAATTATTATGGTATTAAAAGATAAAATATGTTAATATTATACAACACCACACGTATTTTATGCATTTTATGTCATTTCTTATAGTGCAATGGTGTTTTTTTTTTTTTACATTCCTGTACCATAGTTTGTTTAGCAATCCCCCAATCAATGCATATTCGGTTATTTATACATCTCTCCTCTCCTCTCCTCTCCATTCAGAGCAAAACCAGTCCACCACCAGGTGCTTTTTTTTTTTTTCCTAATTCAACTCCTCTGAAGACATTTAAGTCTGAAAGGACATTGATTTTGTTGCCCTCTATTAGAATTTTAATCCCAGTAGTAGTAGGCTTCCACCAGTCACGGACAACCATGGATCATCGCCTTGAAGAGCTACAGGCCACAGTGTGGCTGTGCAGTCCGATACGGGAGCTGCAGCTCCTGCCGCAAGGAGGACATAGGAAAACTGCGCTCTCTGTTATCCGTCGGTTCCTGTGTCTCATTCGTTTTTCTTCCTCCAGAGCTTGGAGGCCCATCTCAGCTGTGCGCAAGCTGCTCCTGAGTACTGAACTCCATCAGGCATGGTCCTTGGCCATCTTCTCCCAGCTGCAGATGTTTGGCCTGGGGCTAACTCGCCATAGAGTAGGTCTTTAGGAATGTGCCCATTTTGCATGTGGTGCACATGACTGAGCCAGCGCAGCTTTGTTTCAGTAGCGTGTAGATGCTCGGGAGTTGTGGGTGTTGGAGCACTTCTGTATTGGTGATCCTATCTGACCAAGATATGTCAAGGATGCACTGAAGGCAGCGCATGTGGAAGCTGTTAAGCTTCTTCTCTTGTCTAGTGTATGTAGTCCATGTTTCGCTGCCATACAGTAAGGTACTCAGGACGCATGCTCTATAAACGGCAAATTTGGTTCATCTTGTCAATTTACTGTTTGCCCAGACACGCTTGGCAAGCTTAGATATGTTTGAAGTAGCTTTCCAAATCCTCTGATTGATCTCAGAATCAAGTGACAAATTGTCACTGACAATAGATATCATCATATAGCTCTTTCCAATTGCTCAAATAAATTTCCTTTTCTAGGTATCTCTTGACTCTTGCGTTTGTATTCAAATGTCCTACTCAATTCTGATCTTTTCATCAGAAATACTTGAAAGTCCTCCTATTTAATTAAAGGACCATTAAAGGTCCTTCCTTTAGGATTATATGCAGCTTTACAGAGAAAGTTAATCTTTTTTTTTTATTTTTTATTTTTTTATGGGGCAATGGGGTTAAGTGACTTGCCCAGGGTCACACAGCCAGTAAGTGTCAAGTGTCTGAGGCCGGATTTGAACTCAGGAACTCCTGAATCCAGGGCTGGTGCTTTATCCAAGAGAAAGTTAATCTTTATTGTAAATCGCTATCTTTTGCCTCTTGGATTAACATATCTCAAGATTTCCTTTTATTTATAGTAGAAGCTGCCATACCTGTGTAATCCTGACTGTGGTTCCTTGATACTTGAACTTCTGCTTTCTGGATGCTTACATGATTTTTTCTTTGATTTGGAAGCTCTGGATTTTGGCTATGGTGTTCCTGGGGCTTTTTCTTTGGAGTTTTTGAAGGTGAGCATTGGGTTCTTCTATCATCACTTTTCCTTCTGGTTCTAATAGATCTGGGCAGTTTTCATTTGTGATTTCTTGAAATACAGGGTCCACTTTTTTTTTAAATCATGGTTTTCCAAGAGTCTAATGAGATTTTTTGTTTTGTTTTTTTGCAGGGCAATGAGGGTTTAGTGACATGCCCAAGGTCACACAGCTAGTAAGTATCAAGTGTCTGAGGCTGGATTTGAACTCAGGTCCTCCTGAATCCAGGGCCAGTGCTTTATCAGTCTAATGAGTTTTAAATGATTTCTCTTTGACTTGTTTCCAGATCACTTGTTTTGGTAACAGATATCATATTTTTTCAATATTTTTATTTTGTTCTAATATTTTTTGCTGTCTCATTGAACTATTGATTTCTGTTTGTTTTATTTCAGTTTTCAGGGAGTCCATTGATTGGCACTTCTGGTATAAACTATTTACTTTCCTTCTAATTCTTTCTTCCGGAGCTTTTATTTTATTTTTTCTTTCTTACTTAATTTCTTCTATGCATTCATGTAGTGCTTTGAAAAATCTAATTCTGGGGGAAGCTAAATTGCTCAGTGGATAAATCACCAACCCTGGATTCAGGAGAACCTGAATTCAAATCCAGCCCTAGATACTTGATGCTTACTAGCTGTGTGACCCTGTGCAAGTCACTTAACCCTCATTGCCCCCCCCCACCCCCCAAATCTAATTCTATTTGATCCTCTTGCTTGCTTGTCATTATGTTATAGTTTTCCTCTAGCCTAGATTTTTGGCCATCTCTGGATTTACAATAACTATTTAGAGTAGTCACTGTCTTCTGTACTTTACTTATACCTCCTGGCCTTAGCTCCTGAAATGTGCCTTTAGTCAAGTCTAGAGTCTGTCCTCTCTGCTTTTAGGTGGGACGTTTAGCCCTAGTTGGTCTTGACCCAGATCATGTTGACTCTGAGCAGACCTTTGCTTCCTGGAGTTATCCTCTTCTCAGCCCCCACATCTTAGACGTTCAAAGCGCTGTATCTTCATGGCCCTCCATGGAACTTAGAACAGAGTGCTAGGGATCTCAAAGGCCAAGGGTCTGGATTATCCTTGTCTGAAGAATCTCACACTCCTATTGCTCCAATTGGCTCCTAAGACCCATGCTATAGTTTTCTGACTACATGGGACCTTTTGGTAAGAGTTCCTTGCCTTTTCTTCTAGATACAGAGCTGAGCAGACATGTATTACTCATCAATTTTTGGTAGTGCTGGGAAGCTGTCAATTTATTTGCCCATGGGTAGTGGCTATCATATGGGCGCTCTTCCTTTTATCCATGGGTTTCTAGTTGCCTTTTTATGTAGTTTTTGGTGGAAGAAGTCATTTCCTCTAGTTTCTCATTAGAACTAGTAACTGTTATTTTGTGTAGTGTGATTTTTAGGCTTTTGCTAGAGTAGGAATATGGGAGCTGGACTGTCTGCCTCCATTCAGGCAACTGACATCTTGGCCCAAAGTCTGACATCCATTATAACCTTAGAAGTACAATCTGATGGGGAAAAAGTTTGTTTGCAAGGTGTAATAAAATCATTCTAAAGAATTCTTATATTCACTGTTTTTATTGTTTGTCCTTCCTTATCGAAGAGGACCATGATGTCATGACTTGGATTTAAATGAGGCGGTTCAGGGTCACCAAACTCACTCTCTCCTCCAGAGCTGTCTAAGTCCAGTGGCAAGATATACATCAGGATGACTGGAGATGGCCCTGGATGTTTAAGACAATTGGGGTTAAGTGATTTGCCCAGGGTTGTACAACTACTTTTTATGCTTCATATACATATTAAATTTTCTCATGATTCTTCTAAGAAGAATAAATACAGAAGATAATGAATCTGCAAGGTCTTTGTATACTTGTTAAGAAAATTGACAGGATGGCGATAAGGACTAGATCTATTATTTTATTAGTATAGAGTACTGCTGGATGAGAATTTCCTCTACCACTGCATACTGGCACCTTCTCCATAACTCAGAGAATAAACTCTAGGCTAAGTGATTTGCCAGGGATCACAGAGCCTTGTTATGTATCACTATGTCTTCTAGGCTAAGTGATTTGCCAGGGATCACGGAGCCTTGTTATGTATCACTATGTCTTCTAGGCTTAAAGACCAACTTTTTATCTACAATGCTATGATGCCTCTCTATATGTTAAAACCACACAAACTAAAAAACAGTATGTGTTTGTTTCCCATTTAATTGGTTCTTATGGTAGTTGGACATTTAAGCATCAGTGTTGTTGATTGCATTGTTCTCCATATTTATGAAAGTTCACAAGTTGGAAGAGTTTCAGTGAGGTGTTTTTATTTATTTATTTTTTCAAACAGGACTTACAGTGGTATATCACACTTGTTCTCTCAAATGCACACAGTAAAAAAAGGAGGGGGGAGTATTATTTTTTAAAGGAAAAATAGGCCCATTCTGAGATCCTTTGAATCTTCATTACAAATTGCATATCTACAAATTGTCCTAATAACTACTAGAAATGCTTAGATAAACATTTAGATGCTGATTGTAGAGAGGAGGGGGAGGAAGATAAGATGGACCATCTTTGAAGTTCATTAAATTTCCTCAATTACCTCAAAGCTTGTTTTGGCTCCCTTAAAAATGGGTGTGCAGTGTTTATGAGCTATCCATCTATGTAAATTGAATTGGCACTCTAATCGATTAAATACTTTATTGAGTGGATGTGTTAAAAACAAGGTTGCTTGCCTTGGTTAGTGCTGTAGAACTAAAGTACACAGGAGTAGAACCTTTGTGCTCTGAAAAGTGAATGCTCATCTCTTTAGTCTTATTATCTGGGACTGATTGAAATACTACGGAAAATCTGGTTTACTGTCTATAAAGTACATAGTGGATTCAGTGCTGGACTTGAAGTCAGAAAGACCTAGGTCTGAATCTCAGCTCAGACACTACCTATATAATTCTAGAAAACCCATTTAACCTTTTTGAGCCTTGGTTTCCTCACCTGTAAAATAGTTATAGCACTTGTCTCTCACTGGTATTGAGAAAATCAAATGATAGAATGTATTTGGTGAAAAACCTTGCAAACTTTGAAGTACTATAAAAGGTCCATTGAAAATGATCATGATAGGGGCAGCTAGGTGGCACAGTGGATAAAGCACTGGCCCTGGATTCAGGAGGACCTGAGTTCAAATCCAGCCTCAGACACTTGACATTTACTAGCTGTGTGACCCTGGGCAAGCCACTTAACCCTCATTGTCCCACCCCATCCCCCCCCCCCCCAAATGATCATGATGTTGGGAGGAAAATTGCAATGCAAGTTTATTTTTCAAAAAGTGATATAGTAAAAAGAGTTCTGTTCTGTTTGTCCTGGGCCTTCCCTCTTTAGTGAATGAACTTTGGAAAATCTTTACTTCTATGGGCTTCAATTTTATTATTACTCCCTATTCCTTTTCACCTAGATCTTTCTGCCAACAACTCTATCCTCTTTGCTTAGCACATAGTTTGTGTTAATCAGTGCTTTTCATTCATTCATTCATTTGGATGTATGGGGTATTTAAGAAGGACTAACACCTCTAGAGTGAGAGCTTGCCATGCCCTTTTCAGGGCTGCTTATTTACCTTTGGTGTCTACCTGGTATTCAACTCTTACCTTTAGCTCCAAGAAGAAAAGCCTGCTTTCAGTCACCTTCATGGCTGTGGAGTGCTTAGAGCTTGGTCAGATATCAAAAATGCCAACATCATTTATTGCATACTGGGTCATCACCAGTTGTCTTGACTTTTGTCTTGCCACTGGACTTTGCTGACTCTGGAAGAGAGAGTGGGGCTGACTAATTTGTATAACTCTGCTTCACTGAAATCCAATTCATATATGAGTCAGGGCATCACCCTGTGATGTCATTGGTCCTTTTCAAAAACAAAGGACATAGAATAACATTGATTCATTTATCTGTAAAATGAAGGAATCCAACTTGGTGATCTCTAAGGTGCTTTCCAAATTTAATATTTTCTAATTCCAGTAGAACATAAGCTTTTTTTTGGGGGGGGAGGTTAGGGAGTTTTTCATTTTTGTCTTTGTATTTCCAGTACCTAGCACATAGTAGGTTCTTAATTAATGCTTGTTGATTAGAATTGAATTATATGTCACAACCAGGAAAACCTTGGTCCTCATGCCTCAGCTTCTCAGTGGTCCTGGTTTTTCCTCTTTTTATTCACATAAGGTTGGAATTCTGCAGATGGATATAATTGGAAAAGACTATACATCAAAAAGTCTCCTTCCTGTCTGGATATCATTGTGGTTAAAATGAGATTTGGTCCAGTTTGACTAGAACAATGGGATTATAATAGAATTGCTTTCCTGGGTGTTTTCTGCTGGTACCTTGGATTCATTCCTTAAGGAAAAGAATCTCAAACCTAAAAATATCAGATGAATAAAAAGGGAAAAAAAACATGTAAAGGTATTTCAATCCCTGCAAGATCTGCAGAAATACTATCTTTGTACAACTAGAGATATATCTGAGAAAATGCTGAACATGACAATATGAAGGTGAAACCCAACCAGGAGATGCATTTTAGGAAAGTCCAGGTGGGTATAATATGTGAGGTTGATCAGCCCAAAAAATGATTACCCAACATTTGGGGGTAAAAATAAGGTATGGAATAACAAAGGACTATCTTCTGCAAGGTTTGCTTCTTGGGAGATCAAACCTTAACTGTGATGATCATGTGAGTGCAGAAGTGAAAAATGAGCTGGAGCTCTCCAAAGGGCAGGATTTTGTGCTGAGTGGATGGATGATGGTTTGTAAAGGTTAGAAAACAAAACATGATTATAGGACACATTTCAGGCTAAAATGACTGCAACTGATGCTGAATAAATCAGAAACTCTCCCAAAATGTCCAGTCCTGACATTCCTCCTCCATCAGGGGCCCACAGCTGTAAAGTGGACAGATATCCTTTACTAGGAGATGGGAATAGTCAAGAAACTCCGAGGAGGGAATTGGAGGAGTTGGCAAACAACTGTGTTGTAATCCAATGTAAACTACTGAAAAAAAATGAACTTGAATTGCTATTTTATCCCAAACTGGGAGGTTTTACCCCTAGCTCAGCAGCCAGGTCACCATTTTGTAGCTGATCCCAAACAGCCATTTTAAATGATAATTGCTTGGGGGAGGTGGCAGGGCAGAATGCAGTTCCCCTTCACTGCCAAATGTAATTAATGAATAGTGTGTTTTTAAAATTCCTTGTTGAATGTTTAAAGGCCACTACTTGTCCTAATTCACCTTTTGTTTTTCTATCCCACTCTTTGGATTGCTTGTGCTTTCCTAGTCTTGTGTGTGTGTGTGTGTGTGTGTGTGTGTGTGTGTATGCTGTTGCTTTCCTGCTTCTTTATTCCACCACCCCATGAAGCTGTTTTAGCTTTAAATAAGATACACTTAAACTACTGTCTGCTTCAGTCTTTCATACACTTCTCCATGATAGACTCCAAATCATAGAAAAAACAAAGTCATAATTAACCCTCTAGAGAAACCAAAGTTTCTAAAAATCAACCAAATGTAGAGTTCAGGGTTTCTTGACTTTTTTGTAAAATATACTCTTTGGATAGTCTGGTAAAATCCATATACTCCTCAGAATAATCTTTTTAAATGCCTAAAATAAGATATGTAGGACTACAAAATAAATTAGTCATATTTATCACATGAAATCAGAATATAAAAGATACAACACAAAAACTTACCAAGAAGATAGTAGGTTGCCAATCCTAAGCAGTTCTAAACTGCCAACTCAGTTTACAACTTGACATTTGTTAATGGATCAAGTATGCCCTGGATCTGTTGGTGGAAGAGAGATCCTTCCTTCCCAATATCACTGTCACAAAGTGGTACATTTTATGATACTGCACTGGTAGTTGTCACTATCTGGCCTATAGTCAAGTGAACTCTACAGGCTGAAAGTTACCAGGGTCCTTGCAGATGTGATAACTCAAAAAAGGCAGTAGGGAGCAAAGTCTATTCCAACAAAACAATATTAATAATGTGCTCCCCATTTTTAGGCTGTCTTCTAGAAGCAATTATGTTTCATTTTAACATCAGTTTAATAGCCACATCATTTATAATTTGGAAAGACAGATGTCCTAAATGGCATAGTTCCCCAACCCCTGTGATGTGATTCTGCTCCAAGATGATTTCAGGCAACATTTAGAAGATTCCTTAAGAAGAAAACCATAGTATGTAAAAATAGTTTGTATTAACATTCAGAATCTATTGAGTAACCAAGTTACTATTTCATTCCTGACTTCTTCCCTTTGATATATCAGCATCCTTTCTCAGTCCAGTAGGGTGAGTCCTTTTTCTAATCACTTCAGGTGGATAAGTAAAGAGGAGATTGCCCTTAAGAGTTAATAAGCAAGGGGCAGCTAGGTGGCGCAGTAGATAGAGCACCGGCCCTGGAGTCAGGAGTACCTGAGTTCAAATCCGGCCTCAGACACTTAACACTGACTAGCTGTGTGACCCTGGGCAAGTCACTTAACCCCAATTGCCTCACTAAAAAAAAAAAAAAAAAGAGTTAATAAGCTACTCACATCAGGGTTGGGGAGGGCACTGATTGAAACAAGAGAACAGTTATTTTTTGCTAAAATATTAGGTACCTTCTTTAGCCATTTCCCTAAGAAAAGTTCTTTTGTCTTTAACCCACCTATCCTCCCTTTCCAGGAGCTCTTCTAGGGGTCTGGAAGAGCTTCTTAGAGTAGAGAAACTAAAAAGGAGGGTTTTAAATATATTTGCACATCTGAAACCATCCCTTTCATCATTTCTTGAGTTAATGTAGTATTTCCTTACATTCATATACCATAGGGGCAGCTAGGTGGCACAGTGGATAAAGCACTGGCCTTGGATTCAGGAGGGCCTGAGTTCAAATCCAGCCTCAGACACTTGACACTTAACTATCTGTGTGACCCTGGGCAAGTCACTTAACTCTCATTGCTCTGCAAAAACCAAAAAACCAAAAACATTCATATACCATACTTTTTTCAGACATTCCCCAATTTATGGGTACCCCAGTAGTTTGAAATTCCTTCTTACTACAAGGAGAGTTGCTAGAAATATTTTTATATGTATGGATCTTTTCTTATCTTTGATTTCTTGGGGTTACTAGGTTTAGTACTGGTATTGCTGAGTCAATCAATCAATCAGTCAATCAATAAACATTTATTAAGCACCTACTTTGTGCCAGGTACTATGCTAAGTACTGGGGATACAAAAAGAAGCAAAAGACAGTCTCTGCCCACATGGAGTATACAATCTAATGAGGGTACAACATTTAACGATATTTTGGGCATAGTTCCAAATTGTTCTCCAAAATGACAGGACCAACTCTATCAATAGTGTATTTAGGGCACCTCTCTCACTTTAAAGATGAGGAAATTAAAGCTCAGAAAATTTAGCATTCCCAAGATTCCACAGCTAATTAATGACAGAATGAAGTCTAGTGCCTAGATTGCTTGATTTCTAGTCAAATGCTCTTCCACTAAGACTATTACTCTTTCTACTTGATAGTTGTTCAGTTGTTTGGCATGCCCCTGTAGCCTGACTTTCCCTCCCTGGAGGTTTCCAGGTCCTAGTATGATTTTTCTGTACACATTACTATTTATCAGAGACAGGAATTTCAAAGATTGGGAATGTGAAAGTGGAACACTTTTGGGGGATGGCAAGGTCAAGGGTATGACCATCTTCGTGTATAGCTGAGATGGGGTGGAAAAACAAGTCATGGGTAATGAGTAAGTTGAGAAATTGGTAGATAAAGGAGAATATTAGTATGTATGTTAAAGTCCCCTGGTGTTAAGGCAGGAATTGGGGAGGAAAGAATGACTGTAAACTAAGTACATGGTAAGAGCCCTGGATCTGGAGGCAGAGGACCTGGGTTCCAAAAGCCATCTCTGTTATGACATTGACCTGTGGGACCTTAGGCAAGTCACTTATTTTCTGGGGCCCTCAATCTCCTCACCTTTAAAATAAGGGGGTTGGACCGTGTGGCCTGTGAAGTAACTTCCAGTTCTCCATCTCTGAGCCTGTGAACCAAAAATATATTTTGGATTGTGGGGACCAATTTTTAATTGGGGAGTGTTAGCTAAGCGGCTCGCCACAATATTGGGGCAAGGAAGAAGACCAGCAGCCTATCAAAACAGAACAGGATTTCTTTTAACAAGAATGAACTTAAAAAAAACCACACACACAAACAGGATCAGTAGGATCAAGGGAAAGGAAATAAAATGGGGAAAGGGAAATTATACAACCTGAAAAGATACCACCGCCCAGGAATCAGCTGAGAATACACAGCAGAACTCCTGTCGCCTTCCAGCGTCCAGCTAGAATGCCCAATTCTCCTCCCCCAATCCCAGAGAAAAACCCCACATAGCCCCAGCCAATGGGATGGCCGCTCTGACAGTCACATGACTACCCTCACTAGGCTTCCAATCATTATAATTTTGCCAGGCCCATGTAGGCATCAGGGAGTGGTGATGACGTGAGGTGCCAGTGCCATGGCAATGGCTACAACCAGTGGGTGGAGCACCGTGCGGTTTGTGGAACCCCAGGCCAGTGCGCGCCGAGGCATAAAAACCTCAGATAACAATGAATTCTTTACAGGATGAGCTCTGCCCATCAGAGTATAGCTTTTATTATTATCATCTTTGATCTTAATGTAGCCTATGCTTGCATTAGCTTTTTTTTTTTTTTAAGCTTCTATCACATACTGTTGACCCATATTATCTCTGTGGTAAGCTAAAAAGACCAGGTATTTTTCTTTCATCCTGGCACCTGTACAATTTTTTAAAAGTGAAATTCAGGACTGTGCAATTATCTCTGTAAAATTGCATCTTGTTGGTCAGCCCATCAATCTAGCCAGTCAAGATCATTTTGAATCTAGTTTCTATAATTCATCATATTAAAGATCTCTCATGGCTTTGTGTCATCTGCAAATTTAATTAGCTTGCCTTTTATGTCTTCATCCAAGTCTTTGATAAAAATATTGACTGGAACAGGCCCAAACAGTCCACTAGAGATTTTCCTTCATGTTCAGATCAATCCAATACTCTTTTAGGTAATCAACACTGAGCTGACTGGGTAAGCATGAAACTGTGCTGATTTCATCCACTGTTAAGTTCACAACAATCCTTTTATTCTTCTCTGATTGACTTCCTATCATGCTCCCCACAGTGACTACTTTAAATCTCCTATTTTTTCCTGTCCTAAACTCCATTTTCAACACATCCCCTCCTCCCATAGATGATCTCATCTCCTTTACTGAGTAGACTGAGACCATCAATTCTAAACTCCCTCAAATATCCTCCTCCACATCTCAAAATATATTTATATCTTCAGTGATGTGTTATTTCTCTGTAGTCTCAGGGGAATGAGTGGTTCCTGATACCCTTAGCTGCTCATCCTTTCCCCTCCCATATTATCTGCCATCTACTCTGTGTATATATATATATATATATATATATATATATATATATATATATATATATATATATATATATATATATATATACACCTTGTATGGACCTAATTATTTATATGCTTCCTCCCAGACAGCAGAGACTGTTTTTAGCTCTGTTTAATGGAGGGACTCAGGAACAGGTACAGCCTGCTCAGCTGATGGGATCCCCAAAGAAAGAAGCTAGAGGTCTTGTTTCTGGAATGGATGGGCATGCTCTCTGATTTGGAGTATGTGTAGACATTCTGTAATTAGTTTCCAGTTTACTAACCACATCATGAAGAGGAATCTTTTGGATTGACTGTAGAACTGAAACTGGGGTGCATTCAAAAGACACTAAACAGCCCAAGTGAATTGGGCCTCATTCCTCCTTTGCTCTTTTCAAGTGAGGGGGCAAACACTAAATTACTCAAAAGGAAGAGGGGCCTCAGGCTTTTATTTCCCTACCAGGATCAAGGAGCCTGTGAGCTCATAGCCCTGTTCTTGCTTCTGTCTCTGTTGTGCTTGTCTGTTTACCTGCTTTTAGGTGAAGGAGAGGGGAGATGACTACTACCTTGTGAACCTTGAAATGTTAGGAAAGCAAGCCACCAGAAGGCTGAGAGCTGGATCCATGACAAGATTTGCTAGAAGCCACAAGGTAAACAGTAAAGTTCTAAGCAACCTCTCAATTCAAACCTTAGTAACAGAGATATAAATTCCTTCATCCCTTGGCTATGCTGTATTTGGAAGTGAACTTGGTGGATTGTATACTGAGCAGAAACTAAGTGGGAGCTCACTCTCCCCAAAGAGAGTTCCGAGGTGCTACAGTGTAGGGTGTCTCTCTTAAATTTTGGGAGTGGGAGGACGTTTGTACATCTTTTCTTGTTTTATCTTTGAAATATTATAAAAGCAATGTAATGATAATTGGTTAAGTGGAATTGGACCACTAATTCTTGGCGGTTAACATGGGGGCTTAATTTAAATAGCATTAGTGCAGAAACACCCCACAGACCCTCAGTGGTGATGTAGCGAGCTTCACTCTGAGAGAGTCCAGAGTCTTGCTACATTTGTGTCTCTAGTGCCTAGCATAGTTTCTGACACATAGTGATCACTTAATAAATGATCATTGACTGAGGATAGCACTCCCCCACTCCCCATATTTATGCTCTTGGTCTAATCCGTCACCTATCAGATATGCCCCAGAAAACAAAACCAAAACCAAAACAAAGATAATGAGAATAAATGGGTAGAGGGAGGAGTTGTAGCATAGTAGAGTGGAGTCAGAGGGCCATCTCTGACACCACCTAACTATTATGACCTTGGCCAAGTCACTGAACTTCCCTGGGCTTCACTTTCCTCATATGGACAAGGATAGTGTTAGACTAGTGGGTCTGTGACATCCTTTCCAGCTCTATATCTAATGTAAGTGTATATTATACATTATATAGGAAACATATTATATATACAAACTATGTGTGTATACAAATATATATGGAGGGGGTGGATAGGTGGCGCAGTGGATAAAGCACCGGCTCTGGATTCAGGAGTACCTGAGTTCAAATCTAGCCTCAGACACTTGACACTTACCAGCTGTGTGACCCTGGGCAAGTCACTTAACCCCCATTGCCCTGCCCTCCCCCCCCCCCCAAAAAAATATATATATATGTGTGTGGAAAGGTTAGGCAATTTGTCTAAGGTTAAATGTATATATGTGTGTGTATATATATATATTTATGTATATAAATATATGTACAAATGTCTGTGTAGTATGTAATATGGTGTGGCGTGACGTGGCGTGGCGTGGCGTGACGTGACGTGACATGGTATGTGATATGACGTGGCGTGACGTGGTATGTGATATGACGTGGCGTGACGTGATATGACGTGACATGACATGGTGTGTGATATGATGTGGCGTGACATGGCGTGACATGACGTGGCATGACGTGGTATGTGATACGACGTGGCGTGACGTGGTATGTGATATGATGTGGCGTGACGTGGCGTGACGTGGCGTGACGTGACATGGTATGTGATAAGATGTGGCGTGACGTGACATGGTATGTGATAAGATGTGGCGTGACGTGACATGACGTGACGTGACGTGTTATGTGATATGATGTGGCGTGACGTGACGTGACGTGACGTGACGTGACGTGTTATGTGATATGATGTGGCGTGACGTGGCGTGACATTTCGTGACGTGACATGGTATGTGATAAGATGTGGCGTGACGTGACATGACGTGGCGTGACGTGTTATGTGATATGACGTGGCGTGACGTGGCGTGACGTGACGTGTTATGTGATGTGATGTGGCGTGATTGACATGACGTGGCGTGACGTGACGTGTTATGTGATATGATGTGGCGTGGCGTGACATGACGTGTTATGTGATATGATGTGGCGTGGCGTGACGTGTTATGTGATATGATGTGGCGTGGCGTGACGTGTTATGTGATATGATGTGGCGTGACGTGACATGACGTGACGTGACGTGTTATGTGATATGATGTGGCGTGATGTGACATGACGTGGCGTGACGTGGCATGGTATGTGATATGATGTGGCGTGACGTGACGTGACATGTTATGTGATATGATGTGACGTGGCGTGGCGTGACGTGACGTGACGTGTTATGTGATATGATGTGGCGTGACGTGACGTGACGTGACGTGTTATTTGATATGATGTGGCGTGACGTGGCGTGACATTTCGTGACGTGACATGGTATGTGATAAGATGTGGCGTGACGTGACATGACGTGGTGTGACGTGTTATGTGATATGATGTGACGTGACGTGGCGTGACGTGACGTGGTATGTGATGTGATGTGGCGTGATTGACATGACGTGGCGTGACGTGACGTGTTATGTGATATGATGTGGCGTGGCGTGACATGACGTGGCGTGACGTGACGTGACGTGTTATGTGATATGATGTGGCGTGGCGTGGCGTGACGTGACGTGACGTGACGTGTTATGTGATATGATGTGACGTGACATGACGTGACGTGACGTGACGTGTTATGTGATATGATGTGGCGTGATGTGACATGACGTGGCGTGACTTGACGTGACGTGTTATGTGATATGATGTGGCGTGATGTGACATGACGTGGCGTGACGTGGCATGGTATGTGATATGATGTGGCGTGACGTGACATGACGTGACGTGACGTGTTATGTGATATGATGTGGCGTGACGTGACGTGACATGTTATGTAATATGGTGTGACGTGGCGTGACGTGACGTGGCGTGACGTGTTATGTGATATGATGTGGCGTGACGTGACGTGACGTGACGTGTTATGTGATATGATGTGGCGTGACGTGGCGTGACATTTCGTGACGTGACATGGTATGTGATAAGATGTGGCGTGACGTGACATGACGTGGCGTGACGTGTTATGTGATATGATGTGACGTGACGTGGCGTGACGTGACGTGGTATGTGATGTGATGTGGCGTGACGTGACGTGACGTGCCATGACGTGGCATGGTATGTGATATGATGTGGCGTGACGTGACGTGACGTGGCGTGACGTGACATGGTATGTGATATGATGTGGCGTGACGTTACGACGTGAAGTGACGTGACATGGTATGTGATATGATGGGGCATGACGTGGCGTGACGTGGCATGGTATGTGATACGATGTGTCGTGACGTGACATGACATGGCGTGACGTGACATGGTATGTGATATGATGTGGTGTGACGTGGCGTGACGTGGTTTGTGACATGACGTGGCGTGACGTGGCGTGACGTGACGTGACGTGACGTGACGTGGCGTGGCGTGACGTGACGTGACGTGACGCGATGTGGCATGTGATATGACGTGGCGTGACGTGGCATGTGATATGACGTGGCGTGACGTGGCGTGACGTGACATGGTATGTGATATGATGTGGCGTGACGTGGCGTGACGTGACGTGACGTGGCATGACATGGTATGTGATACGACGTGGCGTGACGTGCCGTGACGTGGTATGTGATATGATGTGGCGTGACGTGACATTAATTTTTGGTACTTTATGTTTGATTTTACAAAAACTCAATTTTAAATAACAAAATTGCCTATTTTATGTTTTCTAATACTCTTTATCACTATTTAGTCATGCAATCTTCCCCTCTGCATAGATCTAAAAAGTTAATTTCTTCCTGGCTTCTCTATTATGTTTATGATGTGACCTCTTTTATATCTTAGTCTTGTATTCATTTGTACATCATATGAGATGTTGGTTTCTAAGATTTCTGTCCAGTTTTCTAAGTAGTTTTTTTTAAATTAAATAGTGAGTCCTACAGTAAGAAGTTTTTGTTTCTATCATAGTTGGTAAAACTAATTTACCAATTTTCGATGTTTCTAGATCCTATGTATTTCTTTTAATTCTGAAAAAGGGTAAATAGGCTAGAAGAGGTCAATAATATAATAAAGATTAAAACCTCCCTGCATTAAGGTTTACAACACATTTTTCCTCATAGCAGCCTATTTCAGTGTACTATCCAATAAATCACACTTCCTCTCCCAAAGACCTTTTAGAGATGGCTATGGCTTGGCAAATATATATATGTATATGTATGTCATTCAGTAAAATTTGGTTGTTGTAGGCATATAAATACACATGTACACACATACACATATGTAAGGTTTGAGGATATATAATGTTTGTGGGTTTCAAATTCAAACCTGGTTGTCCCAAAATAGAGCAGTGCCTCCTCCTCCCCCAATTGTCCTCAGAGAATATAACCTTGGAAAGCAATTTGTCACCATGAGTGCCTATGCAGCAGCCAGTGGAGCTCAAAGGATTGCTTTGTTTAGCATTGGTCAAGGCTGTGGGGCAAAAATATAGATGTTCTCTTTTTGCCCAGTTTTCAAATGGTATCAATAAAAGCATGCATTAATTTATTCTTTCATTCATGATTCCTTCAATTCATATTTACTATCACCTGTTTAAATATCAGCATCCTACATGCAGGAGTGGTGGACTGAAATACAAAGTTTAAATCAAATCTAATTCCTGCTTTCATGGAACTTACAATGGGGTGGAAAATGCCTCCCATGATGTGATATACAATTAAAACAACCATCTGACATATTTAAACAAGTTACTGATACCAATAAAAGAGACATGGATTGGGGGATGTCTCTTTTTTTACTGGTATCAGTAACATGTTTAAGTACATCAGATAGTTGTTTTAATTGTATATCACATCTTTTTCTATTTCTAAAATTTCTTTTAGTTTTGTATTAATTTTGAAATTTGTTCTAGAAAGTTGGTGTCCTTCCTGTTACATTGAGTAGACAACTAATTCAGAAATGCTTCTTGTATCAGCAACAAGACATTTCTCTGGCTTGTCATCCTCTGTATCCAAATGTAGGCACTTTTCTGGGGTTATTTTTATAGTATTGTTTTAGAAGTATTTATCATGAGTGTTACAATACAAGATGACCAAATACCCTACAAAACAGTATTTCTGGTTGCCGTTTGATGCATGGCCTAACTAATCATGGAAGCAAACTTTATTTGCCTCTTAAAGGAGAACTTGTAATCTACACGCTCAAACAATAATTCCTTTCTTTTTTTCATACGTAGCCTTCCCTTTTCACTGGCTATTCCCCCGCCTACAAACATCCTCATGTTTACTCTGTCCTAAAACAAAACAAAATAACCTTATTGGCAGTTAGGTGGTACAGTGGACAGAGCACTGGGCTTGGAATCAGGAAGACTCATGTTTGTGAGTTCAGATCCAGCCTCAGACACTTCTCTAGCTGTGTGACCCTGGGCAAGTCACTTAATAACCCTGTTTGCCTCAGTTCCTCATTTGTAAAGTGAGCTAGAGAAAGAAATGTCAAACTACTCCTGTATCTTTGCCAAGAAAATCCCTGATGGTGTTATGAAGAGTCAGACAACTGAAATCACTCAAGAGCAACAACATTATCCCCCACAAGCCTTTTTTTCTCTTTCACTGTTGAACTTCTAGAAAGAGTTGTCTGTAATACTCTCACTTCATTTCTATATTCTTCACTCATGCCTCAGCCCCTTGTAATCTGATTTCCAGGCTCATCACTTTCTTGAAGCTGCTTTTGAAAAGGTCTCCTATATAACCTCTTAGGTGCCAGATTTAATAGCTTTTATGCAGATGATTCACAAATGTATATCTAGAAGCAGCTAGATGGCTTAGTGTATAGAGCACCTATCCTTTAATCAGGAGGACCTGAGTTCAAATTCAGCCTCAGAAACTTACTAGCTATGTGACCCCGGGCAAGTCACTTAACCAGAACTGCTTTACTCCCCCCAAAAAAACAAAAACAAAAATGAAACAACCCAAACAACAAATGCATGTCTATCTGGTTCTAATCTTTCCCTTAAGTTCTGTTCCCATATTTCTTTTCTTTTCTTTTCTTTTGCAGGGCAATGAAGGTTAAGTGACTTGCCCAGGGTCACACAGCTAGTAAGCATCAAGTATCTCAGGTCAGATTTGAACTCAGGTTCTCCTGAATGCAGGGCCAGTGTTTTATCCACTGCACCACCTAGCTCTTCCTTTTATATTTCTTTCTTTCTTTCCTTTTTTTTTTTGTGAGGCATTTGAGGTTAAGTGACTTGCCCAGGGTCACACAGCTAGTAAGTGTCAAGTGTCTGAGGCTGGATTTGAACTCAGGTCCTCCTGACTCCAGGGTCGGTGCTCTATCCACTGTGTCACCTAGCTGCCCCCTCCTCCTATATTTCTAAATATCTGTTCCACATAGACACCAGAATGTCCCACTAGCAACTCAAGTACGAGGACAGAGGACTAGGGCTAGACCTGTGATTTCATTGATAATAGGGAACTCCTAGATGAGGAAATTTTCTACCAAAGCAGGTCACCACCTTCTCTGCAATTAACAGTCTTAGAGAGGTGCCTAATGCACTGAGAGGCTGTGATCACACAACAGGTACCTGTCAATGGCAGGACTTGAACCCAAATCTTCTTGGCTCCAAAGATGGTTTTCTATCTGCTACAAGATGCTATCTCTCATACATGTAACAGAGGTCTGCCCAATGGGAACTCCATACTCTGTTTGCTGTCAGCCAGTGTGGGAGAGTCTAAGGGAGCTTGCTTTTGGAAAGGTGTGATATCATGTAACGGAAGGCTTGGTCCCCCAACAGGAGCATGTGCAGACATTCTGTAACTAGTTTTAGTCTGCTAACCACATGGTAATGAGACAGACTGTTGATTGGCTGCTGGGCCAGAATTGGAGTACATTCAAAAGCCATTAACTATCCAGGGTTAGATTCTTCTTTTCCTGGGTGATTGGCATTTAAGGAACATGAGGTTCAATGAGCCACTGGATCACAAAGAGGCCTTAGGCCCTCTCCCCTGGAGCTAGCATGAAATTGAGAGCCCCAAGGCTTTGCAGTTTCTATCTCTGTTGTGTCTATTCCCTTATTGACATTGGACTTGAGATAAATCAGAAGTTTCTCCTGTGAGAAGCAAAACCAAAGATGAGGAGATAACAGGACAGACATATTGAGGAGGAATCAAGGGGCTATTGAAGTTTAGATTGACCAACTAGATATCAGGACAAACACACCTAAGAAGTAAGGGGAGAGAAAATTCTATAGCCAGAAAGTCAGTTAGGTGAGGCTACTACCTGACTGGAGATAGGAGAAAAAGATAACCCCAAAGGTCAAGACCATCATTTTTTTAAAAATCCCTCTCAACTCTCAGGAATATGACAAGCATGCAGGCTTTCCCTACCCCACCCCAAAAGGGAACTTTCCAGTTTTCAAGTGGACACCCCATCAATGCTCTATAAAAGCTTTTACCTTTCTTCTGTTCTGGATGTTTCTAATCCACCTTCTCCCTGGGGGTGGGGTGGGGTGGGATGCATGTGTGAAGTCTTTGACTTCCCAATTGGTCACTTTATCACCAAATAAAAGGTCACTTTAATTCTAATTGGACTGGGTGGGAAAGTGTAATTCTTCACTGAGGAATCCCTGTGACATTTATGATTTTAGGTGAAGGAGAACTAACTGGAGATGGCTACAACCATGTGAATTTCAAAAGGTTAGAATATGGTGAGAGGTTAGGGAGGTATCACCCATTTCAGGATTTGCTAAGCATAGGTGATGTCACATTTGGGAGTAAGTCTTGTGGGTACTATGTAGAAACTGCTGTAAGTTTGACTCTTCTCTTCCCAGGGACTGAAGTAGTATAGGAAGGAAGGAAACAACATTTATTAAGGACCTACTATGTGCCAGGCACAATGCTAAGTGCTTTATAAATATTATCTCATCTAATCCTCACAACAACCCTGGGAAGTAGGTGCTATTATTAATCCCTATTTTATAGTTGAGGAAACAGAAGCAGATGGGGTAAAGTGATTTGCCCATAGTCACATAGCTACATAGTTAGCAAATATCTGAGTCTGGGTTTGAATTCAGATATTCCTAGCTCCAGGCCCAGCACTCTATGCATTTCACTATCTAGCCACCTCTATAGGAGAGAGTGTGCCTCCAGGAGTTAAAGAGAAATGTTTGTGTTTATTTTCTCACTAGTATTTTCAGTAAACCCCTTTACAGAACCTAACTGATGTTTACTGGTTTAATAATACTGAGGCATGAATTACTGGTAGTTAACCAGTGGAAAAGCATGCCAGAATGAGAGCTCAAACTAATGGCAGTACAGACTCTCTTGAGAAATCCAGGGTACCTCTGGAATCCTGAAGGGAAGATACAGCTAGACTTGTCCTGGATTACTTAGCCCAATGTATCACTACATACAAAACTGAACTCTTGGTTCTCCCCCTCCCCAAAGCCTAATCCTCCTCCCAACTGTATTATCTATCTATCTATCTCTCCATCTATCACCTATCTATCATTTATCCATCCATCCATCCATCCATCCATCCATCCATCCATCCATCCATCCATCCATCCATCCATCCATCTATCCATCCATTTTTGGGTGGCACCACTATCCTCACTCATGAGGACATTTCATTTGTAAAGCAAATGTGTTGGGTTAACTGATCTCTAAGGTTGCTTTTGTCTCTAAGTCTGATGATCCTTTCATCTTTTAGCCTTTCCTCTCCTCCACAGCCTACATCCAATCATCTGGCCAGTTCTATTTTCATGATATCTCACATATCCTTTCCCTCCTTCCCACTTACACAGCCATTATCCTAATCCAGGCATTTATCATTTCTCATCTTTAATACTATAATAACCTCCTAACTAATGTCCTTGCCTATAGTCCTGCTTTTTAATCTACCCTTTATATAACTGCTGAGATAATATTTATAATACACTGATTTGACCCTGTGTCTCCTCTGTTCTTATCTCCTAAGCTTCAGTGGCTTCCTATTGCCTATAGAATAAAATAATAAAATACCCATAATAAATAAAATAATTTTAATAATATAATGACATACTATCAATATTTATACTAATAAAATAATAATTTAACAATATAAAATAATGTAATCATCTAGATAGTACAATGGATAGAGTGCTGGACCCAAGGTTAAATGACCTGGGCAAATCACTTTAACCTCTATTTGCCTCAGTTTCCTCAACTATAAAATTAGAATAATAATAACATGTACTTTGTTGAATTGTGTACATTCTTTTTTGACTATATGCCGTCCCCTACCCTCCCCAGCAAGCTATCCCTTGTGATAAAGATTTGAGAAGAAAGAGAAAAAGAAAGTTCAGTAAAACTAATCAATGCATCCATTGTGCCTGACAGTACATACAATATTCTACACCTATGGTCCCTCATCTAGGGGGGTGGGGGTGGGAGGCAGAGCACATTTTTCAAATTCTTACCCAAGGCCAGCCTTGATTATTATAATTATATGGTGTTCAGTTAAAACATTTTTTGGCTTATATTGTCATAATGGTTTTTAAAAAAAATTTTGTGGGGCAATGAGGGTTAAGTGACTTGCCCAAGGTCACACAGCTAGTAAGTGTCAAGTGTCTGAGGCTGGATTTGAATTATTGTCATACTCATTTTATATAGTTTCCCTGGTTATTTAAAATCATTATTTTTCTTCAATTCATATCAATCTTCTCATGCTTCTAAAAATTTTCCTACCCATTGTGTCTTTTCAGCGATATTCAATTATATGCATGGAACAAAATTTATCGAGCCATTCTCCCAAACAAGGGATGCCTATTTTGTTTCTAGTGAACACTTATTACTGGGTGAAGGGCAAGATAAGGCACATTTAGAAGTCACCAAAGGTCTCCATATTATGGGCCATAGGTCTCTCAGGCCTGGGAACTTTGCTGGAAAAATCAGCTTTTGTCCCAGCAGTTGAAGTTCTTGCTTTCCCCACAATGTATACCAAAAACCTAATTGAATTTATACTTGTTACTTTCAAAATGACAGATTAATATCTATCTTTCTGACTAAATGTGAATAGCCTGTTGAATTTAATTATGTCTCTCCCCTTAAGATGTCTCTGTTCTGTATAGACAGATACAGTTTCAGGTATAGCTCCATTTACTGGCTAATTTTCTGGGAGATTCATGGGGTAAAATAGGAATAGATGTAGTTGGTTGGGTTTGTTGGAAGTAGCAAATACTTATGAATAATCAGAAGTTCAGCCAAGTATGAATGAAGGCTTTTAATTACATTCTCAGGAGACTGGGCACCCTCACACATGCTCAACCACAGACAAGCTTATATCCTTTAAGGTCCCTCCCTTCCTTTCCCCAATTGGATGGGGAAATGTGAGGTTCACAGTATTCCCATAAATTCTACCTATGAAACCCCTTGGTATGATTCCCCCCTCCCATTATATACATTTTCATACATGGAATGTTCAGAAAATGACTGTCAAATCTCACCCAGAGGTGGAGAAGATAGCATTTATGAACTTAATAATACTGATTAAGCCTGTGCAGTAGTGACTGGGTTCAATAAAAGTTCAGACTTGCCCACCTTGGTGGCTTGGACCAGTTCCAGCTGGTTCTAGCTAGCTATGGACCCCATCCTACTTCTTGTTCCTGTTTTCCTTATCTTTGAGAAGAGCTGCACATCACCATTTTCGATCAAGTTGCATTGTGATTAACTCATGACATTGATTGATCAATCAAAGAAGCAATTGAGCAATTAATTACTACTCTTTATTGAATATCCATGTGCTAATTACTATATTAGGCTTTGGGGGTACAAAGACAAAATTTACATTTTATTAGGGACACAACATGTATTTGTGTGTGTGTTTAGAATAAATATAAAGTAATTTTGGGGGAGAATATCAATATTTAGGCAAATAATGACAAGGTTTATATAGAAGATAGTGCTCAAGCCAAGTATTTTTAAAAATTTTAATATTTTATTTTTACCAATTATATGTAAAAACATTTTAAAACTTTTTTTAAAACAATTTTGAGTTCCAAATTTTCTCTTGCCCTTCCTTTCCTCTCTTATTACTGAGAAGGCAATCAGTTTGATTTAGGTTATGCATGTGCAGTCAGGCAAAACATATTTCCATATTAGTCATATTATAAAAGAAAACATAGACCAAAAAACCCACAAAAATTAAGTAAAATAACATTATGCTTCGATCTACATTCATATTCCATCAGTTCTTTCTCTGGAGGTACATAGCAATTTTCATCATAGGTCTTTCAGAATTATCTTGGATCTTTGTATTGCTAGGAATATCCAAGGCATTCACAGTTGAGCATCATACAATATGCTGTTACTGTGCACAGTGTTCACCTGGTTCTGCTCACTTCACTTTAATCAGTTCATATAAGTCTTTCCAGACTTTTTCTGAAAACATCCTGCTCATCATTTCTTATAGCACAACAGTATTTCATCACAATCATTTACCACAACTTGCTCAACCATTCCTCAGTTGATGGGCATCCACTCAATTTTGAATTCCTTGTCACCACAAAAAGAACAGCTATGTGGGTCCTTTCCCCTTAAAAAGAAATTATCTCTTTGGGATGCAAATCTAGTGTGGTATTTCTGAAACAAATGGTATACACAGTTTTATGACCCTTTGGGCATAGCTCCAAATTGTTCTCCATAATGTTTGGATCAGTTAACAGCTCTGCCAACAGTGTGTTGGTGTTACAATTTTCCCACATCTCCTCCAACATGTCAGTTTCCTTTTCTGTCATATTAGCCAATCTTATAGGTATGAGGTTTTACCTCTGAGTTGTTTTAATTTGTGTTTCTCTAATCAATAGTTATTTAGGGCATTTTTATAAGATTGTAGATAGCTTTGTTTTTTTTTTTTTCGTCTGAAAACTGCCTATTCATATCCTTTGACCATTTATCAATTGAGGAATGACTCATATTCTTATAAATTTGACTCAGTTTTCTATATATTTGAGAGATAAGGCCTTTATCAGAGAAACTTGCTGTAAAATTTCTCCCCCTTCCCAGTTTTCTGCTTCCCTTCTAATTTTGGCTGCATTTTTCTTTTGTGTGTGTGTGTGTGTGTGCAAATCTTTTTTAATTTAATATAATCAAAATTATCCATTTTACCCCTGGAATGCTCTTTATCTCTAGTTTGGTCATAAATTCTTCCTTTATCAATAGATCTGAAAGGTCATCTAATTTGCTTATGGTATGACCTTTTATGCCTAAATCATGTATGCATTTTGACCTTATCTTGGTATATGGTATGAGGTGTTGATCTATACTTAGTTTCTGTCAAACTCCTTTCCTTTTTTTCCCTCAGAAATTTTTGTCAAATAGTGAATTCTTGTCTCCAAAGCCTCGATCTTTGGGTTTATCATATTACTATGGTTATTTACTACTGAGAACTGTATACCTAATCTATCTAATGATCCACCACTCCCTGTTTTAGTACCAGATTATCTTGATGATTACTGTTGAGTCAAGTTTCTGTCTTCCTTCCTTCCTTCCTTCCTTTCTTTTTCTTTTTTTAAAGGAAATAAAGGATTCTAAGAAGTGGAGGTTAAGAAGAAGTACATTCTAAGCAAGTTCAAAGGCATGAAGATGGGAGATGGTGTGAAGAACAGTCAGAAGGCCAGTTTGGTTGGATTGTAAAGTACATAAAGACCATGTAATAAGGCTGGAGAGGTAGGTGGGGACCAAGTTGTGAGGGATTTACATGGCAAACAAAGGAGTTTCTAAGTGGATAGTGACATAGTGTATAAGTGTTAGACTTGGAGTCACTTGACTCTGAATTTGAATCCTGCTCTCAGACACTTAGCTGTGTGATCCTGGGCAAGTCACTTAACCTCTTTGTGCCTTATTTTTCTCATATGTAAAATGAGAGAGTTGGACTTGATGGTCTCGAGAGTCTCTGCCAGCTCTAAATCTGTGATCCTATAATCCAAGTGGCAATAGGGAGCCATTGCAGTTTATTGAGTAGGGGAGTGATACAGTCAGACTTGCACTTTAAAAATAACTTTGTTAGCTTTCTGGAGGATAGGTTGGAGAGGGAAGACATCTGAGAAATTAGGAGGCTATTAGAGTAGTGCAGGATAAGGGTGAAAACTTTCTGAACTAGGGTAGTAAATAGAGACAAGGGGACAGATGCAAGGGATATTGTGGAGGTGGAAACAATAAGATTTGCAACTGATTAGATATGGGAATTGAGTGAGGAAAAGAGAAGAGTTGAGGATGACTGAGTTTGAGAACCTTGGTGCCTGGAAATATGGTGGTAGCCTCAGTAGAAATGGAGGGGAGACATCACTGTGGAGAAGAAACCCAACTTTCATCCATTCTAATTTACTAAACATTTATTAAATGCCTACTATGTGCCAGGCTCTGTGCTAAGAGCTGGAGATATGTTGTTGTTGTTTGTTTGTTTGTTTGTCCTTCCTTCTCTAAGAGGATCATGACATCAGGAGGTGATGCCATAACTTGTAGTGAATTGGATTTAAGTGAGGAAGGATTGTGCAAAGTCATCAGCCTCACTCTCTCCTCACTCTCCTCCTCCATCTGGGTCCAGTGGCAAGATACACATCAAGAAAACTGGAGATGGTCCTGATGCAGCAGGAGACTTTGGCCTTTTTTAAACTAAGGTCTTTCCTAGGTCTCAGTTTGCCTGAGGCAATGCCCATTCAGTGATTATGGCTAGGTAAGGAATGAGTCAAAGAGTGTCCTTCTTTACCTAATCACAAGAAACAAACAAACCAACAAATAAATAGAGAAAGAAAGGAAGGAAAAGAGGAGAGAGAGAGAGACAGAGATAGACAGAGAGAGACAGAGACAGAGACAGAGAGAGAGAGAGAGAGAGAGAGAAAGACAGAGAGACAGAGAGAGAGAGAGACAGAGAGAGAGAGACAGAGATAGA
Source organism: Dromiciops gliroides (assembly GCF_019393635.1). NCBI lineage: Eukaryota > Metazoa > Chordata > Mammalia > Microbiotheria > Microbiotheriidae > Dromiciops > Dromiciops gliroides. The sequence goes on from NC_057864.1 coordinate 135,505,275, forward strand.
GACAGAGAGAAGAAAAAAGAAATTTTGGGAATTCTGGGAGGGAAGGCCCCAAGATTTTGGCTAAAACAGGAGCAACTGCTATTTAGTCTCACTCTGAGCCATTCAGGCCAAAAAATGGCCCATGAGTCTTGGGCTGGGACCTATTGTTGGGGAGTCTATGAGAGTCTGAGTGATTTGGGATTAAGGTGAGGTCCTTAAAAAAATCTAGGAGGTAACTCCAAGACATCTTGTGAGGTTTAAACAATCAAAACTTATATTCCTTTGGGCACAGCCCCAGCAGGTAAGGTTATGATTCCCTATATGGACAGAGGAAGGAGAGGAAGAGGGAGAGGGATATAGTTAATAAAAAGACAGTCCATACTCTTGAGGAGCTTGCAATCTAATGGGGGAGGGGAGACTACACACAGGAGGAATATTGTGGGGGATGGGATGTCAGGCCCAGTGCTGGGGACAATAGCTGCTAAACAATCAGCTGCTGCCAATCTAGGGGAAGGGAAGTTCAGGAGCCCTGAGGGTGATAGCTCCCCACCACACCATCAGTCATGCTTCTAGTCTGGCCCTTACAAGCCATTTTCTGGGGAGGCAACTCCTGTGGACCATGGAGCCAACCATCCTCACTCATTGCAGCTTATAGGGCAAGCAGGCTAGCCCAGGTGAAGCAGCAAGGCACCTTGAGGGAGAGACAGGAGGAGCGGGTACCAGACAGGTCAAACCACTACCATCCTGATTACCATATTCCCTAAGACCATGATGGAGACAGTCCAAGAATTTGAACCCCAGAGCCTTTGGAATAGCTATGGTTCCAGCCTAGAATCAAATAGTTTAATACAAAAACTGATATGATTTTATCAGTGGAAATGATATTAAAGAGGAATTACTGTCTGATATGCTGCTGCACCCTAAGGACCATGGGACCTTTCCATCTGACTTATAGCTGAAACCTTCCCTATATGTTGTCTCTCCCATTAGAATATGAACTCCTTGAGAGGAGAATATGTCTTACTTTTTTCTGTTTGTATCCCCAGCACTTTACCTATTGTTTTGCACATAGCAAGAGCTTAATAAACACGTTATTCATTCATTCAAGTATTTGGAATTTCATACAATGTGATACAAAACAAGAAAAGAGAATCCTCAAGGAAACAGTTATCTAAGGGCTGTTCTACACTTTGAGCTAAAGGTGGCACCAGCATGTTTCACAGAGCAGCCTCTGTTCAATGGGAAACTCTGGCCCTGATATTTTTATTCCTCCCTTTCCTTCCTTCTACCACCTGGTCCCCAAAGACACACACGCGCGCACACACACACACACACACACACACACACAAGTATGCACACATAGATCCAAATGGGCCCATGTGATTTAAATCATCCTGGGCAGCTCTGATTTTATGCAGGATTAGCATACCAGGCTGTTTTTTATTCTAGAAAGCTAAATAAAACCCCACTCATTTCATCTATCCAATGGAGTCTGCTGTCTCCCCTAACTGCTGTGATGTTAGGGGAAATAAAACAAGAGGAACCATTTACAACATGAGGCCAGATCTGGATGTTAATCTTTCAGGAAGCCATGCTTCAGGGTCATGGTGATGACTTTGGCATAGGCTCCTATTAGTTTTTCTTAATCTGGTGATGAGCACAATGGAGTGTTGGGGTGTTAGAAGATAGGGCTCACACCGAGCCCCTCAGAAGGCTGCCTGCCACTAATTTATTATTTGGCTTCTAAAGCTGAATTGCAGAATTGAATGTGGGACTGATTTGACTATATCCCTTCCTCTCACTTGAAAGGGTATTAAAAATGTACCCCTTTGGATTCCTTGTGTTGGCAGTAACTGGGTAAATGATCCATTTGTAATTGGTGCATGAAAGGAAAATGGTAATATTGTGGAACCAAGAGCTCTCTCTTGGGTGGAAGCTATTTGCTTAGAGAAACTGCCTAACTTTTCACCTTCACTAATCTTTTGGTGGTCAGTCCCTAAGAAAATTTCAATCTCACAGCAATACAAGTTTTGCACAAAGATAAGGGCATGATTAGGCCATTTTTCTTTTCATTGACAGTTTACATTTTCTTGGGCTCTACAAATTGTATTGCATTAAACATTCAGGCTTGAAACCTGGCTTCTCTGGAAAGCTACATATATGGATCTCTAGGTTACTAACCATTGAGCTAAGAGTTGTGGTTGATTCTGTTACCTTCTATCAGAGTGGGGAAGGCACTAACAGCCTCAGAGGTCAGAAACATTAAGAAATTGACACAGGTTAAACTGTTATATAGTTAAAAGGAAAATCAAAGTACACATAATAGAAATCTGTAGGTTCAAGTAAGATAGCTAGAATTATATAGCCTTTAAGGTTGCAACAACACTTTACATATATAATTCTATCCTTACAATAACCGTGTGAGGCAGGTGGTGTTGTTATTTCTATTTCTACAGAAGGTGAAAATGAGACCAAGAAAGGTTAAATGACTTGATGAGAATCATACAGCTAGAAAGTGTCTGAGGCTAGATTTGAACTCATGTCTTTCTGAGTCCAAGACCATTACACCACCTAATTGTCTTTTTTTCTTCTTCTGTGAATGCCCATTCTATCTGGTGTTTGTTCAGTTCACAATAAAAATAAAATATAAAAAATAAGGGAATCATAAAGATTCACTAATAATCATAAAAGCTAACATTTATATAGTGCTTAGTATATGCTAGGTTGTGCTAAATGCTTTACATATATCAAATTTGATCCTCACAACAACTTTGGGAAATAGGTGCTATTACTGACCCACTTTTACAGATAAGGAAACTGAGGCAGATAGAGGTTTGAATGCCTTTCTGAGGGTCACACAGCTAGTAAATTCTGAGGCTGGATTTGAACTCAGTTCCATTCCTTCTTATTACATACTTAGAGGAATTGATGATAGGATCATCAAAAGTAGCTCCCCAGGGAGGGTGTGACACCTTGTTGAGAGGACTAAAGTCTTCTGATAAGATCCCAGTGAATGGGGCTACTTTCATGATGAGTTGGCTGGCTCTGACTCTAGGAGGAAGAGCATCCCTTTTGGGATAGTCTATAAAAGTGACCTTTTCCCTTTCCTGCCTTTCTTCTAGACCCCATTCGCTCTCGCTCTCGCTCCCTTCTGTCCAATACCAACAAGAGCCATTACTGGTTGCTCCCTTGTGGCATAAATACACGAGGAAGACCCACATGTGCTCCTTCACATGCCTCAAGGGACATGACTAAACAAGTCTTTCCTGAACCCTAGACTCTTAGTGGAAGGGAGATTTTTCTGGGAAACAGGATCCTTGAATCTAGTTTTCTAGCCACATAAAAGAGATTTCTTATGCAAGGCCACCCTCATAGGTTATGCCAAATTTTAAAGCTGAGGATAAGGCAGCGAATTAGAGAAACAGATAATGAATAGAATTCTGGAATTGGAGTCAGGAAGTCCTGAGTTCAAATCCTACCTCAGGTATTTATTACCAGTGTAGCCCTCACTAAGCCACCTAGGTGGCACAGTGGATAGACTTCCAGACCTGGAGTCAGAAAGACCTGAGTTCAAATTTTACCTTAGACACTACCAGTATGACCCTCTCTGAGTCACGTAACTTCTCCCTGCCTCACTTTTGTCATCTATAAAATGGATTAATAGTACGTACATCAAAGAGTTGTGAGGATCAAGTGTGATAACACAGGTAAAGTGCTTTGCAAACCATAAAGCACTATATAAATGCTAGCTACCTATGAGGAGAGAGGAAGCTAGATGCCTCAGTGGATAAAGGACTAGGCCTGGAATCAGGAAGACCTGAGTTCATGTTCATCCTCAAATACTTACTAGTTGTGTCACCCTGGGCAAGTCATTTAACCTCTGTTCACCTTAATCCACTGGAGAAGGTAGTGGCAAATCACTCCAGTATCTTTGCCAAGAAAACCCAGTGGACAGTTGGTGATAGGGGTCAGAAAGTCAGACATGACTGAACAACACCTATTAGAAGGGGAATTTAGTACAATTATTGGCAAGAAAAAAAGTATTGTGCATGTGGCATAGGTACTGGGAAGATCATTGCAAAGGAGTTGACATTCTAATGGGGGACACAACACACAACAGGCAGCAGCTGGTGATGAAGTGGGAAGAGTGTTGGGCCTGGAGGAAGACCTGGGTTCAAATATAGTCTTGAATACTTACTGTCTTTGTGACTCTACATGACTGTCTCAGGTTTCCTATCTATAAGATGGGGATACTAATGGCACCAAATGGCATCGAATGAGATAATATTTGTAAAGTGCTTAGTACAATGCCTGGCACATAGTTGGAGCTGTCTGAAAGGAGGAGAACTTGATTTGTTTGGGCCTATAAAGCACCTTTGACTTATTTCTTTTTTTTTGGTGAGGAAATTGGGGTTAAGTGACTTGCTCAGGGTCACACAGCTAGTAAGTGTTAAGTGTCTGAGCCTGGATTTGAATTCAGGTCCTCCTGAATCCAGGGCCGGTGCTCTATCCACTGCACCACCTAGCTGCTCCTGACTTATTTCTTAATGAGATGGTATGGCCAAATAAAATTTGACACCTGGTCAGAAACATGTTTTTCTACCTCATTGGAATTATTTCTCTTCAGGTTTTCAAAATTTCATTCTTGAGAGCTTTTGATTCCTTCTGAGATGAAAGTTACTTTAATAGACTCCTGGATTTTTTCCCTGGATTTTTTGAAATGTGCTCCTTCTAAATCTAGGGTACATATCAGACTGGTAGGTTTTCTTCTTCTTTTTTTAATCATGACTTCTAAGTTGGAAGGGTCATTTTACCCACAAGGTTCTCATCATTTCCATCCCAGAAACTAGTTTCCCCATGTTAGAGAATCAAATTCAGTATAGAAATCTCCTTCAAAGGTTCCCATACCTCTTGTAGGAAGAAATTATCTTGAAAGCAAATCAAGAAATTTTTAGGTACTGTGCTTTAGACAGAGAGAGTTGTAGATAATTGAAGTCCTCCATCATAACTATATCATGTCTTCATGCCAGGTTTATGTCTCTTTCTTAGATTCCTCATTCATTTCCACTGATCTTTAACCCAATGCTCTTCCAAGATGTTTTCCCCAATTCCTCATTCTCCTGACCCTTGGTTTCCTTAGATGACTATTTTCCTAATATACAATATTTTCCACTGTCTCCATCTCACTTTGTTTTCCATTGAAATTATCTAATCTAACCTCTTTATTTATTACAGCTGGACCTAGGAAAACAGAATATAGTCCAGTAAAATCCAGGAGACCTTTGATCTTAGTAGGACATGTCTGAGTTTTCATTCCCCTTAGCAGGGCCTAAAAGGACAGCAATGAGTCATTCAACTATAATGTCTAAAATCATGTTAAGTGTCTAATGCATTTGCGTTGTTGTTATTCAGTCTGTTCAGTTGTGTCCAATCTTCATGACCCTATTTGGGGCTTTCTTGCCATTTCCGTCTCCAGCTCATTTTACAGATGAGGAAACTGAGGCAAAAAGGGTAAAGTAACTTACCCAGGATCACACAACTAGTAAGTGTCTGAGACCAGATTTGAACTCAGGAAGATGAGTCTTCTGGCCTCCAGGCCTGGCACCCTATCTAGTGCATTGCCCAGCTCTCCCATGCATCTATAGGCACACGATAGATTGATAACCTTAGGATCATAGCTGGAAATGACCTTAGGTGTCATCTAATCCAACACCTTCATTACAGGGATAAGGAAACTGAGTATCTGAGAGATTAAAGGATTTGCCTAAGGACACTTAGGTAGTAAGGTTCAGGGCCAATAATTAAAAATCCAGGACCTCTGGTTTTAGTGCTCTATTTATTACAGCATTATTACCAATGTCTGTAATACTATAAAAACTCTGCCCCAGAACAGCAGCTCTGGGTTTATATGGAGTTTAATAGAGGGAATTTATAAATCACTCTCCTATTCTTGTCACCACCTAGATTTCCCCAAGGAAAAACAATATTTATTTGGCTTGCTTCCCCCTTACCTAAGTTTTCTCCTGGGACTATCAAGCTATAGCTTGTGTTTAGGTCTCTCTAGAAAAGGTAAAGGGCCTTTAGTTCTTGTGCAAATACTTGGGCAAACATGTCTCAGATTATAGGCCAGATTTGATCCCACCCAGAAGTAAATACAAAGGACTCACATCTGAGCCCATAAAGTCAAGACAACTCTCCTTACAAACTGGGCATCTCTCTTTTCTTCATGCATAACACTTCACTGACTGTCCCCCATATCTAGCAGCTAAGTGGCATAGTAGATAGAGCAGGGGAATAGAGCAGTCAGGAAGAGCCGAGTTAAAAATCTTACATCAGATACTTACCAGTTATGTGTGACCCAATGCATGTCACTTAACCTCTCTTTGCCTCAGTTTCTTTCTTCTTCTGTAAAATGAGGATAATAATAGTACCTACCTCCCAGGCTTGTTCTGAGAATCAAATGACATAGTGCTTTCTAAACCCTAAAGTGGTTATATAAATCTAGATTATTATTATTGTTATTATTATTATTATTATTCAGAACCATAACAATGGTGAGGCCAATTCAAAGCTGGACATCACAGAAAAATATATAAAATGTGCATGTACTATCCCTAGTACACAAGAGGGAGCAATTTTATACTCTTGCCTCAGATGCAAAATTAGCTAGTTGTAGCACTGGTATTAACAAGGAGGTTGTGAAATAATTATAGCACTGGTATAAACAAGAAGATTGTGAAAACAGTGACGTGGGCAATGGTACAAAGGATAGGCTTATAGAGAGAGAATCATTGTTCCAAGTCTGTCCATATAAAATTGTGGCTATTACAAGATGACAATGAACTGACCAGTCCGTCATGTCCATTGACTCTTCATATTTATAACTGATTGGCTGAGTAGACACTAACTATATACTAATCTTTTCTCTTGGTCTTTTTGCCTGTAAAGCCGATGAGCACAATGGGAATAATACCCATTAATTAACATGACTATAACTTGACCAACCGAAAGTACCATAGTTTCTTGTTTGTGACTAAAAGAGCCTGAGGAAAAAAGAATGATCTTGATGTCCAAAAATACCATATCAAAGTTAATATAGCTCTGACTGGGTTCAGTGCACAAGCAGGAACTTCAATAACTGAGAGTAATTTTTCTAGAAATATTTTTCTCCCTTCCTCCTTGACAAACAAACCATGGATTACAAAGTTGCTGTGAATGCAGCTGGTCTTCTCCTCAGAGACCCTGAAGAGAGAGAGCTCACCATGTGCTAGCCCCCAAGGTGGCAGTGCTGTGCCATCTGTTGGTCTCAGACCCAATGAGGCAGAGCCAGGCTCCCACAGAAAACACATGAACTTGTAATGGGGCTCAGCTCCCTTCTGGAGCATGGTAGTAGAATGGGGAAAAGAATCCTTAAGAATGATATGATGGGTTTAAATAAAAGAGCCCCCAAAGCTTTCCAAAAACATTCTGCCACCCGCTAATTGGAGTCTGAAATTTTCAGCAACCACAATTCTCTTCTTTGTGTTTTGTGGGACTAGCCCATAAAATGCAATTGTTCTTGAGAGGGGCAACACTTTAAGTTATTTACACCTTAGCAAGAAAGGATCTTCTGGTAGATTTTTTTGTTTGTTTTGCAGGGTGGAGGGAAGATAAAAATAGAGGCAATTAATTGGCTCAGGTGAGAATGAAGGTATTTTGAGGGAAGTATGGAATGGGAGGTAGTGCCAAAGACAAATATTATGGTTTTGCTTGTGACTAGGACTGACTGTCTCAGTTTGGCATAGAGGGAAGAACACTGGATTTAGAGTCAAACCAACCTGAGTTAAATCCTGGTTCTGCCATTTGCTCTCTGTTTGACACTGGAAAAGTCACTTCACTTCTCTTGACTTCAGTGTCCTAATCTAGAAAATGAGGTAGTTGGGCCAGATGGTCTTTCAGACCGCTTCTAGCTCTGGACTGATGATCCTATAATCTAAGAGATTATTGATTGTTATCTCCACCATGGTCAGTTAAAGATGAGAGGAGTCAAGAGCCTTAATATTTCTGCTTGTAGCATTATTAAATACCCAGCTGAGAAAACTGATGAGTGATTAAGAGTAATCAATGGAACCTGAGAGAGAAACCATCTTGGAAAAAGAGAATGGTGCAATTAGGACATAGCTAGAGTTAGTGAAATGCCAACCAGAGTTATTAGAAGACCAGCACCAAAGGGCATGATCTGAGGTAAGAGAGAGTCCCTAATAGAGCACTGGACCTGGAGTCAAGAAGACTTGAGACCAGATCTGGCTTCAGACAGTTACTATATGTGTTGCCTTGGGTAAGTCACTTAACTTCTGTCTGCCCCAGTTTCCTTATCTTAAAGTAAGGATAGTAATAGCATTTCCTTTCAGAGTTATTATGAGGATAAGATATTTGCAAAAGGCCAATATAAAAGAAATTCTATTGTTGTTATTATTACAATAGTTCCAAAGCTCAGGAGTAAGCACAGAGTACTTCGGGAAATAAGGAACAAAGAAAGCATTGATAAGATGATATTTTGTTGAACAGAACATGAAAAAACACTGAGGATCATAGGGTTTAGAGATAGAAGGGTTTTTTGAAGTCATTATAAGTAGAACCTCATTTTACAGATAAGGAAACTGAGGGAGAGAGAGAGAGAGAGAGAGAGAGAGAGACTGATTGAGTTACAGCTAGTATCTGAGGCACAATTCAAATTTAGGTCTTCTTGACTCCAAGTCTAGTGCTATCGCCTATGCCTCTTGGCTGCCATTCCCCTCCTCCCTGTAGATATGTAGGGGCTTGTGGGAATGGAATATTGTATAGGTTGCCAGATGTGGGTTTTTGGTGGTGACTTTTTCTTAGCTGTTTTTCTTTGTTTCAAAGGAGGGTCCACTATGATAAGATGGAGAGGATTATATATTGAGAAATTATTATAGTGTAAAAATAAGTCACTAATAAACAAAAAAGATACTGGGTTTCATAAGATTTCCCCCCAACAAAGCAAGGTTCTTCTTTGATGGAAACATACTGGTCATGTCCCTGACCGCCATACCTCCTAAAACTCTCTTCTCTCATCTAGACCTCTAATCCTTTTAATCCTCACTACTTTCTTAAGCCATTGACTATACTCTGATTTCATTTTTTGCTTTATCTTAACTCTATGCTCAGCCATTCCAATGCTACATTGTCCTCTGCTCTCAACTTCTTTGACCCCTTGTCCTATTTGCTACTCATCTCTTGCCAGACTTCCATTTTGTATTTCATTCACCATCTACCTCCTCCTTTCCCTTACAAGTTGCTGATCAGAGCTGGGGGAAGACACCCACTTATGCTAATTATTAATATTATTAAACTTCAAGTTAACATTATCCAACTTCACTTGGGCCCTCACTGAAGCAAGGCAGCCATTTTATTCCTTCCTAATTTGACTCCCTATCTCATTCCCCACAAAAGCTATTCCAAACTTCTTCCCTCCTCAATCACTCCTTACTTTCCCCCTCCCTCTTTCAGCTTACTGATATTGCCCTTTATGTTACTGAGAAAAATGAGATCATTCAATATTATATCCTCCCATTCTCTTCATCTCAAAAACCCTTGACATCATCCCCCACTCTTACCTCCCTTCCTACAGTCTCTGACACTGAGATTGGCCTTTTCCTTGACAAGGTCAGCCCCTCTACATGTGTGCTTGAGCTCATCCTCATATATCATCTCCAGGAGATTTTAATGTCAATCATTCCCCACTCCACCCCAATTTTTGACCTCTCACTATCTACTGATTCCTTCTCTACTGCCTTCAGACTTGCCCAATTCTTCCTTATCCTTAAAAAAAAAAAACCTTCATTAAATCCAACCATTTCCTCAAGTTCTTATCCTGGATCATTCTTCCCTCTTTCCAGCCAAACAGCTAGAAAAAGCTATTTCTGCTCACTACATTTATTTCTTTCCCTCTCATTCATTCTTGTTTTTTTTCCCCACCTGTCTTCGGACCTTATGCATCAACTGAAAGTGCTCCCTCCAATGATCTCTTAATTAACATGTTTCCCCCCCCCCTCAGTTATCTTCCATCACAATCAGTTGCTTTTGACATTGTTGGTCACCCTCCCTTTCTGGATACTCTATCCTTTCTAATGTTTTGTAACACAAATTTCTCTTAGTTCTTCTCTTGTATTATTAGTCACTTTTCAACTTCCTTATTAGGTCCCCTAACTGTGGTGCTTCCCAAAACGCTCTTCTTTCTGTGCTCTCGGTAAACATCATCAGCATATGTGTTTAATTATCATATCCATACATATGACACCAGATTTATATATAAAGCTCTCATCTCTTCCTTGAAATTCATCCTAGTTTCCTTATCTGTGTAATGGAAGTGATGATAATTGTCCTACAAACCTATTGTGAGAATGCTTTACAAACATTAAAGGAGATAAATCTTAGTAGTTATCTGCAATTATGGAATTCCAAGGAGGAGGGTAATGGTTAGGAGAGAGATTGGGGGTGAGGTCAGGTTTCCTTCTCAGTTCCTAGAAATCAAACCAGTAGGCAGACTCTGCCTACACATGAGGCCAGCCAGCTTTGTTGATGATCTTCTATTACCTGATGATGTTCAGTAATTAACACAACTGGATATATTTATGGCACTTTATTCAAAAGGAGCTGAGAGAGCATTCATTGAGTTTTTATTGTAGCAGAGTTCTTATGGGAATCAGAGCCTCCTAGTTTGTTCCAATTAGATGTTTTACCTAATGAGGTTTCTTATTATTTATTTTCTAGTGAGAAGTTGGGTTTAAATGATAGAGGAATTAGATTGTGTCCTGGCTGTACCACTTAATAGTATGGTAGTATTAGTGCAGTCGCCTTAGTCAAGTTACTTACACTCACTGAGTCTTGTTTTCTCTAAAACAGGGATAATAATATCTGCTGTGTTTATCTCACAGGATTGTTATGGATTAAAGGATATAATCGATATTAAACACTTGTAATAATTGTAAGGTATAGTATTTTGTCCTAGGATCTCAGCTCTGTCTTAGGTGGGCACTGGGAGAAATTATACACATACAGACACACAGAATATGTATAAAGTGTATGTGTGTATATATCCATATCTATCTGCATACATAGAATATATGTATAAAGTATATATGTACATAAATACATACATACATGAATATACAGAGAGAGAATGGTTTTTTTTTTTAATTACCCATCTTGTGGTTGTTTGTCCTTTGTTCTAGAAGAGGACTTTGACATTGGGGTGATGTCATGACTTGCACTGAATTGGATTTAAGTGAGGGAGGGCTATGTAAAGTCACCAACCTCACTCTCTCCTCCAGAGCCATCTGCATCTAGTGGCAAGATATACATCAGGATGACTGGAGATGGCACTGGATATTTAAGGCAATTGGGGTTAAGTGACTCGCCCAGGGTCACACAGGTAGTACTTGTCTGAAGTGAAATTTGAACTCAGGTCCTCCTGACTCCAGGGCAGGAGCTTTTATCCACTGCTCTACCCATCTAGATGGAAAGAAAAGTTATGTAAAATACTGTATAATATCTCTTGGGCATCTGATGCAATTTTGTTTCTAGGGGATTAGGCTTTGTTTATCCTGCAGATATTTCTTCTACCTTGAGAGAAAGATGTTGTTTAGATCCAGAACGCACCCCCAGGGACAGACAGGACATAGCATGTGCCAGGCAGGTTAAAGTACCTTAAACCCTAACTCTCCTCAGTTTATTGTGGATTCTGAGCCCAGAAGTTACATGAATAGTAGTGTCCCCTTAAACTGTGATTTCATTTTTTAAAGGGAATTTCTAGTAAATTTTATAATGTACATGGGCATCAGTCAATGAGTATTTATTAAAAGCTTACTATGTGAGGGGGCGGCTAGGTGGCGCAGTGGATTAAGCACTGGCCCTGGATTCAAGAGTACCTGAGTTCAAATCCGGCCTCAGACACTTGACACTTACTAGCCGTGTGACCCTGGGCAAGTCACTTAACCTCCATAGCCCTGCCAAAAAAAAAAAAAAAAAGCTTACTATGTGTACTGTGCTAAGCCCTGGAGGTACAAATACACACACACACACACACACAGATAGATGATAGATAGATATGTAAGTATACACAAATATATGCATATTAAAACATACAAGATAAATATAGAATATATAGAAAGTGACTTTAAAGCAGATGGTATGAATAGTTGCCTTGTGGGATAAGGATAGGAGCAGGAAAAGTTCCGGGGGAGGGGCCTGGATTTTGAGCTGAGTCTAAAAGGATCATAAGAGTAAGAGATTGGAAAGAAGAGCACTCCAGGCATGGAAAATAGCCAATACAAAGATATGGAGATAGGAGATAGTATCCTGTATGGGGAACAGCAAATAGGCTGCTATGGCTGGATTGTAAATTGTGTAGAGAAGAATAGAATGTGAGAAGATTGGAAGGGTAGGAAGGGGTCAGTTTGTAAAGAGTTCTAAATACTAAAGGAAGAATTTAAAATTTGAACTTGGAGGTAATAGGGAACAACTGGAGTTTATTGAATAGGGGGTGAGATTGTCAGATCTATGCTCTAGGAGGAAATCCCTTAGGTAGCTGAGTGGAAAATGGATTGGAATAGGAAGAGATGAGGCAGGGAAATCCACTTGAAAGCTATTACAATAGTTCAGGTGAGAGGGGATAAGGGCATGAACTAAGGTTGTTGAACTAAGGAGGAGAGAGAAGGGGACCAATGTGAGAGATATTGTTGGAAAAAGAAACTACAAGATTTGATTAGATATGTGAGGTGAGCAAGAGAAAGGAAATGAGGATGACACCAAGTTTATGAACCTGGGTGATTTGAAAGATGATGGTGTCCTTGACAAAAACAGAAAAACTGGGAAGAGGAAAGGGTTTTTGGGGAAGGACAAAGAATCTGTTTTCAACACATTTATTTTAAGATGCCTATAGGGCATCCAACTTGAGGTGTCTAAAAGGCAATTGGTGGAGCTCAGGAGAGAGCTAGTAATGCTAGAGTTTAGATCAGAGAATCATTTACCAGTAAGTGATAATTGAATCCATGGAAGCTGATAAGATCATCAAGTGAGAGAGTAAAAGAGGGAAAAGAGAAGCAGGTTTAAGGCCCTTGGGGGACACCTCCAATTAGTCCGTATGATGGGATAAAAAAAAAATCTAGCACAAGAGACTGAGAAGGAATGGTCAGACCTGTAGGAAGAAAATGAAGAGAGCAATTATGAAAACACAGAGAAGAGAAAGTATTCAGAAGAAAAAAGTTGGTCAGCAGAGTCAAGAGTTCAAGAAGAAGGAGGCTTGCGGAAGAAGTGATTAGATTTGGTAATTAAGAGATCACTAAGATGTCCATTTCCAGTGCCCTTGGGGCAAGAGGGTGTGTTGGAGATGCAGACCTGGCCCTAGTTCCAGAGGCTATTCTAGTGAGACCAGTGGCTAAATTGCAAATGCCACATCAAAGAACCATAGCTCTTTAGAGTTGAGTGTTGTTATTTATTCTTTGTTCTAGAAGAGAACCATGACATTGGGGTGATGTCATGACTTGCACAGAATTGGATTTAAGTGAGGGAGGGCTGTACAAGGTCACCAATCTCACTTTCCTCCAGAGTCATCTGGGTCCAGTGGCAAGATATAGATCAGGATGACTGGGTGTGGCCCCAGATTTTTAAAGCAATTGGGATTAAGTGACTTGCCCTTTGTCACACAGCTAGCATGTCTGAGGTGAGGTTTGAACTCAGGTCCTCCCAACTTCATGGCCAATGCTCTATCTACTGTGCCACCTACCTTCCCCTTTAGAGATGAAAGGGACCTTAGAATTTACCTCTTTCCATTCCTTCCTTTTACAGATGAGGAAAACTAGGCCTAAGAATGAACCAATGAAGAAACCTTTGTTACCTGCTCTATGCTAGGCAATAGATATGCAAATCTAAAACATGATACAGTCCCAGCCTTCAAGGACCTTACATTCTCAATCTCTCTCTCTCTCTTTTTTTTTTTTTGTGGGGTAATTGGGGTTAAGTGACTTGCCCAGAGTCACACAGCTAGTGTCAAGTGTCTGAGGTTGGATTTGAACTCAGGTCCTCCTGACTCCGGGGCCAGTGCTTTATCCACTGCACCACCTAGCTGCCCCCACCTTACAATCTCATAAGGGGAGACAATACATCTTGAAAAATAGAGAAAACCTTGGAAAGACCTACATGAGCTGATGCAAAGTGAAATGTACTGTATACAAAATAACAGCAATATTGTAAGATGATCTGCTGTGAATGACTTGGTTATTTTCAGCAATGCAATGATCCAAGACAACTCTGAAGGTCTTTTGAAAAATGCAGTCCATCTACAGAGAGAGAACTGATGATAACTGAATACAGAAAAATAGAGGCCAAAGAATAGAGCTTTTCTACAGACGATTGCAGGAATAGTAAACCATGGCACATAGAGGGAGGTGGATAGATTGCAAGATGTGCTAAAATATCTGGGGTAGATGGATCTAGAACATGATCTGGATATATAGCTAGATCTAGTCAGTGAGGTAAGTTTGTACCAAGTTTGTCAGTCCCAAGGCTGCTTTTCATAGGTGAGGATGTTAAATGACTCATGGAGGGAAGGTTTGTCTGGCCTGGAGGACACTATTATACTAAGGGAGGCAGAGGTGGGTATGGGGCAGAAGGGTGCATAGCAAGATATTTGGGGTTAATGAACTTGAAACACAGTTTGGGACCAGTTATCTATATGGAGTCCATATCCTAGAGATGTGAAGTGACTTCCCCTAGATCACACAGCTCAACTCTTTTCAGAACCAAGACTAGAACCTAGAGCTTTTGGCTGTCAGTTCAGCATTATTTCCACCATGATCTGAAGATAGAGACAAAGAAAACTTCACAAAGCAATGAAATGTGTAGATTAAAATATGGCTTAATAGACCATGAATGATACTCTCTTTATCCATCTCCTTTCTTTGGCCCCAGCTGCCTTGTTTGATGACACCAGACTAGCTGAATAAATTGATTTATTCCACTGAATTGATTCATTTAAAAACTAAACTGAATTGACAACATTCACTTCTTTTAATATTATGACCCCCCTCCTTTTCTGCAAAGTCAGTATTGTGGTATCTGCCTCCAGGGTCCTCAGGTCACTGTGGGAACCAAATGATGCTCTATGGCACTTGGTGATCCTTGGGGAAGCATGGGATGTTACTGTATCTGCACTAGGCTTTCAAAGGCAGAGCTCTTAGCAGCTGTCACTTTGAATGATGTGATAATTGGTGTTAATAGTGATGATGATAACACTATAATCATGCTTTGTACTTCCCCTCTCATCCGGTAATCTCAAAGTGATTTCTCCTTACCTGAAATGGCATGTCATTTATAGTGAGACAAAAAGTCCAGATGTTGAGGTGTGGGAGCCCTGAGCAGCAAGATGATACAAAAGGCCCTGTTTGCTTTATCTTCTCTAGCACAGAGAGCTTCCTATTTTTCATCATCTTACAAGCAAAAACCCCAAGTAAGTCTTAGGCTGGTAGGAGGAAGGAAAAATCAAACCTTTAGGGCTTAGAGATCAGATACCCTCACTCCTACTACTGTGCTAGGTAGGATGCACTTCTTGTTGTTCAGTCATGTCCAACTCCTCATGACCCCAGGGACCATAACACAGTAAGCCCTTAATTGATCTTTACAGCACTGGCCTTTCCTTTTGTCACCAGACACATCCACAGCTAAGCGTCCTTTTGGTTTTGTCCCAGCTGCTTCATTGTTTCTGAAGCTACTTGTATGTTATCTTCTGCTCTTCCCCAGTAACATGTCAGACACATTTTGACCTTAGGGACTTATCATCAGATGCTACAACTTTTAGCATTTTAATACTGTTTATGAGGTTTTCTTGGCAAAGATACTGGAGTGGTTTGTCATTTCCTTCTCTATTGGATATGACTTGTCTGTCCTGGGTAATGACACAGTTTCATTGAGCTAAGCAAGCCCCTCTGCCATGACAAGGTAGTAATGTAGGAAGGGATCCACTAGTAACACATTACTGATGATTGACAGGTTGTTCAGTAGCACCATTATTTTTATTTAAAATTTTTTTTTAGAATTTTATTTTCCAAATTACATCATAAAAGCAAATTTTGACATCAATTTAAAAAAAACAAACACTTTGAGTTTCAACTTCTCTTCCTCCCTCCCTTCCCACTCCCACTCCAAGAACTCAACAATTCAACATAAATTATACATGAATAGTCATGGAAAACAACTCTACATTAGCTAGGTTGGGAGAGAATACAGATAAAAACAAAACTTCAGATTAAGGAATTATCCAAAAAAATGTGTTTCAGTCTGTTTTCAGATACCATCAGTTTTTTCTCTGTAGGTGTATTGCAATTTTCATAAGTTCTTCAGAGTTATATTGGATCATTGCCTTACTGAAAATAGCCACGTGCTTCCCAGCAGATCATCTTACACTATTGCTGTTATTTTGTATACATTTGTATACATTTCTCTCTGCCTCAGTTCATGTGGATCTTTCCAGGTTTTTTTGATAGCATCCTGTTCATCATAACTTTTATATAGTACCTTAAACTTGATAAAGAATTTCCTTCACAATAGCCCAGCAGAGTAGGTACCATATGTTTTGACATTGTAGTCAATCATCATAACTATTTCCCTCCATCCTATTCCCTTCCAATGATATTTACTCTATTGTCTATCTTATTTTGCCCTATTCCTCCTCAAAAGTGTTTTGCTACTGACTCCCCCCTTCCCTGCTCTATCCACCCTTCATTTACCTTTCCGTCCTTATCCTCTTCCCCTCCCACATTCCTGTAGGGTTAAATAGATTACTTCTCCCAACTGTGTGTGTGTGTGTGTGTGTGTGTTATTCCCTCCTTGAGTCCACTCTGATGAGGTTAAGCCTTTGACCTAATTCTGTTGTCTAAAATTTTTCTTCCTCCTTCTTCTTCAACTCTCCCTATGAAATCAAGCAATTCAATATATGTCGTACATGTCAGTAGCACCATTATTCACTAAATCATAGAATCTCAGAGTTTGGAGGGAGCTAGTGCAACCTCTTCTACATTATCATCAAAAATTGGTCATTAAACAATTGCTTCAATATTGTCAGTGAGGAGAAACTACCCCACCTCCTAAGGTAGCCTATTCTACTTTTATAGAGAACTAATTATTAGAAAAGATACAAGCTAAAATTTTCCTCTTTGCAACTTTTAACCATTATTTTTAGTTCTGTCCCAGGACTAAGAAGAATAAATTTTAGCACAGAGCTTGGCACATAGTAGGTGTTTAATAAATGCTTGCTAAGTGAGTGTTCTGCAGATACTCAAAGATTGAAGGTAATGACCAGATGGGCACCCCTCACCCACTCAAAGTCTTCTCTTCTTCAGGGTGAAACCCTCCATTTTCCTTTGTGGATCCTCATGTGGTGAGGGACTATCCCCCACATATAGCATGGGATGTCATTGTGTGGCCTGAAGGGAAGCAGAATGGACATGTCTAGCCTCTTCTCTCCACTCTTCTCCAACAGAGACTTTAATTCCTGAGATGTATCAAGTACATAGAACACCAAGGGAAACCATTGCTAATATACAGATCTATTTAAAAAAAAAAAAGGACTTCTATATAATGAAAATAGAATCCTTAACAATAATCTTTTTTGGGGGGGGGGGCAGGGCAATGAGGGTTAAGTGACTTGCCCAAGGTCACACAGCTAGTAAGTGTCAAGTGTCTGAGACCGGATTTGAACTCAGGTACTCCCAAATCCAGGACTGGTGCTTTATACACTGCACCACCTAGCTTAACAATAATCTTAAAAATAGGACACAAATTTTTTCTTGAAAAGAGGATGACAATGGGTTATACTCTCCTGGGCCCTGTTAATCCTACCTTGACATGAGGTCATGTGGATTCCTAGTAGGGAGAGAGAAAAAGAGAGGTAAGGGGGAAAAAAGAAACTATTGCTGCTTCTCTATTGGCCAGAAGAGAACCTTCTATATTCTCTCCACAGAGAAATTGAGGACTCAGTTTGTTCACTAGCAAGAGAGCCAGTACAGAGAGTGGCAAAGCTCTAATCATTTGCTCAATTGAAAAGAAAGAGAACAAGGTCAATATCTGGGTCTTGAATCTTTTGCTAGTCAACTAAAGTCTTATGTAGTTATGTTTCTTCATGCTAGGATCTAAGACTATTCCTCAGCTATTACCTGGAGGAGGAAAGTAGGGAGAAGAGGATTTTATATTTACTTGAAAACAGGAAGATTGGGTTCTAATCCTGTCTCCAAAATTAATTGCTGTGTGATCACAGGTAAGTGACTCGATCCATCTGAGACTCATTTTCCTTATCTGGCACCTCTCTTACATTACTGTTGTGAAGTACCATTGAGATGGCATATGGAAGGTGCTTTGCAAACTTTACAATCTTATATGTAAGTTATTATGATGATGATGATCATTATTATTAAATTCAGTTCACATCAAAGGCATCTTATGAATTCATCAATAAGCATTTATCATGTGCTTACTGTGTGCCAGGACATGGACATAAAAAGAAACCTCACCTGTCCTCAAACTGGCATCTATTGGGGACCACTACTTACTGAGACCTATTTTTCTGGCTGGCATGAGGTAAATTCAGGTTACTTTATACATCCCTCCAGTTCCCGATTCCAAACAGGAGATAACATGATACCACTTATGAATTATGATATTACCAAGGATGCTAGAGGAAGTAGTTTGTTGTAACAGCCCAAGATATCATGACCAAGCTGATGAGTTTCTAAAATATTAACATAATAAATCTGCCCTTCTGACTCCTAGTCTAGTCCTTTTTCCAGTGGATCATAGTGACCTGGAGATCAGCTCTGGAGATATGAAAGGAATTTAGCACTTTCACTTTCCTCTTCCTGTTTCTTCAGGGTTCCATGAGGAATCTGCCTGTTTTGGAATGAATTCTATAAGTTCTTGACATGGAGATCTAGTATTGGTTCGCACTTTGCACAGAGCTTGGAACAATTAGCATTTTGATAAATGTGCAGTCCTGTTTCTGTCTTCTTAGTGTTTCTCCCCTGTTGCCCTTGTGGTACCTTTTCCAAATGCCTTCTCTGGTCTATGGTGGCTCCCTTGAGATATTTCTCATCCCTAATTACACTGGTAAAAGCTCTTGGAAGTGGTCTCAGCAGCTGTTCCCACCAGTAATGGCACTTATAAGTGATGGCTCCTGTGGACAGTGACTCTTGGAAATTCCCAGCAGCAATTTCTTATCTCTGGTCCTTAGGGTTCCTTAGTGGTTGGACAGTTCAATGTTACATTCCCTGTACCTTGTCTACAAAGTAGCTCATAGCAGCGTCTCCACCGAGTACTCTAGAGAAAGATATTTTTTTTCCAAAGAAAAGATCTATTTCAAATGCCCTAAAGTTATCTAGAGAAAAACAACAGCTATTTATTAACTGTTTATTATGTATACTCATTATTATTGTTAAGTACCTACATTGTGCTAGCTATTGAGGTAAAGAAAAATTTAAAATGTACAATAATTTAAAACAAATTTTCACATTAGTCATGTTGTGAAAGAAAAGTTGGAACAAAATGGGAAAAAACATGAGAAAGAAAAAAACAAAAACAATGAAAATAGTATGCTTCGATCTGCATTCAGACTCTATAGTTCTTTGTCTGGATGTGGATAGCATTTTCCATCATTTTGTAATTGTCTTTGATCATTGTATTGCTGAGAGCTAATTCTATCACAATTGATCATGTCACAATGTTGCTGTTACTGTGTACAATGTTCTCCTGATTCTGATCACTCCACTCAGCATCAGTTCATGTCTTTCCAGGTTTTTCTGAAATCCACCTGCTCATTGTTTCTTATAACACAATAGTATTACACTACATTCATATAACATTAGTTGTTCAACTATTCCCAAATTGATGGGTATTCCTTCAATTTCCAATTCTTTGCCACCACAAAATGAGCTGCTGTAAGTATTTTGTACATGTGGGTCCTTTCCCCTTTTTATTATTTCTTTGGGATACAGACTTAGTAATGGTATTCCTGAATCAAAGGATAGGCACAGTTTTATGGTGCTTTGGGCATAGTTCTAAATTGTTCTCCAGAATGGTTGGATGAATTCACAACTCCACCAATACGTTGGTATTCCAATTTTTCCACATCCTCTCCAACATATGACATTTTCCTTTTCTTTCATATTTGCAAATCTTATAGGTGTAAGGTGGTACCTCAGAGTTGTTTTGATTTACATTTCTCTAATCAATAGTGATTTAGAGCATTTTTCATATGATTATATATAACTTTAATTTCTTCATCTGAAAACTGCCTGTTCATATCCTTTGACCATTTCTCAGTTGGGGAATGACTTGTATTCTTATAAATTTGACTCCATTCTCTATATGTTTGAGAAATGAGGCCTTTATCAGAAACATTGGATATAAAAATTCTTAGCTTTCTGCCTTCCTTCTAATCCTAGTTGCATTGGTTTTGTTTATGCAAAACCTTTTTAATTTAATGTAGTCAAAATTATCCATTTTTGCATTCCATAATGTTCTCTCTTTTTTGAGTATAAATTCTTCACTTCTCCATGGATCTGATAGGAAAACTATTCCTTGATCTCCTAATTTGCTTATCACCTTTTATGTCTAAGTCATATACCCATTTTTACCTTATCTTTACATATGGTATGAGATGCTGATCTATGCCTAATTTCTGCCATAGCTAGTTACAGAATTTAAGTAACACATGAGACCTGTCCTCTTGGAGCTTAGTCTAGTAGGGAAGCCTATGCGATACTTTGTGGATTCTCCCTATGGGGTGTCCTGAGGTACTGTACAACTTCTTGACTACATATACTCAAATTGAACACCATCCTTCCAAAGCTGCCCTTTTTCTCTCTAGGTCATTTCATGATAGAGAACACCTCTCCTTTCTACCAGTATCTGAACTCAGATATCTAGGGGATTATATTCCTTTTCATATTTCTCTCCCTAGGTCATAGGATAGCCATGGTTCCCCAGTGTAGTTAAGCAATCTAAATTCTAATCACAATTATCTTTTACAAATGGTTTTTGGACAATAATGATGCTGCCATAGTAGAAATAGCACTAGTTATGAAACCAGAGGATGTGAGTTCAAATCCTGACTCTGCTGCTACTAGCTATGTGATTCTGGGCAAGTTACAATTTCTCTGGGCTTTAATTTTCTAATGAGGAAAATGAGTGTGCTAGAATATATGATCTCTAATATAAATTTTCATTCTAGATCCTATGATCCTTGTTGGCTGAGATGTGGGGCACTCACATGGCCCATAATTGTCTGTGATGAAAAGTATATTGTAGTCTTTGCCACCTCTGCCTCAGGATTAAGTGGTTGGCTTAAAGAAAGAGCTATCTTATCAACTCCTTGTCAAAATTCTTCTGTTTGAGCCCATATTGTAGAATGAAACTTTGGGAAGGCTCCATATTCCATTTGGTCAAAGGCCAACCCATGATTATTGGTCACTAAATGGCACTGACCTGGCACTATTTTCCTCTCACTTTGGGTGCTGTTTTTTTTCTACCCCTGTATTTCAGAAGAGATAGTTACTATCTCAGAAATAGGATTTTATGTGGAGATAGTTCTTAGGAGTGTACTTAATAACACATCACCTCCCCTGAGTATAGGAGTTGCCTGTCATGCAAAGCTTTGAGAGCCTGTGCAATTGGGCTATTTGGTTGTTGTCCCTTTGGGGTTACCAAAATATAGGACAGTGTAGACAATTTTCATAAAGAATTGCTGAATTCCCATGATGTCAGGCCAACAGTAGAAATTTTTCAGGAGTGGAAAGTCAATATTCCTCTTTCCTTACTTCTTCAAAGAGTAAGAATCTAGGTATAGGTAATCTTACAAATATCTACCCAAATGTTTGAGGGCAGCTAGGTGGCACAGTGGATTGAATGCCAGGCTTGGAGATAGGAAGACTCCTCTTCCTGAGTTCAAATCTGGTCTCAGACATGTGCCTGCTTTGTAACCCTGGGAAAATCACTTAAGCCTGTTTGACTCAATTTCTTCATCTGTAAAATGAGCCAGAGAAGGAAATGGCAAACCACTCCAGTATCTTTGCCAAGAAAACCCCATATGGTATCATAAAGAGTCAGACACGACTGAAAAAGAAACTGAAAAAGAAACTGAACAACCACCTAAGTAATATCCTCCTATCGGTAAGGTAGGTAGTACAAGCATTGCCTATACTTTATAGATGGGGAAACTGAGGCTTAGAAAGGATGAAGATGTTGCTCTAGGTTGCACAGGAAATGGTTTCATTTGGACTTGAATCTAAATCCAAGACCGTTTAGATGAAAATATCTGTGGACTGTGGGATTTTTTAAAATACTTTTTTATTTCTCCTTACTCTATTCTTGAGGCTTTATTCTTATGCCTCGGGGAAGCTTGCTTGGGATCTTTCCTTGGTGCTCAATGGAAATGTCATTTTCTTTCGGCATCGTCAGCTTATCCTTAGCCAATGCTTTACTATGTGGTTTGTAGGCTGACGGGACCTTCCATAAGGACATCTGCACCCCCACTGTGACAAAGCCTTAGGCAAAGAGAGGCAGGCACCGTGACAGATAAAACAGCCCCATTGCTTCAATCCAAAAGCTTAACTAGCACTTTCCAAAGGTGGTGCATGTAATTTCAGTCCCCTGGGGCTGGAGAAGAAAGAGAGGTCAGTTCCTTGGGAATCAGAGTCAGCTTGTTGCCATTGATGAGAGGTAGCTCAAGGTTCTGCTGCAGACTGATGGGGGAAGTTTTTCATTTGCTTTGGATGGAAATCAGCAATAATCTTTGCGTGATCTGAAGCTGCGTTAAAATTCATGCTAAGAAATCAGCATATATATTAGGAGTTTGCTATCTCTTTTCGTCTCAGTGGAGAGGGCACGACTGTAATAAAAACAGGTGCAGGGCTGTAATGAACTTGTTCTGCTGGTCTAAAATTGCAGCGTTCACTTGCCTCTGGAGTCGTAGGTTTAAATACACCATCTGAAAGGCACACAAAGACTCTGAGAAATTACATCAGAGAGGCCGATGCTTTGAAACCTCAGGTGTGTGTGTGGGGGGTATGGTGAGCTTTCTTCCCTTTTGTCATTAATGGATAGCACCAATGTCTCTGCATCCTAACTTCATTCAACTTAACTGCATTCTCCATTCCCCTTCCCCCCTCCTGGAAAGCAATAGGGAGAAAAGTAGGGAGCTTGCTCATTGAGATGTGGGTATTTAAGATGAAAAGCAAGGTTTCCAGAAGAAAAATAAATAACTGTTCCTGGAAAATGCCGAAATCTGGGAGTATAACCTAGTCTAACTAGATCGGTGTTTGATTCGTCACTGTGCTAATGTGTCCTCCTTTAGCCCTTAATAGCCATTATATTTTAAGATGGCTAAGCCCTGGCTGGCATATGAATTCTCTGGGGGCCCTTTAGTGACTCTCCATTGTCTACCAAGTGAATGAACGAATGATGAATTTATTGAGCACTTACTAAATAGAAAAAATAAGACAATCCTTGCTCTTGGAGATCACATTCTAATAGGAGACATAACACATAATACAAGGCAACTGGCTGAGTAATGGACAGAATGCTGGATCTGGAGTCAGGCAGATCTGAGTTCAAATTTGGCTTCAGAAACTTACTATATCTGTATGACCCTGGGCAAGTCACTTAACCCTCGTCTGCCTCAGTTTCCTCAACTATAAAATGGGGAATAATAATAACACCCACTTCAAAGGGTTATTATGAGGACCACATGAGATAATATTGGTAAAAAGCACTTTGCAAAGTGCCTGGTACATAGTAGGTATCATGTAAATACTTATTCCCTCCTCTATTCCCTCACATATGGAATATTTTAGCTTTAAGTCATATGGAAAAGTCCCATGGTGTTTAGGCTGCCTTGGCAAAGTAAATGTTAATGCCTCTTCTTTAATGTCATTCCCACTGATAAAATCTTATCAGTTTCTGATGTTGAATCACTTGACAGTGCCAAGGACCTAGGTGGCTAAATTATGCATAAGCCCTGGCCTCTGGCATTAAAGACACTCCACAATCTGGTTCCAACCTCTCTCCATCTGGCCTGGCCTCTTACTATTTCCCATTGTGTACTTTACATCATAGCCCAACTCAACTACTCTCCAACCCCCATTCTTGTTCTGTCCTCTTCCAGTACAGTGCTTTTGCTTATGTCATAATGGCAGAAAGGACTTTTCCTCATCTTGGATTGTTCCTCTTCTTGGATCGTTAAAATGTCTACCTTCCTTCAGAGCCCAATTTAGCTGCTATGTTCTTGATGAGGTTTTTGATGACTATCCTTATAGGACATCTGGCCATGAGGGAAATGTGGTGAGAGACTAAGGACAGATAAATGCATCCTCAACATTATGAGACCCAGGAGACAGTGATGTCTCCCTCAGATCTCTTAGAGTACTGAGCCTGAAATCTTTGCCTTCTCTCTTCCTCTTATAGAATTATTATTTGTTTTCTTGTTTTTTTTCTGAATTAGATTGCAGGATTCCTAAGATTAGGGATTTTGTTCTATTCATCTCTGTATTGCCAATACCCAATTTTGTGCCTTGTGCATAAGGATAAGGTTAGGGACTAGCCCTGTGCTAGTAGAGAGAATGCTCTTGAGAAGGGACTCAGGTTCCCAATGTAAGCCAACATCTTCTCTGCAAGTTAGAGTCTTAGAGAGTTGCCTAGAGTACTGAGTAGTTAAGTGACTTGCTGAGTATCACATATTAGGTGACGGAGGTGAGACCAGAACCCAGGTCATCTTGGCTTTGAGTTCAGTTGTCTATCTGCTATATCAAGCTGTTTCCCTCGCATACAGTAGGTCCTTAATACATGTTTTCTGGTGGTATTAAATTCTTTGGGGAGAAGAACCACCCTGAAATATTAGTTTGAACTTGTGGCCTCTACCCTTCTTGGCTGTGAAATGAATGATCCAGAAAGGGATCCCTTGGGTCCTTCTTTGAAACCCAGCCATCATCCCTTGACCTTGTACTTATCCTTTAATATGTTCCTAAGAACACCGTGTCATACCAAAATAAAGGAAAAGAACCTATATGTACAAAAATATTTATAGAAACTCTTTTCATGGTGGCAAAGAATTGGAAATTATGGAAATGACCATCAATTGGAGAATGGCTGAACAAGTTGTGGTATATAATTGTGATAGAATAATACTATACTATAAGAAATGAGTAGCATGCTTTCAGAAAAACCTGGAAAGATATACATGAACTGATGCAAAGTGAAATGAGCAGAACCAGGAGAACATTGTGCATAGTAAACAATTATTATATGATGATCAAGTATGAATGACTCAGTTATTCTCAGCAATACAATGATCTAAGACAATTTTGAAGGACTTATGATGAAAAATGCTATCTACCTCCAGAGAAAGATCTGATAGAGACTGAATACAAATTGATGAATACTTTTTTTGGGGGCGGGGCAATGAGGGTTAAGTGACTTGCTCAGGGTCACACAGCTAGTAAGTATCAAGCATCTGAGGCCAGATTTGAACTCAGGTCCTCCTGAATCTAGGGCTGGTGCTTTATCCACTGTGCCACCTAGCTGACCCTGATGCATACTATTTTGCTCTATTTTTCTTATTGTTGGTCTATTTTGTTGCAATATAACATAGAAATATTTTGCATTGCTGTACATGTATAACCTATATCAAATTGCTTACCTTTCCAAAGAAGGTAGAGGGGTGGGAGGGAGAGAATTTGGAATTCAAATTTAAAGAAATGTTAAAATGTTTTCTACATGTAATTGGAAAAAACATTTAAATAATAAAAACATTGTGTCACAGAACTTGATAACTGGTTTAGCTCCTTTGATTATACCCAATGAGGCCAAGGTTAGGATTTCAATCCCCATAAGGGCCAGTTAGCTTTGTTCTCTTTCATGGTTATAAATTGTACTCCTAACCCTTGTTCAATTCTCTCTCTCTCTCTCTCTCTCTCTCTCTCTCTCTCTCTCTCTCTCTGTGTCTGTCTGGGCAATGAGGGTTAAGTGACTTGCCCAGGGTCACACAGCTAGTAAGTGTCAAGTGTCTGAGGTTGGATTTGAACCCAGGTCCTCCTGAATCCAGTGTCGGTGCTTTATCCACTGTGCACCTAGCTTCCCCCTCAATTTTTTTTTTCTTGAAAATTTGTTGATGCTAGAGAGGCAACATGGTGTAGTGAATAGAGCATCGAACTTGGAGTCAAGAAGACTTGGATTTAAATCCTTCCTCACAATTACCAGCTGTGTGACCCTGGATCAATCACTTAAACTTCAGTTTCCTCAATTGCAAAATGAGGATAATATCACCTGTCTCATTTGCTATTTTTGTGAGGGTTCTTGTGAGAATAAAATGAGGTGATTCCTGTAAAGCACTATGTAAACACAGGTTATTATCCAGCAACTAGCTCATGGTAGACACTTCATAAGTACTTATTTATTGAGTGATGAATCACAAGGCAAATGTAAGAGAATGGGGACAGATCAATGCAGATCCATTACTATGACTAAAAGAATAATGGAAAGTGGCAAGCTCTACTTCTGTTAGGTGTATCTCATTACCTCCATAACTGGAAAGCTTTAACATCATCAGTTTGCAGGATAACCAATATAAAATCATTTTATTGATTTGGGCATCTTCTAGGTCATTGGCACATGAAAGAAAGACATATATACCAGGAGAGGAGAAAGAAGGAAAACCAAATTAGTTGCCTAGGTTGCTGGAGATTGAATCCTGTGCAAAACAGACTGGCAGTTCCTACCCTTCTATAATGGTTTAGCCCAATGATCTGCTTTGAAATGGATAGAGATATTATTCAAGGTAGATGAGTTCTGGTAGAGAAATCTCTGGGGATTCTGTTAAGGAGGATAAAGAAATAACATACTTCAGCCCAAGCAACAATGAAAGAATGACTCCTGGCAACATTTTCAATATAGACCCTCAGGATCACCAGCTTGGATTCTTCATTTGGAGGACCATCTTAAAGAAACTCACTTCAAACCCTACAGTCATTTTCACTGGTCATCACAGCACTGGAGTTATCTAATGCTAATTATAAATTCTGAAATGTTCCAAGACTGGAGGAAAGGAACAGTAATACTCATCCTCTTTCTTCTTATAATGGCCCTAATCTACATTCGTTGATAGTCTGGTGCAAGACAGATGGAACATTCGAAATGGCAATGAACCTTTTAAAAGTCACTGCGTGCACTTTGGCACAGATGCTGAGGATCTCTGTTGAGCCCACATTGAAGAAAGAATCATTGTGCAGATTTAATTATCTGTCAAACTCCCAGAAAGTGCATCTTCACAATCAATGTGGAGCCTCTTTTTTTTTTTTCAGAGCAAGGGATGGGGGTGGGGGAAGGAGTCATGTTTGGGCAGCCTGCCAGGACTTTGAGTCTAGAAGCAAGTCTTCAGCTCACAGTGGACATAAAGTACAGAGATAATCACTTAAAAGCAGTGCTGAGGTGGAGTAACTTAAGAACAGGATACCTCAGTAACACTCTGCTGCCTAGAAGGAGAGATGGGCACCATGGGAGTATTGAATGAAAGGACAAGCAGGGTGTTTTCCTTTGATAAAAATGCTATTGATGAGTGAACACTATTGTGTGAGATTCAGTGGGACCAAATGCCATCTAGAGCTCTTCCCTGTGTACTTAAATTAGTTGTCCAGGCACACAAACCCAAAGAAGCTTAAACAATAACGGGTGTTGGTATATTTTGTCTGTTGCATATTGTGTGTGTGTGTATACACATACATATATATGTATATATGTATATATATATATATGTATATGTGTATATGTATATACATATTCCCCCAGCCACCTTTAAGACCAAGTTCTTGTAAGATAGGGATGTCGTAGATGCTGAATGAATAAAAGGCCACAACCCGGGGTAGAGAATTACCTTGGCATCTGCTACTAAAAAAAATACTTTTCCTTGCTTCTCTAGATGAAAAATTCAGGTATCCAATTTTACTACATTAGGGTCATTCAAGAGAAACATCTTCATTTCCCCTTTTCTACTCCTCAAAAACTCTCAAAACCTTTACCTAACCCATCCTCTTTTGTTCCAATTTCAGAGAATGAGGATGACTCCTTTAATTGTCCAGGATAACCCTTTTATTCATGTCATTGATCCCCTCACCTCCTATACCCTATGGGAACTTGGCCTGTCAAACTGTCATTCCCAGCTCTGTCAGTGTTAATCTCTTCCTATCTTCTTAATACTCAGATGCCTACAAATACACACAAATCTCCCTTATCCTCAAAAAGGCTTCACTTAAGATTCCCATTCCTTCAACTTATTATCTTATCTTTCTCTTCCGAATACACTTCTAGATAAGGGTAGCCTTAGTCTACACTGGCTGCCTTTGCTTCCTTATGTCCGCTTACTCTTTAACCCTTTACAATCTGGCTTCTATTTCCACCACTCTGTTGAAAATATTCTCACAGAAGGGGCCAATGATTTTTTAAAAATCATTATTGATATCTGTTATTTTTATATTACCTTAATTTCTTTCTCTCTGTTTCCCCCTTCCCCTACACAGAAAGCCATCCCCTATAACAAAGGAGGGGAAGACAAAAACAGCTCAACAAAACTAAGCAGAGAATTATTAAAATCTGGCATCATCACCATCATTGTCGTCATTGTCATCATCATCGCTAACATTTATTTATATGACTTAGTATGCTGGCACTGTAAGGCACTCTTCTAAGTGCTTTACAAATATCACCTCATGTGATCTTCACAACAATCCTGGGAGGTAGGTGCTATTATTATCCTCATTTTAACAAATGAGAAAACTAAGGAAAATGCAGGTTAAGTGACTTGTCCAGGGTCAATAGTAAGCCAGGAAGCATCTGAGGACCAGAGTTAAATTCAGGTCTTCCTTCAATCTCAGCACTTTATGAATTGTACCACCTAGGCAGTGTTCCCCCATAAAGCCCCCCACCTCTGCAAAGAAGGCTGTGAGGTGTATTTTCTCATCTCTTCTTCAGGAATGAACTTAGTTGTTTTAATCATACAATGTTCAGTTTTGCTATTTTTTGTTTTTTCTATAGACATGGTGATAATCATTGTGTATATTGTGTTCCTGGTTCCATTTATTTCATTTTGTACCAGTTCATTTAAGTTTTCTCATGCTTCTCTGTATTATTTATATTTATCATAAATTATAATAATAGACAAAGATAAAATAGCTAATATTTTGTACTTCTTTAAGGTTTGCAAAGTGTAGTACACATGTTATCTTATTTGTTCCTCATTTGTTCCACTGTAAGGTGTTCTGTAAGGTAGGAGCTATTAATTTTACTTCTTTGCAGTGTGTGTTAAGTGATTTGCCTAGGTTATACAGCTAGTAAGTGTCTGAGGTCTGATTTGAACTGAGATCCCCATCTCCAGGGCTTTATCCACTGTACCACCTGGCTGCCCATGTGGGTGCTATTATTATTCCTTTTGACAAATGAGGAAGCTGAGACTGAGAGAGATCAAGTGACTTGTCCATGATCACTTAGATCCTAAGTGTCTGAGGTTGGATTTACATCAAGTCCAGCACCTTGTTCACTATGACACTGCTGCAATTTCTCATTACATTCCTCCACCACAATTTGTTGAACTATTCCTAAGTCAATGGGCATTTTCTTTGTTTCCAGCTCTTTGCTACTACAGATGATTCCTCGAGCTGTATATTCAGCCCTAATAACTCTCCTGAGCTCCAATCCTAGATCATCACCAGCTTGTTGGATATCTTGAGTTGGATGATTTCAAACTCAATGTCCAAAACAGAACTCATTATCTTTCCCCCTAGAAAAACCCCTCTTGGGGGCAGCTAGGTGGTGCAGTGGATTAAAGCACAGGCCCTGGATTCAGGAGGACCTGAGTTCAAATCCAACTTTAAACACTTGACACTTACTAGCTGTGTGACCTTGGGCTAGTCACTTAAAACCCTTATTGCCCACAAACAAACAAACAAACAAACCCCAAACCAAAACCAAAACAACAACAACAACAAAAACCTCTTGCCACATTTCCTATTACTGTTGAGGACACAGACTTCCAGTCACCCAGGCTTACGACCTCATTGTCATCTTTGATTCTTCACTCGGACTCACCACACATCCATTCTTTTGTTAGCCATTGTCATTTTTACTTTACAATCTCTCTCAGATATATCCCCTTCTATCCACTCATTCAGGTGCTACCAACCTAGTTCAGGCCCTTATCACGTTCACTCATTTCACTGCAACAGCTCCTGCATTGAGAGCTACCTGAGGTAAGGGATTATATTTTATATTTTTTTCTTTCTTTGTATCCTCAGCACTTAGCACAGTGTCTGCTACTTTTTTTTGGGGGGGTGGTTGTTCTTGTGTTTCAGTCATGTCTGACTCTTGGTGACCCCATTTGGGGTTTTCTTGGCAAAGATACTAGAGTGGTTTGCTGTTTCCTTCTCCAACTCATTTTACAGAAGAGGAAACTGAGGCAACAAGTGTTAAGTGACTTGCTCAGGGTCACACAGCTATTCAAGTATCTGAGACAGGATTTGAACTCAAGCCTGGTGCTCTAGCCACTGAGTTACTTGCCTGCCCCCTAGTAAGTACTTAATAAATGCTTATTGACTGAGTGCCTGACTATTAGAGGAATGAGGAGGAGTATGGACCTGTATGTGCCAGAACTAAAGTTAGTGAAAGCTCAGGGATCATCAGGATAGTAATTTGGTGTTGCATTGTCACAAAACTAGATTAATTTACCTTAGTATGGGATAGATATTTTGAAACCTATGTTTCATTCTCAGATTTTTCTATCAACTAGAAATGTGATTTTAGGCAGATCACTTAACATCTCTGGCCTCAGTTTCCTCATCTGTGATATGGAGATAATACCTACTTCAGTTACCTTAGTGAATTATGAAACTCAAATTAGAGCATGGGTATGAAAAAGCCTTTTGAAAAAAGTTGGAATTAATGTGTGAACATATAGTACTGATGCATTCCTTCCGGTTTTTCCATGAACTTTGGCCAAATAGGTCATATCACAAAAGCTAATATGATTCATGTCAGGAAATGGAGAAGCTAGTCAAAGCTTCCATGCTGATCAATATTGTGAGAGATCCTGTGAGAGCTTATTGCAATTCTAGCCTCGGAGAAATAGGGAAACCCATACAGGCTCAAACAAACAAACAAGCAACACCCCCTCACAAAAAGTACTTTCTTATTATGTAGCTCAGGTGGCTTAATTTTTTGGAATGTGCAGAGTAATAAGAAAGGCTTGGAATTTAAAGACTGAGGATCTGGATTTGAATCCTGCTTGTGCAACTTATTACCTGTGTTTGACTTTGAGAGAAATCATTTAGCCTTTCTGGGCCCCAATTTTCTCTTCTGTGGTGCTTAGCACAGTGCTTTGCCTAATTAATGTTAGTTAACTGGCTGTAAGCCTTAAATAGTGCCTTAATTGCTGGCAGGTCTCCCCCCCCTCCCCCATCCCATTTTTAGGTAATTCTTTTCTGTGACTGACAGTTCCTGTGAAAAATTTATGCACAGAGTATATGGGTGGAAGTACTGGGATAGTATAGGATTACATATACTGCTGCATTGAAGGCTTTTGTCTCCAGCACAATGACTTCCTCAGTTTTGCTTGTGTTAGCACTGAGGGTGTGATGAGTCCCCTAAGGGCAGTGTTTGCAAGAGGGGATCCTCAAGAGAGGAGGAAGGAAGGAAAGAAAGAAGGAAAGGAGGGATGGAGGATGGGAGGAAGAGAGGAAAGAAAATGGAAGGAAGGGAGGGAGGAAAGAAGGAAAGAAGGAAGGGAAGAAGGAATGAAGGGAGGGAGGAAAGCTGGAAGGAAAGGAGGAATAAAAGAAGGAAGGAAAGAAAGAAGGAAGGGAGGGAGGGAGGAAGACACTTTGAGAGTTTAAGAAGATCTTAAGGGCCATAGTCAGGGTTGAAAAGACATAGGAAAAACAGCAAACTTCCCAATTTACTGTGGGTCCCTGGTTATTGTAGGTGGTCCCCATTGGGTAACAACCTTGACCTTTTCAAGTTCATGCATCTTGAAATCTCTCAAGTTCTAGGAATTACAGTACTTTCCATTCAAATTCCCATTTCTCAATAACTATTTTTCTTTAAAAATTACTTTTTTGAGGGTTTTAAATCTTTTTATTACTCTTTTACTTGTTAAAAATCATTTAAAATTTTAAATATTTTATTTTTTCCTAAGTATATGTAAAGACAATTTTTAGCATTCTTTTTTTTTTTTTTTTTTTTTTAGGCAATGGGGGTTAAGTGACTTGCTCATGGTCACACAGCTAGTAAGTGTCAAGTGTCTGAGGCCGGATTTGAACTCAGGTACTCCTGAATCCAGGGCCGGTGCTTTAACCACTGCGCCATCTAGCTGCCCCCAGCATTCATTTTTACAAGATTTTGAGCTCCAATTTTTTCTCCCTCCCTCTCCTCCCCTCTTCCTCAAATGGTAAGCAATTTGATATAGGTTTTATATATTATCTTTTACTTTTAACATCACCTTTATGCCCCAAAGTATCCATTTCTCCTCCCCTACTCTGAAACAGAATAAAGAATAAAAAAGATGAAACAAAACCTAACCAACATGTCAGTCAAGTCCAACAATATATGCATTTTCCCCACTCAGAATCCCCCACTTCTGCAAGGAAGGAAGGAAAGGGTATTCTCATTTCTTTTTTTCTGGGGCCCAGCTAGTCACTGAAAACATTTTTCATTGACATCATTGTAGTTGTGCATTGTTTCCTGGTTCTGCTTACTTTGCAAGTGTTCATATAGAGAAGGGACTCTCATTAGTCAGAAATGTCACCTTCCACCCATCCCCTCCTTTCAGATGCATGCTTCCATGTAGTTTTCATATTTATTCACCATGTCATGTGGCACAGGAATATTCCATTACCTTCAGGTACTACAATTTGTTAAGCTATCCCTCCAACCCAGTGTTTTTTTTACTTCTAAGAAAAGTATTAATTAGCTACTTTTCTAAGCACTTTGGGGGTGGTGAAAAGGCACCATGTGCATAGCCAGGAAAGGCCTAGGTTTGAATCTTGCCTTCAACACTCACCATCTATGTGACCAAAGACAAACCACTTAATTTCTCTATTCCTCAGTTGCTTAACATATAAAATAGTTATTAATAACCGTAGCACTTACCTCACAGGGCTGTCACAAGGCTGGAATGAGACAGTGTGTGTAAAGTGCTTTGCAAACCTTAAACTGCTATATAAATGTCAGTTACAATAATTATGAGTATAAAGAGGAAGTATAGTCTGGTGAATAGACACCAGCTGGTTCTATAGTCAGGAAGACCTGGTTTAGGTTCTGTGTGTGTGTGTGTATGAGAGAGAGAGAGAGAGAGAGAGAGAGAGAGAGAGAGAGAGAGAGGTATGACATTGGGCAAGCCATTACTCTCTGAGGCTATAAATCATTCATGAGTTATACTGTGCATAGATGGAATGAGTTTCCATAATGGGAGATCCCCATGTTGATGAAATCACAGGTCTGGACCTAAATTATCACCAAAGTGTCTCACTGATCAAAGTCCAGTGAGGAAATGGAAATGCTGCCTAGCTACGTGTCCCAATCATTGAAATCATAAATCACTGGGAAAGTGCAGGAGAATTACATTTTATTCAAATTACACAACTCTGTATTTGAATTGTCTCTCATTAGGCAGAAATGCCACCTTCCTCTCAGACCTGGTTAAGAGTTTGACCTTCCCCCTCCCCCACCACACACACACACACACACACACACACACACACACACACACATAATGCAGTTTGGTGAACTGTTGTTGCTGTTGTTTATTATATCCAAGTCTTCATGACCCCATAGCATGCCAATAGTGTCTATGGGGTTTTCTTGGCAAAGGTACTAGAGTGGTGTGCCATTTCTTTCTCCATTGGATTAAAGGAAACAGAAATTAAGTGGCTTGCTCACGTCATACAGCTAGTATGTGTCTGAGGTCAGGTATGAACTCAGGTTTTCTTGACTCTAGGCCTAGCACTCTATCTGCCTAGCTCCCTAGCTGCCTCTACCTAGAATATAGCACTTAGGCACTCAAATGGTGAGGGCACTGATCTCCAAAATGATGGTGTTGAGGGCCTTGCTCTGGTCCCGTTCTTCTTTTTTACTGTGAACAACATGGGGGTCCTGGCAGAAGAAGAGAGAGGACACATATGCCCCCTATGTGCATTTTCCTCCTGCATCTTCTTCTTAGTCTGGTCACAGAATAAATGTGGCTTAGAGGATGGGGATGCTAAGAATCAGAGCAGTTTTGCAGTCTTAAGGTCTGATAGAGACAACAGTTCCTGGAGTCCCCAAACCTTATAGTAGGAGGGAACTCAGAGGAAGGACCCTCATAGGTATTCTAATCCAGCTGATGCTTGGTCGAGGATCCCGCTACATCATACTCTAACAAGTATTCATCTATTCTCTACTTGAAATTCTCCAGTGTTGGGGATCCTAGGACCTTCTGAAACGATCTATTCTACTTTTCAACAGTTCTTATTAGGGGAGCAGGAAGGTGACGTAGTAGATAGAATGCCAGGCCTGGAGTCAGGAAGACTCCTCTTCATGAGTTCAAATCTGGCCTCAGATACTTACTGCCTGTGTGACTCTGGGGAAATCACTTAACCTTGTTTGCCTCAGTTTCCTCATCTGTAAAATAAGCTGAAGGAGGAAATGGCCCAGAACTCCAGTATCTTTGCCGAGACAACCCCAAATGGGGTCATGAAGAGTCAGGCACAACTGAAAAACAACAACAAAAAATTGTTAGGAAGCTTTCCTTGGCATCAAGACTAAATTCTCTACTTGGCAACTTATACCCATTGCCTGCAGTACTTCCTTCTGAGGCAGTACAATAAAAATTGTTTTTCCCCATGAAAGCCCTTCTCTTCTCTAAGTTTCTAAGTTCACTTGGTCTGAACGCAAAGCCTTTGACCATCTGGGTAGTCCTCTGTTAGACCAATAACCAACAGGTTATTGGTGTCCTTACTAAAGCGGGAAGACCAGACAGAACATTTGTGGTCTGATAAGGACAGAGTACAACAGGGCTATTACCACCAAAAGCCTGCCTCTCAATGAAGCCCAAGATCACATTGACTTGTCAGGTTGACATATCACGCTTTTGATTTGTATTGGGCTCATGCATGGTACATGAAAACTACTAAATCTTTTTCAGAGGAACCACTCCCTAACCATATTTTCCCCATCTTATATTTTTGAAAACTGATTTTAACCTTTCTTGAGGCTAAAACTTGAGGAGACAGTGTGGTAAGATAGAAAGTGTTGGATTTAGATCAAAGGATTTGACTTACAATCTTGATTCTGTGACAATTCCCTGTATAACCTTGGGAAAGCCACTTAACCTCCCAGGGACTCAGTTTCATCACCTGTGAAATGAAGGGATTTGGATGAGATGGTCATTAAGGTTCCTCCCCACTCTAAATATATGATCCTCTGACTACATATAGCCTACTATACATAGAACCAAGCTTCTTAAACTGTGGGTCTTGACCCCATATAGGGTCACATAATTGAATGTGGGAGTCATAAAAAATTTGGCAACAGTAAAAGATTGTCTATACCTATATACATGGTGTCATGTAAAAATTTCTTGCCCAAAGGGGTTGCGAGTGGAAAAAGTTTAGGAAGCCCTAATCTAGATAGTTCTCAATCTTGCTTCACATCTAGTTTGGCCTCAGGAAATTAGTAGCCATCCAGGAGTATTGCTTTCTGTCCTTTAATTGTCCCCTTTCTTTCTGTATGGAATAGCTACTCTCCTGACTTGACCTCCAGATACCATGCCCTACCTCCCTGTGGTAGTTAATTCACTCTGCCAGAGAACTCTGCCCTGGGGCTTAGCTGTTCTAATGGGTGAGTGAATGAGCCTGAACTCTCTGAACCCACCATTTCTAGCTGTCCCCAGACCATGCTTCACATTCCATTTAGCCACAGGGAAGCAGAGTCTACCAGAGCATTTTACCATCTGTCCTTCTGTGTCCCCCTTACCCCCTACTGCCCCTTCCACTTTTTTCTCTGGGATCAGTGGTCAAATCAATTCCATCACTGCTGCTAGAAAGGACACCCTAGGGCTCCACTCATAATCCCTGTAACTCTGCAGTCTGAAACTCCCTTTCCTATCCGCTATTCCACTTTTTAGATTAAGTACGTATTACCTTCCCTTGTCAATCAGTCAATACACAAGCATTTATGTAAGCACTTACTAAGTGCCAGATACTGTGTGAGATGCTGGTGATAGAAAGGCAAAATAAAAGTCCCTGCCTATAAGGAACTTATGGGACGGAGAGGGGGGGACAAGGCATTCAGAAATGAGCATATACATATAGTCAAAATAAATTCATATAAAAGCATATACAAAACAAATCCAAGATTTTTGTTTTTAAGGGGGAAGGACACTACTGATTGGGGTAGATCAGGAAAAGCTTCATGGAGAAGACAGTGCTTGAGCTGAGTTCCAATTTTTTTCCTTCCTTTTCATTCCTTTCTTCTTTCCCTCCCCTCCCTTCTCTGAGAGGTGGTAAGCAATCAGATATGGGTTATACATGTACAATTATGTAAAATATTACCATATTAGTCATTTTGTACAAGAAAACTTGAATAAAAGAAAAAAAAAGATTAGAGAAAGTGAAAAATAGCATGCTTCAGTCTGTTTTCCATCAATAGAAGTTCTTTCTTTGGAGGTGGATAGTATGTTTCATCATTAGTACTTTGGGATTGTCTTGGATGATTGTATTGCTGAGAATAGTTGTCCCTCACAGTTCATCAAATAATATTGCTGTCTCTGTGAACAATGTTCTCTTGGTTCTGCTCACTTCACTATACATCAGTTCATACAAATCTTTCCAGGCCTTTCTGAAATCATCCTCCTTGTCATTTCTTATAGCACAACAATATTTCATCACAATCATATACCACAGCTTGTT
This sequence comes from Dromiciops gliroides, assembly GCF_019393635.1. Lineage (NCBI taxonomy): Eukaryota > Metazoa > Chordata > Mammalia > Microbiotheria > Microbiotheriidae > Dromiciops > Dromiciops gliroides. The sequence continues at coordinate 135,542,279 of NC_057864.1, forward strand.
TAGCCATTCCCCAATTGATGGGTACTCCTTTGATTGAGCTGAGCTTTGAAGGAAACAAGAAGTGGAGATTCTAAGAGGCAGAAGTGAGGAGGAGGTACATTGTGGAGATAAGGCAACTGCCAGTCAAAGGCATAGAGGACATCAGTGTGAGGAAGAGCAAGAGAGTTAATTTGGCTAGATTCAATGTAAGCTATGAAGTACTTAATACATGCTTTTAAAAATTCACTCCATGTAAATATTTACATGATTAGATGTGGTTTAACATTAGCTCACTAAGATCTTTTTGGACCTTGGCTGTCATTTAAAGTATTATATATCCTTCCTTGATGGTGCATTGCATGCACATTTTTTGAGTATGTTGTATATGCCTTTAACCAAATCCTTGATAAAAATGTTAAATTGTAAAGAGAAAAGCATAGACCCCTGTGGTACTCTACTAGAGACCTCCTTCCAAGCTGATATGCAACCATCAGCAAGCACTCTATTCTTTCAACTGGTTCTGAATCCATACAACTACATATACTATGTCTAACACATCTTGTCATCTTTTTGAGAAGGATAGATTGAGAGACTGTGTCCAATGCTTTGTTCAAGTACCTATACACTGATGGTGCTTAATCTACTCCAGTACTAAGGTATGGTAAATTATACTAAAGTATCAGCCTGGCATGTGTGAATGAATGAATGAATGAATGAATGAATGAATGAATGAAAAAAACATATATTAATCATTTCCTGTGTGCCAAGTACTGTGCTCAGTACTGGGATTGCAAACAGAAAAACTGACATATTCCCTGCTTTCCAGGAGCTCACACTAATTGGGATAGATAATATATAAAGGAATGTTCAGCTGCAGGGCAGATAGGCCCTAAATTCCTGTAAGTATAGCATCAGGTTGGATAACAAGGCTCAGGAGTCCTATAACTAGGTTAGATGACAGTGCTGGGGAACTGAAGGGTGTAGAGACAGGACAGATGGCAAAGCCTTGGCGGCCTTAGGAGTCAGTGAGAAGGCAGAAGGTAAAGGCTAGTGATGCTCCATGTCTCTGAAAGGAATGGAGTTATTCTCTCTTCTAATCCAAGCCATGTGCGTGATCAAGCAGCAAGGGGCAGGGTTGTCCCTGACAGTGACAGGTTTTCCCTCTGCCCAATTATCTTGGATGTTTTTGTTACTGGAGGGTAGGGCTAAGACAAAGGGGAAAGGGAACTCCTGGTGTCAGATTTTCCTGTTGCCCCCTAAACTACCTGTCCTGAAATTCTGACAACTGTGTAAAGAATGGAATGAGATGACCCTGAGACTCAAGAAATGTCTGGCTCATGCTGAGCCACTCATCTAATCCGCAAAATGATAAGAAATTTGGTGGATTAAGTACTCTACATTTTCTTCTACTTGGGCCCCAAATTGTTTACTTTTTTCCATCACTGGCCCTGATCATAAGGACTAGCTACCACTACTCAACCTTCTCTTCACATACTCTATTATCCAGCTGTACTGTACAAGGTTGTAGCTCTTTGAACACAATGATTCATCTCCCATCTCCATGCCTTTGCCCAGGGTATCCCCCTGTCTAGTATGATCTGCCCCCTTCTACCTCTTGGTTTTTGTGGCTTCCTTCAAGATTTAGCTCAAATCCTACTTTCTGTAAGAGGTCCTTTCCAGTCTCTCCAGATACTAATGCCTTCTTCCTTTGGATTATCTTTATTTATACTGTATATATCTTAAGAGATACCTAGTTATTTATGTGTTGTCTTCCCCTTTAGACTGTTAATTCCTTGAGGACAAGGACTATTTTTGCCTTCCTTTACATCCTTGGCACATAGCATAGTGCTTGGCAACATGTTAAGAATTTAATGAATTCTTATTAACTGACTGACTACCACTAGCTCATCAAGGACTATATTGGTATATGTTTATACTAGTCCAGTTCTATATCCCAAAAGTTGTCTAGAGGAGATAGTGAGGCCGATGATTTTGCACAGCCCTGCCTCACTTAAATCTAATTCACTTGCAAGTCAAGACATCAACCTCCTGGTGTCATTGGCCCTCTTCAAGAATGAAGGACCAACAACAATATCCCCAAAGTTGGCTGAGTCCACCAAAGCCTGTCCTTGGAGTATGTGTTCTCCTAGCATTTCTAGGTAGAGAGGCAGGAGCAGTTGGATTGGTGGTTTGGTGCAAAGGGATATGCTTCTAGAGAGAAGTACCCTTCCTCCTTTATGCCTCCTCACTCTATTGCTCTTGAGTGCCCTGTCACTCTGTGGAACAAGCTCCTATCTTTGGCATCGTTTAAGCCTGTACAGACAGTAATAGTATTAGTTTGAGCCGGGCCTCCTAGAGCTTCATGGGGTCCTCTATATCTAGCATCAGGGGTGTGATTTGATTTGTGTTATAGGATGGACTCAGCTCACAAGCTATAGTCAATCTAATAGAAAATTGAGGTGCACCCCTATGGGGGAGTACTGTCTGACATCAAACAGGGGTTTTTATTCTCATCATTCCAATGCTAGACCACCAAATTCTCCTGAAATTGGTTTGTCAGTACTGACTTATTTTAAAGGAGGTCCTTGTTCAGCCTTTCTTGCGCAGTACTTCTCCTTGTAGCAGTGAAGGGTGGATCCGATGCTTGGCAGGAGCTACAAAGTATGTTATGGCAAGCATCGGAATTCTTGTGTGAGTCAGTTCTCACCCACCCATTAGGTAGGCTATGACCTTGTAGCCATCTGCCTCATTTGTTGGTGACTTTCTCATGCTTGGAGAAGAACTCATAGGTCCTAGATCATAGGGAATTAGCGGTGGATATTTTATATACTCTACAGCTTGATCTTGCTATTCAGCAGAGAAAACTTGGGCCTAGTGAGGTGAAGGAACTTGCAAGTGACAAGTTGTTGCCTTGCCAAGACAAAGTAACTTGGACCTGTGGCAGGTTCAGAATTTGATCCCATCCCCTTTAATACATCTTTCAGAGGTGGGTAGGTGGCTCAGTGAATAGAGTGTTAGGCCTGGAGTCAAGATGATCTGAGTTCAGATTCAGCCTCAGACAGTTAACTAGCTGTATGATGACTCTGGGCAAGTCATTGAACACCTGTCTCCCTCAGTTTCCTCATCTGTAAAGTGGAGATAATAATAGCACCTACCTCTCAGGATTGTTGTATTGAGGGTATAATTATATTATTATATTTATATTATTTATCAATATTATTAATCAATTTTACTTATATTATAATCATATATATAGAGTACATAATGGGCCCTTAATAAATGCTTATTTTCTTCCTTGAGAGGAACATGGGATCATAGATTTAGAGCTGGAAGGGACCTTTGAGGTCGTTGTCTAACCTCATGATTTTACAGATGAAACTGAGGCACAGAAAACATAAGTGATTGACCAAGGTTATATAGCTAGTCTCTGAGATTAGATCTGAACTCAGATCTTCCACTCCAAATCCAGGGCCCTGATCACTTTGCCATGCTACAGAAGAAACAGACTTAACTTCATTTGGGTAACAACTCTGGCAAAATCAGCAATCAAACAAGGAGACTTCTTAGGGGACATTTAACTGCTAGTTATCCTCAGGGGTTGGGGATTGAGCCCATCTGGGCTTATAACCAAGTAGTTTATGTGCATTTCCATTGTTTTGTTTTTAACTGTTGTTCAGCTGTTTCAGTCGTGTCTGACTTTTCATGACCCCATTTGGGGTTTTCTTGACAAAGATACTGAGATGGGTTGCCATTTCCTTCTCTAGCTCACTTTAGAGATGAGGCAACTGAGGCAAAACAGGGTTAAGTGACATGCCTAGGGTCACGCAGCTAGGATGTTTCTGAAGCAGGATTTGAATTCAGGAAGATGAGTCTTCCTGACTCCAGGCCTGACATGCTATCCACTGTGCCTCTTAGGTCTCTCATATGTGTTTTATACATTCAAATGTGATTAGATATTGTAAAGGTAGGAAATGTCCTTGACCTCTCTGGACTAATAAGAGAGCAGGCCCTCAGAGTGTGGTAGCTATCTTGTCCCAGCAAAAGTACATTGCTTGACTCAGCTTTTGTTGCAGTATGGTATTCTGAACCTAAATTTCTGATTGTCTGGATGGACATTGGAGGGTGCCCATCACTGCTCCCAGTTTGTAGGAGCTGAGAAAGAGGTGTTTGCTGAGAAAATAGCAAAACTGTGGCCAAGAGCAGGGCTGAGCACAGGATCTACTCTGCTGAGCCTGAGCAGACTTCATTTTGCCAGACTGAATCCTATCAGAACACCAGGGAAGACTGTAGCTGAAAAGCCACTGTCTCGTTAGAGACTAAGGAATGTGATAAGCCTGTTGATAACTATGACATGAACTAATTGACACAGGGTCCAGAAACCAAAAGTAATGTAGACAGTGGAGGTAATAGCAATAAATAGGATTCAAAACAGGATCCAAGGGAAGCAGGCAAAGAGACATGTACTGGGGTTCAATTTCATGTATTTGACACTGAGATTTTTTTTTAATGGACACATTCGTTAAATAGCTACCTCACGGAAATGGATTCCCCCTTTTGTCTAGATTACTCTAGATGAGGTGATATGGTTATAGATAAGTCTTTTTGACCAAGACTGAGTGATCAGAGTCACTTATCAAAGGTTCCACAGGTCAGGCCTCTTTGCTCATGGAGAGGAAGAAATGAGCTCATTTTATTATTTGCTGGCTATCATTAATAAAATCAAGTATAATTTACTCAGAAAAAAGTAGCTACCTCAAGTTGCTACACTCAGCCTTTTGAGGTTGTTTTATGACACTCATTGGTCCTTTGTTGCCAGTCTTATCTTCCTCTGATTTTCTTTAAATTTGCTACAACTGAGCAACACATGTGTAGCTGCTTACATTGTATTCCTTTGGAGAGGCATCACAGAATTGGAGGTAAAGTGTTGGGTTTGGAGTCAGAAAGACCACACACAGTCCAAATCCCATCTCAGGCTGTGTGACCTTTGGCAAGTCACTTAAGTGATTAAGTCTTTCTGAGGCTCTGTTCCTTGTCTCAAAAATGTGGGAGCTGGATTAAATGCTTCTGAAGTGCTTCTAGATCTAAGTCTAAGATCCTATGAAACATCTCACTCTTAATTGTCCTATAAAATGCTATTTCTTATTTCCTTTGGTCATGTGATAAAAACCAACTTCCAAGACACTTTTCTAGAATGTCTTTTATGTTTTCTGGTTTTATAAACAATGAGAACATTAATATGCATGTGATGTGCTTCCTCTGGTACTGTTGGTATCAAATGATTGCTTTTGGCATTAAAGTCATTAAGGGTTTCAACAGTCAAAGTTGGCTGTTGAACAAAGCTTCTTAAGCTGTGGTTTCTGACTTCCATGATAGGGTTGTGTAACCAAATGTGGAGGTCACAAAAAATTTGGCAGTAAATGTTTGATTTGTATACCTGTTTTATTTACTTATATACCTGAGGTTGTGAAAAAATTTCTTGGGTGGAAAGGAGTCACAAGATGAAAAAAATTAAGAAACCCTGTTTTAGACAACCTAAGAACCATGTGGCTTGTAATACCTTTCCCCATTTTTTGCCACTTTGCAACCATAACTACAGGATTACTATCATTATTAGTAAGATATCTTGGGGAAAAGACTGTGAAACTTTCTTCAGGAACCTTTTTTTTTGTTCTCAGAGTTTCTCTCCACCCCCTCACCTCCCGTGTGAACAGTAGAAAAACTCAAGGGAATAAGGTCTTTTTTTTTTTTTCAGCCTTTCCTAATTTTCTTTCCAATTTCCCCCCACCCTCTCTTAAGGCATGTAGCAACCCCAAATGGGTCATAGCCTTCCCAACCCAAGGGGCTACTGGAATCGGGATTTTTGTGTGTGTGCTGTTCTTACACAGCTGTAGAAGGAAAAGCTGTTGGAAGGCAAAAAGGAATAGCCTTTAATAGTCACGTACTGAGAAGTGCCATGCTATTTATAACCAAGAAAAAGACATAAATTGTACTTTATACATTTGGATCTCATGCGAGATATGCTGCTGTCTTTCCTACTACAAGAGGGTTTGGATGATGACATCATTAACACTCAGATACCAAGCTTAGGGCCAAGGAGAGGTTGTTCTTTGCTCAGGCTAGTATTCAAGGTAGATCTGAGTTGAGGCCAGGGAAGCCATTTAGACCGAGCTTCAGATTCAGAAGAGGCCTCAGATTTAGTGAGCAAGAGCATGGTCTCACCAGACTTTCTATCCACTGTGACATTGCACAGAAGTCAAGGTTTTCCCTCAATTATGATTACATCTGCATAGAAAAAAAGGTTAGAAAAGCATTTGTTAAATTAAAAAAAACACACAAATTGTGCTTCCCATTTTTTTTAATGTTCTATTTTGATTTTGTACTGATTTTTAATTATGATTAGAGACTGCAAAGGCCGACTTTCTCAGGGAAGACAAGAACAGGCTCTGTCTGGGGCATAAATAAGCCAGTCCATCTGGAACATTAATGACTGAATATTTAAAGTGTTTCTGGCCTTTGGTCATGGATATATAATATGAGCAGTGAAATTTAGAACTCTTACAAGTGCAGATTGTTGGGTAAGACAACTGAGATTTAGAAGGGATAATGAAGATTACTTATTCCAATTGCCTCATTTTATAGATGAAGAATCCAGGGCTCAGACAAAAGTGATTTGCCTGAGAAAGAAATGAAGTACTTTGCCTAAGATCACACAGCTTCTTAATGGTACAACCAAAGCGAGATTCCAGGAGTCCTGACTCCTAGCTAGTTCAGTAGTCTTGCCACTACACCATGTTTTTTTCCAATTATATCCTTCCTTTGTAGTTTTCATATATATATACATATATATATATATGTATATATATGTATATATATATAATATTTCATTGCTATGCTAGTTAACTAAACTAGCTTTCTAACTTTTCATTGTACACAAGGGATTTTTTTTGGAGTGAGTTTCCATTTCCTTCTCCAGCTCATTTTATAGATGAGGAAACTGAGGCAAACAGGGCAAAATGACTTGCCCAGGGTCACACAGCTAGGAAGTGTCTGAGCCCAGATTTGAACTCAGGAAGAGGATTCTTCCTGATTCCAGGCCTGGTACTCTATCCATATCACCACCTAGCTGTCCATAAACCTTTATATAATGTTTACTATGTGTTAGGCACTGTGCTAAGTGCTTTTTATAAATATTATCTCACTTGTTCCTCATAACAGCTCTGTGAGGTAGGTGCTATTATCACCCCCATTTTATAATTGAGGAAACTGAGGCAAATGGGGTAAAGTGACTTGTTCAGGATCATATAGCTAGGAAGGATCTGAGGCTAGATTTGAACTCACTCCTTGTCAACTCCAGGTATAGAACTCTATCCACCATCCAATTAACTGCTTCATCTCTTATGTCTTTGCACTGTCTGTCCTCCATGCCTAGAATTCGTTTCTTCCTTGATTCTACTTTATAGAATCATTGGTTTCCATCAAGACTCAGCTTTAATTCCAGCTTCTGTAAGAAGCCTTTCTCTATCCACCCCAGCTTCTAAAGCTATCTCTTTTAACTTTCTTTTTCATCTACTCTGTTGTCTTGTATCTACCTCTCTCTCTCTCTCTCTCTCTCTCTCTGTCTCTCTCTCATACACACACACACACACACACACACACACACACACACACACACACATCTTGTCTTCCCTGTTAGAATATTTCTTGAGGTTAAGGATTATTTTTTCTTCCTTTGTACCCCCAGCACTTAGTACAGTACCTGGGATAGAGTACACACTTAATAAAGTCTTGTTGTCTACTTGAATGAACTAAAGGAAGAGTTTACCTGGATTGTAATTAGGGCAGAATACAATAGGATTGGAAGGCATATCAGAGGTCATATAGTCCAACATCTAATAAACCCATGAGTCCCGTATAAAACAACTCCAACTAAGGGGTCATCCAGCTTTTGCTTGAATGCCTCTAATGACAAGAAGCTCACTACCCCCTGAAGCAGCCTATTTCTTTTGTGGATGGCTCTAAACTACATTGACCTCAAATCTGTCTTCCTATAAATTTCATTCATTGCTTCCACTCCTGTTGTCAGGGGGGCAAGTAGAACCAGTCCAATCTTTCCTCCACATGTCCACCCGTCAGAAATGTGATGACCTCTTTCATATCCCTTCTTTTTTTTTTTTTTAGTGAGGCAATTGGGGTTAAGTGACTTGCCCAGGGTCACACAGCTAGTAAGTGTTAAGTGTCTGAGGCCGGATTTGAACTCAGGTACTCCTGACTCCAGGGCTGGTGCTCTATCCACTGTACCACCTAGCTGCCCCTCATATCCCTTCTAAATTCACTCTTTTTCAAGTTAGATACCCTAGTTCTCTCAACCGATAATTTTAACTGTTTAGAATCGTCTTTGGCATGGCTTCTTTTATTGCTTTATCATGCTTTAGCTTGTCAATTTTTCTGTCAAAATAGTGGTAACCAAAACTGGATTAATGACTTCAAATATGTTCTGATCATGAAAGGCAAAGTACCATGGATCAATTGTCTTCCTTACTCATAGAACTTCTGTTAGTGCAGCCTTGGATAGTAATAATTTTTTGAGCTGCCATGTCATATTGCTAACATACTGAGTTACTCTCTGTGAGGTCTTTTTCATATAAAATGTGTCCTAGCAATGGATTCTCAGTTGCATATTTGTGCTCCTGATTAAAAAATACCAATTCAGTACTTTAATCCCTATTCATCTTCATCTTTTAATATTTGTCTTGGGGCAACTAGGTGGCACAGTGGATAAAGCACTGGCCCTGGATTCAAATCTGGCCTTTGACACTTACTATCTGTGTGACCCTGGGAAAGTCACTTAACTTTCATTGGCCCACCAAAAAAAATTGTCTCACTGTCATGATCTGTTGAGAACTTTTTAGTTTTTTATTCAATTGTTCAGTGCATTAATCATTCATTCACAAATTTAGAAAGTATGGCATATATTTTTCCACCAGGCACTGACTGATTAAGAAGTTTAAAAGAATTGAATTAAAGATAGCTCTAGAACAGGGCTTCTTAAACTTTTTCCACTCGTGACTCCATTTTGCCTGAGAAATTTTTATGCAACCCTGGGTATATAGGTATATAAAATATGTATATATAACTGTTTACCATTGCCAAATTTTTGCACCCCCCGCCACATTCAGTTACATAACCCCACAGTTTAAGAAGCTTTGCCCTAGAGCACTTCATTAATAATAATATATAACACTTTAAAGTTTACACTAATAATAAAATAAATGTTATATATAATAAATAATAAATAAAAGCAATATGCATTAATAATGATAATACTTTAAAGTTTACAAAGTGCTTTACAAATAGTTTTTTTTTTATTCTCAATAGTCCAAAGAAATGGGTGTTATCTCCATTTTGCAGATGAACAAATTGAGGAAGACAGAAGTGAAATGACTTGTTTAGGATCACAAAGCTAGTCAGCATGTGAGGCTGGATTTAACCCCAGGTCTTCCTGACTCCAGCTCCAGCACTCTATCCTTTGTACTGCCTAACTGCCTCCATTAAACAACTTCCTTTAAATTGACTCCACAATTGCTACACAATAATTCAGTTTATATGACTTAATTTTATCTATAAGAGCATAGAAAGAACTTGTTAAGCACTTTGCTATCTTATTCTAGTAACCTTTCTTTAAAAAAAATTGACTTGTTCCTAATGGTATCATGCTGGCTCTTAGTGATCACTTTCTCTATGTCAAAGTATTCATAAACAATCCTTTCTGTCATCCATTCTACCATTTTATTGGAAATTGACATCAAGCTCCCTGGCCTATAGTTTGAAGTATCCATTTCTTTCTCCTTTTTTCAAAAAATCAAACTATTTGCGCATTTCTGTTGTTAGAGTATATCAGCTGTCCAGTAGCTAAAAAATTATTGACAATGGTTCAGCAACCACATCTGTAAGGTCCCCACTCCCAACCCAATATTTGTAAATGTAGTTAATAAATCATGAACACTAGTGCCTTAAGGTACTTAGAATATGAGCTCCTTGATATCAGACACTATTTCAATTTGGTCTTTGTATTGTCAGGGTCTGCCACATAGTAGGCACTTGATAGTTGCTTGTAGATTGACAGATCATAGGAACACAGTCAAAAGGATACTTGAAGGTCACCTCTTTCGACACTCATTTCACAGAAAGGAAACTGGAGCTGGGAGAGTAAGTGAACTTACCCTCATGTAGGGAGGGAACTGCAGAGCTGGGAATCAAAACCAGGTCTTTTGACTCCAAATTCTTCCTAGATTATCTGAGCTTGGTGACAAATTTATTGAGAGCAGCTGGGTGTTCTTTTCTCATTTCCTTACTTATCTGGCATTTTAATGATATGTTAATAATTCTTGTTCTATCCTCAATTCCAAGACCCTTCTCTTTTGTACAGCAAACAAAGAAAATTAGAATTCGGTAGTTCATTCAGTCATCTTCCCACCACACCAACTAGCAGTACTATGACTGACAGACCAATCCTTCCCCATCTCCTTTGCAGTATCACCATTAGAGAATAGAATGCTGGATCTGGAGTCAGGAAGACTTGAGTTCAAATTTGACCTCCTGATTCTTAATAGTTGTGTGATCTCGAGCAAGTCACTTAATCTCTGTTTGCCTCAGTTTTTTTTTTTTTTTTTGTGGGGCAATGGGGGTTAAGTGACTTGCCCAGGGTCACACAGCTAGTAAGTGTCAAGTGTCTGAGGCTGGATTTGAACTCAGATACTCATGAATCCAGGGCTGGTGCTTTATCCACTGCTCCACCTAGCTGCCCCCTCAGTTTTTTGATCTATAAAAGGGGGATAATTATAGCACCTACCTCCCAGAGTTGTTGTGAAGATCAAATGAGGTAATATATGTAAAGCACTTAACATATTGCCTGGCACATAGTAGGCATGAAATAAATGCTAGTGGTTACTATTAATTCCCTATACAAGAGCATATCCCAGGGCTCTTTTGGGGTTTCTTTCCTCTGTTCTTTTTGTTAGTCTCATCAGCTCCCATGGATTCAACCATCATCTCTATGCAGAATACTCCCGGGTGAACAGATCCAGCTATCATTTCTCTCCTCAGTTTGTTTCAAATTCCTAGTTGCCTCCTGGACATCTCCATCTGGTATATCCCATAGGCATCTCAAACTCCAGATGTCTGAAAAAGAACTCATTACCATTCCCCAAAACCTTTTCCTAATTTCCATTTCTTCTGATGTCCCCTTTATTCTTCTGGTCACCTAAATTCTTAAACTAGAAGTAGTTTTCACCTGTTCACTCTGACTTACCCTATCTTGCCTCTCCTGTCCCTTTCATATCCAATTGGTTTTCAAGTCTTAGTGATTTCACTTCCTTGACATCTGGATCTGTCCTTCCTCTCTATGCACACCACAACCACCCTGGTCCAGGCCCTCATTATCACTTGCCTGGAGTATTGTTGTAGGCTCATAATTCTTTTCCCTATATCAAGCATCTCTCCTGAACCCTTCCTCTCTAATCAGCCTTCCACATAGCTGCCAAATGGATATTTTAGCAGAATAAGATTGATCACATCAGGAATCTACTCAAGGATCCCCATTGTCTAGAAGATAAAAGTACAAACTGTTTTGTTTGCCATTTAAAGCACTTCACAATCTGTCTCCAGCCTGTCTTCAGGTTAATTACCTGAAATACTCTCACCCACTCAGTTATCTGGTGAAACTGCCTTACTTGCTATTCCCTGTACATGAAATTCCATCTCCTACCTTCATGTTGTTCTTTCCTCCTTACCTCTATTTCCTGAAACTGCAAGCTCCCTTCTAGTCTCAGCTTTAGTACCATTTCCTCCAAGGTACATTTCCTGATTCCTCTTCCCAAATTACTTTATTTGGTATACAGCCTATATTTATCTGTATACATGTTATATCCCCACCCTGCTCCCCCACCCCAGTAGAATATAAGTTCACTGAGGGCCAAGATTCTCAGATTTTGTCTGTGTATTTCTAGGGCCTAGTACAATGCTATGCACATAATAGGCACTTAATAAATATTTGATTTTCTTTTTTTCCCTGAACACAGCCAGAAAAAAATCCCTTTTTTATCAATTTTAGCACATTTTCCTCCCTCCTTTCTTCCCTCCCTCATTTCTTCTTTCATTTTCTCCCTCCCTTCATTCTTTTCTCTCTCCTTTCCTCCTTCTCAGCCCCAATCCTACTATACCATGAGGAAGTAGGATATCATTGTAATTGGGACATGAGGAAGGGTAATTCATTTATGTGGCTATCAGCAAATGAATTTCTCATTCTCCTCTAATCACAATAGGTGAGGAATTCTTGACTTCCTCCTTTTCTCCCTTCATCCTTCCCTTCTTTCCTTCTGGATGTGATTTGCAAACCTTAAAGCACTGCTGATAGTAGTCATTTATAGAGTGCTTTAAGGTGTAGAAAGTGCTTTACAAATAGTTCATTTGGTCTTCACCATACCCTTGGGAGGTAGGTACTCTTATTAATCCCCATTTTACAGATGAGGTAAGTGAGGCAGGCAGTGGTAAAATGACTTGCCTAGTAGATTTGTACTCAGGTCTTCCCTCTCTATGTCCAGTGTCACCCACCTGCTTTTGCTTCACCTATCACAGTTATAGCTATTAAAAAACGATCAGTGATGAGGCAAGAGTGTCCTTCCTATTCTGATTAGACAGGGATGAGGGCTACATTTGCTGATATCCACATAGCTGAACTTCTATCCCTCCACATCTCCTCCAGTTACAATGAAATTCTGCCTCCCCCTGATATAGTAGGATTTGGACTCAGAGGAACTGGATTCAAATCATAGTTCTGCCATTTATTACTTGTATGAGCTTGGCCTTAACCTCTGTGGGCCTCTGTTTCTTCATCTAGAAAAGGAAGGGGTCTAACTAGAAGCCCTTTAAGACCCCTTCCAGCTTGAATACAAGATCTTATGGATCATGAAAGCTTTATGATTTTTGTCAGATTACAATCATTGAGCTCCTCTGTTAACTTGGCAGCCTGTAGTATACCACCACAGCTATAACACCTGTTCCTTCCTTTTTCATCATCCTTATTCAAATGCTTCCCTCCAGTTTGTGGGTTTCCCCAAAGGTGACCCAGGCAATGAAATCCAGTGGAATTCAACATTAGGTGGTCCCTTCTAAGCTTTTCTATCATTCCTTTTTAACAAATCGTCCTTTGCTCTCTTCCAATTAGGAGTCATATTATACGAAGTCTTAATGTTATTCATTTTTTGTATTCCCCACAGTGTACTCCCTAGTACATCGTTCTCAGCATAGTGGGTGCTCAACCTCTCCTCCCCTCTGCTGAATTAATGAATATCAATAAGAGGAACTCAATTGTGATGGTAACAGCAATTTGGAAGAAAAAAATTACAAGCATGTAGGGTGGTGTGGGGCATCAAGGGCGTCAAGTAACCATTTCCAGCCTTTCCTGCCATGATTCATTTTCAGTCAATCCATGTGCATTTACTAAGCACATTATATGTGTTAGGCACTGTGATGAGCATGGCCAACACAAAGAAAAAAGAAAAACTGTTACTGAGAAATAAAAGATCAGAATCTGATCACCAACAACAGTGTATGTATAGTGAAGTCTAGCGACATTCAAATATTGTATTTTGTAATTTATGTGCAAAGAATGAAACCAAAGCAGCTGCTGCATGGTGAGCTGAAGCAGGCCACTGCCAAGGACATCTGCAGTGGAAACCCACGGAAGGGGTCGCAAGGAGACAGTGTTCCAGAGACCAAACAAACAAGGAAGTAAGTCATGGAGCAATCTGGGGGAAAATTAGAGTGCTCCATCCTCAGAATCAATGAGTCTCTTTCTCCCTTTGTTAGGTCGCATCAGGACCTAGCTTCTTTCCTACTTCCCTTCACTCTTCATTCCTGCTAGTTATACCTGCCTGCCCTTGGATAATCACCCTTGGGGACTGGTTCTCGTCTTCCCAGGTAACACGTAGAAGCTTCTAGGATGAGGCACAGGTTTGATTCATTAGCGAGTTCTTTTGTGGCTGCTGGTTTTCTCCACTCTGTGTTTCTGAGTCCTTGATTGGCACCTCACCCTTTGTTATCCAGTCTTTGGCTGGCTTTTCTGACACCTTTTTGGACAGCTACTTCTTCTGAGTGCTTCATGCTATAGCCCAGTCTGTTTCTTGTTTGATCCTGTTCTGCTCTCCTTATGCTTGCAGATTTCATACTTCATTTTTCTGCCTAGCAGCTGGATTCTATGACCTATCTGACGACTTGATGCCATACTTAGCTGTTCCTGGTCTGTACTCCTGCGGTACAGTAGAAAGATCATTGACTCTGGAGTCAGAGATCCTGTCTCTAATGTTCCCTTGACTTTTGTTTTTGTTTTTTTGAGGGGCAATGAGGGTTAAGTGACTTGCCCAGGGTCACACAGCTAGTAAGTATCAAGTATCTGAGGCTGGATTTGAACTCAGGTCCTCCTGAATCCAGGGCCAGTGCTTTATCCACTGCTCCACCTAGCTGCCCCCATTTCTTTTTGCTTTTTTTTTTTTTGGTTCCCTTGACTTTTGACTACAGTTTGTGTTGACCTCACTGAGACAGCTAGTGGCTCAATGGATAGAACTCTGGACTTGGGGTAAGAGAAATTTGAGTACAGATCTAACCTAAGACCCTTTCTAGCTGTGCGACTCTGGGCAAATCGCTTCATCTCACTGTAGCTCAGTTTTCTCAACTGTAAAATGAGGATGATAAATAATAGATTTTATCTTGAAGGGTTGTTGTATCAAATGAAATAATAATTGTAAAGTCCTTAGCACAGGGCGTGGCACATAGCAGGTACTACATAAATGCTTATTCTCTCTCTTCTTTGTTTCTATGTCTCCTAACTCAGACTGCCTTACCTATTCCATCCCTCTGCTTTGGCACTGATCTGATATATTTCTTTCCCTTTAGACTTGGCAATGCCTTCCCAGGCTACAACCACCTGCCTTATTTATACAGCTTTTCTGCCTTTCATGTCCTTGTTTGGTAGCCTGGCTTTATTTATTTATTTTTTGCCTTTTTGCCCTGTCTCACTTTGAAATTTCAAAACTACAGTTACTAGAAGAGATGTATATCACGCTTCCTGAGAAATTCTCACACAACAGGGAGTTTCCAATCTCCTCTGAAATGTGTGGTTCTTTCCAGGCATCCATGCAGATATATACAGGGCATTTGGGGACAGTTCACGTTTCCCTGACTTAAACTATAATTTTCTTTTGACTGAAAGAGTTGTTGTTTTGTTAATCATCAAACCATGACCAGGAAGTGACCATCAAGTAGCAGAAGTGACTGATGGAACAGACCTGCTTTTAATGTATGAATGGGACATACCTTATTGTAAAAGAGCCTATGTGGTAGTATTTTATTCTACTGAATCAATTTTTTTCATAATCAATAAACAGCAAGAACAATGAGATCTTAACTTATCTACATCTTTCTGTTATTTGTGAAATGATAAACTTATTATTAAATATTTCTTGCTTATCCC
This sequence comes from Dromiciops gliroides, assembly GCF_019393635.1. NCBI lineage: Eukaryota > Metazoa > Chordata > Mammalia > Microbiotheria > Microbiotheriidae > Dromiciops > Dromiciops gliroides. The sequence goes on from NC_057864.1 coordinate 135,557,784, forward strand.
ATACTAATTCCTTCATCAAAAATGTCCTTGATTTTTCATATGGATGATGCTCAAAGATTTTGTTTAGACTGGAAAGTAGGCAAATAGGTTTTTATGACTGATATCCTTTCAGTCACCTTTTTGGTATTAATAAAAAAATAAGATTCTCTCCTCCCCCCCCATACCTTCAGTATCATCTTTCCCTGCTACCCAGTTGGCAATGCTTGTTGATTAATTGAATGAATTGGATGGAGTCAGAAATCACAGGATTGATCACGAGGTTTTGAACTGGAATGAACCATAGAAATCATCTCTTCTGACCCCTTCATTTTCCATATGAAGAAAACGAAGCCCAGAGAAGTGAAGTAAATTGACCAAGGTGACCTGTCTAGTAAATAATAGTGTTTGTCTTACAACCCCTATATTTCTTATATTACACCATACCACCAACTTCACTCGATGCTCTTAGTAAAATTGTGAGCCTGGTAGCAGCCTTTTGCAGGATTTGTTTCTGTTGCCCTGTTCCTCATCGTGGGGTGAGTGGATAGAATATTGAACTTGGAGTCAGGAATACCCAAGTTTAGTCATACCTCAGACACTTACTAGTTGTATGATCCTTGTCACTTACCTTTCTGGACCTCAGTTATCCCATCTATAAAATGGGTATAGCATGCATTCAATGCTGAATACCTTCTAGCTCTAAATTTAAATGAATGGACTAAATATTCAATAAGGTCCCTTCTAGTTCTAACTCTATAAATACATGATTGTTGGCCTTTAGCAGAGCTCTCTTCTCAGTAACAGGGCAGACCTGAACAGAAGAGAAAAGTTTAGGGAGTAGTGGCAGGAAAGACCATGGTGGCAGGGAGAATGTCAATAGTAGGAAAGCTCATGGAAATAGCATATGATCCACATTGATGTTCCCCTCTACTGTTTACTTATTCCTGTATGTGGCATTACCTTATCCATCAGGATCACACCTCTCAGGTTTTCTGATTTATGTGAAATATTTGGCAACAAAGGAGACAGCACAGAGGTATGGCTAGTTCTCATCACCTTATGATTGTGTGCCTGCTGGTAAGGTCTCAGTATTAACTGAGAGCTGCTCTCTTATTTGGCATTTCTCTAATCTGTCTTCTGAGTAAGGGAAGGCTACTGAAACACCCCTCTAGATCATTTAGATTCTCATAATCTGATAGTGGCTCATTCCAGATTCAATCTGGTTCATGTGATTACACTATGTGTACACACATCTTAAATTGCCATCTGACAGTATGTCTAGCCAGCCCATGTCAATTGTCTCCTTCTGCTCAGAACCCAAGGCAGAGCCCAGATCTCTTCTTCATTTTGAAACTGACTTCCTTGGGCATCAGCAAGGGCCAGGGATTATGAGAGGTACTTATTTGGATATCAGTACTGATGCTGCATCTACCAGATACAGAATGAAGCAATGAATGATAACAACAACTTGCATTTATACAACAATTTAAATCCGCAAAACACTTTACATGCATTATGTCATTTGATCATCACAACTGCCATGTGAAACTGGTGCTATTATTATCCTCATTTTATAGATGAAGAAACTGAGGCTCAGGCTAAATGCCTTGCTCATGGTCAAACAGCTAATAAGTACCTGAGGCAAGGTTTCACCCAGTCTTCCCAACTACAAAATCATATATCCAATATACTACACTGCCCATCAAGGTCATTCTCTCACCTTGTTCTCAAAGGTTAGTGAGTACTTTCTGTCATAGAAAGCCAAGCTTCTCCAAGAAAACAGATGAAAGCATTAAGCTTGATGTCCCTTGTAGAGTAGAAGGCAAATTATGTAAAAGGAGTTCACTGATAGCCTGAATACCCCTGAAAGTTGAGCCTGGCTCAGTTCCTATTTTATTGGGGTACTAGTGGGTGAGACTAGTTTTGCTCAAATGCTTTTTAATTTTTACCTCTGCATTATCCATTCTGAAGAAAAAGAAGGAAAAAAAAAACCTGTGCAGGAGATTCAGCTGATCTCAGAGATAACACATAATGAGGGAACCTCTTTTATGACACACTAATCCAACTGCCAGCAGTCATTTAAATGAGATGTTTACATGTTCAGAGGTGAGCTGCATCATCAACCATGCTGATGTGGAGTAGCTCAAAGCCATAATTTTCTCACCTTCCTTCATGAAAGAAAATTGATGACCGAATGGCAATTCTTTTGCTGCCCTGGCCTCAGAGAGTATTTGAACTGCTAAAGGTTGATACTAGATGGGATTTGAGTTGCTGGAAGAATATCTGAAATGAAAAGGGGCAAAGAATCTAGGACCTAGGATTGTTACCTTTGCTACCCATGAAAGTCAGGACAGAATCAAGGCCAGACCTAGACAGCTGTAGGGATGAAAGGCAGCGTGGGACAATAAAAAATGTGCTGAATTTGGAATGAAAAAACAAACAAACAAACAAACCAACAACACCCAACAACAACAGTAACAATTTTTTTTTTAAAACTTACCTCTATTACTATCTGTGTGACTTTGGGTAAGTCGCTTAATTCTGGGCCCCACTTCCCTATGATGTAAAATGTTAAGTATTGAACTAGATGGCCTCAGAGGTAATTTCCAGCTCAAATCTGTGGTCTTACAAATTCTGCAGTCTGAATCTCTCCACATAGAAGGCAATCCCAGAAGAGAGCCATAATCTCTTCCCTACCCCTATCCTTCTGCAATCTCTTTCCCACCCTACTCTGTTGGAGAAGTTTCTGGCGAAAGGGAAGGCCTACTGGACAGAGTATATTCTGCACAGAGCAAGTGTAATTAGACCAGACAAAAACAAAGCTTCTAAATTGTACACACTAATTAAATGCAAACTCTGCCAGCCGTGGTGCTGTCGTGTTTGTAAATTTGAACAAGGGAGAATTGGAAAACAGCAAAGCTGAGGTTGTCATAGCAGCATTCACTCATGCAGCTTGTGCTGGGTGTCCTACTAAAGAATAAAACAGGTACGTGATTGGTTTTTAGGATTTTTTATTCAGTTGCTTGAGAGAGGAAGGTTTGGTATTTGCTTGTCTTTTCCAATGAATTCTGTCAGAAAGGTCTGGCTGCATTTGAGACTTGGTGGTTTCAAGTTATCAAGATGCCAAGATGCCAGTGAGGACTATAAAATGTGTGTGCCTCTTAAATCTATCTCAACAGAGGACAAGTCACAGCCAGCTTCACTAAGATAATGATAATACTTTAAGGTTTTCAAAGCAGTTTTTTGGAACATGATGTAATTTGATCCTCACAATAACCTTGTGGCAATTGGGACCATTGGTATTAGTGTTGTTGTTGTTCAGCCACTTAGTTGTGTCTGACTCTTTGTGACCCTATAGACCATAACATACTGATACTGTCCATGGGGTTTTCTTGGCAAAGATACTGGAGTGATTTGCAATTTTCTTCTCCAGTGAACTAAGTCAAACAACAGAGGTTAGGTGTTTTTCCCAGGGTCACACAGCTAGTAAGTGTCTGAGGCTGGATTTGAATTCAGGCCTTTCTCACTTCATGCCCATGTCTCTATCCACCAAGCCACCTAGCTGCTTCCTCAATATTTTTGGCATAATGAAATGGGGAAACTTTAACTGATAATGGTACTGAGTTAGATTCTAGAGAGGAGTTAATCTGGCCATGGACACAAAGCTAGCAAATGTCATAGGCAGGAAGTGAACCCAAGTCTTTCTGGCTTCAAGTCTGACATTCTATCCACCATACCAGATGATATAAGATAATAATATTATAGAATAGAAAGATGGAAATTCAAATCCAAGTTTTTCTGACAAGTCTAAAGGTCTTTCCACTGGGCTGTGTTACCTCTCAGAATATCACAATGAGCTTTCCAAACCCCATTCCTGAGATGAGATGACAGAGATATGCTGGCTCAAGGTACAATTTGGCATTTTCTCAGTGTTTCTGGGTAACCTGCACCTTTTTAGTGCATTTCTGGGGGTACTGGAAAAAGAAGTTGTGATGGTCTGGCATCCTAGGGATTTTCCTAGCATTCTTTGGTTTGCTTGTCAAATATTGAATGTATGTCACACTCGAGTTGGGGAAAGAAATGAGAAAGTGAAAACACAGGTTTATTTTACCAGTGGTAGTAGAAACTGAAATATAGTGTTACATCTTATATGGGGGTTTTAGAATATGGTGCGTTATACCTGGGCAGTATCATGGTCATAGTCACAATTTTGCTCTTTTTTGGGAAGATGAATCTTCTCCTGGAGTACATTTCAGAAATAATAAATGGCATTTGGATACAACCCCCTTCCCTTTTAGAAAAAATGTTTTTATTGATGTCCTTTTAAAATCTCATCATAGTTTTCTCGAGCATCTTTCCTTTCCACCCTGAGATTCGTACCATATAACAAATGTTTTTTAAAAAGGCAAAAAGAGAGAAGAGAAACGCTGGCATAACTGAGTAATACATTGAAAAGTCTGAAAGTCTATTGCAGTGTGCAATACTTGTGGCCTTCCCACCTCTCCAAAGGATGTGGTGGGAAGTGTTTTCAGATACCTCTTTTTTCAAGCTGTGTCTGTTCTTTATAATTTTGCAATTTTCACTTTCAATTTTTTGGTTGTTGTTGCTATTCTTTCTGTTAGCATTAAGAACTTTATATACACGGTCTTTTTTGGTCCTTGTCCTTGTAGATTCTACAGTATTATTGACCCCATTTTAGAGAAGCTAAGCAACTTTCTCTAGTGACACAGCTACTTGTTGTCAGAAGTGGGATTTGAACCTAAGCATTTCTAATTCCAAGTCTGATTCTCCATTTATTCATTACACCAGGGTACCAGTTAGTATAATATCCTTTTTTAATCATAAAAATATTTTATTATTTTCCAGTTACATGTAAACATAGTTTTCAACATTCATTTTCATAAGATTTTTTGTTCCAAATTTTTCCCTCTCTCCTTTCCCTCCCCCCTCCCCAAGACAGAAAGCAATCCGATATAGGTTATACATGTACAATCACATTAAACATATACAATATACTTTCTTGTCACCATTCACTTGAACACATTAGAGGAACACCCAGATAATTTTTTTCAGCTCAGTCTCTGGAAGACAAACATTAACAGGGAATCAAAATGAACACATTTTGATTTTCCTTTAGCCATAAATTGTGGCCACTATTGACCTTCCTTTGGCTCTGGGGTTGGAGAACATGATTTGTATAGATCATGAACAGCAAAGAAATACTAGGGGCTTCTCAGTTACTGTGCAGTAATATTAATTATTCACACAAAGTATTTTATTTCAGCAACTTAGTCTCTTTTCAGGAAATAGCTCATCAAATGTTAGATTAGCTTAGTCTTGGCTGTGAAAGAATAAGGTGTCAGCTTCAGTGAGATTGTTTCATATAACATCAAAGTTTCTCTCTGAATGAATAATCTAGGAGTGGGGGGAACATCTTGTGCTTTTTTTTTTGGTATCAGCACAGAAAATAGTACCATTCATCTGGAAGACAATTGGTTAATGTTTGCTGTTGCTTCCACAATCTCAGATCTTCTTCTTGTTGTTCTACTATCACTGATCTGCCATGTCTACTGGGGAAAACCACTTACTTTTAGACTTGTCCTCTTTTTTCCTTGAAGAAATAGACAAGTGGAAAAATTCTCATGAGATGAGGCTACTACTTAGGATCACTTTTTTCTCTCACTTAAAAATGAAAAAGGTTTGCTTAACCCTCAGGCTTTTTCCTGCTAGAGGAATACTCTTCATTGAGAAGGTGAGTGCTAGGGCTGTCTGTTAAACATTTAGAGATGTTTGGATGAAGCACATATGGTTTTGATTTTCTATATTGACACAATAACAAAAGAATGAAAAATGGAAAAACTAATTCAACAGTTTGCTCCAAACTAATGGTCCCTGGGTGCTGTCTGTGGTGCTGAAAGAGTCAAACAAAAGGAATTGCTTTCTGGTGTCTTTAAACCTGCTATTTCTATTTCTTTGATTGACCTACCATTTCATCTGTGTGAGTACTAGGTCCACTAAAGCCCATTACAACCCTTCCCTGTTACCTTCATAGTCTGTATGATTCTTGTCCATGTTTCCCCATGAACTCTCCATAGAGGATTAAAATGCTGATGACTTTCTTCTTTTACTGTGTTTAATATTCTATATTGGCTATCCATCTCATAAGATTATAAGGTGGAAGGGTTCATGGGGGTCATTAGTTTGACTTCCTCATTTTACAGATAAGGAAAGTGAGGCCCAAAGAGTTTAAGTGACTTTGCCCATGGTCACATTGCTAGTAAGCATATGAGGCAGCATTTGAAACCAGGTCTTCCTGACCCAAAATACAACACCATATCTACTACACCATGCTGTCTTTCATTTTTTGCTTTTCCTTCTTGCTACAAGAATCATGTGTGTCCTGTTATGTCCCTACATGTTCTTGATAATGCCCTTTAAATACCCTCTCATGTATGTTATTATTGAAAACATATCAAATTGGCTTATACCCACCATGTATATATTTCTTTGAACCTCTTATTTATTTTAATTTTTTATGCTTCTGAGATTTTCATGTTCCATAATTCTTGGGCATGTAGCATCAATAGGGGTAATATTGGGTTTAAAGAGATGGATTATTACAGTTGATTTGTGTGTTCAGTTTCAATTTGATGGCATAAAACAACTTTTCACACCATACCTGATTAACATGGTGCTTCTGAACCCTCACAAAAGTAATGAAATGTTCCCTTTGGGGGGATTCTGTACATGTTCCTAGGATAACATGTATATTAATATGAGAAATATTTTGTGACATTTTGTGTTCATGAATGTGCAATACTATCTAATATACTACCTAGTATTTGGTATTTTTGTTTTTCCATAAGATGGTAAAAATAGTTTCAACCAAACTGTTATTGTATTTTTCAAATCTTCACTAGCTTGACTACAAATTTGTAAATTTTTTAACCACTCAATCATTGAAGACAATCTGTGAAATCACAAATGCATTTACCATATTCAGTGGCAGAGGGAATACCCATGTTAATGAAATCACAGATCCTTGGGTCAACAAGTCAAGTCAACAAGTATTAATTTTAAGCTTATTTAATATTATTTAAAAATTAATTTGTTATATTTTTAATAATATTTTAATACAATATAATTTATTAAGCACATGCTATATGAAAGACACTATCCTAATGGATGGGGGTTACAAAAAAGGGCAGAAACAATCCAAGTTCTAAAGTAGATAACAACTCAATGGGGATAACAACATGCCAACAATATGTACAAGCAAAAAAAAAAGTGGAGATAACCTCAGAAGGAATACATTAGCATTAAGGGGGATTAGGAAATACTTATTGCAGAAGATTAGATTTTATCTGAGATTTGAAGGAAACCAGGTAAGCCAGGAGACAGATAAGGAGGGAGAGAATTCCAGGCATGAGGGACAGTTTTAAAAAATATACTAAGTTGGAAGACAGAGTGCATGAGGAATAGCATGGAGGCCAGTACTGAAGTATACTCATATACACAAATGAATTTGTTATCTCATCAATGAAGATATCACCTGGACTGATGCTGAGTGAAGTGAGCAGAACTAGGAGAACATTGCACTAAGTAACAGCAATATTGTATGATGATCAATTGTGACAGACTTAGCTCTTCTCAGCAGTGCAATGATCCAAGACAATTCTAAAGAACTCATGAAGAAAAATGTTCTTCACATCCAGAAAAAAAGAACTGTGGATTATGAATGCACATTGAACCATAATGTTTATACTTTTGTTTTTGTTTTTTACTTTTTGGGGCATTTTCCCTTTTGTTCTGATTCTTCTTTCACATTACTAATACAGAAATTTGTTTAATGTGTTTGTACATATAGAACCTATATCAGATTGCTTTCTGACTTGGGGAGGGGGAAGGAAAGGGAGGGAGGGAGAAAAATTTGGAACTAAAAATCTTATGAAAACAACTGTTGAAAACTATCTTTACATGTAACTGGAAAAATAAAATACTTTTATGATTAAAAAAAGGAGATATCACCTCTAATGATATTTATTGCAATCAATTTCTTCCTATCCTGTGCAGTTCTTGTTCATGTCCTCTTGCCACAGGAAAGGAACTTCTCCACTTTGTTTTGTCATGATGAGGAAACCAACTGAGCACACAGAGTATAAATTGGTTGTCCCTTATTCTTACCATGTGACAAATCCATTTTCTCTTTCACTTCTACATTGCTTCGACAATATCACTTACACCACTTCATAATTCCTTTAGTGTTGTAACCTACTAATGCTCATCATACTCCTTGGTATTGCCCTTTGGGTGATATTAAATTTCAATTTTGAATCATTTTTCATTTTCTCTTGGTTCCTGTCCTGTCCTTCCAACAGCAATATATGTTTCTTTAGGGTAGCTTCTGTGTCTTGTGATTTTTCTATATTCTATAGATTACTTAGCTCCAGACTGGGCAAATGGTATGTGTTAAATAATTTTTGAACTAATTTGAATTCTTCCTATATGTCTTCTAATGTAAGTATAAGGGAGAGCTAATGGCTTAATTCAATTCAATTCAACTTAATTTATAATAAGCATTTATTAAATGCCTTTTGGATACATGCTAGGAGAGATAGAAAGATTAATTTTAAAATGGTTATTGTCCTAATGAAGCTTGTATACTAGTTGGGAGATATCACACATATACAAATAGCTCTCATTCAAAATAATACATAAATGCATGAAATGCAAAATGCTATATGAAGTCCATCTGAGATGATTGGGGAGGGCTTCATGGAAGAAGTGACATTTATGAAAGAAATTTACTTTAAAATATGAATTGCAATTCAATAGACAATGAGATAGACACAAGGATTGCTTTATTTATTTATTTAATAAATGGTGAAGTGGAAGGTACCTAGAAGTCTTCCAAGTATATGTAAGTGAGTATCACTAGAAACAAATCTGGTTAAGCTGTACTTAACCTTTAGTTTCTACTTCCAGGTTGATTGAGACTAGACATTTCATTTTTTTTTTTTAGTGAGGCAATTGGGGTTAAGTGACTTGCCCAGGGTCACACAGCTAGTAAGTGTTAAGTGTCTGAGGCCAGATTTGAACTCAGGTACTCCTGACTCCAGGGCCAGTGTTCTATCCACTGCGCCACCTAGCTGCCCCTAGACATTTCATTTTAACTAACTTGTAAATTTTGATATGACTTGTTACATGGTATATTCAATCAAATCATGACCCCTGAACATAACAATAACATATAGTAAAAGCTGGATAAAGCTGTTAACCATTAACACAGACCTTAATTCTGTCTCTTAATACCAGTGTTATGGCACTGTAATTTATCTTCCACTCCCTTATTCTGAAATTTGTGTGTTCATTTTATATCTCTATACCTCTTTTCTTCCATGAATGAATGAATGAATGAGCAAATGAATGAGAAAACATTTATTAAGCGCTTATTCTAATTTTATTTCCACTGATAAAAGTCGGACCACTTTCTGATGTTGAACAAGTTAACACTGCCAAGGATTTTGGTGACAAGAACATTCTTTTCTGGGTCTTCAATAGCTGTACTTGTGGCACTCACAGAAGCAGTTGCCAAGCCACATCTCCATTTGTCTTGTTTTCCAGGATGATGGCTGCAAGTGATGGGCTGGAAGCAGCACTATGAAATAAGGATAAAATGTTTGCCATCAGGGAGACTGATATTTTTAATATGTTTCAGGAACCTTACAAAAACTATTCCAAGGAGCATTCTAGTAAACAGGCATGTTGCTTTTGTGTGCAGCACCTGAAGGACTGTAACTTTATTAAAACAGACCAGTAAAATAGATCAGCTTTCACAATTTTTCTCTTTTTGCAGCAGATAGGTTTAATTAAGTCCAGTCAGTGAACAGAAAACATTCAGCGCTTAATTCATTCTTTACTTTCCTTATATAATATGGGAACAATTCTCTATTGCTGCCTCACAGTGATGTACCAGATGTCACTTTCCTGGTTGTATTTTGTTTTGATAGAATGAACAAAGAATCATGATTCCACTCAGATATCAGGGACTACTTCTAGATGAGAATGGGCTAGCAACAACCACATCTGATACTCAAAGTGTAATTACATATTTTATGGTCATAGATTTGTGAGGTGCCTGGTTAAGTATTTCTCTTTCCTGCTTCTTTATCTAGCTACAGTGTTTCATGGACCCCAATAATTTTATATTTGTAAGGGACATTTATGAATATCCAGTGGCATTCCTCACTTAAGGTCAGTCTATTTCTATTTGAATTCCTCCAGTGATGAGGGAGCTCTATCTCATCATACAATATATACCATTATTGAACACCTTTAGTTGGTAGAATTATAACTCTTAAGGGGATTAATGATCACTTGGTTTAATCTTCTCATTTTATAGATAAGGAAACTGAGTGCCAGAAAGGTAAGCTGATTTCCCTAAGGTCACACAGCTAGTAAATGAAAGGACTAAGACTAGAACCTGGTTCTCCTAATTTCCAGTGTAGAACTCTTTCCATTAGTTAGAAAATTATTTCTTATATCTTGTGTAGTACAGGTGTGTATTATAGTTCCCCCCATCCCCTCCCCAGCTCTGGTCCTGTTCTTCTCTGACTGCTCCACCAAGGCCATTTCTCTTCTAGACTGCTAAAATAGCAGCAAAAATAGAAATCCTAAACTAAGGATCTGGGCAGCTTTTTCTTGGATGGACTCTAATGGATTTTCAGTCTTTAAGCAGCTAATGACAGAGGTAAAACATGTCTATTTCCACTCTATTCCTTCAAACAGCTGATGTCAAACTTTGAAGTTTCTTCTCACACCCAACTGGAGGTACTTCTCGGATCAGCTTTGTTTCTGAACTCATCTTTTTTGAACTCTGAGCTTCCTGTGAACCTCAAGATATACCATTGATTCAAAGCAGGGCTTTGTAAATGAAATGACTGGCCATTATCTAATGGTGATAAACTGAAGTTTGCGTTTCTGCCAGCCCATCCACAACTAGGCAATATACATTTGTCCCACAGTCACCAAACAGTTCTAGGAACTAAGATTTCTTAGCTATTAACTTAAAATCCTCATGTCAGTTATATGATAATCAAATGCTAGGAAACAGAAAATTTTATCCATGTTTCCCCTGGGCAAATGCCTTTTCTTTGGGGGTTTGCTTTTTTCAGTGTTTCTCTTATAACTCTTCTTGTTTTTGTATTTTTCCATTATCAAAACTTATCAATAAATCAATTAATAATTTTTTTTTTTGGCCAGGCAATTGGGGTTAAGTGAAAGACCAGGGTCACACAGGTAGTAAGTGTTAAGTGTCTGAGGCCAGATTTGAACTCAGGTCCTCCTGAATCCAGGGCTGGTGCTTTATCCACTGTGCCACCTAGCTGCCCCAATCATTAAATTTTTAAGTGCCTACATGCCTGGAAGTATGCTAAACAAAAGAAAGAGGCACCCCCTCACACTTTTATTAAACTCACATAATTTACTCTGCAACCTTCTCCTGTCGATCTTCATTATGTTGTTCAGATAAACTTGGAACTAGCCTATTCCCTCTTTATATAATAGAACTTTGAATGAGATTTTTTTATAGGTAATATCATGAAAACAGAATTACTATTTCTCTTTCTTAGTTGACCTTATTTTTCTAAGGGTTTTCAGTGTGTCATTCCTCCTTGTTCAAATTAACTACTAAAATTCCTGGATCTTAGTATGCCACCAACCCCCCCCCCCCCATCACTTGGTACCACCTCCTTCTGGAAGGTAATACTAGGTTTTTTTGGGGGGGGGCAGGGCAATGAGGGTTAAGTGACTTGCCCAGGGTTACACAGCTATTAAGTGTCATCCATCTGAGGCCAGATTTGAACTCAAGTCCTCCTGAATCTAGAGTCAGTGTTTTATCCACTCTGCCACCTAGCTGCCCCTGAATACTAGGTAGTTTAAAAAATTATAAGTGTGGAAGTCAGATTTTTGCAACTGTACGTGGGTGTGTGTGTGTGTGTGTGTGTGTGTGTGTCTGGATTGGTAATTTCTCTGGAATAAGGAATTCCTGGAGTGCAAAGTATCTAACTATACAAATTAGCCAGATTGGCTACTCAGGCAATTCATCTTTAATTTATAGTCTTAGAGCAGTGAAATATTTTGACTTGCTCACTGTCACAGAGCAGATATGTCAGATGCAGGACTTCAAACCTACTGGATTTCAAGGCCAGTCCTCTACTAAGTAACCAAACTGCCTCTAACTTATTCAGGACAGAATTTTCTCCCTAACATTTGCAAATAACCACTAAACAGAGGTTACTAAGATGTAAGAGAAAAGGTCATCATTGATTAGATGATAGCTAAGGTAATTTACAACTCTAAAAGTCTTTGTTTTAAAGAGGATATTGTTGTGTTGCTGTCCTTAGAAGATCTCCGTTCAGTTGTCTTAGAATTAGGTGTAATGGGTGGTACATACTAACCTTATTTTAAATTTTTTATGATGGAACAGCATATACAAGTGGGATGGATGGTCAGACTTGTGTCTTTAATCTGTGGCTATGGAATAAAGGTTTTCTCTTTGCAGAGCTAAGTGCTATTGGGGAACCATAACAAATAGCAAAATTTGAATTTATTATTATTAATATTTATTAATATCTAATCAACTGACCTGATCAGTCCAGAGAAAATTGAGGGTGGCATGGATACAACTAATAAACCTCATCAATTAGTCTACCAGCAAACCAACTAACTTTGAACTAGTTCCACATTGTATGTAAGTCTCCTGGAAAATTCCATTCCAGATAAATTTGGTCCTTTATCTTTAAAAAAATCATTTCATCCTTGATTGAAATGTCCCTGTTTTTAGTAGATAGCATGGCTTACCGTACAGCCAGTTGCCACTGCTAAGAACAGTTACTTTTTAATAAAACAGAACAAAATAGTAAAAAGTACTTTTCTTCCAACAAAGAATAGAAATGGGAAAATGGTGGCTTTGGTGGTATCTTCAAGCAATTTAGGTAATTTGATTTTGTTATCTTCAGTTAGTTTGTTGTTCACCATCTCTAATGAGGTTCAGATGGTGTTTAAACAGATCTCAAGACAGTTCAATATATTATTTTTTTCACTTCTGACAGATGTATCAAAATATAACCAAAAAGGAGCTGAAATATTATTTTTACAATATATCATAGAGCAAGAGATACATGAGAAAATTGAAAAAAAAAGGAAAGAAAGGTTTAGAACAAGATTATTTCTAGCAGGAAATGGAAGAAGAAACTTTTGGATACTGATTTTTCTCCCCCTGCTCCTCTCCCCCTTCCATATACACTGAGGATAAATTGAAACATATATCTTTTCCTTTTTTTTTTTCTTTCTTTCTTTTTTTTTTTTGGTGAGGCAATTGGGGTTAAGTGACTTACCCAGGGTCACACAGCTAGTAAGTGTGAGATTTAAAATTAGATACAAGAGCATTAAACTCCCTTTTAACCTTTCCCTTATATATCCCCCAGACCAGTAAGTTAAAGAAGCCTCTGAGCTTTAGTTAGAGCCTTTATTGTTTGGGAATTACAAGGTGATGTTGATTAGAGAGATAGGAAAGTAGAAATACAAATTAGTAGTCTTAGATCTAAGCTTAGTCTATATTCCGTATAGAACTAACCAAAAACCCGTATAGAACTCACCAAAAACCCAAGGTCACCTCTGAGGCTGAGAACCGCGTCAAACACGAGCTGTCACGGAGGACCAGGCCGAGTTGAACCTGAGTCAGTGTCTGTGTGTGCAGAGCAAGCCAGTGGGCGAGGAGAGTGAAAAAGAGACATCACTTCTGTTCTCTCCTTGCCTTTAAGCTCGAACCCAGGAAGTGGAGTGCTTAGCAGAGGCACTGGCGGTTCATCATGGTCTCCTCCCTGAAAGGGTGGTCCTTCAAAAAACTGGCGTCTTTCAGTTATCACTAACCAACTGTTAAAAAACTTTCACTTTTTTTACCACATAAGTATTAAGTGTCTGAGGCTGGATTTGAACTCAAGTCCTCCTGACTCCAGGGCCAGTGCTCTATCCACTGTGCCACCTAGTTGCCCTGAAACATATATATACATACATACATATATATTTTTTTTTCTTGCATTTTTTGCAACATGCCTCATATAAAATCTTTTACATGATTTTACATGTATAATGATATCACATTTCTTGTCTTCTCAATGGATGGGGAGGAGGGAGAGAATTCAGAACTCAAAAACTATTTTTAAAAGTTAAAAATAAATAACAAATTTATCAGTTTTTAAAAAGAATATCTCTCGGGGCAGCTAGGTGGTGCAGTGGATAGAGCACCGGCCCTGGAGTCAGGAGTACCTGAGTTCAAATCCGGCCTCAGACACTTGGCACTTACTAGCTGTGTGACCCTGGGCAAGTCACTTAACCCCCATTGCCCCGCAAAAAAAAAAAAAAAAAAAGAATAGCTCTGTAGACTAAGTATAGTTGTATCTGCTTGTTACCTGGATGGATGAGTGATCTGTCTGATTTTTGTATGCTCTTCAGTGGTAAATATAATGACCTATTCATGTCTTATACTTTGTGACTTTTGTTTATCTCTTCTTGTAAATTCCTCATAGGATTGCTACTCAATATACTGGAGCCCTTCTTCCATATCTTTTGTTGTTGTATACCAGTGAATCACACAGATGATCCACTTCTTCATTATCTCTGCTTTCTCTACGTGGTTGACCCACCTCCTTTCCTGGTCAAACATTACTCTAGCGATATCTTCTTGAACAATATCTGGATCATTTTTTAGTTTGTAATATGCTGCAGCCTATGCATATCCATCATATGCCTCTTCATTACCTGCTTTTGTTGACAGTCACCTTTGAACTCTTCATAGACTGTAGTATTTTGTGCTTCATAACAATAGAACAGAATATTGCTGTTTAAAAGATGATATCTTTGTTTTAGGAAGAAGTGATGTTTATCAAAAGGAAATTCAGCCCGATCACTTCTTCTCATTCAATTCTGGGAACAGATTTGGACCCTGTCCATTCTGCATGTGTCCAACACATGTGCGTATCTTTCTTTTATCTCATCTCTATATTTAGATATCTGTATATTGACATAGACACATAATCTCTGTATCTAGAAATCTATATGTAGATATACATACATATCTATCTAGGTATTGCTATATAGTGACTACTTCTATATTTAGGTATCTACATGTAGAAATCAATACATATCCATACATATCCACATATAGATGTCTATAGATATGCAGAGATAACTATATAGATAAATATCAGATAGATAGCATCAAATAGCCATGTGCAAAAGGAGCTACTTGGATAATCATATAATGGTTTAGCACATGCAAAGTAATTTTAAAATATCCAGATGTTAAAAAGATCTTTCAACCTCTCACCTATATGTTTTTGTATCATGAAGACACATCACAGCCTAAAAGAAATTTGAGGTTATAAATCAAATTACTCCAAAGAAATCCTTCAAAAACCCACTAATTTGATGCTATGTAAGGGAAAAAAGATGGAGTAGAAAATACATGTTAACCGGTTAGCCTAATTTTCAGGAGATCAATAGGGACTGACATCAAGTGATATGATTCACCTTTTACATGGTTATGAGCCTTGAACTTTTCAATACTGTAATAATCACTACACTATACTCCTACCAGGCTTCTTGAACAACCCCACAGCTTTTCTATAATGAGCCTTACTTAGCATTCATCAACAACATTAGTTGAGGCAGAGTCGCAAATAATGAAACACCAGATTGAAGTCAATCTACCAGCAATGAAGCAATGGTGCTGGCTAAATGTGGCAAATGGATGATACTGATAATAGGACACCAGTAGCGGAATATGACTGCTAACATATGTTTAGTTGGAGTGGCAAGTCCATTGACAGAGGACATAAGAAATACTAAAAGGAAACATTAATAACAGAATTTCAATGTGAAACTACTGTGGATAGGTGGGACATGAGAGCAGGAGATGTATTAGGTTGACACAATGCAATCGTGCAATGGAACCCGGAGGGGGCTGGGGGGGGGTGGGACACAACTGTAAGCAAGGACAAGTTTTCATAAAATTGTAGACTCAGTCACAAGCCAAATGGCAGTTTTCTTACATGTGAACAGAGAGAGAATTATTGCTCATGAATCAATAATTTTAGGCACACCCATACTCTTGCCAGTTATTCCATCTTTAGTTATAAAGTACAGGTACACACAGATGAAGCAGCAAAAAAAAAAAAAAAGATTCTACTGGACTTGGATTTAAAACACCTACTTTCATTGAACCTTTGAACCTCTGTTTCTTCACCTTTAATAGGGGGCAGCTAGGTGGTGCAGTAGATAAAACACTGGCCCTGGATTCAGGAGGACCTGAGTTCAAATACAGCCTCAGACACTTGACACTTACTAGCTGTGTGATCCTGGGCAAGTCACTTAACCCTCATTGCCCTGCAAAAAAAATTTTTTTTAAAGCGGGATAATAATGTCCATATGCCTTCTTTCATAAAACCTGTCATTGTAAAACTATGCTACAAAATGTCCCCAAACTCTTAGTGTAATTTAAAGCTTTATTAACTTCAGAAGTATAAATGCTACAAACTTATAAAAAGCATACTTTGAAAGTTCAACTATGTATATTTCTTATATGTTTATTTAGTTTTGTGAATTTTGAATGATATGTTGTAAACTTTAATTTTAACAAGACAGGGTACCCTGTTATATGTTAGATGTGCAACATTTTTTGGATGGCATTTTCTCAGATCAGTGAATTTTGAGAGGACATACTCTTGATTGGACTCCTTGGTCCTTCGATCTATCTCCATTAGTTTTTTTCTTGTGGAAAAAACTAATTGTATATGTATGTTGTATATGCATCATAACTTCATTCATCAGATGATTTTAAAGCTAGGAGAACAAATTAAATCCTTTGAGTCACTGAGCAGTAGTTGGTAAAACTTTTACCAAAGTTTGAAAATCAACCAGAGTGATATATATATATATATATATGTGTGTGTGTGTGTGTGTGTGTGTGTGTATGTATGTATCACTAGATGGCAATTATCTTATCTCAGCTTTTCTTATCTTTCAATCTATCTATCTATCTATTTGTGGGGCAATGAGAGTTAAGTGAATTGTCCAGGGTCACATTGCTAGTGTCAAGTGTCTGAGGCCAGATTTGAACTCAGGTCCTTCTGAATCCAGGACCAGTATACTTTATCCACTGTGCCACCTAGCTGCCCCTGGCAATTATCTTAAAATTAAATATTTTGTTTTAATATAAGTGGGTAACTAGGTGACACAGTGGCACAGTGGATAGATGGTCAGGCCTGGAGTCGGTCCTGAGTTCAAGTCTAGCCTCAGACACCTACTAGCTGTGTGACCCTGGACAAGTCACCTAACCTTATTGTAAGTTTGTAGTACTTATACTTCTGAAGTTATTAAAGCTTAAAACAATACAAAGACTTTTAGCAGTGGTTTACTTGAGACCCAGAAGATTCTTATCCTGATAAAAATAGTAGTGATTATTCTTCATGGTCAGGTGGGTGGTGTTTCTCAAACATTTCAAAGTTTAGAGACAGAATGATTTCCTAAGGCTATAATCAGTTTCCCATTAGATTTAATTCTGTTTATAAAAGCAAGATCTCTTCATTGTGAATACTATTTCCAAATGGTTTGTAAAACAAAGCTATTGTGTTATTCAGAGCCATGGCCCATTTTCAACCATATTTTCTTTGGTCCTGGGGATTTTAACTGTTGCACTGCTTTCCCCTTGTTGTGTACTGTCTTCACTGTAGGCAGGGGTGAGAAGAGGCTAGCAGAACCAAGCTAAGCCCTAGATGAATTTCCTGCTTAGGCTTGGCCATTTAGTACCAGTTACTCCACAGCTCCTTTTTGCCCTTCTCCTCTGCAGGCACTTTAATCACTTCCATGAGAGAAACCCATCTACACTTGTGCACTATCAATCCTTAAAACTCCACAACTAAATTAAGGCAGCATCTCAGGGAAGAAGGTAATATGGGCTGGGATATATGCCTGACACCAAACCCTTAAGGTCAAAATACTTCTTTTCCCCATGTGGATGCTGAGAATCAGCTTTGTTCTGGATCCTTGAGCTGTTCTGATTGGAAATGTAACTTGTAGCAATACATTCAGTATGACAAAAAATTCACCACAACAAATCAACCAGGGGATCCTGTATTTTACTTTAATTCCCTCTGTTTCTTTCTCTCCTTCCTTCCCTACCTTTCTCCATTTATTTAACACATTTATTGAATGCCTACCATATGTAAGGCATTGAGATTTTTACCTGAAGTTTTGGAACCATAACTTATTTAGGTTTTGCTCTGTTTCCATGAAATAGGTCATTATTTTCTTCCCTGTCATATAGATTGGGAAAATGAGACACACCAGTGTCAATGATTTATCTCAGCCCTGCTGGGAAGGTAGTAGTTCAGAATTGAGATCTTCATCTCTTTATTGAAAGTTTCAGCAACCAGAATAGTGATTCCCAAACATTTTTAGGGATGGAAAGTCTCAAATAAATTTCACAAATTTTTATTAAGTATCTATTATGTTCCTGTTGTTGAACTAGGTGCTGGGGATACAAAGATGAATTAACCAGAAAGTCCTTGACCTTAGATTATTATGATCCCCCCTTTCCCTCTCCCTTCCCTCTTATTCCTTACTCTTCCCTCTCCCCTCTCTTCTCTATATACCCTCCCCTTTCCTTGTTTCTCTCCTTGTTTCTCTCCCCTTTCCTCCATCCTTTCTACTCCTCCCTCTGGACTTTTCTTCCTCGTTCCTCTGTCTCCCTCTCTTCCTGTCTCCTTTCCTCCCCATCTTATGTCCCTTCCACAGTTTCATTACCCAAATGATTTCAACTACTACTCCTGTTTAGATGACTTCCTAATCACTACCTCCAGTCCTGACCTCTTTTCTGAGCTCTGGAACCATATCCCTAAATGCCACATCTCAGTCTGGATATTTCAAAATAAGCTACTCGGACTAGATTACCTCTGAGGTTCCTTCTGGCTCTAAATTTATGCTATTTCCACTCTCTCCTCACCTCCTGAATTCTTTCTGATGATCTTCAGTCTCCTATATCCTATTAGATATCTATATGCCTATTAGATATCTTCAACTGGATGTTCTGTAGACTCCTTAAATTCAACACATCCGAAGCTGAATTCATTATCTTTTCCCCTAAACCCTCCCTGCTCCTACCTTCCCTATTATGGTAGAGGTCAACAGCATCCTGCCAGTCCTGAAGGCTCCCAATCTTGGTGTCATTCTTGACTCCACACTATCTCTCACCTCATGCCCCTATCCGATATGTTGACAAGGACTGTCAAATTCAACTTTACAATAGCTCTCAAATATATTCCCTTCTCTCTTGAAACTGCCGCCACCCTGGTATAGGCCCTCATCTCCTCATGCCTGGACTTTTGTAGTAGCCTACTGATTGGTCCATCTGCCCCAAGCCTCTCTCCCTATTCCAGTCCATTCTCTCTCTCTTTTTTTTTTTTGGCGGGTCAATGGGGGTTAAGTGACTTGCCCAGGGTCACACAGCTAGTAAGTGCCAAGTGTCTGAGGCCGGATTTGAACTCAGGTACTCCTGAATTTCCAGTCCATTCTCTATTCATTTACCAAAGTGATTTTTGTGAAGTGAAGGTCCAACCATGGCACTTTATTATAGAATAAACCCTAGTGACTCCCTATCACTTCCAGGATCAAATATAAAATTCTCTGTTTGGTATTCAAAGTCCTTCATAACTGAACTCCCGTCTACCTTTTCATTCTTCTTAAACCTTACATCCCATCAGGCAGTACTCTGATCCAATGACAATGTCCTTCTTGCTGCCATTCAAATGAGATGCTTTTTTTCTCCATTCTAGACATTTTCACTGGCTGTCTCCCATGTCTGGAAGTCTCTTCCTCCTCATATACTACTAGCTTTCCTAGATTCCTTAAGATCCCAGATAACACCCCATCTTTGATAGTGGG
This sequence comes from Dromiciops gliroides, assembly GCF_019393635.1. Classification (NCBI taxonomy): domain Eukaryota; kingdom Metazoa; phylum Chordata; class Mammalia; order Microbiotheria; family Microbiotheriidae; genus Dromiciops; species Dromiciops gliroides. The sequence goes on from NC_057864.1 coordinate 135,577,764, forward strand.
CCTTTTTCAATCCCTCTTAATTCTATTGCATTCCCTCTTTTAATTACTTTCTAGCTGTTGAATATATATCTTGTTTTTACATTTGTATTTCTTTTTCCCTATTAGACTGAGCTCCTAAAGAGTAGGGACTGGTTTGTTTTATTTTATTAATAAGGTTAAGATTACAGGATCTTTGAATGATGTTTGTGTAATGGGGGTGGTGCTGTGTGCTAGATGGTGCTTAAGGTCCCTTGCCATTCCAATGTCCTATGATTTTATGGAAGAGAATACCAAGGCCCAGTGAAATTATGACACCCTCTTTCACAGACTCAATGTCAGAGCCAAGATAGAACCAAGGCCTCTGAACTCTTTGTCTTGTGTCTCTTTCACTACATAAGATTGTCTCTTTTCTCTAATAATGTAGTTAGAACTATGCTGAATAAGAAACATTATTTTTTTGAGTTTTCTATTATAATTAGTTAGGAAGAACTTGTTATCTACAAATTGCTTTCTAATCATTCCATTGAGTAATCATTGTTATAATGTTATTAATCATAATTTTGCTAATCATTAAAGTTTCTGCTCTAGTTTTCCCTTTGTGCTAAGGGAGCTCCCAGTAGAATCCTTTGCTCATGCTATTTCCTGTGCCAGGAGAAACACTTTCTTCCTTCCCTCATTCCCCATCATCTTTTCTATTTGTTTTATTCTACTCTGCTTTTAAAGCAGTTAAAATCTTTAGGAAGTCCAGTTTAATTAAATTAAGCAAACATTTATTAAGTACTTATTATATGCAAAGCACTTGAGGATACAGAGGGGAGAGGGGGAGAGAGACACACACAGAGACAGAACCAGAGAGACAGAGAAAGAGACATACAGAGAGACAGAAAGAACTAACAACTAGAGATGGCACCTGAGCTCGTGAACTGAGCCTTAAGGGAAGTTAAAAAGATTCTAAGAGGAAGAGGTGAGGAAGGAGTATATTCCAGGCCTAGAGCCTGTGTATAAAGACAAGGAAGCAGGTGGTGGGATGTTGTGTTTGGGGGGGCAACTAGTAGAACAGTTTGACCTAAAGGTAGATTATACAAAAGAAAGTTAATATGAAATAAATCTGCAAAATCAGGTGAGAGCTAGATTGCAGAGGAGTTTGTATTTTTTGCCATAGGCTTGGGGAAGACATTATTCTAATTCACCAATGCATTTGAAGCCCATGGGTTACCCTCAAAACTGTTTAGCCCATCTGAAGAGATGGTTTTACCAATCTGTGCATGCTACGGATTCTTAAAGTCACAGGTGAGAGTTGGGTGATAGGTGGACACCCAAAGTGGATGAGAAGCCCTGAAAAAGGCTCAATAAGCTCTCATACTGTAGTTGATCATTGTATTATAGTGTTTAGTGGGTAGTGGTCATGTGAATGCCACAGTCCTCATTCATTACTCTCCATCTTGGACTTTTGAAGTATTCACTGTCTTCACCACTCATTTGGCACTTATAATGACTTGTATTGTTATTTACCTTTATCTCCTATGTGTCCTATCTTTTCAACTAGATTATAAGCCCCTTGACATCAGAAACTACATAATATGCCTCTTTAGCCCTCCATGCCTAGCATGCTTAACAGGTGCTTAATAAATGTTTGTTGATAGTGAAGATCCCATGACAGGTATGTAGAAATTAAACATGAGGCCACAGAGAAACTCTAGCAGACAAGTAATTCTAGAAATGTCACTAGAGTGGAAATAGACATTCTTTTCTCTTAGAGACTCAGCTTGGAAACTGAGTGGGAGGTAATTACAGTCGTGTTCCCCATTGCCTGCCAGCAAAAACAAACTTCTTTGCAATTTGGCCCACAATGAAGTTAATGCAAAAGAAAATGGACAGGAACACCAACCAGTGTTCCTAATTACCATTGTTCATGCTGAGAGCCCCACCTCTTCCCAAGCTGGAACACAAGTAATGTAAAAATGAACACAAAACATGCCCACATAGAACAGTGAACCTTTATTATTATCTTAAAGATCATAGCCTCAAGGTAGACCTCTTTGTATGTTGTTGCCAGATTCATGCCTGCTCTTTTTATATGGGAATTTCAATAGAATTATGCCATTTCCTTGTGTCAGGGATTCAGCCAATTCCATGTATGAGAATTTTATATTACTGGAGCTAAGGCCTCTTAAAAAGGTAGATTGCACTTCCTTGCATGTGTGTGTGTATGTATACATATATATGTATGTATATATATACACACACATATACACATTTATATATACACATATATACATGTATATATACACAAATGGATATACATGGATATATATACATATATTTATATATACACACACACATATAGTAGGACCTTAAAATGATTATTGATTGATTTGATTTGGAGTCAGAAGACTTGGGTTTGAATACTAACCCTTCTGTTTAAGAAATGCATGAGTGGTCAGATCAGTATATCTCTTGGAGCCTTACTTTCCTTATCTATAAAATGAGGAGGTTAGATCATATCGCTTTCAAGGTCCTTCTTAGATATAATACCATATTCTCCTAGACAAGTTGAATGGAAGGCACCCAGTCAAGATTGCCTCCTTATGGCTACAAAAATGGCTGGGTTGCTCATGCAAATTTTTCTTTTTTAGTGAGGCAATTGGGGGTTAAGTGACTTGCCCAGGGTCACACAGCTAGTAAGTGTTAAGTGTCTGAGGCTGGATTTGAACTCAGGTACTCCTGAATCCAGGGCTGGTGCTCTATCCACTGCGCCACCTAACTGCCCTGCTCATGCAAATTTAAAGTTAGAGTTCAGAGTTATTTCTCTCCTCTTCCACAGGTGTTAAAAGACTGAATACTGAATCATTGCTGGCAAAGACTAATTACTCACACACACATAAATACACACACACAATTTGTCTTTTGAGTTAAAATATGGAAGGAAGTTGGGAGTCATCCCCAGCCAAGTTGGATTTCTTCTTCATCTTCTTTCTTCTTCTTCTTCTTCTTCTTCTTCTTCTTCTTCTTCTTCTTCTTCTTCCTTCTTCTTCCTTCTTCTTCTTCTTCCTTCTTCTTGGCAATGAAGGTTAACTGACTTGCCCGGGGTAACACAACTAGTAAGTATCAAATGTCTGAGTCCAGATTTGAATTCAGGCCCTCCTGAATCCAGGGCTAGTGCTTTATCTACTACATCCTGTCTTCTTTATCTGTCCCTCCTCCCCACAGACAACCTCTCAACCTAGAATATCCCTTTGTGCCTTTGGCCATACTATCACTTTATGTTCGGAGTCTTCTCTCTCCAACTTCTTCTCTAGTTAAATCTATACTCATTGTTGACTGCTCAATTCAAATGCCACCTTCTCCACTAAGCCTCCCCTGATCCTCCCTGTCAGTAGTGCCCTTCCATCATGGACTTCATATAGCACTTGGTTTTGCAATTATCTGATACTTTCTTATAATGTTTTGTATCAAATTTATTTCTGTAGATGTCTTACTTATCTGCTAGACTATAAGCTCCATGAGGGTGAACTTTTGTATATCTCCCTCAGTGCCTAACTAGATTTAAAATTTGTTATAGAGTTAATTATAGAGTTGAGTAAGAACCTTAGAAAGAACCCACAAACCTTTTCTTTTCATTTTTGTGTCAGAGTAAAGAAAAGCTATTTCATTTTTTGAGTAATATTCTATAAAAGCCCTGATTCTTCATGATACTTCATGGAATAGTAAGTCTTAAAAGCCAATGGAGGCGTGTAGCTGGCAAACAAGATCCAACTGTTTAAAAGAGGCTCAAAACACACATTCTGGATCTTTGTTAGGAAGTCTATGTTCCATTTTGACAGACTTTATAGCTTCTTGTTTTAGTGAGCACTGCATAAACACCAATACTAATTCTGAATTACTGAAATAGAAACCATATTCAATCAAGAGCATTAATGAATCAAGAGGTAGACTATAAACTCAATGAGGGCACACACCCTCTCTTGTCTAGCCTTTGTATCTTTCTGCTTCTTTCCGGCACAATGCTCTGCATGCAGTAGGTAGTGTATACATATATAAATGTATAGATATATGTGTGTGCATACATACATACATACATATATGTGTATATATGTATGTAATTGAGTAGAAACTTGCTTTACCAACAGGTGCATTCCTGAAGAGGTTTATAGGAAGTGAATATAAGCACACTGAATAATATGTTATAGTTGATTTTCATTATAATTTCAGAACTGTGCTGTCACAGGGAAAAAAAAAACAATCATTTTCTAGGCCCCAAATTAAGAAGGCTTAACTTTATTGATTTTAGTAGGGATTGTGTCTCTTTCACTGTTGAGTGCATTTTCTCTTTTTTTTTCTTTTTTTTGAGTGCATTTTCAAAGTTAACAAGTCAATATGCATTTATTAAGCATCTACTATGTGCTGGGCACTGTGCTAAGCACTGCGGATACAAAGAGAGGGAAAAAGAAACCAGTCTCTGTTCTCAGGGAACTCACAGTCCAGTGTGGGGGACAACATGAAAACAAGTATATACAAACATGGTATATGTAGGATGTTAAGGACTAAAATTCTAGCTAAACTGTCTAAAATATCTAAGGAGTGGTCGCCAATAAATTATAAGCTTTAGCAAGAGTTAGACTTTTAAGTATTTATTAAGGAGAATAAGAATTTGGTAAAGAGAGAGAGAAAGGCCTAGATTCCTATCTATTAAAGGGAGAACACATTTCTAGCTCCCTTCTCCACCAGAGTCCAGAGGAAAGAGAGCGAGACTGAGCGCCAGTCTCTTCCTTCCTCCTCCCACTAGCCCGCGTCACTTCCTGACACCAAAGAAAAGACTCCTGGTCTTGCCCTCAAAGACCTTCGCTTCATGGGTGGAACTCTTCTACAGTAGGTCTCCAGCAGGTGGCGTCATTCCAATCGTTACAAGGATAAATTGGAGATATTCAATCAAGATCAGGGACTAGCTATGGGGGATGGGGAAAGCCTTCTTTCAGAAGGTGGGATTTTAGCTAGGGCCTGAAGTAAGTCAGGAGATGGAGATAAGTTAGAGAATTCCGGACATCAGGGACAAGAAGTGAAAATACTAGGAGTCAGGAGATGGGATTTCTTGGTCAGGGAAACCAGTGTCACTGGATCAAAGAATATGTAAAGGGGAGTAATGTGTAACAGAACTGGAGAGGTGGTAGGGGAGTCAGGTTGTAAAAGATTTTGAAAACCTAACAGAGGATGTAATATTTGTTTCTGGAGGCAATAGGGAATTATTGGAGTTGACTGAGTATGGATTCATGTGCTCTTTAGGTTGATCATGCTGTATAGGAAGATCAGTTTGACAGCTGAGTAGAGGTTGGACTAGAGTGGGGAGAAACTTCAGGCTTATTTATAAGTCCTATAGCATTTAAAAAACATTTTCTGTACAACCCTCTGAGGAAGGTGGTACCATTTTATAGATGAGGAAACTGAAGCTCAGAGTAGAGTGGTGACTTGTTCCTTCATGTAGCTAATTGTCATCAGAGCCAGGATCTGAGGGCAATAACATTCAGTGCACACACACACACACACACACACACACACACACATATTTAAATAAAAGTATTTTATTATTTTCCAGTTACATGTAGAAATAGTTTTCAACATTTGTTTATATAAGATTTCCAATTTCTAATTTTTCTCCCTCCCTCCCCTCCCTCTCCTCTCTCCCCTAGACAGCAGGTAATCTGATATAGGTTATATATACATAATAACATTAAACATATTTCTGCATCAGTCATGCTATGAGAGAAGAATCAGAGCAAAAAGGAAAAACAGAAAAACAACAGCACCAAAAACAAAAGAAATAGTATGGTTCAATCAGCATCCATATTCCACAGTTCCTTTTTTTCCCCTGGATTTGGAGAGCCTTTTCCATCATAAATCCTTTGGAACTTTCTTGTACCATTAGATTGGTGAGAAGAATCTAGTCTATCACAGTTGATCAACAGATAATGTTGATGATACTGTGTATAATGCTCTTCTGGTTCTGCTCATATCACTCATCATCAGTCCATGCAAGTCCTTCCAGGTTTCTCTGAACTCCTGCTCATCATTTCTTATAGCACAATAGAATTCCATTACATTCATATATCACAACTTGTTCAGCCATTCCCCAATTGATGGACATCCCCTCAATTTCCAATTCCTTGCCACCGCAAAAAGAGCAGCTATAAATATTTTTGTACATGTGGGTCCTTTTCCCTTTTTTATGATCTCTTTGGGGAAAAGACCCCAAAGTGGTATTGCTGGGTCAAAGGGTATGCACAGCTTTATAGCCCTTTGGGCATAATTCCAAATTGCTCTCCAGAATGGTTGGATCAGTTCACAGCTCCACCAACAATGCATTAGTGTTCCAATTTTTCCACAGCTTCTCCAACATTTATTATTTTCCTTTTTTGTTTATTAGCCAGTCTGATAGGTGTCAGGTGGTACCTCAGAGTTGTTTTAATTTGCATCTCTCTAATCAATAGTTATTTAGAGCATTTTTTCATATGGGAATAGATAGCTTTGATTTCTTCATCAGAAAACTGCCTGTTCATATCCTTTGGCCATTTCTCAATTGGGGAATGACTTGGATTCTTATAAATTTGATTTGGCTCCCTATATATTTTAGAAATGAGACCTTTATTACAAGTACTGTCCACAAAAATTGTTTCCCAGCTTTCTGCCTCCCTTCTAATTTTGGATGCATTGCTTCTGTTTGGCCAAAAACTTTTAAATTTAATGTAATCAAAATAATCCATTTTGCATTTCATATTATTCTCTATCTCTTGTTTGGTCATAAACTGCTTTCCTTTCCAAAGATACATTCAGTGCATATTTGAGGGAGGGAGGGAGGGACTCATGCAATTAAGGAAAAGGTAGCATGTTAGTTAGGCTCTGAAGGAGGAAGGAACTTCATTCTTTTTCTTTTTCTTTTTTTTTGGTGGGGCAATGAGGGTTAAGTGACTTGCCCAGAGTCACACAGCTAGTAAGTGTCAAGTGTCTGAATCCAGATTTGAACTCAGTTCCTCTTGAATCCAGGGCCAGTGCTTTATCCACTGAACCACTTAGCTGCCCCCAGGAACTTCAATAGCTAGAGCTGAGGGCAGTTCATTCCAAGTAAGGGGTTCAGTATGAATAAAGGTGTGGAGACTGAAGAGGGAAGAATGGGAATAGGAGATAGTGAATGAAACTGCTTCTAATTTGTCATGGATATGTATTTTTGTACATAGATGTTTGTATTGTATCTCCCATATTAGACTGTGAGCTCCTTGAGAACAGTTATTGGTTATATATCTATATCTATATCTATATCTATATCTATATCTATATCTATATCTATATCTATATCTATATCTATATCTATATCTATATCTATATCTATATCTATAGGTGGGGAGGGCTGGTAAAGAAGGGTTCTTTATATTCCCTGCACTCAGCACATGCATGATACACAGTAGGCATTTCATAAATGCTAGTTGACTGATTGAAAAGTATTAAACCCATTTTTATTTGTAGAGCTATTTGTTAGATATAATGGACCTGAATATTTGTTAGGCCTTTTCCTTTGTTACTAGAAACAATCAACATTTTGGAAAACCAACAAGGAATTAATATAATAGTGTAATGATTGGAATGACACCACCTGCTGGAGACTTACTGCAGGACACTCAGCCATGAGGAGAAGGCATCTGAGGGCAAGACATGCGACTCTTTGGCATCAGGAAGTGATGTTTGCTTGTGGGAGGAAGAGGGGGCGAGGCTGGCGGGCTCACTCTCTTTCATCAGGACTCTGGTTGAGAGTGGAGGTAGGAATGTGCTCTCCCTTTAATAGATAGATGAATCTAGGCCTTTCTCTCTCTCTTCACCAAATTCTTATTCTCCTTAGTAAATGCTTAAAAGTCTAACTCTTGTTAAAGCTTATAATTTATTGGAGACCACTCATTATATATTTTAGACAGACTAGCTAGAATTTTAGCCCTTACAATAGGCTGAATTTGGGAGATTCTGTCAATGGGAAGGGAAGCCTTCTGGAGAGACTCAGCCCAATGTGCTTTCTTTGAGTTAAAAAAAAAATCAAAATCAAGTCAAATAAATACAAGGCAACATTTGCAGAGTTCTAAGTTGATCCATGAAATACTATCCAATACTTCAACAAAACATGAAAATACCAAACTTTGTAGCTTTCATGATGGCTATGATCACCCTTGCCAGGCTCTAGAGTGGTGTTTTTTTTTTTTTAGGTTTTTCAAACTTGTCATGGCTAGTCATTGTTCTGATGATCAAATTTCCCAGAATTTATTAAACTGCTTTACTCTCTTATTAAAAAAGATCTTATTGGGACAGCTAGGTGGTGCAGTGGATAAAGCACCGACCTTGGATTGAGGAGGACCTAAGTTCAAATCCGGCCTCAGATACTTGATACTTACTAGCTGTGTGACCCTGCGCAAGTCACTTAACCCCCATTGCCCTTAAAAAAAAAAGATCTTATTCACTGGCCCTGGATTCAGGAGGACCTGAGTTCAAATGTGAGCTCAGACACTTGACACTTACTAGCTGTGTGACCCTGGGCAAGTCAGTTAACCCTAATTGCCTCACCAAAAAAAAAAAGAATACCAACACACTTTGAAGTTTAATCTTCATTATTTATATTTCTGACATCACTTTCTAAGTTTAAAAATCAATAAAACAATAAATCAAACCCTGGTTTGAAGTGTTTGCTCATTTCTGAAGTATGAATGCTGACACTGAAAACTAATGACAGGCTCTCAGATACTTGTTCAGGTAGGCTCTAGCATAACCCTGAGCCTACAACAATATAAAAAGAAATTTCAAAAAGCTGAAATTAAATGTTTTATAGTTATAATGACCAAGCCTTGGCACAGAGAAGAGTTGAGAAATGTATCTTTCCCTCCTTTTTTGTCAGAGGTGGGCTATTGCATGTGGATATTGTTGGTGTGTTGGTAGATTTAACTGACCTGCTTCCCTCCCCTCCCCTCCCCTTTCTTTGTAAATCTTTGTTTCAAGGGTTGATTTGTTGAGTAGGAGAGATATATTTAGAAATAATGGTGATATAAAAATAATATATTGAAAAATAAGATTTTAAAAAAGTTTTATTTAATATCAGCTACAAACAATTAATGGTCTTGGGCTCTTGACTTCTGATACAATTCACCCAGCACTATGATAATGAAAAGAACACATTAATCAAGAAATTAGTTTAACTAGTAATTATGTGCCACACTTGTTATTAAACTCTCACTTCATGTCTAAAGAAGACAATTCTTTCTTCCTATAACTCTATAAGGGAATGAAGTGATAGATGAGTTTTGTCAGCTCTGGGTGTTTGAATGAGCATAGTTCTATGAGAAGAGGAAAGCAAAGGCATATATCACATCAGAGAAGGAATGCACAGTTAAGGTATGCCTGATCAGAGACTAAAGTTTCATGCCTGAACATAAAGATTAATTTCAAAACAGTAGAACCTACAGTTGCTGGTGCTGCAATAATTCCTGACTATTTTGCCTGGGCATACAAAATCAGAGTGGCTAGAACATCCATAGAGCAATGTAAAGGGTATGGCAATGAATAACTTGACCCATATGCTCTAGGAAATAGATGGTATATTATTATGGAAAGAATATTGAACTTGGAGCCAGGAAGACTTGGGTTCAAATTCTACTTCTGACACTTAGAAAATGTAAAGCAGCTCAGTGGCACAGTGGAGAATGATAAGCCTGGAGTCAGGAAGACCTAAGTTCAAACCTAGCCACAGACAATAACTGTGTGACCCTGGAATGGGACCTGTCAGCACCTTTCTGACTCAGTTTCCTCAATTGTAAAGGGGGGGTAATAACAGCTTGCAAGAGTGTGAGGTCACATTTGAACTCAAGTCCTTCTGACTCCAGAACTGGTGCTCAATCCACTATACCACCTACCTGCCTCAAAATGAAGATTGAGTAACTTTGTCTTGTCTCTTTTTTCAGTTATTATTCCATCCATCCACCACAATCAAAAGTCCCATACCTTCTGCAATCCATGTTTTTCTTCTAATATTGTTTAAAAAGTCCTTTCTTTTGGGAGGGGGTAATACTTAGCCTCTTTTACCATCACTCAGCTTATTTTATACTAGTGACATTATTTCCACAACAGCGTCACCTTCTTATATTAGTTCTCTGCTATTTAGCCTTCCTTTTATTTTATTTTATTTTATTTTTTTGCAGGGAAATGATGGTTAAGTGACTTGCCCAGAGTCACATAGCTAGTAAGTGTCAAGTGTCTGAGGCTGGATTTGAACTTGGGTCCTCCTGAATCCAGGGCTGGTGCTTTACCCACTGCAAAACCTAGCTGCCCCCCTTTTATTTTTTATTTATTATTATTTTTTTTTTTAGTGAGGCAATTGGGGTTAAGTGACTTGCCCAGGGTCACACAGCTAGTAAGTGTTAAGTGTCTGAGGCCGGATTTGAACTCAGGTACTCCTGACTCCAGGGCCGGTGCTCTATCCACTGCGCCATCTAGCTGCCCCCCCCCTTTATTTTTGAAATCTAAGTTTGTTGAAGAGTTCATCCACATGATTCTCTTCAGATAAATCCAATTTTTTCCTCCTCATTGGAAGTGTTTCCTTTTGTTTCTCTTTAGACTTTCATTATTGATCAGTTCCCATACTTATCAAGCTTACTTTTCCTATTGCCCTTTTTATTTTAGTCCTTGGGATCCTACCCATCTTTTTTTCTGAACACTGAAATCTCCTTACTCAAAATTTTGGAAGCATGTCATACTCCTTTTTCCACATCAGTGCTTTGCAAACCTTAAAGCACTACACAAATGCTCGCTATTGTGATAATAATCATAAACTCTTGAGGTAGCTAGGTGATACAGTGGATAAAGAAGCAGCCCTGGATTCAGGAGGACCTGAGTTCAAATCCAGCCTTAGACACTTGGCACTTCCTAGTTGTGTGACCCTGGGCAAGTCACTTAACCCTCATTGTCCCCCCCCCCCCAAATTCTACAAACAGTGGTCACTTCCCACTCCCCTCTCCAAGTTCCATCATTTCTACCCTTAGAATTGGTTCCTCCCTATTAGATATCTCTCTCCTCTTGTCAATGGCACAATAAATAACAGGAGTGGAATGTTGTGTGCACTGTCAGATTGGGTACTGGTTGTTTTTGTTTAGACATTTTGTTACAAGGGAGGGTTCAATTATGATGATTGTAGGGTGGAGGTAGACAGGGGTATACTCAACAATACTTACAATATTAAAAAAACAAAACAAACTAAATCTTGTCTGAACTTAAATAATAGAAGGAGAAAACATATCAATCTGTGGACAGACTGGCAATTGACATGTTTTTTGTTTTTTTGCTTTAGAAGGCTAGAAAACATCCAGTACATTATTTGGGTCCAGGCATTATCAACTGATGAAGAGAAGGGTTGGGTTCTGATTTCAATCTCACATATGATAAAGAAAAAAGAAACAGAGGCAGCTAGGTGGTGCAGTGTATAAAGCACCAGCCCTGGATTCAGGTGGACCCGAGTTCAAAATCCGGCCTCAGACACTTGCCACTTACTAGCTGTGTGACCCTGGGCAAGTCACTTAACCCTCATTGCCCTGTCCAAAAAAAAAAAAAAAAAGAAAGAAAGAAAGGAAGGAAGGAAGGAAGGAAGGAAGGAAAAGAAAAGAAAAGAAAAAAAAGAAATAGTTCCTGTTTTGGGGTAGTGAAAAATAAGCATCTATCTATCAGAGGCTGAATGGTTCTTTGGCTCTGTAAGTGGACCTCTGCATTCAGGTTAAACCATTTATGCTTACTACCTGTGTGACCTTGGGGATGTCACTTAACTTCTCTTATCCTCATCTGTAAAATGAGGAGGTCTCTGAGGTCCCTTTCAGTTCTATACTATTGACCAAATGTCTGGAAGTTTTCACTTCTGCCTCTCATTTGAATTATTTGCAGAAACAAAGAATGCAGAGAGATTTGGGATCCCCACTGAAATGTCTGGCACTTTTCTTTGAACTGACTTTGTCTGATGGATTATGGTGACTTGCTTCAGCTGGCTTCAATAAGAAGATAAAAATTTAGTTCTTTAGGCAAGAGAGAAAATTCAGCACCTAACTATTGTCCAGAAAGGCTGTAATGAAACCAAGTTCAGGATTGGAGAGGACCATATAAAGGCCTTTTACCACCCTCAAGGCAGCAATATTTGTGAGCTCCTTCAATCAGAAATTGTTATGAATCAATATATTTTCAAGAAAATTTGAAGGGTTCATCAAATGGAGGATTCTCTATTTGATCCTGAAGGTGATAGGGAGACACTGGAGTTTATTGAGTGGGGGGAGGTGTGACATGGTTAGATCTCCATAACATTCCATTATATTTATATATCATAGTTTGTACAACCATTCTGTAACCAAATGGCACCCACTTTACTTCCAGTTTTTTGAAAAACCTTACTTTTTCATGTCATTTTTACCCTTCTGAATCTCAACTCTCATATATAAAATATGAGAAGGGCTTATTATTATTATTATTTATTATTATTATATCTTTAAGGTCCATTTCAGTTCTCACATTGTATGATTCTAAAATTAGATTATAGATTTCAAAATTAATTTTTAATGTCTTTGCTTTTGTTGGCCACTATCACAACTTTAATAAGTTGAGGGAAAAGAACAAGGTCAAGCCCTCGGCAAAGAATTTTCAAGTGGATGGTTGGTTTTTAGCATACTTTCTCTTTCTGCCATCCCAGTTTCACCTTGGTCACACTACTTCCTGGATATCCTCATGCTGCTCCATGATTGTACCATGCTGTCCCTTTTTTCTTCCCTCCTTTCCTTCCATTTCTATCTGCTGATCATAGTATCATACCAAAGTCTGCCATTGCTGGTGAACACTTCATGTTCAAGGGCAAGGAGTGGTGCAGTAGATAGAGAGCCAGGCCTGGAGTTTGGAAGCCTCCTTTTCCTGAGTTCAAATCTGGCCTCAGACACTTAAGTAGCTGTGTGACCCATGGCGAGTCACTTAGCCCTGTTTATCTCAGTTTCCTCATCTGTAAAATAAACTGGAGATGAAATGGCAAACCACTCCAGTATCTCTGCCAAGAAAATCCCAAATGGGGTCATGAAGAAATGAACACAACTGAAAAATGATAGAATAACCTCATGCTTCAACCCTGCCTCTCTCCAAAATCTCCCATGTTCCATTTCCACAGATGAATGATTTGTTATTAAAGATTCTACATAAACATTTCCAGTGATGGGGAGCTTAACATCTCAAGAACTAGTTCTTTCCATTTGGTGGAAAATAGGACTGTTTATTTTTTTCCTTCATTCTTCTGTTGCATAGTAATACTGTGGGATTACATTCCACAAATACTGTGATAATACATCTTCCCCATATATATTTTCTACCATAGTAATGGAAGGATTAGCCCCAGGTAATTTGGATAACTCTGTCCAGTTGTCCCCAGAGGAAACTGTAGGTAATTGGGAAGAAAATATCATTGTTTTTATTCAAGCTTTTTGACATTACAATTGCTCACTTGAATGGGAGACATTGATCAGGTGCTAGGTATAGCAGTAAAGAGGTAATCAGTGAGAGAGGCCCCTTATAGATGAGAAGGATCACATGTGTGTATAATTCCTGGGCAAAACTTCTATGAAATCAGAGGTTTCTAGAAACCATAGCATATGGGGGAGACCTCAGAACAAAGAGCCCCTCCTATGACCATATTTGAGATGTACTCAAGAACTGCATCTCCTGCCAAGCTCTAGAGCATTCCCACTGCCATATTGGGAAATAGTTCTTGACAGAGAAGTGGTTTCTCTGGCAAAGAGCTTGTGAGACTTAAGAAACCATCTGGCAGAAACCGCAGAGAACTGCAGGAGGAGAGAATCATGTCTTGAGGAACTGTGACCCCTACCTAGTGCATGACTGTAAGTGTTTATAGTTATATAATTTTCTGGGGAAAAGTGATGTCTTGGCAGGTGTTATTTTCATGAACTCTATCATGAATTTTGTTTTCTTTTAAATGTACATAAAATTTTGCTTATTTGAGCTTTGTGAACTGTGTGCTTGCAAGGTGAATTGTTGTTCATGGATTGAGTGGAATTATATAATGAGTTCCCCAGGCTTTTCCAAAGAAGTGAGAAATCTTCTGAAGAGTACCTGACTCCTTTGTGTCATGTGTCACTGGTATAAGGGGTTACTTGAGGGGCAACTCTCTCTGTTAGAAAAAAATTATCTTGAACCAAAACACACATTTTTTTAAAACTTCTAATCATGGGTTACAGAGTCTCAGAGTTGGAAGGTAACTCAAAGGTACAACTCATACCTGACTGTAATCTTCTTGAAGACAGGGGCTGTTTGTGCCTCTCTTCATATCCCAGCATTGAGCACAATGCCTGGCATATAATAAGTGCTTAAATGGTTGTTAGCTTGATTTGACTTATGCAGGATCACATAGCTGTTGATTGTTCAAGGCAGATTTTTGATCCAGATCTCCCTGGCTCCAGTTCTGCTTCAGTCTACTACCTCTCTGGAAGCTGATCACTATCCCTTTGTTCCTTCAAAAATTGGTTTTGAAAAGTTTCTTCCTAAACCTTGCCACTTGCCTTTGTTCATCCCTAGAACTCTAACCTATTGCTACTTGTGTGTTTCTTTGACCACCTGGACTCATTTTAGTCAATGTTCAGTTTGAATAGAGCCATAACTAGCATTTTTTTTTTTTTTTGCAATTGGGATGATTGGAGGCAGGCAGTGAGGGAGACAGAATCACCTGGCTGCTATTTGTGGGGATAGAAAGTGTGCCCAGGACACTGAAAAATTTCTTAGTTGCTGAAGGGGGAATAAAATCTTTCTGAGACAAGGCCATTATTACTGCTGCCAAGGACAGGGCAGGCAGGGAAAGAAATATACCATCTGAATACTTCACCAAGGACAAAGCCCAGTTACCCCACCCTAGTTATACTTTTGATATTGCAAGGTATGGCTTTAGAGAGATGTAGGTCCTATTTTATAAGCCATGCATAAAACTAACTTTACTACTTTTTAGACATGCCTTGTGTATTGATTTATTCTTCTTCAGTCTCCTCAGGTCAGTTGTTGTCCAAATTCAGATTTAAACTTGGAAAGATGAGACTTCCTAACTGTTGTAAGATTTGCTTTTAGAAAGATGTAAGCCTGATTCTATAAGCCACACACAAAAACTAGCCTCACCACTTTTTAGACATGCCTCATATATTGGCTTATGTTCATCCAGTCTCCCCTAGTCAGTGGTATGGACCTGGAGGGCAAGGTCACCATGCTTTCTACCTCTACTTCCTCTCTCCCACAGCACCTATCATAGTGTACTCTGAACATTTGGATGCACAGTAAATGTTGTTGACTCATTGACTTTTTTTTAGACCTCAGGCCAGGGATAGACCATGCTAACTATATAGTTTGGCCTTGGGAGTTTCAGTTCAAAAGACTTTTTGTTCTGTTATAATAAGATATTGGAAAACCTGTGCTGGAAGGCCCTGAAAAAAGTAACTATTTAATTCTGCCTTTGGTTGCAAAAGAAATGGACAAATCCAGTAGGAATTCAAGTCTCCTACAGGGAAAGGGAAGGTTGGAGACCTTGAGTCATTAAGGTTCCTTGTTAATTAGTGAGCGGAGTCTCAGCTGGATTTGGTTTCCTGTGGAACAGTAATTGCTTTGGTTTATCATTTTCCTTTGATCCTTTAGAAATCCATCCTTTTTAATGTAATAGCTCTCTATTAGTGGACTCATTTGGTTTACTGAATTAACGACAGCTCATTCTAGGATGGAGAGGACTTAGGGATTTCCAGGCATATGATTTTTAATTTGGTTACATTGCATTTGAAATTTTAATTGTTTTTCATAACTTCAGACCAATCAACATAGCCCTTCTTGTCTAGTCACTTTGTCCTCAGTGGCACAAAAATAATGCACAGAGAAACTTAATCCTGTAGTATGGGAGAACACTACATAATTGCAATCTCTAATACTCCCCTCAGTGAGCTCTTTTTGTGATTTGCTTTCCAGCTGATCCTGTTTTAAATATCCCATTCCAGGTACCACTGGTAGGTGGGGGTAATAATACTACAGAGAGAAGCTTTAAGTCTTGACCATTTAAAATCAGGGCATTAGTCACCAAAGGAAATTATGCAACTGCCCCCAGTTAAGGCAAATCTTCTTTCTTTTATAGAATTTGGAGAAATTGGCACATGACATTGTAGATTTGAAGGTAAAATCAGACCAGGAGCCATCTAGTCCAACAGCCTTATTTTGGAGGTAAGGATTCAGGATTCTAGAGAGGAACACTACAAAAGTAGTGAATGACAAATCTAGAATTTGAAAACAGCTTCCTTGACTCAAAATTCACCATTCTTTTTTGGGGGTGGGGCAATGAGGGTTAAGTGACTTGCCCAGGGTCACACAGCTAGTAAGTGTCAAGTGTCTGAGGTCAGATTTTGAACTCGGGTCCTCCTGAATCCAGGGCTGGTGCTTTATCCATTGCACCACCTAGCTGCCCACAAGATTCACCATTATTTCCACTGTGACACTGCTTCCTAATTGTGATGGAGGAGGGTGCCATTTTAAAGGTTCTTTCTGCTTTAGTGACCTCAGACATCCTCACTCACGGTGGAATTGGTGGTATAGAGCTAACTCATTTGTTTCTAATACCAATATTAGAAGACATTTGCTCCTGAGGTGTTTAAGGCATAGTCAACCATAATCATATGCATAGAAGGCAGCTTCCTACATGACATGAGTTCAGGAGTGGTGAGAGTCTTTCTGTAATCAAATATTTTCTCTACCAGCCTGTTCCAATTCCTGAAATCTCTTACATCCCATAAGTCTCAGGACTTTGTTGTCTAAGAAGGTTATTAACTGGGAAACACATTAGCAAGGATTAGTTTATCCAAAGTGGTTAATTTTTTTTTGTGGGGCAATGAGGGTTAAGTGACTTGCCCAGAGTCACACAGCTAGTAAGTGTCAAGTGTCTGAGGCCGGATTTGAACTCAGGTCCTCTGAATCCAGGGCAGGTGCTTTATCCACTGCACCACCTAGCTGCCCCCTAACATGGTTAAATTTAAGAGAAGACAATATAGGCCTGGAGAGTGAGTTATTGTCAAAGATGTGGCCAGAACACAGCCTATAGATGGGAATAGGGCAAGAGAGGAGGGAGAAAGAGAGGAAAGGTGGAAATAAAGAATTATTTGGTGCCAAAAGCAACCTGAAGGAATCCCAGGCTACTAAAATTATGGTAAACCCCAACCTTGTGCTATATTTTATTATAACTTATAATGAACTCATAAATGAATTAGGGAAATATTCATGAGATAGGTGAATGGTATTAAATAATTTGGAATGAATTGTGATAGTTTTTCCAGTAACCTAGGTTTACCACCTCAGCATTATTCTTAACTCTTTAACTCTCCAACACACTTATCCAATCATTTGCTGTATCTTGTTTCTCTCTCCACAGCATCTCTAACATCTGATGTGTTCTCTCTACTCATATCTATCTCCAATTTCAGGCTCTCCTCACCTCATTCCTAGCTGGTTTTTCCAGGTCTCCCAACTGGTGTCCCTGTCTTAAATTCTGTCCCATTCTAATCCATTCTCCCCGAAGCTGCAAAAGTGCTGGGCCATTCCACTCTCCTATTTAATGAACAATAATGTCTCCCTTTTGCTTTTAGAATACAATATAAATTTCTATGTTTGGCTTTTAGAGCTTTTTACTGAATGGCCCCATTCTACTATTCCCTCCTTATTATAGATTATTCCCTTCCTATACTCTGCTATACTTCCTATACTTCCTATACTCAGCCAGGCTGATATTCCTGTGGTTCTTCTTGTACAACAGTCTGTCTCCCATCTCTGCGCTTTTGTTCTGGTGGTTTCCCATGCCTGGAATGCACTCCCTCCTTTTATTTTCTTAGAATCTCTTGCTTCCTTTAAAATTCAGTTAAAATATTTATCACCCTTTCCTGATCTTCTCAGCCATTAGTACTCTTCTCTCCAAAATTACCTTGTTTTTATATATCCAAGCTTCATTTGACTACCCAGACATGTTATCGAAGCATGCATATCTTTGGAACATCTTTGTTGCTCCATTCCCTCTTGCCCCAATCCTCATTTCCAGTTCTGAAACCAGTCAGATCAACACTGCTTTTGCTACTGAAAGGGGTATATCAATCTACTTGTTTGTGGCTCCAATCTGTGCTCCTCTAACTACCCAAACCAAAATACCTTCCCCCTGCCTCTATTTCCTTATATATGTTCTTTCTCCCTATTAGAATGTCTTTGAGGCCAGAGATTCTCTCCTTTTGTATTTGTATCTCTTGTACTTAGCATAGTGTTTGGAGCACAGTAAGCATTTAATGAATGTTTTTCATTAATTATATATATATATATACATACATATATACATATAAATAATTTGTACATACTTATATTATATATCTAAATGGGAAGTAGCATGGTATAGTAGACAGAAATCTGATTTTGAGTCAGGAAGATCTGGATTCAGGTCCTACCTCTGAGGTACTGGAGCATGTATGACCCTGGGCAAATCACTTCATCTCTCCATGATCTAGGTAGCTCTCTAAGTCTGTAAGTTGCATAAAAGATGCTGATGTGCATTAGAAGAGGGAATATCCTTACCCAGGAGTTCCCTATATCAATGAAATAAGAGCTTCAATCCCTAACTCTGAAAGATTAGTCTGGCAGTATGAAGGGTGGAATGAAGGATGGATGGGAGCTTGGGGAGAACCCATAGTCAGGGGGACTAGCTTGGATAGAGTCATAAAACTTAAGACTAAGCTTAATGTGATAAGGTCCTGAATGTGGTAGCAATTTGAATGGAGAATATATGAGAAATATCTGAGAGGATTTGATGACTGAATGAATGTAGGAGATAGAAAAGGTCAAAGATGACTCTGAAGTCTCAAGCCTGAGTGTTTGAGGGAACTATGGAGGCCATTGACAAAGAAAAGAACGTTGGGAGGAGGAGCTTTATTTTGTGAAGATAAGTTCAGTTTCTTTTAAGATTTTAAAAGTAAATTTTATTAAATTCCAAGGAATTCAACAGAAATCCATTTTGTACATTTGTTAAAAAAGTCAATAACTGCTGGAAATTACTTCAAAGTCTGGAGATTTATATTCAGTTGAATTTACACAGTGCCATATGACTCCAAAGTAAATGCCCTGTCATGACTACCTCCAAAAAACATCCTCCAGTGCTCCATGAAACAACTTCAAAACACAAAATGAAATGTGTATTAGGCTATCCGCATCCCAGTAGGCTAGATTTAAATAAGACAAAAGTTTCTGCTGTAGTAGAACTTTGAAGCGGTATATGATCTATATCTATATCTATATATCACTATAAGTGTGTGCGTGCATGTGTATGTATATATATTATATATATATAAAAACATATCATAATCCACAAGTGTGTTGGAATGGTGCAAAATAAAGTGGTATTCAGGTTGTTGGAGAGCATTTAGTAGATACTTGTTTAATTGAATGGAATTGAATTCTAATAGGCTCTTTTCTTGGTACAGAAATGTGTAGCCCTTCCCTGACAAATTCCTAGTTTGTTGTTTTAAACCCCTAACAAAGGGAGAGGATTTTTCATATTCAGTTTTGAATGTATTGAGTTCGAGGTGACAGGACATCTCAGTAGACAATGGAAATATGAGTCTGGTGTTTGGATGAAAGGTCATGACTGGAGCTATATTAGGCATCTGTGGAAAAGGTGGCAGTCATATCATGCCTCTTACTATTGTGGATGAACAGGAAGTAGCTAGAGCAACAGACAGAAATAGTGGTGGGGAGGACTTGGCTGTGAGTATCCTTACAGCATATGTTACAACAGGAAAGCTGAATTAGGAATCCCAGTGCAAGGCACCATATTTGATCACATATGTGTCACTGAGTCTTGTAGGGATGAGATCCATAACTGCACATGTGGATATGTATACTGTCTTCAGAAGAAACAGGATAGGTAAAAAAAATGGGGTTAGGTAGGGTAACAATCTCTCTTAAGAAGGCATACTCATGAAGAAATCCAGGAACCAGAGTGGAGAGTATTTGGGTGAAGGTCAGAGGAAGAAGTCATCTTCTCATCAGAGTATACTACATACCACCTAAACAAAAAGGAGTATTACAGATGAGATGTTTAGGAAACAGATAATAAACCTAGCACAGAGACATGCTGCATCAGTGAAGAGGGACTTCAGTTATCCAGAAATTTCTGACATGATGTTGAAAATTTTAGCTTTCAAATGGCGAATGAACCAACAAATTCTATTCTGCATCTAATTCACACTAACATGGAGGAATTAGCTGCTGGGTTGGAAATGATGGGAATCTTAGAGAAATGACCATTACCTCTTAGAATCTGTGATCAAGAAAGCAAGGGAAAGGCAGCCACAGGTTGATAAAATTCTTAGATTTTAGGGTGTCAAACTTCAAAGGATTCAGAAGAATATAGCTAATGATGAGTAATAGGTTTTCTGGTAAATGTTTAACACCTGGCTCTCCCCTCCCATTGCCCCCTGCCCAAAATGTCCAACCGACACACTTAAGTTTTATCTCCATCTTAATGACTTTCTCCCCCACTTTCTTAAGTCTAGAAATCAACAAAACAATATATCAAATTCTTTGTTGTGTTTGAGGATTTCTGGGGTGTAAATGCTCACTATGAAAATTCAACAATAAGCTCCTGGGGGGGGCAGGATGCTATTATAACTGTCTTCAAGTATGTCCTTGAAAGGCAGTTGTGTAGAAGACAGATGGGACTTCCTCTCTTTGGCTCTAAAGGGCAGAAATAGGAACAGGGTTAGAAGTTGCAAAGAAGTAAACTTAAGTTTGATAAATGAAAATTTTTTTTAGCCATTAGAGCTGCCATCTAAAAGTAGAGTGGGCTGCCTCAGGAGGTAGTGATTTCTTCTATTCTGGAGGCCTTTAATCAAAGACTGGATGATTATTTAAGAGGTATGTTGGAATGGGATTCATTTTTGTAGTTAAAATTTGAACTAGATGACCATAGAGATCACTTCCAATTTTGAAATTCTATGATTCCCAATCTGGAAGATTTAAAAAATTAACATTAAAGGGTATATTCTTTTAAGATAAAGTACTTTTTGGGGGCAGCTAGATGGCGCAGTGGTTAAAGCACCAGCCCTGGATTCAGGAGTACCTGAGTTCAAATCCGGCCTCAGACACTTGACACTTACTAGCTGTGTGACTCTGGGCAAGTCACTTAACCCCCATTGCCTAAAAAAAAAAAAAAAAAAAGATAAAGTACTTTTCAAACCTTTAGATTGCTATATTAATGTCAGTTATTGTTGTTTTTGCTGACCACAAGACACAACATGTTGTAGTGCAGAAGTGTCAGACACACAGCCTGTGGGCCATTTGGGCAAAAAAACACTCTGGACCAAAACAGGAACCAGATTAAAATTAATTGGGAAATATTTAACAAAATGGAAACACAATAGAACAAAGATAATTATTAATATGTGATTTTTCTAAGTGAATGTGTTACCTGTAGGGATCCTTATGGATGCTTTAGTAGGTTCCTACCGTTGGTATAGTGGATAGAACACTGTCCTCAAAGTTAGGAAGACCTGGGTTCAAGTCTCACCTCTGACACATGCTTGCTGTTACTCTGAATTGACAAAATATTAGGAGACCCTATGTTTTTGTTTGTTTGTTTTTTGCAGGGCAATGAGGGTTAAGTGACTTGCCCAGGGTCACACAGCTACTAAGTGTCAAGTGTTTAAGGCTGGATTTGAACTCAGGTCCTTCTGAATCCAGGGCTGGTGATTTATCCACTGTACCACCTAGCTTCTCCCTAGAGACCCTCTGTTTTTCAGAGCTAAGGTCCAACAAGCAAGCTGTGCTCTGAGCTTGGCAAGACAACAATCCTTTGCGATTATAAACATAAAATTCAGCAGGTGTTCTCTGAGCTGAGACAAGCACTGGACGAACTCAGAAAGTCCTACAATGAATCAAACTTGTCACATTTTTGCTGTTACCCCTTATTGTCAAGGCTATAGCTCACTTCACAGCCACTAGTATAAGTATTGAGATCTCCCCACACTGCCATAGGCCTCCCCACTAGAAGTGGGGTCTTGGCATGTGTCCTTGCTTGCAAACCATTTTCCTCACTTTGAAAATGAAACTTCTCTTTAATTCCTGATTCACATGTCTCTAGCCTACTCTGCTGGACTCTGGGTATTCACAGATTAGAGGCCGGTTCTGCCCAGTTGATAGAATAAGTCACTTATCCTTTTAGTGCCCTAGGCAAATATCTATATAAACTTTATAGGACATCTATAGCATGAGATAATATTTGTAAAGCTTTTTGCAAACTTTAAAGTTCTATAGAAATTTTAGCTATTGTTATAAGTTGCAGAGCACATGACAATTTGCGTTGGTGGAAGGCATTTCCTCATCTGGGCGTTCCCTGTACCAGGAAAATCACAGATCCATTCCCTATCCTTATTGTTGTTGTTCTTCATACCAGCAGTCATATTTTGGCAAAAATAAAACCTGAATCTTAGTGTCATAAAGCCATAAGAGCTTGTATTCGTATGAAAGGGCAGTATTCATGATCAAGAACTGAATGTCAAATGACTAATATGGTAATGTTTTACATAATTGCACATGTATAACCTATATCTGATCGCTTATTGCTTCAGGGAGGGGAGAGGGGAGGGAGGCAAGGAGGCAAGAATTTGGAACTCAAAACTTTAAATAAAAATGTTTATTTTTAACAAAAAATAATAAAAGAAAATAAAAAGAAAAGAGAAAAAAAAGAGAACTGAATGTCAAATGAAATGGATCATCTGGGGCTCTTTGGCTATCTGAATAAGTTACCAGCTTGAACCCTAACAGCATCGTCCAAACTGAAGGTTGATAAATGCCCTTAATGGCACTTTTGAAACAAACTCAAGAGTCTTGAGTTAAAGTCAATAATCAGAATTAAACTGAAAGCTCATGTGCAAAGGAAGCTTGCAAAGGAAAAAGTGAGCATTTCTGGTGAATTCTAGTCTTTCTAAATGAAGGGATAATAGGAAGCAAAAAGTTGGGCGAAAAGGGCATTTCATTTGAACTCTTAGTGTTACAGAAATGGTTCCTAATGGAAACTTCTTACAACTCTTAAGTGCAGAATGAGCTGTACTTTGAATTTTCACTTGTCTGAATACATACTAATGTATTCTGTGCCTACTGGAATATGAGCAATTTGTTGTCTGATCTGCACTGCATTGTGGGACAATGTAATTATCTGATGGCCTCACAGGCGAGGATTAGCTTTTTTAATTAGTTTGGGAAGGATGGGAAAATGACTATGGGTCTAAGGGAGGTGGGCCTGTTTACCGTGCTGTAAGGGCAGTCACTATGTCTGTGACAGTTGAGAGGAAGGCGATGGTAGGATATCCTAGAGTTTTAATACAATCAGTGCTACCACAGAGAATCATTCTCATTTCCAACATTAGTTATTTTGGGCTCTGTAGTATTTCTTCTACATTCATAGCCTGGAACTTAGTATTCCAAAGGCAAGCTCAGTGTTCTGTTCTGTGCCTGGCACATTGCTGCCACCCACTTGCAGCTGGGGCTGATCAATAGCGACTTCTTATCGCTAATAATGAATAAGCCTCTTGGCCACAGACCTCATTGAGCTGGTATTCTCCAGTGAATGACCCTGCTTCCAGATTGCTTAGGGATTTTGTTCTCTTCACTTAAGTGTGGCATAACCATGGTTACTTACCTCCTAGTTTTAAAGACCCATAGAGTTAGAAGGAACCTTGCATACCATCTATTACCACTTCTATCCAAAGCATAAATCACCTTTGCAACACCCCAACCTTTTTTTTTAATGTAATGAAGGAGATAGTGACAGCCTGTGGCAGTCCATTCTATTATTAGACAGCTCTAATTTTTAAGAAGTTTTTCCTTAAATTGAACTGAAATTATAGTGGGGAAGACTCATCTTTCTGAATTCAAATTCAGTTTCAGACACATCACTGTATGACCCTGGGCAAATCACTTAACCCTGTTTGCCTCAGTTTCCTTATCTGTAAAATGAGCTGGAGAAGGAAATGGCAAACCATTCCAGTATCTTTACCAAGAAAACCCTAAAGGATGTCATGAAGAGATGAACACAACTATAAAATGAATGAAAAACAATAACAAGTTCTGGGGTCAAAGAAGACAAATATAGTCTTTTTTTTGTTTTTTGTTTTGCAAGACAATGAGGGGTTAAGTGACTTGCTCAAGGTCACACAGCTAGTAAGTGTCAAGTGTCTGAGTCTGGATTTGAACTCAGGTACTCCTGAATTCAAGGGCCAGTGCTTTATCCACTGCGCCACCTAGCTGCCCCCCAAATATAGTCTTTTAGATGACAATCAGTGGTGCAACAGATTTGGAATCACAGGACCTGACTTCAAATCCCAGTTCTACCTGTGTGAGCTTGGAAAATCAGTTCATTTCTCTGGGTCTCAGTTACCTTATCTATAATATGAAGGAGTTGGACTGGGTGACCTCTCACCTTTTTTTATAGATCTAGCTTCGACCTCGTGATACTGTGAACCCTTTAAATATTTGAAGACTGCTTTTATCCTTCTCCAAGTTAAATATTCTCATTCCTTCAATCAATCATTCTATAATAAAGTTTAAAATTTTATTATCCTGAATGTCTATTGCATAAGTACATACTTTCAGTTGTTGTTCAGTCATTTTTCAGTCATGTCTGGCTCTGCACAAACCCATTTAGGGTTTTCTTGGCAAAGATACTAGAGGGGTTTGCCATTCACTTCTTCTGTTCATTTTATAAATGAAGAAACTGAGGCAAACAGGGTTAAGTGACTTGCTCAGGATCACTCAGCTAGTAGGTGTCTGAGACCATATTTGAACCCAGGAAGATGAGTCTTCCTGACTCCAGACCTTGCACTCTATCCACTGTGCCACCTAGCTAGCTGCCCACAAGGATGTGCGTGTCCTTTCAAAAAATGTCCCCCAGAACAGGACATACTTCTGCCCTATATAGCAAGAATTCTTTCTCTACTATGGTTGGATTGGAACAATATAACCTTCCTTGTTCTGTATACTATAAATAGTGTCCCAAAAGTCTCATAAGGTAAAACTACACTAAAACTTTTGGGATACCCCGTATTCTTTTTTCAATGAATGATTTCTAAGATGACATTAGATCTTTTGGTGATGATTTCACATTGCTGATTCACTTTAAGTTGACAAACAACTAAAAAAACCCCACTATTTGAGTCTTTTTTCACATTATTTTCTAGCTATATGTCCTCTAACCAGACTTGACCAAGGATTTTTTTATACCCCCAGCACTTCTATTCTGCAATGGTAAGTACACTAGATTAGGGACCATAAGACCAGCACTTAATCAATAAAAATACATTTATTAAGTATTTATACTAAGGGTTACAAAGCAAAAAAAAAAAGATTTCCTCTCCCCTATGGGTTCATATTTAAATGAATGGAGACAACATGTCAATAAGTAGGTACACAGAAGATGTATATACACCAGATAAAGGTAATCTAAAAGGTAGCTTTAAGAGCCAGGGGGATAGAAAGGGTTGGGAGACCAGGAGAGGTCTCTTGCAGTCTTGAAGGAAGCTGGGGAAATTAAGAGGTGGAAGATTAATTGACTGAAGGAAGTCCCTGTAACAATGAGATAAAATTCAAGTGTCAAAGTAATAGTAACAGATATTTATGTAATGCTTTGTTGTTTAGTTAATACTTGATATTAAGCAAGCTGCTTAACCTCTCTGAGCCTCAGTATCCCTATTGTAAAATGGAGATAATACTTGCCTTGCTGTACCTCACAGGGTTTTTGAGAGCATCACATGTTACCCATTTAGTGGTTCTTGGACCCCTTAGAGGTTTGGGACTATGATCTAAGGAGTTCAAACTAAAAATTCTTTAATAGCACCTTAAGCAGAAAATAATTACAAATAATATGAGAAGTATATTAAATTTCCCCAGGACTTCATGACACTTTTTGTTGTTGTTGAAAGGGATTTTCAAAAGAAAAATCTGCGACTACACTTATATAAAGCATTGAACATTGTGAGGAATTGTGGTTTCATCAATGCAGATACCTCCTGCAATGGTGCACACCAAAACTTACCCATGTCTTTTCATCCTATGTCATTCTTGTCTATGTCTTTCCATAGGTCATGTATAGAGGACCTAACCATTGTGCTGGAAATATGTTCTGGATCATTTAGTTTTTCATGGGAACTAGTGAAATATTTAGGCTGACCTTTTGTTATCCCTCCTTCTTACTATTTCATGAACCCATCTTCTTTCCTGTAATACATCTCC
Source organism: Dromiciops gliroides (assembly GCF_019393635.1). Classification (NCBI taxonomy): domain Eukaryota; kingdom Metazoa; phylum Chordata; class Mammalia; order Microbiotheria; family Microbiotheriidae; genus Dromiciops; species Dromiciops gliroides. The sequence goes on from NC_057864.1 coordinate 135,604,116, forward strand.
TTGTTGACATCTATGATGCTACTGCTTGCATCTAAGTTATTGTTGCTAATATGCTGCATCCTACTTATATCTATCATATTAAATTTCATCTTGTTAGCTGCAGCCCATAGTTCCAGGCTGTCATGATCATTTTGGATCCTGATTCTATAATTCAATATATTAGCTGTCTAGCATTATATCATCTGAAAATTTAATAAGCATGACATCTATGCCTTCATCAAGGTCATTGGTAAAAATGTTGACCAGAAAAGGGCCAAGAGCAGCCATCCTAGTAGAGGCATCTTTTCAAGGTTGTCACTGAATCCTTAATTAACACTTAATGAGTTCATATAGTCAGACAATTCTAAATCTACTTAACTATGCTATTATTTAGTTCAATCTTACTGTCTTGGCCATAAAGATAAAATAGACTCTTACTATGATTTTTTCCCCCACCAGATGATTGGAATGCTTTATTGAAAGTAATCAAACTGAGACACCTCATTTATCAGGGCTGAATAACGAACAGTCAGAGATGAATCTCCTAGTCCTTCGATGAAAATTCAGCTCTGAGTCTCAGAGGAAATACACGAAGCCACAAAATTTTAAACTACCTGTTAATTGAATTATGAGACCAATGAATGAATGAAAATGAATTTATTAAGTGATTACAAAAGCAGAGAAAGTCCTGCCCTTGAGGAGTTCACATTCTAATAAGGTATGATGATGTATATAGGGGAGTGGAAGAGAGGAAGCTTGGTTTGGAAAACCACAGTAATTGAGGGGAATCTATTCCTACAGAAATATATTGGCATACTCTTTCCAATAGTAGTGGCAGTATTGATTTAATTATGGTTTCATAAATGGAAGTTGAGGAGCAGGGACTGCAAAATGGGTGGTAAGAAGATGGTATGGAATAAAAATGAGCTATGGCTGGAACAGTGGGTCTCATGTAGTGGACCATGTATAGGTCAAACACCCATCAGAACCAATCAAAATGATTGCATTGTCAAGAGGCAACACATTCTGCAAATATTCAACGTGTGCTCAGCATTAAAAATAGGTGAACAATGGCTAGAAATTAATACTTCTTTACAGGCTGTTCTTGTAGATAAAAGCTAAGTACAACTACTTTTAGCATTAGGATTCTGGAAGGAATTGTATAATTGCAAATCAGTCATAACCACAGAGGAGTCATTCTAGATAATTAGAGAAAACATGAGAAAGCTAGAGAAGAGGTAGAAAAGTTGACTATTAAAAAATTCTTTTTTAGGGCTTCCTTATAAGATGGCACCCAAGGTAGCCAGTAGCCATGGCAAACAGGCAGTTAGGTATGAAGACAGTAGCTAGAATTGTAGATAACTGAGGAACTCAGGGTCAGCAGAGAGGGAGCTTGAGAAGAACATTTTAGTAACATGTAGAGATAATGTCACATCTGTCTCTTTACACAGCAATGAAAAATGAACTACTTGTATATTAAACACAGTTGGTTCTCAAGAGTATGGTACTATATCCTCTGAAGAGGCAATACCTTTCTTCTAGAAGTGATGAAGTTTCTCAAATACATCCAGGGATATCTATTTCTGGCCCTAGAAAAGCGATGTATCCTATTGGTTGATGACAGTGTTGTTTTAAAGTCACATGTCAACCTAACTATTGGGAGACATTGTCTTCAGTCATTTATTCATTTATGGATAAGCTTTTATTAAGTACCTACTCTTTGTCATTCTCTGTGCTAGGTGCTAGTAATACTAGACAAAAAATGAAATACTCCTTGTCCTCAAAGAGATAAAGTTCTATTAGGGAAAAAACAGCATGTACACTGAAAATTCAGCACACAATATATACAAAGTAGGTACAAAATAATTCCCAAAGGGAAGGTACAAACAATTGCAGCATCTGGATAAGTTCCCTGTAGGGGAACATGAGCTGAGCCTTAAAGAAAGCCAGGGATTCCATAAGTTGACGATGAAGGAGTGCATTTCAGGTATAGGGGACAATCTAATGGAGATGGGAGATGGAGTATAATATACAGGTAACAGCAAGTAGGCCATTTTGTCTGGCATATTGATTGCATGCCAGGGGTATCATGTGCAATAATTCTGGAAATGTAGATTGTGAAGAGTTTTAAAAATCAGAAGAATTTATATTTTATCCTGTTGATTAAATCATAGATGTGCCAGTCAGTCTACCAAAATTTGTCAGTCCTGAGGACTACAACGTATTGTTGGTGATACTTTTGAGTACAAAAGATGCCACCAAAAGGAACCCTGAAACTTGAAGTCCCAGAGGAAGAAATTATATTTTCTTCACTGCTGCTCACTGAGGTAGGGGCTACAGAAAAGCAATGCGGTTAGAGGAACTGAATAGTTAAGAATAACATTGTATGAGAGAATGAGATTGGGATTTCCGGAATGTAGCTCTGACATAGGTAGCAATGATAGGCTGTTCATATAGGAATGGGGTGTATCTGACAACTGGTGAAAATTGAAAATTGAGGAAGAAAAGAAAACTACTCACATGCACCTGCTAAGTCAAGCATCAGAAAATGGAAGGAACATTACATAGAATGGAAGATGTGACATTGGAAGAAAAACAATCTGAGGAAAAATCCAGTAATTCACAGGAGGCAATATTCAATTTAAAAAGTCAACAAGCATGTATTAAATACCTTTATATACAAGATACTGTGAGATACTAAGGGAAAACAGATGAAAAAACCCCTATTTTCAAGGAAAGAAAAGTAATATTTATGACCTTATAATTCTATATATAACATATCCAAAGTTCAGGTAATGTAAAGTAGGAATTCTGACTTGTAGGCATCACAGAATTGTCACTCATGACTGGAAAATGGAAGGACATACCCTGTTAAAATAGACATATTACCAAAAGGACAATGGAATAGTATTGCATATTGAGGAAATATGATATCAGCCTATGCAGTATGGAATGGGGGGAAAGAGCTCTGGATTTGGGGCCAAAGATTCAGATCCTGGTTCTGCTAATTAATATGTATCTGTAAAATGGAAGATATGATTTCAGTATGCATGGATTAAATTAAGTGCTCAAATAGATTTGTGATATCAATGACTTGAACATTCCCTCCAAAAGGCAGATCAAAACCTATCCACCCTGTGTGACTCTAGATTTGGCCTTCTACAAGTTCATCATAGCTGGGTCCACCCAATATGCCAGAGTTTTCCTCATTCCTCCTGACATGTCAAGAATACTGGTGAAGTACCTGGGGCTATCTGACATCTGTCATCTCTTACACTGTAACCAGCCTATCTTCTCTCACTATTTTGCAGTTTCTTGATGATATAGCTCTTTTGTTCTTCTTTTAACTTCTTCATTAGTTAAATGTTGCTGCCTGCTCACACCTACTATATGTCTCCACTGACCCCTCCATTATATTAATTTTGAATTCTTTAGAGACTGTTATAGCAAAGGGAATGAACATTTATATAGTGCCTACTATGTGCCAGGCACTTTAGAAGGTGCTTTCTACAAATATTTCACTTGATCCTCACAATGGCCCTGGGAGTAGATGCTATTATTATTCCTATTTTATGACTAAGGAGACAGGCAGAGGTTAAATAACTTGCCCAGGGTTACACAGCTAATAATTTTCAAAGGCCTGATTTGGGTTAAAGTTTTCCTGACTCCAGGCCCAGTTGTCTGTACACTGACTCAGTAGTTACCTCTAACTCATCTCATAGTCATATAACAAACATTGTTAGAATATTAGTATTAAAAAGATAGGCCTTTGTTCTTGGGTCAGCAGATTATTAGATGAGAAGTTTTGTAAGATGCTATTAAAGCACTATGTAAATGTCAGCTTTTGTTGTTATTATTATTATTATTATTATTATTATTATTATTATTATTATTATTATTATTATTTAACCTGTGGCCTTGATTGAATCACTTAACCTCTTAGAGTCTTAGCTCTCTCCTCTGAAAAATGAGAGTTGAATTAACTTGTCTCTATGATCTTTGATAGTGTTAAATCTCATGATCCCATGAATCCAAGTGGAGAGAGGGAATCAATCAATAACCTATAAGTATTTATTAAGCACCTCCTATGATAATGGCTGAACAAATTATGGTATGTTAATGCAGTGGAATATTATGATATTTTAAGAAATAAAGAGAGTAGAAGTATGTAAAGACTTGTATGGACTGATACAGAATGAAGCGAGCAGAAAGAGGACATCAATTTAAAGTCTACCATCAATGTTGTAAAATAGAACAGTTTTGGAAGACTCGAGAACTCTGATCAATTCAATTCAGTGATTAGTCATGATATCAGAAGCCCAGTGATGAATGATGCTACCTATCTAACAGATAGGTGATAGACAATGCAGAATGGGACACATGTTTTTGGATGTGGCCACTAGAGAAATATTTATTTTGCTTGACTATTGGTTTTTCATTGTAAGATTTTTCTTTTCCCCTTCTCCAGAGGGGTGAGAGGAAGAAAAGAAATAAGAGCTTTTAAAAAAGAAAAAAATTAATTAAAATGTTGAAAAAATGAAAATGCTTACTATGTACTAAGCACTGTGCTAGGCACTGGGAATACAAGGACAAAACAGAGAATCTCTACTCACAGAAACTTACATCCCAATGAGGGAAGCAACAAGAAGGTATTAGTAGGGGTGTGTGTGTGTGTGTGTGTGTGTGTGTGTGTGTATATTAGCATATCTACATGGCAGAAAAAAAGCAAATAAGTAATGTTATGGGAGGATTATGGGCCCCGGTTACCCCAAAAGTTGTGTGGGGAGGTCAAGGAACTTTTTTCCTTGAAACCTCAGGAGTTTTCCCTTGAAATCAAGTAGGCCTCTCCTTGAGCCCAATCAAGGACATATGCACCCAAAAGAGAGAAGCAGCACCAGATTGAACTGAGCATGCTCCAGGACCACCACCCCCGAATTCCAGTCCTGCTGAGCAGCTGAATGAGGTAATCCTGTTGGGAGTGACTACACCAGGAGAAGACCACCTGGAACTGCTCACCAGCAGACTGCTCGGACCCACCAGTATGGAGTTAATGCCCATCACCAGATTGCTCATGACTGGTCATCACCTTCCTCAGCCAGAGCACCCTCAGCCCATCACCCAATAAGGGACATTCTTACCCAAGCCATCTGAACCCTATAATAGAGCGCTCCCCAAGCTAATCTGGGAGAAAAGCATTTTGTTTCTCCAAAACCTTCCTCCCAGCCAGTTTCTCTTGTACCCCAATAAACCTGTTCTTTTATTCCTAAATAGGACTTGCGCGAGAGTGTAATTCTTTACAGAGGAATCCTAAGGACCCACGTGCTTTCTCCCCATATCAAGTAATGTATATATATGCATATATGTGTGTATATATGCATATATATACATATATATAGGAGACAAGGCTCTAGCAATTGAAGGATCAAGAGAAGCTACATGTGAAAGAAGATACTTGAGATGCATTTTAAAAGAAGAGTGGGACTTTATAAAGAGGGCAACATGGTAGGGAGCATGATAAAGAGCATTTGGGTAAGGATCAAAGGAGTTGAGAAAGAATCAGTTTTGTGAAGAAAGATTGCCTATGTACTAGGCTAGCTAGAGATCAATACCTAATAGAGATTACAAAGCTGGCATACATGCAGGGTATAATTGTAATGGGAGACTTGAAACATCTGAACATCTGTTAAAGGCAAAGCAGCTGTAGCCTTGCTGATAACTTTCATTCAAAAGGTATAGGACCTAGAGAATGGATCTCTCCTAGACATATTAATGTTTGGTAAGGAAGAACTTTTTGCCAAAGTAGGTGTGATGGCAATTATGAGTATTGAATTTGCTATGTTAAATTTTCCTTTATAAGAAGAGTACCATCAGAAAAGTTCACCCTATGGACTTTAGATAAGATGATTTTAAAGACTTCAGAAAAAGTATAGCGAGGAGACTATGGGTTAAGATTTTATAGGAGAATCCAGTTAAGTAGTTATAGTGTTGATACAAACATAAGTGATTAAAATGAATAAGGAAAAGGGGGAAATGTCTAAATAGATCAATGTAGCTGCCCAAAGAACTTGTAAGCTACCTCAGATTTCTAAAATTGATGAAAGCAAGGGCAGGGTAGCAGGATGAATTTAACAATGTATATTGTCCTGTAAGAATGTCAAGAATTCTAAACTCTGGGATAAGTTGATGCTTGCATATGTATGTAAGGGACAGCAGAAAGAATGTGGGGGCATTGTGTTTGGGTAAAAAGAAAAACAAAGAAGAGTCAGAACTTGGGATTGTTGGAATGATAACTGGTAATAGAGAAAAATACGACTATTCAATTCCTAATTTGCTTTACTTTTCTCAACTAAGGAGAGTGATCTTCAGTTTTGGAAATTTACAGGAAAATACTAGCAGGATATTAAACTCTAATGTAAGGTAAGTTAAGGAGAAAGGAGGTCAAGTAGAGTAAGGAAGTAAAAGGTTAGAAGGCATCTCTTCTTGCTTTTTCTTATTTCCTTTCCTCCTTTCATCCCAGGAGACTCATCTGAAAATATATATGGGAGACAGAATTGTGCAGTGTTGTTGTTTGTCCTTTGTTCTCAAAGAAGATCTGTGTCATCACCCTTACTCTCTTCTCCAGAGTCATAGAGTCCATTGGCAAGACATAGGTCAGGACTGGGGACCCTGGCCATTTTAAACTAGAGTCTTTCCTTGGTCTCCATTTGTCTGAGGCAACACCCATTTAATGATTAAAGGTTAGGTAAGAATTGAGGCAAAAGCTGTCCTAGTTTGATTTCCCAAAAGTATCTGTCTGAGAGAAGACCCTCAGAGTGAAAGAGGGCTGGATTTGAAGTCAGATGTCTGGTTTTGTTACTTCCTCTTCAAACTTGGAAAATTCACAAAACATTTCTGGGCCTTTGGTTCTTCAACTATAAAAGCAGGGAGCAGGAATTGATGACTCCAAAATTTTTTCTGTCTTTAAAATCCATGAATATTTAAACACCCTCAAGTCACAAGCCCAGAAGAATTCCAGGGAAGAATTCCAGAAGAACATGAAAAATTATTACTGAGGCACTGTTAAGAATACTTAAGAATTACGATGAATGGTAGAGGTGCCCCAAACTGGAGATTAATATATACTGTCCCAACTTTCAAAAAAAAGAAGGTTGATTCTTCAGTTAAGACTATAAGCTTGCCTTCAATTACTGATAAAATTCTAGGAGTGATCTTTATGCTTGGAAAACAAAATAGTATCTGCTAAGAACTAGCATGGGAACAACAATAAAAAGTAATACTAGGCTAAACCTATTTTTATTTTTTACAAGATTACTAGCTAGATTGATAGGGTCAGGAGAATGATACAGAGAGAGTGTAAGGAAATGGGTTATCCTTTTTGAACTTCATGGGTAACTTCTATGATTAAATTAGGTTGATTTTTGAGAAGATAGGAATGCTATCTCTGATGTTTGCATTTATTACTCCCTTTTAATTGGTGGGGGACCTTAGGGGGAAAAGTAGGGAGACATCTGGCTAGGGAAGTGACTATTGAGTGTACCTAGAAGGGAGTGGGAGGTGGCTGGATATAGTATAGAGAAGAATGCTGAGCTTGCATTCAGGAAAACTGGAATTTAATCCTACCTCAAACATGTTTGCATTGTAGCCTTTCAGCTCCAGTTTGCTCATCTGTAAAATGGGAAATAATAGTACTGGTACTGTTTCTTTTACAGGGCTATTATGAGGAATATGCTCTGTAAAACCCTAATAGATAAAGAAATTTGACTTTTTGTTTTTAAAAAGGGATCATGGTCAGCCAGGTTAAGCAAGGGAATTGTAACTTGATAGAATAATTCAGGAGGCTTAAGGACTATCTCTTCTAGGATTATGATTACTTCATATCTGATTACTATGTCCTCCTATATCATTTCTCCATTTGTATACCCTGCTACCTTGTAAGGAAGCCCTAGAAATATTCTACCCTGAAATGCGTAGCAGCTGGAAGGAGAATGTAATGAGGGAAGATAGAACAAAAAACAATGATAACAACAATGATAACAGCAATAATAGTGATAATAGTGATAACAGTAATGATAACAACAATGATGGTGGTGATGATAATGATGGTGGTGATGATAATGATGATGATGAGGCAGCTGGGTAGAGAAGTAGATAGAGTCCTTGACTTAGAGTCAGGAAGATCTGAGTTCAAATCCAGCCATAAACATTTCCTATCTGTATGACCCTGGGCAAGTCACATAACTTATATCTGCCTTAGTTTCCTCAACTAAAATGTGAATAGTACCCCAGAGTTGTGAGGGTCAAATGAGATAATAATTATAAAGCGCTTAGCCCAGTACCTGGCCCATAGTCCTATAGAAATGTTAGCTTTTTTTGTTGTTATTATTACTATTACTAGTAACTAGAATGTATATAGTGCCCACTATGTGCCAAGCATTGTGCTGAGTGTTTTGCAAATATTATCTCACTTGATCCTTATAACAACCTTGAGAAGTAGGTACTATAATTATTTCCATTTTGCAATAGAAAAAAATGAGTTAAATAGAGGTTAAATGACCTGCACAGCTAGGAAGTATCTGAGGCTGAATTTGAACTCATGTCTTTTGACTTCAGGCCCAGTGCCTGATGGAGGTTTTGTGCATAGGGCTATAAAATAGCACAAATCTGAACATAGGAAGCCAGGGACCAAAGGGGTCTAAAAAGTCTCAGTGAAAAGCAGTAGTGAAGCAAATAGCAACAAATGAAATCCCTTAGGTCAAAGACAGATGTCTCATGGACTACTCTGAAAAATTAGAATCATCAGGAAGATGACTACAGTCAGTGAGGCTTAATATCGAAGGCTGAGTATTTAAATAAAAATAGTCTATCTAGACTTCAGTAGAGCATTTGACAAAGTCTCTCTTGACATCCTTATAGACAAGATGGGGAGGCATGGGCTTGGTATTAGTACAGTGATGTTGATTCAGAACTAGTTGAAATGAACTCCCCAAGTGGAAATTGACATGAGACAATTCAAGAGATTCAAAACTAGTTGAAAAAAATTCAAAGATTAATGAAAAACTAGAGGACAGTCTTTAGGGTGTCACCATAGGGCTTCTCTTTACTCCTCTTTTGTTGTTGTTTGTCCTTTGTTCTTGAAGAGGACCATGACATTGGGGTGAGGGCATGACTTACACTGAATTGGATTTAAGTGATGGAGGGCTATGCAAGGTCATCAGCCTCACTCTCTCCTCTAGAGCCATCTGAGTCCAATGGTAAGTTACATATCAGGAAGACTGGAGATGACCCAAGATGCTTAAGGCAAGTGGGGTTAAGCGACTTGCCCATTGTTACACAGCTATTAAATGTCTGAGGTGAGTTTTGAACTCAGGTCCTCCTGACTCCAGGGCCAATACTCTATCCACTGAACCACCTAGCTTCTCCCTATTTAAACTTTTTTTTTTTTTTTGGTGAGGCGATTGGGGTTAAGTGACGCCCAGAGACACACAGCTAGTAAGTGTCAAGTGTCTGAGGTTGAATTTGAACTCAAGTCCTCCTGAATCCAGGGCCAGTGCTCTATCCACTGTGCCACCTAGCTGCCCCTAAACATATTTTTAAATGACCTTGACTACACAGGTGGTAGGTTTATCAAAGTTTGAAAATGACAAGAAGCTAGGAGGGATAGTTAACATGTTGGATGACAGAATCCAAAAAAATCTCAACTGGCTATCACAATTGAGATAAATCATTAAGATTAAATTCACTTTGCTTCTTTTCAATTAAGTACTTCAAAAATCTTTAATTAGCATGGGTATTCCCTTCACTGATGCTAAACCTAAACCTTCTATGTTTTAGGAGAGAGTCTTTGAGAGTTTCCAAGGTAGAAAAAAAAATCACCTTCTGTCTAATTTTCTGTTTAACTTCTACAGACTCAGCTGGACTGGTTCTCAGAAAATAGGAATTCAGTCTGTTTACCAGACTGTACTTGATGGCTTTCCAACTGGATAGGACCTTCTAGCACTGGCAGCTCTGCTTCCAAAGCTTTTAAGAAGCTGGGGTCACTTCTGTACCAAGAGGAGACATTGGAGTAGAGTTTAGTAGAGGAGAATAACATTTAATAGGGAAAAATGTGAAATCCTATCCTTAGTTTAAAAAAAAAAGCCAATTGTACAAGCAGAGGATGGGGTTGGGAGAGACAAGGCAAGAAAACAGTTCATGTGGGGATTTAGTGTGCTGCACGTTCAATCTGAGTTAACTGTGATTTAATAGTCCAAAAACCAAATGTGATCTTAGGCTACATCAGTAAATACCCTATTCAGAATTGAGGTCATTATAGCTCCATTGTTCTCTACTTTGCCCAGACTATATTTGGAGTATTGTATTGAAATTGAGATGGCTAAAATCTTAGGAAGGACATTAGGAACTAGAGTTTTAAATTCTTTTTCAAGTGTGGGTTGGACTTTATGACTGTTGAGACCATTTCCAACTCTAAAATTGTGTGATTCCAAAAGAGTTCTGAGGGAAGCTAGGTGGTGCAGTGGATAGAGCACTGGCCCTGGATTCAGGAGGACCTGAATTCAAATCCAACCTCAGACACTTGACACTTACCAGCTGTGTGTCCCTGGGCAAGTCACTTAACCCCAATTGCCTCACCAAAAAACAAACAAACAAACAAAAAACCCCCCAAAAAACCCATAAAAAAGTTCTGAGGAGGTTGTCTAGAATGGGGAGAGGAGTTGAAATGTGGAGAATGAAGATTATTTCAAGGAATAAAGGTTGTTTGTCCTGGAGAAAGGAAGGTAGCTATTTCCAGTTGTTTGAATAGTTGTCAAATGACTTTACTTCATCTTGGAAAACAACACTATGAACAGTGGGTTAAAGTTATGGAGAGGTAGATTTTTACTTGACATAGATGTGATGAGGGTCATATCTATGTCAGTAGGCCAATGTTTTGCATTGGTCCCACCCCTAATACACTAGTTGATATGAAAAGAGTTGAAGGGCTACAGTGGAAACAAATGGGTATCTGGAAGTGAATTTTGGGAGATAATGGGAGAGCAGATGGCTATCAGAATGGAGAGAAACTGCTTTGGCCCTATAGTCTCTTTTCTGTGATAAACCTGTAGTGGGCTACAGGTATGACTCTCCATCAGGAAAAGCTTCTGAACTAAGATTACTCTAAAGTGGGTTGATTTGTTTCTCAATATCTACTTTTATCCTTCCATCACTGGGAGTTGGGATGGAGGGGATTAGGGGCTTTAAGCGGAGGACGAATGATCACTTATCAAGAATGATCAATCTTATTACCCTGGAAATGCCTCTACCTAGTAGCCTTCCTCTCTGATTAGTGTGTCTTCTCACCTGGATCCCTATTTCAGGTGGTGTCCAGATCATTCATATTCACTTCAATCCTGCCTCTACTCCTAATATTTTAGAATGTTTTCCCCCTGAAGCCACTCATATTTCCATTTTTCTTTTATGTTGTTGTCATCCCCAAATATAATGTGAGCCACTTTTAGGTAGTGGCTGCCTCTTTATCTTGTATTTGTATTCCCAGTGCTTAGCATGGTGCCTGGCACACAGTATTTAATATATTCTCTCTCTTTCTCTGTCTCTTTCAGACGGTCTTAATGGTATTGGACTAAATACTATTTAATCTATTCTAAAGGTAGGAGTTGGGCTAAATAGTTTATGAGGTACTTCCAAGGCTGAATTTTGTGATTCTTTGATTTTATAAATCATATATTGTCCTGATATGCATTTAAGAAGCACCATCTCTGAGATTCCAAGTCTAGAAAAATGGTGGTGCATTAGCCACCATCATACTAATGATGAATTATATACAAACTATCTCACATTATCCTATCTTTGAAGTTGGAGAAGTTTTTCTCCTTTTGGCATTGAGGTGTTGCTGAATCATACTGCCTTTAGCACTGTTCACATTGCTATGGCAATTAGAATGCAACAGATATTCTGTGAAATAAATCATGTGATTTATTTCAGTTTGACATCCCTGAGTTCTTATTTCAGGGAAAGGCCTTCATAAAGTTACACATCCCATGCTTCAAAAGAATTTCTGTATGAACATAATAACAGAGAGTGATCTTCAATGGAATGGTAGTAGTCTTGAGAGTACCACAAATGTTTGTGTTATAGTAAACACAGATTGCAGGTAACTTGCTCCCACTTCCTTTTCTAATGCTAAGAAAGTTTTTTTCAACCCTTCTTTGTCAGTTTCATATAGGTGTAAGGTTCATTTGATTCTTGTTCCCCTTATGCCATTTCCCCTCTATGCTTGTATACTCTTCTTTTCAAATACCACCATTAAGAGAAATAGCACTTGCTACCCACTTCTTCCTTTCAACAGAAGTGTGATTCTTTTACTCTCTCTCATGTTTTGCCTCTTTAATCCTTAGAAAAGAACTAATCTGTCCCCAAATCTTCTGTTTCTCTTATTTAACTTCCTCAGTATTTGTTGAAAACATGAATGTTCTGAAGGAATGCTTGTTTCTTCTCTCCCTATTAGAATGTTAGCACTGCAATGTCATACTGCCTTTTCCAATTGCTCAAAGAAGGAGAAGGGGAAAGGCACTTATTAATTGCCTACTATGTGCTGGGAATTGTGCTAAGTGACTTAAAATATTAACTCATTTGATCCTTACAACAATCCTGGGAGATAGATACTATTCTTATCGTTATTTTAGTTGTAGAAACTGAAGCAAATGGAGGTTAAGTGATTTTCCCAGGGTCACACAGATAGTGAGCTTTTGGAAATCAACCCTTGAACTCATCTTTCTGACTCCAGGCTCAGCTATCTATCCACCATACCATAGTTTCTTCAAATAAATTTACTTTTTAGGTTGCTCTTATCTCTTGTATTTCTATTTCAAAGTTCCTACTCTGCTCAAGTCTTCTCATCAGAAATATTTGCAAGTCCTCTATTCCATTAAAGATCCATTCCTTCCCCCACCCCACCCCCTTCATAAGAGTCCTATATTCAACTTTGCAGGTTAAGTTATTAATGATTGTAAACCTACATATTTTACCTTATGGAATATTATACCACAGGATCTCCTCTCATTTATAGTAGGTGCTTCTAGGTCTTGTATAAGCCTTACTTTGATTCCTTGGTACTTGAACTACTTCTTTCTGGTTCTTGCAGTTTATTTTCTTTGATATGGGAGCTCTGGATTTTGGCTGTGATATTCCTGGGACGTTACATTTTGAGGTTTCTTTCAGGATGTGATCAGTGGATTTTTCCCATCCTCACTTCACTCTCTGGTTCTAGATCTGGGCAATTTTCATCTATGATTTCTTGAAATACAATGTCCAGGTTTTGAAAAAATTCATGTTTTTAGGAAGAGTTCAATGATTCCTGAAGCACCCAACCTTGTTACTTCTATGTTATCCCTGTCCTCAGGGTTTTAAAGACCTCTTTTCCCCTCAATGGATTCACAACTATTCTGATGCTTTTTCGGAGGCCTTCTCTCATCTCCTGACACACAGTAAGCTATATCTGGTGTTGGAAGCCTCTTTTTCTACTTCCCATGGTATGCTGGCTAACTTTTTGTGCAGTTTTGGAGTATAAGAAGTCACACATTGTAGTTTCTCATTGGATTTCTTGATCATTATTTGATCTTGTTGACTTTTTAGGTTTTTATTGGAGTGAGAGGGAATTGGTCAGTATGCCTCCATTAAGTTATCGATTGGCTAGGAAACTCCCAATTGCAATATTATTATGGTGAAATAAAAATCTTTGATAGAATTGTACATTTGAAATGAGTGATGCATATTCCTAAAGGTACCATCACAAGATAGGTTAGATCCATAGCCTTTTATATTCTGTTAGCGAACTCTCAATAGCAGACATTGCTGATGTAGCCTCTTCACAAAGGAATTCATTTTTAAATGATATAGCTAATTTAGTTTGGTTTATTTTCAGCATTTTAGCAGCAGTGAGGAAACTCACCATAAGGATTGCCAGTAAGGTTCAGTTGGGTGCCTACTGCTCAAATGAAAGAAAAAAAACTTTCTATGAAAACACTGTTTACATTTACATAGCAATATGAAGGATGAAGAGAAGGAAGTATATTAATGATAACTTTTATTTAGACATTTATTTATTTTTTAAATAAAAGTATTTTTATTTTCCAGTTAGATGTTAGTCAGGATAGTTTTCAACATTTGTTTTCATAGGATTATTAGTTCCAAATTTTTCTCCCACCCTCCCTTCCCTCCCCCCTCCCCAAGACAGGAAGCAATCTGGTATAGGTTATACATGTGGATTCATGTTAAACATATTTCTGCATTAGTCATAATGTGAAAGAAGAATCAGAGCCCAAGGGAAAAACCTCAAAAAAGAAGGAAAAACACCCCCAAATTAGAAACATTGTGGTTCAATCTGCATTCAGAATCCACAGTTCTTTTTTCTGGGTGTGGAAAACATTTTCTATCATGAGTTCTTTGAAATTGTTTTGGATCATTGCACTGCTGAGAAGAGCTAAGTCTATCACAGTTGATTACACAATGTTGCTGTTACTGTGTACAATGTTCTCCTGGTTCTGCTCCTCTCACTCAGCATCAGTTCATGCAAGTCCTTCCAGGTTTCTCTGAACTCCTCCTGCTCATCGTTTCTTACAGCACAATAGTATTCCATTACATTCATATACCACAACTTGTTTAGCCATTCCCCAATTGATGGACGTTCCCTCAATTTCCAATTCTTTGCCACCACAAAGAGAGCTGCTATAAACATTTTTTGTACATGTGGCTCTTTTTCCCTTCTCTATGATCTCTTTGGGGTACAGACCTATTTAGACATTTGTTATGCCTGATTTATAAAATTCTACATAATCTGAGAGTCAGTGTAATAAATAAAGAATTGGATTAGGAGACAAGAAGACACAGATTTGAATCTTGCCTTAGACACTTATTAGTTGCAAGACTCTGGGTAGGTCACTATGATCTTTTCTATTTAAGAGGTGGCATTGTATGCTGCATTTGGATTTAAGGGATACCAGCTCATATTTTGTCTCTGCTCCTTACTACCTATATGATTCTGGGCTAGTCACTTAACTTCTCTAGGCCTCAGTTTCCCTATCTGTAAAATTAAGGGATTGGACTAGCTGACCTCCAGGTTCCCTTCCAGCTTTAAATCTTTGATTCTAATCTCTAATCTTATTTTCCCAACCCTTTCTCTTCTCACCAGTCTTTACTCCCCATTCCTGTTTCCTCCAACATTTCTAGGCAAGTTGGTTCTGACATAGTGGATAGAACACTATTTGAACCTCAGTTCAGATGCCATTGCTGTTACTCATTGGTCATGTGATCATTGGCTAATCACTGGACCTCTCTAAGCCTCAGTTTCCTCACCTGTAAAATGAGGCAATTGGACTAAAGTTATTTATAGCTCTAAATCTGTGATCCAGCTTGAATTCACATTGTTTCCATTGTCTGGAGTTCCTTCTCCATACCTCTGTTCCCATTCAAATTCTGTCTGCTTTTAAAGATTGACTCTAAGTCTCATTTTCTCTATGAAGTTTTCCTGATTACTTTTAAACTTACTCATTTTTCCTTTCTTCTAAATTCCTACAGCACTTTTCCTTTGCACCCCAAGGTTAAGCACCCATTGTATGCTGAGAGACAACACAAGATAGCTTATAACAACACAATCATTTTCTCTTCTGTATCTCTTTCTAGTCATGTGGCTTTGGGTACATAACCCTTAACCTCTCAGGACCTCATTTTATTCATCTGAGTGATAAGTTTAAGACTTCAGAATCTCTGAATTAATAATACCTATGGCCATTATGAAGACTAAAGGATATAAGGATGTGAAAGACTTTGGCAAATGAAGTGCTATATAAATGTGGGGAATTGGGATTAATAGGAATCAGGCTCTAAACCTTAGTATTTTGGATTCTTCCTACCCCCGTACTCTCCCTATCCAATTATTTGCCAAGTCCCACCAATTCTACCTCTATAATTCTCTTTCATATCCTTGTCTTTCTCTTCCATTTCTTCTGTTGCAGAATTGTTTTGGGTCCTCATTATCTGTAGCATTGCAATAGCCTCTTTTTTTTTTTTTTTTTTTTTTTGCAGGGCAATGGGGGTTAAGTGACTTGCCCAGGGTCACACAGCTAGTAAGTGTCAAGTGTCTGAGGCCGGATTTGAACTCAGGTACTCCTGAATCCAGGGCCAGCACTTTAACCACTGCGTCATCTAGCTGCCCCTGCAATAGCCTCTTAATAGTCTCCCTGCCTCCATTCTCTAATTCCTCTTTTACTCTGCTGCCAGATTAATATTCCTAATGAAGAGTTATACTCATTTCACTCCCTTATTTAAAAATAAAAGCAATCTTTCAGCGGCTTTTTATTACCTACCAATATTAGAGTCCATTGCCTACAGACTGAGCATCTAACTGGCATTCAAGGTTGTTTATTATCTGATTCTCATCTCCCTTTACAACCTTATCTCTCTCTGTCTGCTGCCTTTCAGGCATTCTACTTCCAGTCACACTATACTCTGGAAAATTCTAATAAATAGGTCAGATGCTTTAGTGAAGTTTTCTCTAATCCTCTTAGGAGTATTTCCCCGTTTTTTGAATCTCTCATAATGTTTTGCTTGGCTTCCCCTGCACTTGTAGTATTTGAATTTGTATTATAATTACTGATGTGCATATCTTATTTCTCCTTATACATTGTACATCATCAGTTGTTGAAGGCAGTATGTGTACTTTATTTCATTTTGCCATTCTTAGAGCTTAACAAAGTACCTTACACATTCTTGGCACTTAATAAGTATTTGGGAGATTTATTATATTATTATTTTATTTATCATTGTGTTAATAAGTATTTGAGAACATTTAATTGGATTATAACATTCTTGAGGAGAGGGATCATATCTTACACATCTTTTTTTTTTTTTTTAACCCCTCCTAGCTTTACTAGTTCTCTGACCCTGGGAAGTTCACTTAGCCATTCCAGGACTCAATTTCTTCATCTACAAAAAATAAGGACATTGGCATAAATGGACCTTTAGGTTCTTTTTCACCTTTAATTCTTAGCATCTCTTCCCATTCTAAGAGGCAGCATGGTATGCAGGATTTGGATTTAAGGGATCTAGGTTCATATTTAGATTCTGCTACTTACTACTTGTATGATCTTGGGCTCAGCACTTCAGTCAAAGCAGGAATTCTACAAATGTTTGCTGAATGAATGAAGTAAATCTATCCTGTACTTGTTTACTTTTGTTGTGTTAGGTTTGTCTTTTCATCTAGAACAGATTTTTAGATTCTTTTTTTTTTTGGTGAGGGAATTGGGCTTCAGTGACTTGCCCAGGGTCACACAGCTAGTAAGTGTCAAGTGTCTAAGGCCGGATTTGAACTCAGGTCCTCCTGAATCCAGGGCCAGTGCTCTATCCAATGTGCCACCTAGCAGCCCCCAGACTTTTAGATTCTTATAGAGATGTGGCTATTTATTACATTTCTGTATAATTTCTCCCCTCCCTCAAGTCACTAGTATAGTTCTGAGTATACAAATAATTTGAGTCATAGAATGATAGGATACTAGATTAAGAACTGCAAGGGACCTTAGAGGCCATTAAGTCCAGGCTGTTCATTTTATAAAGGAAGGAACTAGGGCACAGATAAATTAATAACTTGCCCTCGATCACTCAGGTAGTAGTGTGTGATTGAGAGCATTTTTTCATGACTATGGATACCTTTGATTACTCCATCTGAAAACTGACAGTTCATATTTTCTGATAATTTATCAATTGGGGAATGACTCTTATTTAGTAATCTGAAGCTGGACTTGAAGCCAGGTCTTCCTGACTCCAAATCCAAATTCTTGGTTGTCAGATTGTTTTAGCCTCTCCAGCTCCTAGAACTGCCTTAGATGAAATGGACATTTAACAGTTTAGGATTGGATTGGATAGGATTGAATGGATTCTTCATTAAGTAAATATTATGAAGAATATGTGAATATTATGAAGAAAGTCACCTTCCAAGGACAATGGAATTTTTACCATTGGATTTGGAAGATTTTTAAAGCCCTGAGGATATATGAAGAATATTGTTGGATTATTTCAAACCTGTTCAAGCATAGACTAAATAAAATGTAACTAGGAAGGGATTAACATGTTCCCTAATGTCTTCAAGGGCATGGAGGGATGTGAGAAGGGCCTAATCTCTGCATCAAAACTGTTCAGTATTTTCCTAGCAACAGACAAACACTTTGTTTCCACACTTGTGTGTGTGTGTGTGTGACAAACTGTTATGCATCTTTTTTTTTAAATTGATGCCTTTGGGTGTGGTGGTAGTAGTAGATATTAGTAGTGGGATCACTGGATTGAAAGGCTGTGAATTGTTGAATGACTTTTCTTAAACAGTCCAAACTATTTTCCAAAAAAGTTGGATCTATTCATAGCTCTAGTAATAGTGTTTGAGGGTATACATCTAGGATAATGTTTTGAGAGGCTTCATAGCATGGATGCTTCTACATACTTTAGCAGGAAGGAACTCTGTGAGTTCTGGGGTATACCTCAAAGTGCTTCAATGTTGGCACAAGGTGACTCTCAGAGCAATGTGGAATGGGGTTATTTAGGTTAATGTTCTTGAAAGTTCTAGGTTTTATGTAAAAAAATTACTGACTACATATTCATTTGGAAATGTCATTTCCTCTGTGTCTAAATAGCTCCCAGTTGTCATGGAACAAGAAGGACCATATGTATTTTGTTATATCTATGATCACTGAGGAATTGTGGTGGCTTCCCATAGCAATGAGATCTTGGATGCTATTGACTACAGGCTGCTACAAGGGGATAGGGTGAAGGCAGGAGGAAGGGGAAATGCAGTTAAATTAAAAAACTGTACTTTCCCCTACAAAGTGGGGGAGAAAAAAAGAGTTCACTGTGTGTGCATGTGTATGTGTGCGCGCATGCGTGTATGTGTGCATGCATGTGTGTGTATGTGTTTAAATTAGCAGATTAAATATAGTAAATTCTAGAAAGTATGCCAGGTGTTCTAGCCTCTGCTTGAGTGAGCAGGTTATTTTCTTCATTTTTCTGTGTGGATTTAAATTACTTAAATTAATCATTAATTTATACAGAAACTTTCTTATGATTTATTCATAAAATGCCCTCTTCTTATCTTTGAAAAAGAAAGTTTCATGAATCTATTTGACTTCCTAGAGTATTACATTGGCCTTTTTACATTAGGGAGGGAAAGGGGATACTAAGGTTAGTTTTTCATTTTAAGTAATTTTTTTCAGGGATGCCATGTTAGGATACTTTGATTTTTTTGCTCAATAAAGTACTGGACATTTTAAATACAGGGTATTTAAATCTTTGGATGCTTGGTCTCTATAAATCCATTGAGGTAACTAGCTACATTTTTCAATTTTCAACTGGTTCTTTTTGGAATTATGTGTACAGTTTGTGTGTGTGTGTGTGTGTGTGTGTGTGTGTGTGTAATGTCACTTATGGAATGATAACAGGGGAAAACTGAAGGTTAGTCCATACCTTATACTGGTATCCATTCATTGTTAAGATAATATAAAGAAGGTTCCCAGCACAGGAGAAGAATCCCCTCTCACAGATTTATGAGAATACATGAGTCACAAGGGCTGGGTAGATATAGATGGGTTGCATACAGCATTAGTGGAGGTAGTACCAACATTGATAAGATAATAGATCTATTGGAGTTAACCTAGTCTTGGAATACAAAATTAGTTCCCATCTTGTGGGTCCAACATTCTTGCTCTAATGCTGGGATATAACCTTCAAGCATATAGGGAAAAGCTAGGTGGTGCAGTGGATAAAGCACTGGCCCTGGATTCAGGATGACCTGAGTTCAAATTCAGTCTCAGACACTTGACACTTAGTAGCTGTGTGATCCTGGGCAAGTCACTTAACCCTTATTGTTCCCTCCAAAAAGAATATAGGGACCATTCCTTCATTGCCTTGGTATTACCCCCAGACCTTAACACAGTGCTTTGCATATGATAGGTACTTGATAAATGTTTGTCATAGGAATGAAAGAATGAATGAATGAATGTTGTCCTGAGGTCAATATTGGGGACTATGTTGTAGACAAAATAATGCAGTGATGAAGCATTTCCCATAATCAATCCTCCATGAGGAGTTCAGCCGAGATTCCTTTGTACCAAATTATATTTTCATTGTGATGCTCTGGCATAGATACTGTTACTAATAATTTGAACATGTGTTTATAGTACAGAGATGTTTGAGAAAATTACTAGTTTCTCAGATATTCCTATCTTCACAATAAACTGAGAAGGGAGAAATTCACTGAAAATGAATCAGGCTACCTGAAGTTCACTTTTCCCATTTTAAATTAGGTTATACAGGCCATTAAGCCATATAATGATAGATCTTTAGCTTTTTGGGCAGTGCCTAAGGTATCCAGAACTTATTGTTATGCAGGGGAGAACAAGACAGTCAAGGTTAAACTCCCTGTATGCAACCTAAAAATTAACCTCATCTTCAATGTGAGTCACATACAAGAATGACAAAGAGAAGCTTTTATAGTAGCTTTTGTAGACAATGTAACTGCTATCTTCATGTCCATCCACCTGTAATGAGGCCCCCCATTTAGTTAATTTTTTTAAATAAAGGGGTATTTTCTAGGAAAGGAAGGAAGGATATCCTGGCTTTTCATTTAATGCTAATGATGGTATTTAAAATAACTCACTATGCACCTTTCTCCTTTAAATTACTAGATATTTGGCTTAAGAGAGGCTTTTAATGTTGTGTATATACAAGCAAAGCAAACAGTACTCAAAGAGAAAAAATATGGAAAGTATCCTGAGAGTTAATAATTGTTAGTGTAACACCAAAAAGTCATTGTATGGATATTTTAATATAAATGTTTCTTCAGTACTTCAAAATATATAATTATGTCACTGTGGATACTCTCTGCAACAATGTGGATCACAAGTCCTTCATAGTTCATAAATTGTCAGAAACAAAGTAATTCATCAAATGGTGACCAAGTTTCTGGTCACAATCTTTTTTTTAAATTTCTGTTTTCTGTTTTTTTTAATTCTTTTTAAAAATTTCTTTGTAGTACAGAATGGTTGGAAAGATATTAGAGGGGAAAAGTCAGTAAAGTATAATGGTACAGATAAGAGGCAATAAGACTCCCATTGGGGAGGGAGCCATGGAGATGGATAGGTAAAGAGTCATTCAAGACATAGTGTCAGATAAGAAGCTTCAAGTCTTGGTGATTGAAAGTGAGAGAGAGGGAGGAGTCAAAGATGACTGAGTTTGATAGCCCGACAGAGGGGTGGGGAAGGTATAGAAGGTTTTTAGAGCCCTTAACAGCAATGAGGAAGCTGAGAGGAAGAATTGATTTGTGTAATGGATTTAAGCCATGTTGAGTGTGAGGAGCTGATGGGACATTCAAGACATGTAGGGGGAGGCATCCATCAGCCAGTTAGAAATGGAGGTCTGCAGCTTAGGAGTGAGGCTAGCAATCAAAAGATCATAGATTCAAACCTGAGGCCTATGGAGTATAAGTGACTTGCCTGTGTTCACAGAGTAAACGTCTGAAGCAGGATTTGAGCCTAGATTTTTTTGACCCCAAGTCTCTAGCCAAATATATCAGTTAATGACCAAGATGGAGCCTAGTCACTGGTATAGAGATGATAGTTCATTTCACCAAAGTTAAAAGTGAATGAAATCACCAAAGGAAAGAATATGTATAGAGAAATTAGAAGGACTATCCCTATCTGTTCTTTCCATGTCTTCTCAAGCTCCAAGTAGTATCCTCTGGCAGCTAAGTGGCACAGTGGATAGAGTGCTGTGTGTGGAGTTCAAAATATCACTTCAAACACTTCCTAGCTGTATGACCTGGACAAGTTGCTTAACCTCTGTCTGCCTCATTTTTCTTAATTGTAAAAATGAGGATAATAACAGCATCTACCTTGCAGGGTTCCTGTGAGGTAAAATTAGAAAATATTTAAAAAGTACTTAGTGGGGCGGCTAGGTGGCGCAGTAGATAAAGCACCGGCCCTGGATTCAGGAGTACCTGAGTTCAAATCCGGCCTCAGACACTTGATACTTACTAGCTGTGTGACTCTGGGCAAGTCACTTAACCCCCATTGCCCTGTGCAAAAAAACAAAAACAAAAACAAAAAGTACTTAGCTCAGTGTCTGGCACATAGTGAGTGCTATTTAAATGTTGGCTATTAGCTATTTTTATTATTCATGTGTTGCTAGCTTTTTCCCTATCTGAGATAGAGAAGTGGTATACCTATGGATTTGACTCTTATTTTCTGCTTCATCTATAAACTGAGGTGGAGAGGGATCTATCATTCGATCTACTCTTTATCTATCATAATCAGATCAGATCTGGCATCTTCTGCCTCCGTATATGCCCTTTCCATCTGTCCCAAATCTTAGCCAGAAGTAGCCCCACAGGGACCAAGACTACTCTAGCTAGACTCACTTCACCTGGGTTATTCTGAATGAGATAGTCTGCCATATGGAGGGGTATTCTTTTGGGAACAGAGGGACCACTCATGGAAAGAAAAGTGCAAACTGAACTGAGCCTGGGTCCCTCTTTTTGGGAAGCTCATTTCCTTTACTCCTTGATCAAACTCCCTCTTTAGACCTCTCTCTTCATCATGAGCTTGATGTTCCTGGAAAATTTAAAGCACAGGAGCTCATATTTCTCCTGAGAATGGAAAAGATATTAGTGGTTAGTTTTTCTTCTCCTATGAAGAGTCATAACTCTCAGATGAGTATTAGACACCATCCTATGGGAAAAGATAGAACACTATGAGGTCACTGCTTGTACCAAAATGCTAACCTCTTCTAGAAGTGGGCCATTTTTGAGATTCTTGTTTCAACTAACTTTTTTTTTTTTGGTAAGTAAGTGGTGGGATCAGTTGTTTCTTCACAATTGGTATCTAAGAAGCACCATCACTGGGTGATGGGGGGATTTTGGTGGGGCTGAAAGAGGGTTTCAATTTAATCCTCCTATTTTTTAAATTCTAATTTTTCCCCAATTTTATTCTGTTTTTAGTTCCAAATTCTTTTCTTACTCTCCTCTTTCCCCTCCCCATTTATCAAAAGGGCAAGAAAAACAAAGCCCATTGCAAATAGGTATAGTTGTGCAAAACAAATTCCCAAATTAGCTAGTCATTTTTTCTACCTCTATAAATTAGTCCTTCAGTAGTTTGATTGGTATGGCACTGAATAAGCAAATTAATTTGGTGTAATATTGTCATTTAAAATAGATTTTCTTATCCATGAGTAATTAATATTTCTCCAGTTATTTAGCCCTGCCTTTATTTGTATAGAGTGTTTTGTAATTTGTTAATATAGTTTCTGTGTATATCTTGGCAGGTAGATTCTGAAGTATTTTATATTGTCTGTAGTTGTTTTAAATGAAATTTCTTTTTCTCCCTCTTGCTTCTGAATTTTGTTGGTGGTCAATAAAAATTCTGATTTGTGTGGGTTTATTTTACATCCTGTACCTTTGTTAAAGTTGTTTTTTTAAGTTGACTTTATGGGATTCTCTAAGTAAACCATCATATTATCTGTAGAAATGATAGTTTTGTTTCCTTGTTGCCTATATTTATTCTTTTCTTATTGATAACAATTTAAATGATTAACATTTAAAATAGAGTATTGAATAGTAATGGTGATAATTCATTTTTTGACTTCACTCTTGATGTTATTAGAAAGGCTGGAGCATGTCCTCATTGTCACTTTCATTCATTCATTTATTTATTTATTTTTAGTGAGGCAATTGAGGTTAAGTGACTTGCCCAGGGTCACAGAGCTAGTAAGTGTTAAGAGTCTGAGGCCGGATTTGAACTCAGGTACTCCTGACTCCAGGGCCAGTGCTCTATTCACTGTACCACCTAGCTGCCCCGTCATTGTCACTTTTAAGGAAAACTATATTCCTGTTTTCTAATGTTTTTAATAGGAGTGAATGTTGTATTTTTTCAACAGCTTATTTTGTATTGGTTAAAGTAATGATTTTTGTTGGTTTTTGGTATTAAACATATTCAGTTATTTATGCTTATAGGTTTCCTAATATTGAACCACTCCAGCATTCCTGGTATACATCTAGCCTTGTTATATTACATCATCTTTGTATTGCTTTATTTTCCTTGCTAGAATTTTATATACTTTTTTGCATCAATTCATTAGGGAAATTGGACTGTACCTTTCTTTTTACCTTTTTACTATCCCTAGCTTAGGTGTCAAAGAAGGAATTTGGTAGGACTCTTTTTTTTGCTTATTTTTTCAAATAGCTTATTTAGAATTGAAATGAACCATTCTAAATATTTGGTATGATTCACTTATAATTCCATTCATTCTTTTAGTCACTCATTTACAGCTTGTTCAAAATTTTTTTGGGGGGTCTAACATAGGATCATTTAAATATTGTATTTCCTGTTCTGTTAATCTGGGAAATTTATATAATTGTTAATATTCATCTATGGGCAGCTAGGTGACACAGTGGATAAAGCACAGGCCCTGAAGGTGGGAGAACCTGAGGTCAAATCTCACCTCAGACATTTACTAGCTGTGCAACCCTGAGAAAGTCACTTAACTCTGATTGCCTTAAATATCTGGGGCCATTTCCAGTCATTCCAATGTGTTTGTGTTTATATATATATATATATATATATATAACACTAATATAATACAGTAATATATAAATAGAAATATATTTATATTTATATATATATATATCTTGCCACTGGACCCAGATGGTTCTGGAGGAGAGGGTGAAGTCGGTGACCTTGCATAGCCTTCCTACACTTAAATCCAATTCACTGCAAGTCCTGACCTCCTGATATCATGGTTCTCTTCAAGAATGAAGGACAAACAACAACAACAAATATTCAACTATTTCATTTAGATGATCAATTTTATTGGCATATAGTTGATTGAAATAGTTCCCAATAATTGCTTTGATTTTTTCATTTACTGTAAATGTATCATTTTCAATTTTTATATGGATACTTTGGTTTTCTTGTTTATTTAATTAATGACATCTACTTTATTGGTTTTTATAAAAAGTCGGCTTCCACTTTTATTAATTAGGTTTTTTAGAAATTTTCAATTTTGTTAATCTCTCCTTTTATTTTCAGATTTCTATTTGGGTGTTTAATTGAATTTTTAAAATGTATGGTTTTCTAGTGTTTGTTGTTACCCACCCAATTCATTGACCTGCTTTCTCTCTTTTATTGCTGTAAGCATTTAGAGGTATAAAATTTCCTCTAAGCACTGCTAGGCTATATCCCATAAATTTTGGTATATTTTCTCATTGTTCTCATTATCTTTAATAAAATTCATTCATTCATTGCTCTATTCATTCTTAGATTAAGTTATTTAGTTTCCAATTAATTTTTAATGTATGCTTCAAAGACCCTTTATTGAATGTAATTTTTTATTACATTATGATTAGGAAAAGATGCATATAATATTTCTATTTTTCTGGATTTGTTTGTAAGGTTTTATGTCTTAACCCACGGCTATTTTTTAATGGAGGTGTCATGCATATATTAGAAATAAGCATACTTCTTTCTGTTTCCATTCAATATTCTCCAGAAGTGTACCATATCTAGCTTTTCTAAAATTCTATTCATTTTCTTAACTTCTTTCTTATTTTGTGTTTAGATTTATTTATGTCTGAGAGAGATAAATTGTGCCCACAGTATAATTTTACCTTTTATTTCCTCCTTTTACATATTTAACTTTTCCTTTAAAAATTTAGGTTCTATGACATGTAATATGTTCAGTGTTGACACTAATTCTTTGTATATGGTACCTTTAAGCAAAACATATTTTCCCTGTTTATATATTTTGATGAGGTCTATTTTTGCTTTCGCCTTATCTGAGATCATGACTGTTTTACCTGACTTTATATTTAAGCTGAAACATACTAGATTCTTATCTAGCCCTCTACTTTAATTCTATGTGTATCTTTTTGTTTTAAGTGTTTTTCTGATAAACAATATATTGTTGCATTCTGGTTTCTAATCCATTCCCCTATCCTCTTCTGTTTTATGGATGAATTCATCCCATTCAGTATTTGAATTATTTCTTTCTGGTTCTTTACAGTATTTTTTCCTTTACGTGATAACTTTGAATTTTGGTGATAATATTCCTATGAGTTTTCTTTTTTTTGGAGAGGACCAGTGGACTCCCATGTAGACATGAGGCACCAGTACTTCAAAAGATGGGGTCTCTATTTTTATGACCGGACAAACAACCAAGAAGGGAATGGCCCTTTCTGATATACCTTATTCCTAACTCATTCTCTCTCTCAAGTCCCACCTTCTTACTTGGTAAGGTTTGAACAGTACAGGTAGGTAAAACATGAAGAAAAAGGCAAAGGCCATGAAATCAGGGAGCCTGAGGCATCTCCGGAAAGGAATAAACTTTTAATAGGGGCCAAGGGACCCATTATTTCCCTTGCCTTGCTCTGTGTGAAGTGCAGACCCATTCCTTCACCTTTTTCCTGAGGTAGATTATACTGAAAGGATCTCCTAAGCCTGGGAGAACAGTTTCCCCCTCCCTTGGGTCTTGACCCTTATCATCTTCCTTAAAGTAATATAAATGCTGTCAGTAAGCTCTTAAAGTTTCCTGACCTTGACCAGCTTTCCCAGCCTGGGGCAAACCTTTATCCATCTTGGAGCAGAGCCTTTGTCAATCCCACCTAGAGTAGCATCTTTTGTTCTGCTCTCCTATATAAATGAATAAAAAAGCATTTATTGAATGGTTATTATGTGCTAGGTGCTATGCTAAATTCTGGAGATACAAATCTAAGCAAACAAAATTTCCCCTGCTCTCAAAGAGCTTATATTCTAAAGGAGGAAGATCGATCGATCGATCTATCTATCTATCTATCTATCTATCTATCTATCTATCTATCTATCTATCTATCTATCTATCTATCTATGCACACAGGCATATACACACATACATATAGCTAGAGTTGGAAAAGGTGAGAAGATGGTAAAGGTGGTTGTATTAAAATGGCTGAATTTTTAGTCTTGCCTCTTACTTCCTCCCATCATAATCCACCAGGACAATTGTGCTTTATAAACTCTGATTTCTATAGATTTCTGGCAATATGGAGTTCTCTGGGAACCTCAGGGTCCTTTCCTCTCAGTTCTTTAACCCACTTTAGTTCTCCTGGAACAAGGCTTTTAGCAGCCTAAAATGAATATTTCCCTGCAAATCCTTTCCTTTTCCAATTTTGCCTATTATTGTTTAGGGCTAGGGACTTTTTTTTGGGGGGGGGGCAATGAGGGTTAAGTGACTTGCCCAGGGTCACGCAGCTGGTAAATGTCAAGTGTCTGAGGCTGAATTTGAATTCAGGTCCTCCTGAATCCAGGGCCACTGCTTTATCCACTGTACCACAGCATCCTTCCAGTCACTTAGTGTTATCGTCCACTCTTCACATTTACTTTCCATATTTAATCTGTTTCCAAGACCTATCAATTCTACCTCTGTGACATCTCTTATAGTATGTCCTTCCCTCCTCTGACTCCTCTGTCTCTCTGCTATAGGCTTTTATCACCTCACATACGGATTACTGTAATATCCTTTGGTCTGATATCCCTGCCTTGTCTTTCTCTACTCCAGTCCATCTTTCACTCAGCTCCTAAATTGACTTTCCTAAAGCACAGATTTTACCATATCATCCTCAATAAACTCTAGTGGCTCCCTATTACCTCCAAGATCAAATAATAAAATCCACATTTGACTTTTAAAGTCCTTATTAATCTGGCTCCTTCCTACCTTTCCAGTATCTTTATACCTTACCCCTCCTATAGCTCCCCCCCATATTCTGCAGTGATGATGAGACTTTCTTGTTGTTCTCTCAAAAGACCCTCCAACTCCTAAATCTATGTGCCCCCCCATGCCTTGAATGTTCTACCTTGTGGTTTCTTTCAAGTGCCAGATAAAATTCCACCTTTTTTTTTTTGGTGGGGCAATGGGGGTTAAGTGACTTGCCCAGGGTCACACAGCTAGTAAGTGTCAAGTGTCTGAGGTTGGATTTGAACTCAGGTACTCCTGAATCCAGGGCTGGTGCTTTATCCACTGTGCCACCTAGCCGCCCCCAAAATTCCACCTTTTCAAAGATTATTTTTGTCCCTTTTAATGCTAGCATCTAAACTGGAAATTACCTCCAATTTACTTTGAATACAACTTGTGTGTGCATAGTGTTTATATGTTGTCTTCCCACTGGGATGTGAGTTCCCTGAGGATAGGGACTGTCTTTTTCTTTTATTTATGTTCATGATGCTTAGCACGGTGCCTGGAATACAGCAAGTGCTTAATAAATGCTAGTAGATTGATTTAAGGTACAGGGTCAATAGGAGGTCACTGGTGAATAATGAGAAAAAATGGAGCAGGACTAGGCCTTCTTCCCCTGGTCACTTACTAATATTACAGCCAATACTAGTATTATAGTAGCAGCAATAAATTCCCTTGCTAGTGTAAGGGAATAGATAGAGAAGCAGACCTTTTCAGTATAACATGATGGGCTTCTGTGGAATGGGGCTGCATATTACTTTTTCTTTCCTTTAACAGAGTACATCTATAAAATTCAATCTCTGGATGATAACAGCTTCACAGATTTCATTCTTGTGACCAATGATCTGACTTGCAGTATCATTTGAATCATAGATAGCCCTAGAGGGGATCTTAGAGGTCATTTAGCCCAGTAGTTGTCAAAATTTTGGTCTTAGGACCCCTTTACACTATTAAAAATTATTGAGGAACCCAAAGAGTCTTTGTAAGGGTTATATCTGTTGACATTTACAGAATTGGAAATTAATTATTTAAAAATATTTACATAAATATTAATTATAATTAAAATTTTAAATATTTATTCCTTTAATAAAAATTACAAACTTATTACCTGATAACACAAATGACACATTTTTCAATGAAAAATAATCATATTTTTAAAAACAAAAAATTAGTAAGAAGGGTGGTATTGTTTTACATATTTTTACAAATCTCTTCTGTCTGGTTTTATAGAAGAGAGATTCTCATGTCTGCATCTGCAGTCAATCTGTTGTGATATGTTGTTTTTGTTGAAGTATATGAAGAAAATCCTGCATCACACAGATATTTAGTTGGAAAAGGGGTCTGTATTTTAATATGTAAATAATAACTTAGTATCATTTTGAAAATAGCTTTAACCTCACAGACTCTCTAAAAGGTTCTTGGAGAGCTAATCTAGTCTAAGCCTTGGTTTTCCAGATGAGGAAATCGAGGCCTCAAAAGATTTCAATAAGTTGCCCAAGATCATACATGTATTAAGCGAGAGAGGCAATATTTGGACGTTGGGCCCTCAACTCCAAAGGCATCATTCTTTTCAGTGAGTTTGGGGATACAATCCTATCATTACCAACTCTAAATGGTTGCTGAGCTCTTAGCAGTGGCATTGACATTGATTTTTTTACTTACTTGGATCATCCAAGTGGGGCAGTTTGGTGCCACAGTGGATAAAGTGCTTGGCCTATAAGGAGGAAGACCTGAGTTAAAATACATCCTTAGACACTTCTTAGTTATATGACCCTGGGCAACTTAATCTCTTGTACTTCAGTTTCTTCATCTGTAAAATGGGGATTATAATAGTACTGGCCTCCTGGGGTTGTTGTGAAGATCAAATGAGATAATAGTTATAAAGTGCTTAGCACAGTGCCTGGCACATAGTAACATATATAAATGTTAGCTATTAGTGTAATAATAATATCCATCCTCCAGGCCTGAAATCCACTGCCTCTAAATTCCTTCTTTCCAAATCTTTCAGGGCTCAATTCCTCCATGAAGTTTGTCTTGATTTCCCTCATTTGTTTGTGTTACCTCCCTTCTCAAATGATCATGTTTGTATTTATTTATCTCTGTACATGCTATGCCTCCATTGACATATAAACCCATTGATGTCAGGAGCTGATTCCCAGGAACTAGAACAGTGTCTTGAACATAGTGTGCACTTATTAAATGTTTGTTGAATTAAGTTGAATTGAATTGACAGTGGTAAAAGACTACATACAGTACCTGCTATGTCCATTATGGTGAAGACAGCCTTATTCAGGGATTCTAGCTCTTTGGGCTTATTCTCAGAAGGGTCATTCCTCTCAGGTGCTCATAGCTTTCTCTAGTCCCATGAAATAAAAAAACAAAACAAAACACCCATTCTTAGCCCAGATGAAACATTTGGGATGTATCCCAGTGCCTCTTGCGGTTTTCTACCTTGTTAGTTTCTGGAGGTATGTGTATGGCAGTGATGAATATAAATATAGCATAAATACTTGTGATTAAATTGAACAAACATTTATTTTCTTTACTAGTGCTTGTTGAATTTTTCTTAAGCTCTCATGGACAATTTTCCTAACTTCACTTATGAATTAATAAATACTTTTGGGGTTGAGTTTAAATTTTTCTACTTCCCTAAACAAAGTCATAATTCTTGTAAAAACAGAATGATGTAATTCACTATTATTTGCTGGTTCTTTTTCTTTTTAAAGAGTTATAAGGCTTACAGTACATTTGGCTTATTCCTTCAAAAAGATCAATAAACTATAAACCACATGCTTTCCTGCCTGAGCCATTATTACTATTTATTGAACACAAAAACCAATGGGTGCACTAGTAAGGGCACACTTCTAAGTCCTTCCAAATTCTTCTATATAATTTGGCCCCAGATATTTAATGATTTTTTTTCTCTTGCTAACTCTATCCCTACCCGAACACACACATATCATATTCTCTAAAAATTGGAGAGGTTGTTTAAGGAAATGTAGGGTAAAAACAGGTATTAGGTGATTGATTAATTTCTGTGTGACTAACACTCTAAAACAATGGCTTTATTGTAATTTTTTCTGACTGTGAAACCACTTCCCAAGTCAGGCAGGAATGTGGATAGTGTATTGATCAGGCAATTCCTTCCCAGAATTGAACCTTAGAATAAGGGTCATAATGAAATGATAGTGTTAACCTCAAAACAATGGCCACGGGGTAATGTGCCAGAAATTGATTTAGTTCCATGTTCAAGTCTATATAGAATCAGTTGGTCAGTCAATGTACCTTCCTCACATACAACATTCCATATCTCTTTGTTCTGACTTTTCGATAGAGAATCGTTTCTTTCTTTTGAAACTCTGCTCAAGCACCGTCTTCTACATGAAAACTCTCTTGATGCCCATAGCTGTTTGTCATTTAGTTATTTTCAGTCATGTCCAACTCTTTGTGACCACATTTGGGGTTTTCATGGCAAAGATATTGGAGTGGCTGGCCATTTCCTTCTCCAGCTCATTTTACAGATAAGGAAACTGAGACAAACAGGCTTAAGTGACTTGCCCAAAGGCATACAACTAGTCGGAGTTCTTCCTGACTCCAGGTCCAGCACTTTATCCACTACACCACTTTGCTGCTTGTGCCCCACCAGATTTACCTCTTATTTCTTTTGAATATTCTTATTTATGTGTCATCTCATCCAATAGAATGTAAGCTCCTTGAGGGCAGGAACTGTTTCCTTTTTTCTTTGCATCTCTGCCACTATGCATATTTAATAAATGCATATTGATTGATTGGTGTATATTTAGGATAAAAGAAAGACATCCTGCTTGAGAATAAGTTAGGATATTGAGTTCTATTTGTATAGAGAAGTATTTTCATTAAGACTTAGATTCATTCTGCTGTCATTTGAAGGGACATGGAATTGACTGGTTGAACAAAAGCCTATGAGAGTGGGTCTCGAGCCTGAGTTGATTCCTACAATGTTTTACAATCAACAGCAGGGGGTAGCAGAGAGCCCATAGAACTAGTAAGTTCTACCTATGGAAGGTCTATTTGTACTTGGGGAAAGCATGAATCATCTCAAGGGAATAAGTAGGATGTAGTACAAAGACATGGGGGAAAGGGATGGTGATGGGGAGAAGTACCCTGTGATAGTAGTAGGGAGTATGGTCCTAAATCAATAAATCTGAAGCCACAGAAAGGAATCTTGAACCACAGGACTGTTTAAAGCAGCAGGCAAAATGCAGGATATCAGAGTACAGCTGTTTGGAAGCAATTATAACTGATAAGAAGCCATCGGTAATTATTGATGCACATTCCCTCCCACAATCCTTTAAGCCACCCCTGCTGATCCTTTAAAACCACTTTGTCATGTCTCTTTGGGAGATAATCTGGCCCTTTTTTGAATCTTTCCCATATTTGTGAGTTCCTTGAGAGCAGAGACTGTGTTTTTGTGTTTTGTCTTTTTCTGTACCCTAGGGCGCTTAGCACAGTGCCTGACACATAGTAGGCATTTAATAAAGATTTATTTGAGTATTGACTGACTGACATCTTTTTTGGCCTGTGGCAAAGAAAATTGTATACAATTATTTTAATGCAACATTTTACAACGTTTTATCTTTGTCATTGAAATATTGGATAGGCATCTTCTGGGAGCAATTTACAGCAACTCTCAGATGCTTGACTAGATTGCAATAAAGGGCTCATATTTTTTATAAATATAAGTTTTATTATCTATAGTGTTACTTTTCTCACAGTTTTTTGAGAACATCCTTCAGTTTATCCTAAATTTCTTGGTATTTCACTATATGGAACAATAATAGTTAGCATGTTTGTAGTGCATTAAGGATTGAAAATTATTTACAAATATCTCATTTGATCTTCACCACAACCCTGGGAGGTAGGGGCTCTCCATACCCCCATTTTACAGATGAAGAAACTGAGGCTCTAGGAGGTTAAATGACTTTTCAAAGGTCATATAGCCATTAAGTGTCTGAGCTTGGATTTGAACTCAGGTCTTTGACTCCAGACCCAGTGGTGCTTTCCACTAGCTACCTTTTGGAAGAGTTGATTTTGATCTGCAAGAATAGGAAATGATAATATTAAATTCTTCTTTCAGGTGACTTATAAAACAATTCAAAAAAGACTGCTTCTAGCACTGATTCCTCAAAGACCCCATGGTAAATAGTTCTTTATTCAGAGATATGTATTCTTTGCTTCTCCTATTTGTTAGTTTTGTATATCTGAGAAACACTCCTAATCCTATGCCAAATAAAAAGATACATATTTTAATGAATTAAATTTTTCTCTCCCTGCTGGAATTGAGAACTTTTTTTTAAAGTGGTAGGAAACTCTTGATCCATGAAACCCCCCAAAAGATAAAAATAAATAGTGAAAATAAAATCAATAAATGACTTCTGAGGTTGTTAATAAATGTTTTTCAAACATTCAAATTTTGCCTTTTTCTTCTTGATCTACTCTTATATTTAGCTCATTAAAGAGCCATAATTTGCCCTTTGCTCCCAATGTACCATGCTAATATGTTCAATGATCTTACCCTTAATTATAGACTTTGTTATTTTGCCAGGAATGAAAATACGACTCACCAATTGGTAAGTCTGACATTCTGCTTTGCAGTTCTTTTTATTCTGAGTATGCTTAAAGAGCTAGCTTATTGTTTAAAGGAATCTTATGATAAATCATGCTTAAATTTTTGCATGTGTCTTAACTCCAGCTTGCTTTATTCAGTGTCTGTTTTTCTTGAAGCAAGAAACACCTGCATTTCAAATTCTTAATATGTCTGTTTGTCATATTGATGGCAGAATTAACTTTTTCAATGATCCAATTAATTGTTGAATGAATGGGTCTGTTCCCAAACAGACAATTTAGGTAAATATTTAAGCAATTCTGAAGCACAGGTTCAGGCCTTCTTGTTTATCCTTTTTTCTTCAAGAGGAACAACAACAGAAGGAGGAGGAGGATGTCTTGACTAGTGTGTGAATTGGAGTTAAGTGAGGCAGAGCTGTGCAAAGTTGTCAGCTTTACTTTCTCTTCCAGAGACTTGAAGGAACATGAAAATCCTTCAGTTCAGAGCATACTCAGCTCTTCTACCCAATGACTTTCCAAAACCGTAGGAGTCCTTGGTACTGGTGGACTTTGCCTTGTTATTCCTTTTTTAAAAAAAACATTCATTTAAAAATTTTAAGTTTCAAATTCTCTCTTCTCCCATTCCTACCCCACCCATTGAGAAGGTAAGCAATATGAGTTATAAATGCAAAGTCATTTTACCCTGCTATTCCTAACCTATTTCATTACATGATCCTGTATGACTTTTCTTTCTTTTTTTGGCGGGGCAATTGGGTTTAAGTGACATGACTTTTTACTCACAGGACTTTGTGTTTCAGTTATCAATGATGATAATTTAATAGGCCCAATCACTTAGGTCATTTTCCTGTAATGCCTAGTAAAGACAGTGCTCTGTAATATAATCTGGGTGCAGTAAATATTTCTTGAATGAATGAATCTGGGCCACATGAATATGGAGGCCTTTGGCTGATGCCCAGAAATGGTGGTCTTGAAAATCATTCCTAACATTATCCTCTGAGTACTTTCTAGGAGAAATGGGAGGATAGGAAGGAGTTTCTTTGTTGTCACATAGAGCTTCATAGGAGGCAATATAAAGGACTATAGAGGCTTTTAGTCTATTTTTTATTTTCCTCATTCACACTCATATTGTTGACAGTAAAAGTCAAGTAAAAGTGAGAACCTTACCATTCACATTCCTGTAATTTCTTAAACCAAGAAAAATTGGTGCTAGGCATTAAAAATTGTCAGAACGTTTTATAGTTGAAACAACTTTTTGACTAAAGTTTACTTATTTTTTTTGGGGGGGGATACCAGACTTCAGATTTTGTTGCTATTGGCAACTTCTGGTGAGGAAACTGACTTTATCAATGTGGATTGGCACTTGCTTTGTCACCAATGGTCTTCAAAAATTGCTTAAGATTACAAAGATAATATATCTCAAGAGGCAGGACTAGTAGACAGATCTTTTTGTTTCCAACACTGGCTTTCTATCTACTATATTACACCATCTCTCATATTTCTTATTCTATTTGATCTTTCTAATAGACAGGCAGGCAGGATAAATGGTATTACCCCCACTTTTTTCTTTAATCATTTCTTTAATTATTAAAATTAATAATAAACATTTTAATTTATATTTTGAGTTCTAATTTTTATTCCTCCTTCCCTCCCTCCCCTCCCCATTTCTGAGTCAGTAAGCAATTAAATATGGGTTATACATTCGCAATTATGTAAAACATTATCATAGTTATTTTGTACAAAAATATGAATAAAAAAACTGAAAGTGAAAAATAGCATGCTTCAGTCTGTGTTCAATTAATATCAGTTTTTTTTCCTTTGGAGCTGGATATTATGTTTCATCAGTAGTCCTTTGGGATTGTTTTGGTTCATTGTATTGCTGAGAATAGTTACCCCCACTTTTTACAGATATGAAAACTAAGGCTCAAAAGGTTAAATGACTTACCCAAGGTCACACAATTAGTGATTGGAATTGACAGTGGTCCTGTGATTGTATACACTATATGCATTTATGGCCATTGGTGCAATCTTTCACATCATAGACTTTAGGAATTAATCAACATTACGAATATTGATTGATTATTTGGAAAAAGAATGTATCCCTAGTGACCTCTGAAGGTAAAGATAAACTATATTTTTATATGCAAGCTTTACTTATTTTTGCTCATGCTGCTGAAGCTGTATTTTGCAAAATGATGTCTTGATGTGGGGAATATTACAGGGGGCATACATAGCCCAAGTAGACTGGTACTTGGGTAGGAAGATGACTAACAGCAAGTTGAAAACACATGAAATTTAATAGTTTTTTTTAACATTAAAGTACAAGATGTGACTCTTTACCCTTGTTTTTAGCACCAGAGTAGAAGGCAAGATTATGCCCATCCAGAAACACTTGTCACAAAGGTGAAACAAATACTGAGGACTAGTTTCCCTCAAGCTGTTATCACAGACCAAACAAACCAAGACAAAACTGGTATATTTCATGCCCTCCAGATCATCATTTAAAAAGGACCCATTGAAGAATTTATTGTACTCATCAGCAGGTCAACAACACCCAACAGATTAGGGGAAGGATCAATGGCTGGAGACTTTAGAGATGAGATTTTTTTTTCTTTCTTCTCT
Organism: Dromiciops gliroides; assembly: GCF_019393635.1. NCBI lineage: Eukaryota > Metazoa > Chordata > Mammalia > Microbiotheria > Microbiotheriidae > Dromiciops > Dromiciops gliroides. Next base: position 135,640,107 of record NC_057864.1, read on the forward strand.
TCAAGTGTTAGTGATCAAGAAAGGATCAGGAAGAAAGCCTTAGGAAGATTACCTTTAGAAAGACATTAAGGTAGCTTTGTGAACAGTTTCTTGACTTAGTGCTGAACAGTAATAATTTTTAGGTTAGGCCCAAAGTTAAGAATGTTGTCCGTGTGTGTGTGTGTGTGTGTGTGTGTGTGTGTGAGAGAGAGAGAGAGAGAGAGAGAGAGAGAGAGAGAGAGAGAGATGTAATAGATAGAAGGACAGCCTTGGAACTAGGAAGAACTGCTTTTAAATTATGCCACTGACACAATGAGTCACTAATGGGGCACTAAACTTCTCCCCAGATCACACTAAGATGAAAAGATATTGATTAGAGATTGTGTGTGAAGACAGTAGAATTTTGGAACTTAGAGGACCACCACAAATTCCTTAGTAAAAACTCTAAATGTGTAGCAGATTTTAAAAAAGGCCTTCAGCTCTAAACTCCTCCATTCAGTCTACAATTGCACAAAAGATTGCTATAATCCTGCAAAAACCCTGACTTGAGAAAGGGCCAGGGTAGGTGAAAGGTACCATGCAACAGGAGAAAGGCCCAAAGCAGAGGCAAGTGAGGACATAGCCCCAGAACCCCTTTATGATGGGAGAGAAAAGGAGAAAGTCCCTCTGCAGGAAAAAAGACAAGAGAGTGCCCTGGAGTCCCTTAGCAAGAGAAAGACCCTCAAATAGAGCCCAGCATATCAGTGGTCCTGGAATACCACAGCAGCAGGAGGAAAGCGTCTGAATGGCAAGTTGACCCAGGGACCCTGGTCACAGAAGAAAAGGCCATGAACAGCATCCAGGCAGTCTTGGCCTAACCAAAGATCTGGACAGCATGGGCTTAAACCAGAGCAGGAGACAAGGTCAAATATTTTCTGCTAAATGAAGTTTATATTTGATCTTGGAGGTTAAACAGTGAGTTGTCATGCTCCTCTTCAAGAATAAAGAAAATAAACAATATCAGGGTGATGTCATGACTTGCAGTGAATTGGATTTAAGTGAGGGAGGGCTATGCAAGGTCACCAACCTCACTTTCTCCTCCAGAGCTATCTGGGTCCAGTGACAAGTTATATATATATATATATATATATATATATATATATATATATATATATATATATACACACACACATACATATATATATATATACACACACACATACATATATATATATATATATATATATACACACACATATATATATACACACACACATATAAATGTATGCATGCATGCATGTATGTATCACACAGCTGGTAAGTGTCTGAGGTGAAATTTGAACTCAGGTCCTCCCAACTTCAGGGCCAGTGCTCTGTCCACTGCAGCACCTAGCTGCCCACACAACAGTGAGACATTGTGTTTGAGTGGAGATGTGACATGATCAGACTTGCAATTTAGGAAAATAACTTTGGTAGCTGAGTGTACAATGAATTGGAGTGGGGAAAGACTTGAGACAGGGAGACTAATTAGAAGACTATTGCAATATTCTAGGTGAGAAGGGATGACAGATTCTTCAAGCATGGTGGCCGTGTGAGTGGAAAGCAGGGAATGTACACAAGTTGTTGTGAAGGGAAACACTGACAAGACTTGAAAACAGAATAGATGCGTGGTGTGAATGCTACTCAGGGATTGGGAGTGATACCAAGTTTGTGAGTATGGGTGGCTTGTATAATAGTAGTGCTCTAGACAGTAATAAGTAATTTGGAAGAGAGGAAGGGTTTTGGGGGAGATATAAAGAGTTCTGTTTTGGACATATTGTTTGTTATGTCTATAAGAAATAAAGTTTGAGAAATACAAATGGATATGATGAGGAATTGTGGCTCGGGAGAAAGACGAGCCCTGAAATTTACATTGCATGTCTGTTATTATACTTAATAATGCCTTTATCTCTCTACCTGCTGAATTCTCATCTTTCTTTCTTTTTTTTGGGGGGGGGTGAGGCAATTGGGGTTAAGTGACTTGCCTAGGGTCACACAGCTAGTAATTGTTAAGTGTCTGAGACTGGATTTGAACTCAGGTCCCCCTGAATCCAGGGCCGGTGCTCTATCCACTGTGCCACCTAGCTGTCCTCTTCTCATCTTTCAAAATAATATATAGACACCATCACCATTGTGAAGCTTTCCTTGATCTTCCTAATTGGTAATGACTTTTTTCCTCCTTGAACTAACACAGCACTTTGCATCAACTATTTCTAATGCATTTATCATTGGTAGGTTACCTTCACAAGTTCCATATTGCCAATTCAGCTTTTATGAAATATTGTGTACTTAAGGTACCAGAATTGGTACATTATACTCCTACTAGCCCTCAAGTCTACAGATGTGACATCAGAGAAAAGTGAATAAAGTTTGATTTTGACTTTATCCCTTTCTTACTGGTAGATAAGGTCTTTCTGCTTCACTCCATTAAATGTATAAAAATAGAAAGAATAGAAAGGAGTGGGATACTATATTGGACAGCTAGGTGCTGCAGTGGAAAGAGTGCTGGGTCTGGAATCAGAAAGGTTCATCTTTCTGGGTTCAAATATGGCCTCAGATACATACTTGCTGCAAGACATTGGGTAGCTCATTTAACCATGTTTGCCTTAGTTTACTTATCAGTAAAATGAGCTGGAGAAGCAATTTGGCAAAGTATTCTAGTATCTTTGCCAAGAAAACCTGAAATGGGAGTCACAAAGGGTCAGAAATGACTGAAACAACTGAACAACAACCAGAAGAAGATACTATGTTAAGCTAAGTGTGGGTCATTTCTTCAAAAGGGCTCACTATTAATCCTGCCTCAGAGAGAGCTCAGTAGTCCCACCCTGTAGCCAGTTTGATGATGAACTTTCCCATCACCATATATCTAGAACTAAAAAGGACCTCAAAGGTCATCTAGTCCAATTCCCTCATATTTAGATGAGAAAACCAAAGACTAGGGAGGTAAGTCACCTCCTAAAGGTTACATAAATAGTGATAATCAGATGTGGGATTTGAACCCATATCCTCTGACTCTAGAGTCAATGCTTTATCTTCTACTATTTCACATTCTAGAGTTGTAGGACCCCTTAGAGGACATTCAATCCAACCTCCTCATTTTACAGAAGAGGAAAATGAAGCTTGTGAAGGTCACACAGGTAGTAAGCTCTAGAGATGAAATTTGAATTTGGACCCTCTGTTTTTAGAGCCAGTGCTTTTTCCACAGTAATGTACTGATCCTCTCACAATGGACATGGAATCTGTTGTCCATTTTGTATTCAAAGCTTTTCAGCATAGGAAGACCTGATAGAACTGGTACTCCATTAGCATAGACACTGCAAACTCAGAATTTTCTCCATGCCATGGGTGCTATGACATTAGAGGAAGCCTTTGGTGAAAAATCTTGTACAACATGTATTTATGTATGTGTATGTATGTATATTCATGTATATATAGATACACACATATATATTCACACACATAATTGTATGCCCACATATTTTTTCCTAGAAAAAAAGCCCATTCTCTCTCTATATTTCCTTTATAAATTTGGATATAGAAAAAAGATCAAACTTTGTGCTAATGGAAAAATGTTAATGAGGTTAAACAGTTGAGGTACTTTGGACAGCTCTACCTAGTGATTTTTCATTTTCTAAGAAATAGAAATACCAGCGAAAAGAGAAAGTGCTCAGGTGGAAGGTACAACTGAGCTAAGAATTTCATAATTAAAGCTTCAAAGGTGCGTTGATTTTCGACGCATTTTATGAGCTTTATCAGCACAACATGAAAAAATTGCTAGCCTGCAGCTTTACAATCTCCCAGCAAAAGTCATATTTTCTTTTTATCTTCCCAAACTGCTCAATAAATGTTTGTTCTTGAATGAATTCTCTAAGGGTCCATTCTAACCACCCCTTAACCTCCAACACAAAGAATCATAAATAGCAGACATGATCATACAGGAACTATTGAGACAATTTTTTTTCATTTAAAAAATTGGTAGATATGTGTTATTTTCACTATTATTCCATCATAACTTCAAAATGGAAACATTTTCTGGAAAAACTATGGGGACAGTCATGGAGTTTCATATGCTGGCAGGGGGTGTGGTGGAAGGAATGCATCTCATTCTATCACACCATTTTTATTTCTCTGTATTGAATTGTGGTACTTGATTTGAATCCTCTCTAGACATTACTGAGATGTGCTATGACCTAATAATGTTTGCATGAGGCCTTCAGTATTGGTTCAAAAACAAGTAAAGTAATTTAATCAGAGGTAGCATTAGAACACATTGTCCAATGAGCCTGACTGATGCTATTTATTTTCTTTTAAATTATTTAAAAATCAAATTTGATATTTTTAATCAATAAACACCTACCTTCTCTTTCCTTCATATTTCCCCCTCAACTGAAAAAATGAACAACTTTCTGTAATAAATTTGCAGTCAAGAAAGTCAAATCACTACAATGGCCATATCAAATAAATGTATATCTCACTCTCTATATGTAATCCCCCACCTCCCTGTCAAGATGTGCACAGCATTCTAAATAATCAGCTCTCTGGAAATATGGCTGTTGTGGTGGCAAAAATTGAATCTTTCAAAACTGTTCATTTTCTATAATGTATATTATAATATAAATAATTCTCCTGGTTCTATTCACTTAAGTAAAATGCTAAGGAAAGGATGGATGAAAGGAAGTATTAAGATAGAATCATCAGAATTGTCTATTATTATTGAGGTCTTCAATAGACATTACTGACTGACTGGTAGTGTTATGGTTATGAATCCAAGCCTCTCATTACAACTCTAAAGGATCCAATAATATGCCTTGTGAAGTCATGTAGAGAAAACCTAGGTCATGTTTGAATGTTAGGGAGTTAAAACTTTTTGCACCTACATAAATTTTCAGAGGGTCCCTTAGTGGAAGCTGAATCACCCCAACTTTCAATATGCATATGAGAACATTGGGATGAAATGGTAGATTCGAAAGGATGCCCTCTAGTTTTCTATGTCAACCCTACGCAGATGCCTCATTGTGGCATGAAGGTGAATGCCTGAAAGGTGTACCAGTACAAGACAAGCTCTGGCAGGTCTTACCAAGCTGGAAGGTATTCAAATATAGCCTAGTAATGAGCTATTTCAGTTGTTCAAGGGCCAGCCTCATTAAATTTAGAGAAGCTGATTACAAGAGCTTGTCTTGAATACAGGAAAACCTGGCTTGAAATTTCATCTCTGAAACATACTTGCTGTGGGACCCTGGGTGAATCACTTCATTTTTTTAGTTTTTTTAGGCAACTCTCTAAGACTAGGCATTGATTTGCATTGATAAGAAGGAGTTTCCTCTTTTGGGAATTCTCTATACTAATGAAATTATAGCTCTAGTCTCTATCCACTATAGAAGACTGGCTACCAATTCCGAGAAACAGGGTCAGGTATGTTAATGAAGAAGGACTCCAACCAGGGAGAACAGTGATTCTTGAAGTACAGAAGATGAAATAAAGGTCTCACACTATGGAGATGTTTGTTTTGTATCCTGTCCCTCCCACTATTCCCAAGCAAAGCTTTGCCAAAGACTTCCCCTTCTCTCTAATGCATGACTTGCAAAAACTCCCTCACCAGGCAATATGGGGTTCTACTTGGGCAATAGTTAAGATCTGCTGCATACAAGCCTACACACAGTAATTCCCTTGATGGGAAAGGAGACAAGTGCTCTAATGGAACTTTTTTTGTGGAGAGAAGTGAAGAATCTTAATTAAGATGGCTCAGAAAATGCTGAGAGATGATGAGGCATTATTTGATCTAATTTGTGTAGCACCAGAGTCTAAAATCTGGCATTCATTGGACAATTGCAGAATCAGAGGGAAGACAAAGGGTATGGCAGGAGGAAGTTGGTAGAACTGACCTTTTAATGATTAGGAAACAAATTCACAAAATGAACACTTTGTTAGAGGGAAGTCAAGCAAAAATAAAACACCAAACCACCCCCTGTCCTGTGACATATTCACATTCCCTTAAAAAATTTCAGCTTGCAATCCATAATTCAAATCAGAATTAATTCATTCTCATCAATAAAAAGTTGAGGACCTATCATGTTCATAGCAGTGTGCTAGATACAAACATAAATAAGACAGGACTCTTGCCCTCCCCAAACTTTCAAGCTACTAGGGAGAAGAAGACAAATACATGGATAGTATAGGTAGGAATGTAATAAGTGTCCAAGAGAGATCTAAACAAAGTGCTATGCAGGTGAAGAGGAGGAATCACTCATTTCTTGTTTGGAATAGGGTGGGGAATTAGCAAAGGCTTCATTAAGGGGTAGCATTTGAGCAGCACTTTGAATTATGGGCATGATTTCAAAAAGGAAGGAAACTAGAATTTATGAAGTGCTTACTATGTACTATACCCAGTGCTAAGCCCTGGGAATACAAAGAAAGGCAGACAGTCCCTGTAGTTGAATGCATGGTTTTTAAGTCCAGAGAAAGTCAGGAACAAAGTTCAGAGGAGAATTAAGGAAGGTACAACAGGCTGATCTCCCCAATGGAAGAAAGGAGGTATACTTTGCTGAAGGATATTACTTGAAGAGTAGGCTTTTGGGTGGTAGGCTGTTATAGGGCAAGGAAGTCCCAGGAGTCGAGTGTAATTTTGGGATGATCCAGCAATAGAGAGGCCATGGTTTTGAAATTCAGAGGAAGTTGGGAAGTTGGGACAGGAGGGGGATGAAGTGAAAGATATGAGAAGTCATGTCAAGCATGGAGAACAATATGAGCAGACATTTAAACATTAACATAGATAGTAGTGCTTTGCATAGATAATGGCTGTCTACAGGACACAATTATTTTCAATCACACTATGTTTGGGGCATTATCTTGACTTTATACATCCCCAGGAACACAGATGAGTGAGCAGGCAGATGCTTCTTCTGGAGACTGTCTTAATAGCCCAAATGGTTAAAGTAGGATTGGATGCTGGTTCTGCTTTAACAACCACCTCTTGGACAATTATGGGTAGTCTTTAACCATAATTATAGCTTCTAAATAGGACTAACCCACTACAAAATCTATGAAAGAGGTGAAGCTTGTCTTTAGTGATTCTACATGCTTGATCATAAGTGTTTGGTTTCCTAAAATTCCTCTTTGGTAATTCAGAACCTCCATCACTATGCCCATATTCTCTTGAACTTTCTTGCTTCTTCTTCTTCATCTTTTCTCCAGCCACAGTTGCCTGTATCCTTTTTCTTCAGATTATCACTCTTTACTGTGATAAAACATATTAGGTAATTTAATCCCTTATTGGCTATCCTTCACCAATAAGATAACTGCTTTAATGCAATTAAAATATACATATATCTAGAACAGGGGTTGCTAACTTGTGTCATAGACCCTTCTGCCAGCCTGGTAAAGCCTATAGACTCCTCAGAATAATTTTTTAAATGCAAAAAATTAAAATACTCAGGACTACAGAGGAAAAGATTACACTCACTGTCTAAGATTACAAATCTATCCACAGCCCCCTTGTGGATTTGTGAGTCCCAGGTTAAGAATTGCTTGAGAAGATTTTAAAGACTAAATCTAAAAGGTAACACTTAAAGAACTATGTCAGACTGACTCTTTGGGCAGATGAGTTTCTCAGACCACCCAATATCACATCATTCCTCCATATGCTTCTGCATAGAGCTAGCTCTGGTCTGGAATAAGTAAGAAACCACTTAGAAGTTGAATGTGATGTCTAGGGCAGTAGTGAATCATGCAGTCGTAAAAAGCATGAAATATGGAGTCATGCAAACCTCTTGGTCTCATAGCTTGGGGTCTTGCTAGCTTCTGAAGTGTCCTTTACCGCTATCAGAACCTTTGGGAATTCTACTTATCCTTTAATGCCCAGTTCAAATTAACTTGTTTTTGGAAGCCTTTCTATAAAAGCCAGTCAGAAATGAGCTCTTCATTTCAATACCCATAGTATTATATTGGTACCTCTCTTCTTAATTTATTGCATTCTACCTTGCTTAAATTCTTCATGATCATTGCCCTCATCACTAAAACAAGCAACCAATGAATGACACTGACAAATTAAGCTTTGATCAGTGTGTAGCAACATACCTCTATCAAAAGAGGATAAAAGTCAAGAGCAGAGGAGGTTCCTGGCAATTGCCATCTTGGTTTTTTGTTTTTTTTTTTTTTTTTTTTGCAGGGCAATGAGGGTTAAGTGACTTGCCCAGAGTCACACAGCTAGTAAGTGTCAAGTGGCTGAGGCTGGATTTGAACTCAGGTCCTCCTGAATCGAAGGACAGTGCTTTATCCACTGTGCCACCTAGCTGCCCCGTGATTGCCATCTTGGAACTCACTTTTGGTCTGGACCTGCAGTGAGCACTCTTCTCATTAGGTAACATAGGGATTGAGGCCATGTGCTCACTCGTGCGCTCTCTCTCTCTCTCTCTCTCTCTCTCTCTCTCTCTCTCTCTCTCTCTCTCTCTCTCTGTCTTAGAAATATAGTGCTTGGGTGAGGGGGGAGGGAGATTGGCTTGGGTTAACTGTCACACGGTCAATGCTCTTCTAGGATTTAATGTACTTTAAGAATAAATGCTTACGGGGCAGCTAGGTGGCACAGTGGATAGAGCACTGGCCCTGGAGTCAGGAGGACCTGAGTTCAAATCCAGCCTCAGACACTTAACACTTACTAGCTGTGTGACCCTGGGCAAGTCACTTAACTCCAATTGCCTCACCCCCCCCAAAAAAAGAATAAATGCTTACTGCCAAAAAATGGGTACAATAGCCCATTAATTTATAAGTAGCAATATTTTAGAAACCCCAGCCCAGTTCCCCAATAATTTAGCCAGAAACAATTAGTTCCCTCAATAATTTATATAATACAGAAACACAGCTCACATTATCTCCTATACCAAAGTGAAGTTTGTGACTTGTTTGCATGTTTATGACCTCATTTCAATATCACTTTTCCCCTTGATTTTCATCCTACTTATCAAATAGTCATTTTAATGGCCCCTTGTTTCACAGTACTTTTTCATCTCCACCAGAAAGCACAAGTACATATAGTCAATTTTGTTCCCATTACTTCCTTCCTTTAATGGATTATTATAGACTGGATGCTCTTGACAGCATGTAAGTTATCCCTTTTTCATTTTTATTACACTTATCTTGCTGTCATGTTAATTGGCATTCTATTCTGGTGTCTTTCAAATATTTTCTAAGGGTTACTCCCTGCTTCAATTCTTCTGATAGAACTTGAGGCTACCTTTTGATCATGGTGTAACAGGTATTTTTAAAGAATCCCTTATGCTCCAATATGACTCTGTTAATTCCATTACCACCTGTAAAATGCTCTTTTGGTCTTCTGGGACTAGAGAATGACCATAAAAAGGCTGTACAAAATCAAGTTAAACTAAGCTCTTTGAAAGTCATGCAGCTCTCTTGGATGATAAATAGCCATCTCCACAGCTGTAATTTTTTTTAAAAATAAAGACCAGGATCATCATTATGCATCAGCTCAGGGATTCTTAACTTGGGGCCCACTGACCTATAAGTGGTGCATCGATAGATTTCAGGGGGTTTGTGACCTTGGGAATGGGATGGGGAAAAATGGGTGGGAAAAATTACTTGTTTATTTTTACTCTAATTGGTCCTATGTATTTTATTTTATGCATTTAAAGTATGACCCTTAGAAGGGATCCATAAGCTTTACTAGATATCCAAAGGGGTCCATGACAGAAAAAAAGCTTAATAACTCCTCCATCAGAAGCAGAAATTTTTAGAAAGATGGAAAAAAGTGCATTTCAAATTTGATGGGATCAAATGCTATTGTACTGCATGTAGACTCTGGATTCACTCTTTGAACCTCAGCTTTCATTATCATATTGAATCACCAGAGCTCAGTTTGTATACCACTTCCCTTGGGGTAATCTTGAGGGGTTGGAATGGTCCTTCTTGAACACTATAATTCATGAACTGTTATCTGGTATTTTCTTTCTCTTGTATTCTTCCTCCCCTACCCCATCTTCTCTAGTTAATATTTCCCTTTGTTTCCAGTTCTTTGCCATCACAAAAAAGTGCTGCTGTAAATATTTTGGTGTATATGGTTCCTTTTTTTTGTTCTCCTGGAAGTATGTTTCTACCAATAGAATCTTTGGGTCAAAGTACATAGACATTTTAATCACTTTCTTCATATAATTCCAAATTGCTTTCCAAAATGGTTGGACCAATTCATGGCTGTACCAGTAGGTAATTAGTGCTCTTGTCTTTCCATGACTCTTGCAATAGTTAAAATTACAATTCTTTGTCATCTTTATTAATTTTTCAGGTGATAGATAAAAACAGAATAGTTTTGATTTGTTTTTCCTTTATTAATAATTTGGAGAATTCTTTCATATGGTAGTCAATAGTTTGAAATTCTTGATTTGGGAATTATTTATTCATATCCTTTGCTTATCTATTGGGAAATGGCTTTGAGTTTTATGAATTTCAACTGGTTGCTTATATATCACATCTCTATTACATGCATGTATATCTTGTATATCAGACTCTCATTAAAACATTTGATACAGAGATTTCTCCCAGACAACTTCTCTTTGTGTCTTAGTTGCATTAATTTTGTTAGGGCAAAAGATTTTCAATTTCATGTAATTGAAATTATGTATTTCATATTTTAGAGTTTTCTCTATTCCTTTTTTTGGTTGAGAATTCACTATCATTCCTTACCCTCCATCCATCCATAGCTTTGAAAAGAAATTCATCTTGTTCTCTTCTAAATTTTCTTTTATGTTATGATCTTTAATATTTTAGGTCATATAGCTATTCTGAGTTTTTATGGTATGTGGTTTATAATATTGAACTAAATCTATTTTCTGCCTAAATACTTTCCAGTTTTTCTATCAACTATTGTCAAATAAGGAGTAATTTCTAAGGTAATTTATATTTAAGGATGTACTGAACATAGGGCTATTGAGTTGTCTGATTCATCTTTGTCTAGTCTGTTTCATTGCTTTACTTTTCTGAATTGTTTTGATGGTCATAACTGAATAATACATGTTGAGGTTTGGAAATTCCCCTCTTTCTTTTTAAAATTTAATTAAAAAAATTTTCAATTACATGCAATATTCTTTTTGAGTTCTAAATCTTCTCCCATTCTCCTTCCCTCCCCAATCCTGAAGCCAACAAGCAATCTGATATAGGTTATATATTACAATCATGTTAAACATTTCCACATTAGTCATTTTGTAAGAGAATAATCAGAAAAGGAAAAAAAAACATAAGAAAGAATAAACAACAACAAGAAAGCAACAAGAAAAGTGAAAATAGTATGCTTCAATCTGCATTCAGACTCCGTAGTTCTTTTTCTCAATGTGGAGAGCATTTTCCACCATAAGTCTTTTGGCATTGTCTTGGATTAGTAATTACTGAGGAGAGTTAAGTCTATTGTTATTGATCATCCCACAATGCTACTGATGCTGTGTACAGTGTTCTCTTGCTTCTGCTCATTTTACTCAGCGTCAATTCATGTAATTCTTTCCAGGTTTTTCTGAAATCTACCTACGTATTATTTCTTACAGCACATTAGTATTCCATTACATTCATATACCACAACTTGTTTAACCATTCCCCTATTGATGGGCATCCCCTCAATTTCTAATTCTTTCCCCCACAAAAAGAGCAGGTATTAATATTTTTACATGTGGGTACTTTTCCTTTTTTATGATCTTTTTGATATATAGACCTAGTAGTAGAATTGCTGGGTCAAAGGATATGTATAGTTTTATAGCCTTTTGGGCATGGTTCCAAATTGCTCTCCAGAATGGTTGGATCAGTTCACAGCACAGCTCCACCAACAGTTCATTAGTGTTCCAATTTTCCCATAACTTCTCCAACATTTATCATTTCCTTTCATCTTAGCCAATTGGATAGGTATGAGATGGTACCTTAGAGTAGTTTTGGGGCAGCTAGGTGGTGCAGTGGATAAAGCACGAGCTCTGCATTCGGGAGGACCTGAGTTCAAATCCGGAATCAGACTCTTGACACTTACTAGCTGTGTGACCCTGAGCTTGTCACTTAACCCTCATTGCCCCACACACACACACAAAAATTAGAGTAGTTTTAATTTGCATTTCTCCAATCAGTAGTGATTGAAAACATATTTTTCATATGGCAATAGCTTTGATTTCTTCATCTTAAAATTCCCTGTTTAGTTCACTATATATTTTAGATATGAAGCCTTTATCAGAAACATTGGCTACAAAAATTGTTTCCCAGCTTTTGGCTTGCCTTCTATTCTTATTGGCATTAGTTTTGTTTGTGCAAAACATTTTAATTAAATGTAGTCAAAATGATCTACTCTGCATTTCATAATGTTCTCTATCTCATCTTTGGTCATAAATCCTTCCCCTTTCCATAGATTTGACAAGAAAACTATTCCTTACTTTTTAATTTGCCTATGGTATCACCCTTAATGTCTAAATCATGTACTCATTTTGACTTTGGTGTATGGTATATAGTGTAAGTTGTTGGTCTATGCCTAGTTTCTGCCATACTATTTTCCAGTTTTCCCAGCAAACTTTTTGTCAAATAGTGAGTTCTTATCCTGGAGGCTATAATCTTTGGGTTTATCAAACAGGAGATTGCTATATTCATTTACTGCTGTGTTTTATGTGCCTAACCTATTCCACTGATCTACCTCTCTAATTATTAGCCAGTACCAAATAGTTTTGCTACTTTCTGCTTTATAATATATTTTTAGATCTGGTACAGCTAGGCCACATTCCTTTGAATTTTTTCCATGGATTCCCTTGATATTCTTAATGTTTTGTTCTTCCATATGAATTTTGTTATTATTTTTCTAGCTCTATGAAATAATTTTTTGTTAGTTTGGTGTAGCACTGAATAAATAAATTAATTTATGTAGGCTTGTAATTTTTATTATATTAGCATGGCTTGCCTATGAGGAATTTATATTTTTCCATTTGTTTAGATCTTATTTTATTTTAGTGAAAAGTGTTTTGTAATTGTGGACCTAAGTTCCTGGCTTTGCCTCTATTCTTTCTTAATGCCCACTTTTTCATTATTCCTCTTACATTATAGATCTTTTGTTCCTCCAAATGAAATTTATTCTTATTTTGTCTGGGTATGTAAAGCATTTCCTTGTTAGTTTCATTGCAATAACACCAATCTATCAATTAATTTTGCTATTAGTTTCAATAAAATTATATTGACATGGCCCACTCATGAATATAAAACTCACTCCCTGCCTATGATTTATCATATTTTTTTCTATAAGGAACATTTTGTATTGTATCTATATAGTTGTTACAAATACTTAACTCCTTTGCTCCTCTGATCTTTCAAAGATTACAGGCTCATAGCCATTTCCAAAAAACCTGGAAAGAATACTTTAAAAAGTATGAAAGAAAGAATGCAAAGAGTCCAACACAGAGGTACTATACATTGTCTTCATGGAGACTTATAACATTTCCCCTTTATTGCAGCCAGGAAAGAGAAACTTGAGTCTCTGAGATGAGCATGTATACAAAAGTGGGAAACTTTTGTATGCATGCTCATTTCCAATTCAGCAGCAGTCACTTTCTTCACTAAAGGTGAAGAAACAGTCTTAAAACACCTATGCATGCTCCATGGGGATTGATTAATACGTAACATGCTATATGTGCTCCTCATGGCTGGAATCTCATTGGCCAATATTTAGTATTTAATCTGCTTTGGTAGACTAGTTGTAATGTTTTGTGCATTTTGTGGTCATTTTGAATGGAATTTCTCTCTCTATTATTACTTGCTGAATTTTTATTGCTATATAAACATGCTCACTGCACTCTGTACCAGTTCATATAGATCTTCCTAGGTTTCTCTGAAATCATCCCTTTTGCCTTGTCTTATGGTACAATAACATTCCATTATGTTCACATACAATAACGTGCTCAGCTTTTCCCTAATCAATTTGCACCTCTTTCGTTTACATTTCTGTGCCACAACAAAAAGAGTTTCTATTAATATTTTTGTAAGGATGATATTTAATAAGAATTCAGGTAACATCTTATGCTTGGGTTCAAGAAACCAACTTCATAAGTAAAAGATGGGAGAGATGTAGCTACATATCAGTTTGTCTGAAAGATATCTGGGTATTTTAATGAACTCCAAGCTCAATATTAGTCAGTAGAATGATAAGGGAGCCAAGAAATTGTATTGTGATCTTCATTCTGATTGCTTCCTCTGGATGCTCTCCAGCTCATAAATGTTCTTTCTGAAATATGGTACCCAGCATTGAATACAACACTCCAAGTGTGATTTGTCAAGATTGGGTATTCTGTCTTAATGAAGCAGACTGTAACACCCATCTTTTGGATTGCTACATTATACTGTTGAATTATATTGATAGTCCATTACTCCTTTCCTAAATTATTTTCATATTTAGGTGGCATTTAATAAAAATATCATCTAATACATGTGAAGTTGAACATTTGAACTCAACTGTAACTCTACATTTATCACTATTAGATTTTATCCTATTAGATTCTATCTAGCTTTCTAGCTTGTCAAGACCTTTTATTATCCTGACTATCATTCAGTCTCATAGTTTTATTACCACCTGTAAAATCGATAAGTATTCTGTCTATGTCTTTACCTAAACCATTGATAAAAACACAGGCTAAAACATAAATCCCTATTACATTTTGGTAGACATCATCTTCCATGTTGACTTAAGAAAGTATGGGCTTCAGTAAAGGAAAGTGAATTTGGGAAGTGAACAGCTGCTTAAGAAGATGGTGTTTAAAGATGGGATTTGGCTATCTGCATTGAAGAGGAACAATATAGAAACTACAGACTCTTAGCCATGGGTGGGATGCACCTAATGAGTTCAGAAAAAATGTATTTCCTAGCAATCATTAGAATATGACTTTAAACTGAAATATGAAATAGAGGGAGAAAACTGCTCACATATATTTGTCAAAACAAACACCATAAAGAGGCAGTTAAAACTTGAGAAGGAAAATTCTGAAGTCTTTATAGGTTTTAAAGTTACAGACAAGGGGCAGCTAGATGGCGCAGTGGTTAAAGCGCCGGCCCTGGATTCAGGAGTACCTGAGTTCAAATCCGGCCTCAGACACTTGACACTTACTAGCTGTGTGACCCTGGGCAAGTCACTTAACCCCCATTGCCCTGCAAAACAAACAAACAAAAAAAAAGTTACAGACAAAAAGTTATAAGGAAGTGCTCAGCCTAAGAGTGAGGCTTCATTCTTCTCTGTTCCCTTCTAGTGATAGTAAGAGCTGCCCTTCCATTCTACCCACAATGAGGAAAAAGAGGGCATAGAAGACAGAAAAAACTACTTTCTATACTACTTATAATTCTATCTAACACACCAAGTGGTTTTCCTTCCTTTTACTATCCTTCCTTTTGGCATTACCCTGTGGCTGTTCTGTTCTTGTCCTTTCCCCTTAGGTATAAAACTAAAATGTGCAGAAGTTTGACATGTTTAAAAACTTCAGAGAGCTAGAGGAAATAAAGGAGCTCGTAGTTAAGATGACAGTAGAGTCCTTCAAATGAGCAACTCAAGTCCACTAAAATCATCTGTACCCATCATACACACCTCCAGAAAATGGAAAGAAAAAAATATAAACTGTAGACAAATTTCAAACCTGTGATTTAAGCAAATGAAGAGGCTATATACTGATTGCAGAGAAGTGAACATTTGAAAATTGCTAAGCCTAACTGAAAATGGCTGGACTGCCCTGTTAAGATATAGAGAAATCTTTCTTAGTGGGACTACCCATTTGTAAATGGACATTAAAAATACCAAGTTGTAGAGATGAAGGAACCCTTGAGACTTTCTAGTCCAGGGGTTCTTAACCTGGAGTCTATGAACTTAAAGAAACCTAATAACTGTAATTTGCTATAGGTGATTTCCTCTGTTTATCCTGTGTATTTCATTTTATGTTTTAAAAATCATTATCCTGAGAAAACCCAATAGGTTTCACTAGACTGCCAAAGGAAGGGTCCATGACCCTCAAAAGTTAAGGATCCAAGATAGAAAAAAGGTTAAGGATCCCTTGGTTTTAGCCCAACATTTTCATTTTATAAATGGGGGTGTCAGGATCTAAAGAAAAATGGACTTACTTATGCTGGGAAATAGGAATGGAATATGTCAGTCAATGAACATTTATTAAATGTTTACTGTGTTCCAGGCATTTTGCTAAGCACTGGACATACATAGAAAGGCGAAAGACTGTCTCTGCTCTCAAGCTCACAGTATAATAGGGGAGACAAGATGAAAATAACTATGTACAAACAAGATATATACAGGATAAATTGAAGATAATCAGTAAACAGAAGGGATAGGCATTTAGGGGCATCAGGGGAAGCTTCTTGTAGAAGATGGGATTTTAGGTGGGACTTGAAAGAAACCAGGGAGGCCCAGATATAGGGATTAGGAGAGAGAAGATTCAATTATCATCAGGGACTAGGTAAGAGCCCAGTTTCTAAAGACATGGTACAATTTCAGAGCAGAGCCAGCATGCATGCTGCCTAGGTCCTGAGCTTCCTTTTGTATCCATGTGTCATATTTCCCTGCTTAGGGTCTAGAACTTGGGGTGGGGCTATGTGGATGGGAGGTCCAGCTGTAGGTAGTGGAAGGATTTGTGTGATTCAATGGGGTAGCAAGTTTGTCATGGGTAGTTCCCAAAGATGGGTGGGTAGTTCTTAACATTTAGTTACCACATCAATGACTTATTACTTGTGATTATAGCACATACCTATATCAACTGAACTTGGGAGAAGGGGTAGAGTTTACCTATTTTTAGATTATAAAAGTGATTCTTCTTCAATGAATATTTTCTTCTGCTATGGTCAATATTGCAAATAATGAGAGAGGGAGGGATGAAGGAGAGAGAGAGAGAGAGAGAGAGAGAGAGAGAGAGAGAGAGAGAGAGAGAGAGAGAAATTATTTGATTTCTTATTTCTGATCCAACTATCTGATTTGAACTAAAACACTTGTTTTGCTTAGAAAACCCTTTTATCTTCTTTCTTTTATTCTCTAACATGAGAAATTCCTTCCTATTTCCTAGGGATGTTTCAAGGTTTGACATCCTGATATAGATGCCATTTTGAGCTTCTTGGAAGAAACCTAGGTTGAGACAGTCAATTTCTCTGAGCTGGGATTTTTTTTGGGAAAAGACAATCTTATCATTCTCTTGCAACACCCTTCTTGACTTTCTGAAGAATAAGAAATGTCAACAGAGTTTTCAAATGTAGGATTAAACAAGCTACAGGGCTCTCCCTAAACCCTTGAATGAGATGATGTAGGATAATTTAGTTGGTAATGAAATGACAAAGTAGAGAAACTGGCTGCCACCATTTGTAAATTAGTAAGCAAACTAAAAGCAATAAAAAGTTGATTACTCCTTTATCAGGCATTTGGTCATTCTGTGTGTGTGTGAGACCATTCATTTTTAAAAGCTTTAGCTTAGTTTTAATTATTTAACATCTAAGCTTCAGAATAATCACTAGTAGTAAATGTCCAGACCCCTAACATTCTCCGTGGTTGAATCTGTTGACATTCACTGGCATTCAATAAATCACTTCTCCCAAATGTCCTTGAAGGATCCAATCACTACATTCCTGCTAGAGTTTTCAGTAATGCCTCTATAAACAAAGAGAATGCTGTCAAAAACATCCCCCTTCCCTGACTGCTTCCAGAAGCAGAAATATTATAGGAGGCCTAAAGATGTTCCTAGACATGCAACCTTTCATTACCTTATCCCCTTGAAGCATTCATTCTTACCGGCTTTCTGAAGTGTGGGTATCCCTAACTTTTCTTGGGAAGTTCTCAAAATGACTGTATAAGAAAGGGCTTGCAAGATCTTAGCTATGCCAGCTTTCAAAGCTGAGTCTGGGAAGATTCAGAATTTTTACTCCAAATTGCTAGAATTGCATTGTGCATTTGCAGTGTCCTCTCTCTCAAACCTCTGTGGCTAATTTTGACCTATACACATGAAGGAAAGATATTTTATTTTGGGGGAAAATCTTAGGATTCTCTGGGTAAATTCTTCCTTTGATACTTGGTTGTATCTGTGATTCCATTGATGTGAGTACTCAAATGAGTAAACGTATGTAAGATGCTCTATAAACCTTAAACCCTTGCACAATTATTTTTATTTCTATATTATTTTTGTTGTTATTTCTTCTACTTCCCAGCCATTTTCTTACTATGTAGTCGGCTATGCAGCTATCATCAGATAAGGATCTATTGGATCTTTGAACTCTGTCCTTGAGTCCCCCAACACTGACTTGTAATCTGGCTTATCTTATTTTTCTAGGGACAAGGCCTTTGTGCCATTTTGGCTCACCATGGGATCCCCCATATTTAGTTTTCAGTACTCCTTTATGTATTATTTACCCCTTAGAGGGTAACTTCCTAAGGAGTAGTGATTTTATTGCCTCTTTTTATTTGTATTGCTAGGGCTTAGCACTGTGCCTGGCACATAGTAAGTAAGCATTTAATAATTATTATATCATCTTTCTATCATCAATCAATACAATCAATAAATAACCTTTTCATTAAGCACCTACTATAAGCCAGGCACTGTATTAAGTGCTGGGCATACAAAAGATAGTATTCACCCTCAAGGAACTTACAATTTAATGGGGGAGACAACATGCAAATAAATATATATGAAACAAGTTATATACAGGATAAATAGGAAATAATTAACAGAGGAAAGGCATTAGAATTAAGAGGTACTGGGGAAGGCTTCCTGTAGGAGGTGGGATTTTAGTTGGGTCTTAACGGAAGTCAAGGAAATCAGTATTTAGAGCAGAGGAGGGAAGTCATTTCAGGCATGGGAGACAGCCAGAGGCATTGCCCAGAGCTGAAAGTTGGAGTGTAGTATAGAAAATAACCTTGTTGTTCCATCTGAAAATCCCCAACAAAGGGTCCCCCAAGAGTGCTGGAGGCTTTCTTCGTGATCTGTTGAGGTTATATAGATAACATTAGATGGACTGTCCACCAGTTATTGCCTCTTCAACCTCTGTGACTAGTCTACTTTTCCAGCTATACATTTCTCTCCTACTATTGTTTCCATCACTTCTCTTTAGTTCCTCACTGATAAATTGCTGCAGCCTGTCCTCATCTGTGCACATCTCCATTGACCATATGTCCACCATTAACTTGAACTCTTTGGAGACTATGATATTTCATGAATTAGCCATATAGCATCATGAGGAGACTATTTTTAAAAGCTAGGCCTTTGTTTCACGTATAATATTGGGATCATTAAAAGTAATGCCAAATTTCCCAGAGTCAGTCCAGTTCTACTTCACTCTATTCCATTCTGGGCCAAGCTCATTGCCCATCTGCAGCTCCTATCTGGATATATCTGATGGTTGAGCTCAGTGAGCTATCCATGCACTTGCATAATGTCTGCATATAGTAATCTTTATTTTTCCTGTGTAAATAAGCTGGATTCTTTTGAGGGATTTTGGATCTCCTTTAGTTAGTCAGTCAACAAATATTTTTGAGCACTTAAAATATACTAGGCAATGTACTGTTCTGAGTGCTGTGGACATAATGAACTCACATTCTAATGGGAGAGGCAACATATAAATGACTAGGATATACAAGCTATATCTCAGAGGGGAAAGTTGGAGGGAATGGAAAAATCCTTCTGCAAAAGGGGGAATTTTAGACAAAGAAATCCAGGAAAACTAAGATACAGATATAAGGAGGGAAAGCATTCCAAACATAGGAAATAGCCATTGCAAAGGCATGGATTCAAGAGATGGAGTATCATGTGTGAGGGATAGCTAATAGGGCAATGTAACTATCAAAGAATTCATAGGAGGAAATAAATACTGGAAAGGTAAAATCAGATTATAAAGGATTTTGAATGTCAAATAGAGAACTCAATATTTGATCCTAGAGGTAAAATGGAGACAGTGGAGTTTTTTGGGTAGGTGGATGCCTGGTCTGGATTGATGCGGGGCCTTTACCAGGTTAGTAGTCATATGACTGGAAAGAAGGGGACATATATGACAGATATTATAAATGTAAAAATGGTAAGATCTGACAGTGGTTTAGAAAGTGGGACAAGTGAAACTGAGGAGTTGTGGATAATACACTGGGGTTGCAAATCTGGGTAACTGGGAGGATGGTGGTGTCCTCTACAGTAATCAGGAAATTTGGAAGAAGGGAAGGCCTTAGGGGCAAGACAATAAATTCTGTTTTGGATGCATTGACTTTGAGTTGCTTCTGGGATGACCAGTTCAAGATGTCTAAAAGACAGTAGGTGATGTGCGACTGCATTTCAGAAGAGATAAAGGATGGGAATATATAGATCTGGAAATCACCTGCTCAGAGATGATAGTTGAATTTATAGAAGCTATTGAGATCACTAAGTGGGATGATACTAGATGCTTTACAATTGAAGTAAAACAACTGAGGCTATCTATTCAAAATATTCAGGAAATACACTCTCATGAATAGCTGAGTTTTTAGAATAAATGAGGACATTGAAGCCTATCAAGGTCAATGCCCAAACCAAAGTCTGACAAATTAGTTCCAGAACCCTCAAATGGAATACTTGTAAGCAACCACTTAGACCTAAGAGAATCTTTGTGTGTGTGCTATATTATGGTACAGCCTTGATATATTGCCATTTATGTTCAGAAATAATGCTAATCTCCCACTGTCAAAGTATTCACTTTGAGATTTTTTTTCTTTCTGCTTAGTAGTGGTGACAGTTTTTTTTTTTTTTCAGAAAAAATGTCCATACTTCCAGTAGCTAGATGACAATAAAATTTTTTATTCAATTAACTAGGTGATATGAAGGAATGAGTAACTTTAAAAAATTAATGGACTTAGTAGACTGCTTTTGGTAATGAGATGACGTGCATCATCATAGCTGACAGGGTTTTCAATTTTATAAATATTTTTAGGCACCTACTATGTGTCAGGCACTGTGCTAAGCACTGATGATATAAATAATAAAAAGAATACTGTCCTTGCCCTCAAGGAGTTTACAGTCTAATGGGGAAGACAACACAGTAAAAGAAGCTGGAAAGTGTGAGGTAGGGGGCACACCAAGGCATACCCAACATGATATTCCCTGAAATCCAAACCAAGGAGACTTGCTGATGGAGGGTGGAGAGTTAGCTGGAAAGTTCAGATACCAGGGCTTTATAAAAGAAAGCTTTGGGAGGATTGTAGTGCTCCAGGCTTCAGACATTCCATCAGAAGGGAAAATATATAGGGTATGGATATGGATATGGCCACAGGCATGGACATGGGTATGGCCATGGGTATGGACATGTGTATGGACATGGATGTGGACATGGATATGGACATGGATATGAACACGGGTATGGACACGGGCATGGACATGGGTATGGACATGAGTATGGACACAGATTGGATATAGATTAGATATAAATATAGATAGCCATTGAAAACTAGTGCTGTTTTCATATCAAGAAAACAATTCTAAGGGAAATTTATTGCATAAGCTAGTTTGTTGTACCTTAAATTGTTTCCTGGTAATGTCAGAAATTACTGTAGTTAGGCCCAAGAAGAGCAGATTAATATAACAAAAATGACTTAACAAAAGAGGTTTTCCTGAGTGAGGGGAGAAATAGGCATCCTAGACATTTAAGTGAAGAAAATTCTGTTAATGGAAAAGGGAGATCTGAGCTTCCTTATTTTCAAAACCATTCCCTTCTCTTATAGTAACTATTGAAGGAGTTACAAAAAATGAGTGGAGAGTGGGTAGCACTTTTAGAAAGAGTGTAAAGTCTGCAAAAAACTCCAGACCCATGGAATACTTCTTCTGCCTTCCATTCCAATTCACAGAAAGTTCTCTTGGGCTACTTCTTGTACCCTAGGAAAAGACAACAGCAGTAAAGAATGCTTACCTCTCTGGAAGCTTTCCTCAATTTTCTCTTCCTTTGTGGAACTCTGCCAAGATAATGGAACTCAGGGGTTCACCTGGAGATTGATCTGGGCTGATTGAGTTGGGGAAGAGCGATGACTGACATGGTAGATTGTAAGCCAGTCTGGCTGGTACTTAAGGGTATTTAATGAATTTGAATGACACTAGTCAATCAGTTTGAGGAACCTCCCACTTCTGGGAGGGGAGCAGGAAGCAGGAAGCAGATGCTGTGGGAGGGTTCTTCCTCTTTGGCCGTGAGACATCTTCATGGTGGCAGAGAACTTCAGAAGTGGGAGATTAGGAAGGCTAGGATTGCTAGGTTATAGGAAATCTGTTCTCAATCTTTTTCTTTCTTTTACTATTTTTCAATAAACCCTTAAAAAAACTAAACTCAGTGATTTTAGTCAGTTTTGCCCCAAAACTGGGGGGACAGATTAGAACCTACATTTAGAATCTTAAATTACACAGAACAGATCCTCATTGTGGCATCACCTGATTTAAACATTGTAGATAGGGGCAGCTAGGTGGCAGTGGATAGAGCACCGGCCCTGGAGTCAGGAGTACCTGAGTTCAAATCCGGCCTCAGACACTTAACACACACTTACTAGCTGTGTGACCCTGGGCAAGTCACTTAACCCCAATTGCCTCACTAAAAAAACAAAAAAACAAAAAACAAAACCCAAAAAACCCCAAAAAACATTGTAGATAAAACTATGCCTCCTGAAATACTACAGCAAATAGCTTGATAGGAAAATTTTGGCTACAGTTAGTTCTATTCCCCTACTGCATCATACTGTTACATCTGAGTTAATGCTCCACATCCCAATAATTAACCTGGGGTAGGGCTAGAGAATAATGTTACAAATGGCCCATGGGGGCATCCAAGGAACAGGTGGAGGGAAACTAATGAAACAGACTGACCCAACCATTCAAATGGAAGACGCCAGAACTGGGGAAGGGATTTAGTTGGCTGAGGCAACAACCTTTCATTATGACCCTACTATGTTCCAGACACTGCTGAGCATTAAAGATTCAAAGAGGGGCAGTTAGGTGGTGTAGTGGATAGAGCACTAGCCCTGGATTCAGGAGGACCTGAGTTCAAATCTGGCCTCAGACACTTGACACTTACTAGCTGTGTGACCCTGGGCAAGTCACTTAACACTCATTGCCCCGCCAAAACAAACAAACAAAAGATTCAAAGAAAAGAAAAACTATTTTTTCCTCCCAAGAACCTCTTAGTTTAATGGGGGAGGCAACAGACAAACAACTGTGTACAAGTAAGATCTATTCAGGATGCATTGGAGATAATCAAGAGAGGGAAGGCACTAAAATTATGTAGGAGGTAGAATTTTAGCTGGTAGACAATGGAGACTATGTTGTGATTAGAAAGGAGAGAATTTCATGAGGCTAGACAGTAGAAATGCTGAGAGTCAGATGAATCATCTTGTGAGATGAGTGCCAAGGAGGTCAGCATTACTAGATCAAAGAGTGGGGATGGGGTAGAGAAAGGTAGCTTTGCTCATAGTCACTGAGGTACTGAATTCATTAGATCACTATGAACTCTCATTTTTTTTTTTTTTTGCGGGGCAATGGGGGTTAAGTGACTTGCCCAGGGTCACACAGCTAGTAAGTGTCAAATGTCTGAGGCTGGATTTGAACCCAGGTACTCCTGAATCCAGGGCCTGTGCTTTATCCACTGCGCCACCTAGCCACCCCCTCTCATTGTTTTTTAACAATGTCAGCAAAGAATCAACAGACTTGCTGATGTCCTTGAAGATTCTGTTTTAAATCTGTGGGTCCAAGAAATCTAAGAAGTGCTCATCTAATGTGCCTACATCCATTAGTTCATTGAAAAGATGACCTTTCCCAGAGGATTCAGCTGAGAACATCAGTGACCCCATTTCTGTGGTTCCTGAAGAATGTCTATTGATCTTCCTTACCAGAGCCTCTCTGCAAATGAAGGCAACACCATCCATTGATTCTTACAAGGCGTGACAACAGTCAAGTATGGGAAAAACCAAACCCTCTGGCTTTCAGTGGATACTGCTGAATTGACTGAGGGAAGGAGGAGAACCTCTTTTTAAAAATGAAATTATAGAGTTGTAAAATGTACAAGATGTTTCCTCCATGATGGATGAACAAAATTCAGCTTTTACCTTGTAGAGAACATCTATTAGAATTTATTGGGTTGCTTCCTTTCACCAGGGAATACCATACATAAAAGTAAAAAGGATGCTAAAGATTATCAGACTAGGTGCTTTTAGTTGATGGAGTTTTGGGAGAAGGGAGTGAATACAGGAAGTTCTCTGGGCTTGTACAGCATATGAGAATGAAATTGTTCTAGGAAACATTTTAAATGAGTAAATATGTGTTTGTTTTATTGGTTAGAGGAGTTCTTGTTTGGCTTAGGGATATTTTGTTAGTAAAGCAGCTAATTAAGAAAATAATTAAATACAACAGTAAGAGCAACAGATCCATCTTCAATATACAGAACAGAAGTTCCAAAGTGTCACAGAAACAAGCACAATAATTTACTTATTGTACCATTAAATTTAATGTACATTTTTTGTTTTGGGTTTATCAATAGATAAAGATTCAAAATTTAAAGAGATGAGTAGAATGATTTATAATCTCATTTCTTTTGTTTTCTTACAATCTACTTTATGTACTTGATGCTTGTAATTGTGAATGGAAGTTAAAATATAATTTATGAACTCCCTCAATCTGTTAATTAGTGCTAATTAAGTTAGTTAGAATGATTTGTCTGCATTGGATTTATAATTTATGCCATTGTCCTGAAAATGGTCTGACGTGCCTGTCTAGATTGATAGCAAGGACACACACACACACACACAGATGCAGATGTCAAAGAATTCATTTGACAGAATTAGCTGGTAAATTTAGTCAAAATGATTGCTCTATTAGCTAAGCATAAGCACTGCCTCAAGCTAACATGATGCCAAACCTGCCAACTGGTTTAATCACTAATTCACTTAAAAAAAGTCAAACTCATTGTTTGACATCTTGAATGTAACCTTTGCCTCAGGCTCTCTCCTGACAGGAAGGAGCAATATTCATTTCGGTGATTTTTGCCATCTCTGGCTCACTTGTCCCAATCTGGAGAGAATCTTAGAATTTCAGGATCTGAGATTTTTCCCAATGGTAGTGGCAGCTCCCCTTTCAAACACTTAGACCCACAAGTCATTGAACACAAGACAGATTTTCTTTATGCATCAAAAGGCACAGAAAGAACTTACACCTAATTCCCAAGAAGTCCTCTTTCAGTACCTTCCCTTCCCTATACCTCAGAGACCTGTACAGTCCTTGTGACTAACAGAACCATGCTGAATGGAAGAGGAAAGTCAGTGTTTTCTCCCCATTACTCATTTAACTTCACCCCCAGAAGGTATCCATTGCTCTCTTGTCCCTGGAGAGTAAAAGAGGCCATAATGATTCCCATTTGAAACTTTTTTTGCTTTTTCATATCTCACTCTATCCACAAAGGTTTTTTCCTTCTTTTTTAAATAATGTGGCCATGGTAACTTTCTTACTTATCCTCTCTGATCAAGGCCCAACTTCCTACTCCTGTCTAGTAGTAGGGTCAGTTTATTTTTCCATCTCCATCAGCATCTGGGCAGGGTACCTGCCACTTGTTTAGTAAAATGTCAGGTTTTTTTGAAGGTTTGAAAAGGGATTCCTCTTTTCTTTTGCCCTTCTGTCTTCCACTTTCCTGTGGTGCAGCTGGCTGGGGTTATACAAATTGCCCTAGAGACTATGTATAGAAGAAATGAGATAGGAAGGAGCAACAGACTGATGTTCCCAGAACCAGCTTCTGTGAGACAGAGGGAAAAGGGCAACCCTACTCTGATTGATAGTGAAGATTCACATCTCCACTACCTATAGGGGAAAAAACCCAATGACAGATTGTTTTTTTTTTTCTTTTCTTTTCTTTTTTTTTTTTTTTGTGAGGCAACTGGGGCTAAGTGACTTGCCCAGGGTCACACAGCTAGTTAAGTGGCAAGTGTCTGAGGCCAGATTTGAACTCAAGTCCTCCTGACTCCAGGGCCGGTGCTCTATCCACTGTATCACCTAGCTGCCCCAACAGATTGTATTTTTAAAATTATTTTTCAGTTAGTTGTTACTAGATAGAGCCAGGGAATAGAGAAAGAAAAAACAGTAGGCAAGGATCTAATGCTAGGAAGGGGGAGTTCTAATTAATTAGTTTCATTAATGTCAGATCAGTATTGAAGACAAGATAGAGCTAAGTTGACTGACTTAGATGAGATTCTCCTTATTGGGTTCCACTGTCAATCTTCAATTGGAACTTTGTCGTTTGTTGAAAGACTATTTCGAATATGAAGTCATTCTAGCTCTTTAATGGAATTGTCAATGTGTGGTTGACTCCTTGGAGAGAGATAACCACCAGACAATTGCAAAGATACAATGCTGTTGCCGGGTGTTCTCTTGGTACACATTAGTATGCTTAAAACTTAGGGGGATTTGGAGAGATACCCAGAAGGGCTTAAAAATTGTTTTAGCAAGCAATTACTTATTTTTTGTTTGTTTGTTTTGTTTTTGTGAGGCAATTGGGGTTAAATGACTTGCCCAGGGTCACACAGCTAGTAAGTGTCAAGTGTTTGAGGCAGGATTTGAACTCAGATTCTCCTGAATCCAGGGCTGGTGCTCTATCCACTG
Organism: Dromiciops gliroides; assembly: GCF_019393635.1. Taxonomy (NCBI): domain Eukaryota; kingdom Metazoa; phylum Chordata; class Mammalia; order Microbiotheria; family Microbiotheriidae; genus Dromiciops; species Dromiciops gliroides. Next base: position 135,666,707 of record NC_057864.1, read on the forward strand.
CGCCATCTAGCTGCCCCCCAAGCAATTACTTATTTAGAATACTGACTATAATGTATGGTGTGTTAAGAGAATGATCATGGACCTGATTAGAAAAGAATATTCAAAAGTTTTCTCCTAATATGTTCAATAGTTTATATTAAGTGAAATTTAGACAATTAGGATCTTCAATTAACCAGATTTAAAAAATTTTTTGTTTGGCAGCTAGGTGGCATGATGGGTAAGAGTGATAGTCAAGAAGACCTGGATTTGAATTCCTCCTCTTTTTCCTTTTTCTTCTTCTTCCTTGTTCTCTTCCAATGATCAGAGAATGTCCAGGAATCAATATGGATTCAGTCTCATCTCCTAAATTGTATAAATTTATTGGGTTTATAATATGATCTGATATTCAGAATGATGGCCCTAAAGTAGATAAATGGAGTCATCGAAGGGAATTATATTTTCTATGTTGTGCTTACAGAGAAAGGAATGAAAATACATTAAAAACATTTACAAAAACAGAAGTTTGAACACTCCAAATTAATTAAAAAAAATTCAATTGACTACAACACATCACTTTCCAAGTATTCTAAATAATCAGAGTTTTAATTGTATTAAGCATAAGGTTAGAGGGGAGCTGGGAGATGGGTTTGAATAGTGTTTGGATGCAAAGAAAGCATTTAACTAGAGAGGGGATCATTTAAGAAAAGTCTACTATATGCCATGTGATAATGCTCTGAGAATGTTCTAAATGATAACACCATAGTGTGCTAATAAAAGACCCTGGTTCTTTGGCTATATCTTCATGGTTAACATTAATGTCCATAGATCTGGAGTTGAAAGGAACTTTGGGGATCATCTATCCCTAAGCTTCTTAAACTGTGGGTTGTGACCCCATTTGGGGTCATGTGACTAATGTGGGGGTCATGAAAAATTTGACAACAGTAAAAGGTTATGTATACTTATTTTATATACCTATACACCAGGGGTGTGTAAAAATTTCTAGGGTTAAAAGGGGTCATGAGTGGAAAAAGTTTAAGAAGCCTAATCTAGTTCAATCCCTTAATTTTCCAGATGAGGAAACTGAAGTGCAGACAAGTTGTGACTTGTCCAAAGTCACAAAGATAGTAACTAGAAGAGCTGAAATTCAAACTTAGATCCCCATCTGGCACTTTTCCAACTACAGGGTAAGTCAAAAGTCATGATATTTTAATAATTTTTGAAAATGATTTTTCTTTATTTTTTACCATTTATGAGATTTGATTTTACTTGTAATGTAAATTCCTTTCCTATTTCTACTGTATATTATGCTGATATTGTAAATTAAAAGCAAAAAAGAAAGGAGTTATTAAATATTTGTGACTTTTGGCCCACCCTGTGTGTCATGATATTTGCCAATAGCAAATATTTATTAAATCCTTATCAAGGGCTGGGCACTCTGTGATGCCCATTGACATGATAAATTTCACCAGTGAACTAGTAGTTTGGTCAATACCAGTGGTGTCAAATTCAAATGGAATGCTGTAGCTAAACTATAATTAAGGATCCATGAGGAGCACATATTTGACTTAGAAAACCACATACTGACATTATGTATGTTCTGTTGTATTTTTATTTATTTAAGTATATGTGTCCCAATCTCATTTTAATCTGGTTCATGTGTTTGATACCTCTGGTCTAGACACAGACAAATTATCAGTATGCTGGCTTTTTTGGTTTTAAATAAGAGGCAAATGAGTGGCACAGAAAAGAGAGTGCTAAGCCTAGAGTCAGAAAGACCTGAGTTCATATACAGCCTCAGACATTTATTAGATATATGACCCTTGGCAAGTTACTTAATCTCTATTTGCCTCAGTTTCTTTGACTGAAATAGAGATAATAATAGCATCTACCTCAGGAATGTTGTGGTGGTCAAATGAGATAATATATGTTCACAGCTTTGCACAGAGCATGGTATATAGTAGATACTATATAAATGCCTATACCCTTTCATTTATATTTAATTGACTGGATGTTTTGATGTTATGTAGACATCATGTTCTCTATCCAGCATGTGTGTGTGTATGTATGTGTGTGTGTGTGTGTGTGTGTGTATATATATATATGTGTATATATATATATATATATACTTACACACATATGTGTATATATTTAATCTGTCAACAAACATTTATTAAGCTCCTACTATCTGCAAGACACTGCACTAGATACTGGGAATACACAGGCAAAGATGAATTATTCCCTACCTTCAAGGAATTTGCATACTATCACCTTATATTCTTGTGCCTCAGAGTTGTGAGGGTGGCATCTCCTGGTTTTAATGCCTGGCTGATACCATACATTTTCCTGAATGAGTACTCTCAGGAGAGAACCACCCTCATCCTGGTCTCCAGCCCAAAAAACCAACAGAAGGGGCTTTCAGATGCCAGGCACTATAATGAACTCCAGTGTGCCCATTATAGATACTTAAGTGGTAGCATGCCCAAGATAGAGGATCAGGTGTGTTTAGAGCTTAGTGTGGAATAATTTACAGACCAGCTAATATATCTCATGCTTTGGAGACTGAAGTTAGCATGGTTACCCAATTTCTGAAATCACTTATTGTCAGTTTTCCCCAAGCATGTATTAGCTTAGGAGCCAACTCTGTGTGTGTGTGTGTGTGTGTGTGTGTTCATTTTATTAAAACTGCAAGGGAAAGCTCATTTGTCCTTGACTAGGATTTTATTACAAGCAAGGTAATGAGATTGTCTCATATAATGTTCTGGTCAGAATATAATCCTTCTAATATTTTAAATAAGGAGTAAGACCAGCAAGAGTAGGCAGGAAAAGCTTATTGCTGTGGAGTCAGTATTTGTAATGTTATTCTTTTTGGGAAAGATGCAACAGGCATAAAGGACATAAGCAGCTCTTCTTTTGAGAATTTCCATGATGTTTACAGGCATTACCTCTGTATCTTTGAAAATCCCACTTTGAGAGAATCATGATGGGCAGGAAGATGGGAAAAAATGGGGCTACCCAACCAAGCAAGTGTTATTGATGGACAACCTGTCAATTTTGCCTAAGATCTTTTAGGTGCTCAATAAATACTTGTTGAACAAACAAACAAAAAATGTGAATGAATTGTTTTACCTAATATAGATAGAAAAATTTGAATTTAGCAAAAATGGCTCAAGGGGCCCTGTGGGTAATTGGTTTGAAATTCTGGTAGTGTTTGGAGGGGAACTATGCTGCCCCCATGCCTGGAGTGCTCTGCATCCTCCACTGGCTTTCTTTAAGTTCCAGCTAAAATCCCACCTTTTTGTTTTTTCCAAAAATTTTATATATGTTTTCCAGTTACACGTAAAAACAATTTTTAACAGTTTTTAAAAATTTCAAGTTCCAAATGCTCTCTTTCCCTTCCTTAAGAAAGCAAGGAATTGATATAGGTTATACATGGACAGTTATGCAAAAAATACTTCTATAATTGTAACGTAAAAGAAATCAGACAAAAATACTGACTATAAGTTCTTTGTCTGGAGATGGATAGTATTTTTTATCAGAAGTCCCTTGAAATTGTCTTGGATCATTGTATTTCTGAGAAGAGCTAAGTCATTATAGCTGATCATGGTACAATATTGGTGTTACTGCATACAATATTCTCCTGGTTCTTCTCACTTCACTTTGTATCACATAAGTTCACATAATCATTTCCAGGTTTTTCTGAAAGCATCCTGCTTATCATTTATTATAGCACAATATTATTCCATTACAATTGTTTGCCACAATTTGTTCAGACATTCCCCAACTGATGAACATTCCCTCAATTTCTATGTATTTGCCACCACAAAAAGAGCTGCTATAAGTATTTTTGTAAATATAGATCCTTTTCCTTTTTCTTTGTTCTCTTTGGGATACAGACCTTGTAGTGGCATTGTTCTGTCAAAAGGTATGCACAGTAAAATCCCACTTTCTACAAGAAACTTTCCCTAACCCTTCTCAATTCTAGTGTTTCCTCTGCTAGTTAGTTCCTAGTTATCCTGTAGTACTTTGCCTTGTATATATTTGTTTGCATGTTGTCACAATAATGTAAAATTCTTGAGGTCAGGGACTGTCTTTTTCCTCTTTTTGTATTCTTAGTACTTAGCACTGTGCGAGGCACACAGTAGGTACTTAATAAATATATGTTGGTTGATAGCCTGGGACAGTGGAAATAATACTGAAATTAGAGTCAGAGGATCTGGTTTCCAGTCCTGATTTTGCTACTTATTAGCTGTGTGACCTTGAGCAAGTCACTGAACTTCTCTAATATTTAATTGCTAAATGTGTGGGCAGGGAATTGCAATATAGGATATCTTCGTGTTTTTGGTTGTTGTTGTTGTTGTTTGTTTGTTTTTGTTTTTAGTGAGGCAATTGGGGTTAAGTGACTTGCCCAGGGTCACACAGCTAGTAAGTGTTAAGTGTCTGAGGCCAGATTTGAACTCAGGTACTCCTGACTCCAGGGCCAGTGCTCTATCCACTGCACCACCTAGCTGCCCCTGCACCACCTAGCTGCCCCAATATAGGATATCTTAAATCCCTTTCAGCTCTAAATTTATCATCCTATTATCCTTTTTCCCCCTCACCTACATGAACTGAAATACTCACTCAACCTGGACACATAAAAAAGGCAAAATGTGGTATTTTAAAAATCTTTTGAAATTCTTCATTATTTTTCATTTGGTAGTGGGGTAGGCCCTAAAGCCGATTAAAAAATATTGAAATGTACCCACACTTTCTTTAAAGTTAAAAAGTTAGATACAATGGAACAATAACTTCTTCCTTAGCAGCTCCTTTGCATTTATGTTACTTGGTTTTATGAGATCTTGCTCCCTTCTGTTGTTGTTCAGTCATGTCTGACTCTGTAACCCCATTTGGGGTTTTCTTTTCTTTCTTTTTTTTTTTTTAGTGAGGCAATTGGGGTTAAGTGACTTGCCCAGGGTCACACAGCTAGTAAGTGTTAAGTGTCTGAGGCCAGATTTGAACTCAGGTACTCCTGACTCCAGGGCTGGTGCTTTATCCACTGTGCCACCTAGCTGCCCCTGGGGTTTTCTTGGCAAAGATCCTGGAGTGTTTTCTATCTCCTTTTCTAGCTCATTTTATAAATGAGGAAACTGAAGCAAACAGGGTTAAGTGACTTGCCTAGGGTCATACAGTGTCTGAGGTCAGATTTGAACTTGGGAAGTTGACTCTTCTTGACTCCAGGCCTGGTACTCTATTCACTATTGCACCTAGCTGCCCCACTCTCTCCTTTATACTTATAATTTAATGGAGAAGGTGAGTGGTTGAATAAGACCTATAATATCCAAAGAAACAAAGCTGTAATGGTGGAATGTGCATTACATATGACACTGCACTAAGCATTATGGATTAAAAGATGAAATATAGTACAATATCTATGGGCAGGAAACTTGTAATCTCTTAGAGTTGATTTTTTTGAGGGGGAAGAATGCCCTTAAAGTGTTCATTGAAATCACCCCCCCTGAGGCTGGCTACTAGTCTACCTGCTGGTATTATAAACTCTGGCTGGGAGATTTCATTTATAAAGGCAATTAGAGTTAGAAATCTCTAGAGAAGCTTCTGGGAGTCATGGGTCCTTTGGACCTAGGACTGCTTGAAAGGTCATAGAGTAGATATTAGAAAACCCTAATCATGTAAATGAGCATACCAGATACTACACCTCTGTCCTACACAAAGAACAGTGAGAAATAATGAAAGGAAGTTTCTAGCAAAGAGGCTTCTGAGGTAGAAATGATGTGAAACTTGGGGGCACAGTGCTCATGATAGAGAAGGAAATAAAAACCAGGCATCATGTGTAATGCACTCTAGATTTGGAAGAGCATTTTTCAGATGGTTTAGCGAAAGGAGAGGTCAGAGACCAGAGTTTACTACTCTGTGAAAAAAGTCAACCCAGGAAGAATGGGAAACTCTTAATGATCAACTTCTGAAGACATTAACTCCTACCCTCCAGTCCCTTCCTTGCCCTTATCACTCCTTATCTTGTATTATATACCTTTATCTTGACCTAGGATCACAGATTGAGAGGTACAAAGGACCTTAGACATTATAAAGTCCAGCTCCCTCATTTTCAAATGAGAAAACTGAGACATAGAGAGGTTGAATTGCTTACCCAGAGTCACACAGATAGTAAATACCTAAGAGCAGGATTTGAACTTAGTTCTTCTTGATTCCAGGTCCAATACCTTTTACCTTGCTGCCTCTCAATGTCATAACTACCATAACCGTTTGTTTGTATGCTGACCATCTAGCAGAGCTATCTTAACAGATAGCAGGTAATTAAGAAGAATATTTTGAACTGAACTAAAATAAAGGGATGTATTCTGAATGTTTAGAAAGGGAAACAGTGATCAGTAAAAGCCAACATAACTTCATCAAGGATAGTTCATGCCAAACTAATCTCATCTCTTTTTTTTTTTTTTGACAAGGTGACTACACTGGGAGTTCCCTATATAAATTAAACTACAAGTTTGCTAACAAAACAAAACAGAAAGCTCAAATAACTACATTTGTAGGTCAGTAGAATGCCTAGATTTCAGCAAAGCATTTGATGGCCTCCACATGATAGCCTTGGACAAGACAGTACAGTTAAACGGATTTGGAATTTGTTGAATAAATTTTAATTCTCCTGGGGTAATCAATGTTAAGTTGCAGGGTCTTTAATGTAGTACTTTAGCATTTTTATTTAATGAAAACATCGAAGGCCCATTTGCCAAATTTTCAGGTAGCAGAAAGCTTAAAAGGATGACTAACAAGCTAGATGACAGAATTCCAAAAGATCTCTACAGGCTAGAACAATTGCCCAAACCTAATAAGATTACATTTAATTCCCTGTGAGGGAATTGAGGTTTTCCAGATGTTTATGTTTGTAAATGTCAATGTAACAATTGCCGCAAGCTCCAGAACATTGCAGAGCCTCCTGAAAGAGATCTATAATCATTTAAAAGAGTTTGGCCTGATTGTTCACACAAGGAAGACCAAGTGGATGAAGAATAGCTACTGCCCAGATTACAAAATGCAATTTGATGCTTAGCCTAATACAACTTGTCTATCGGTATGTATATTTGGGACAAAGAGTACAGATAAATAACAAGTTTGGCCTGGAGTTGGAAAGTGGGCTAGATTGCCTTAAAAAATTGCAAAACTCTTTTAATAAGTCTAAATTTTCCATGAAAGCAAATTTTTTTTTTGTTTTGTTTTTTTGGTTGGGGAAATGGGGGTTAAGTGACTTGCCCAGGGTCACACAGCTAGTAAGTGTCAAATGTCTGAGGCTGGATTTGAACTCAGGTACTCCTGAATCCAGGGCCGGTGCTTTATCCACTGCGCCACCTAGCCGTCCCCCATGAAAGCAAATTAAAAAAAAAATATCAACATCACTCTAGTGTTCTGTATGACATTAAGAGCTGGAATATAGCAGTCTCTGAAGAATTAATAATCAACGTAACACAGAGAGGGCAATGGAGAGATGTATGGTTGGTGTGAACAGCTTGTAGCATATAGCCACTGAAGATCTTCAAAGAAGATGTAAAAGGTGCTATTGACAAATTCAATGATTGGAATGGAAAAAGGACTCATGATATGGTGAAGGTGAGGGATGACAGGTGAATAGCCAGACTACTCTACTGATTAAACTCAAGGAAAGGTCACTAGAACATTGGGTGGAACTCCCACAATGTAGTTATGGTAGAACATCAATGAAAGTTAAAAAGGGTGGGCAGGCATTGATGGGTTGTAATATATGTTTCTGGGAGGTTCTGGAAGGAACTGCCTAATTGATGTGGTCACAAATTAACAGTATTTACATTTATTAAATACATGTATTGAGTAAATACAAATATCTATATTTAGACATTTATTAAATACATGTTTTGTTTTTGTTTTTGTCTTTGTTTTTGGTGGGGCAATGAGGAAGTGACTTGCCCAGGGTCACACAGCTAGTAAGTGTCAAGTATCTGAGGCCGAATTTGAACTCAGGTCCTCCTGAATCCAGGGCTGTTGCTCTATCCACTGTGCCACCTAGCTTCCCCCTAAATACATGTTTTGAGTAAATATAAATGTCTATAGACAATCACAGTTAGGAGAAAATGATTATTTCTTTCATATATTAATGATCAATTATTGAATTAGGACCAGGATTTTTTTCAGAAGCCTGTAGGTTCAGTCTCTGAAGGGCATCATTGATGGATGATATTATCCAGATCCCCAGGGTATATACTTTTTGGGGTTTCATGTCTTTCCAGCCTGGAAGTGAGACCCCATCCAACTAGAGAGTCTTATAATGAACTTAATCTAAGGTGAATTTCAGCCCATTGTGATCCACTCAGTCAGGTATGATCAGAGATGGCCCCTTGTTTGTATAGATTACCCTAGGCAGGAGTTTGGGGGAAGGATTTGGATAAAAGATAAGTCTCCTTGTCCTAGACTGTGTGATCAGAGTCACATCCCCCAGCCCCTCATTAGAATAGGTCTAACTCTCATTATAATATTCATTCTCATTAATTGTTAACCAATCAGAGTTGATTGTCATATTCAGGAACACCCACTCTTCTAAGGGTGTTTAGTGGGTTCCATCAGGGGTCTTTGGCATTTGAGAGTGCCAATGACCCTTTTATAAATTGCCAGCATGATTAATAAAATGATTAATTACCCAGAAATTATGTCTCTCAAACTTTTTATATATCACACAGTAAAGGATGGGGGTATAGCTGTGACAACAGTTCATATGGAAAATGTATTGAGGTTTTAGTGAACTATGAGATCAGTGTGTTGAGTTGTTAGTCAAAAAAATATCCAATGACACATTAGACTATGCTTCTTTGAAGATGGAGGCAGCTTTCTGAACTCCTTGGCATAAAGTTGCTCTTTAAACTCAGGCTAATACCCCTAATTAGCAATATTAAATTGTTCTTTTCAAAAGCAAATTTTCTGCCAAAATTATCAGGTAATGGAAGTGATCAGATGGCTTTCCTCATTACTATTCACAGACCTATATGGGGAAGAATGTGTTGGGGAAATTGTCTTTAATTACAAGTAGGTCAGGCAATTTGGCTTTCTACTAATGATATACTTTTACATACTGATCCTCCAAAAAAATTGTCCATACAAGGAAAATGAATGATGGGAGCTCTGAGCCAGAGCTTCGTTTGCTTTAGAGGTGACATTCAATGCAATGGAAAGATTGTTTACTATCCATGGAGTGGGGGGGCTCTGATTTGTATCAGATTTGTATTGCCTTGAGCAAGTCACTTTGCCCCATTTTCCTCATGTATAAAATAAGAAGCTTGGACCAGATGATCTCTAAGGTCCCTCAGAACCTTGAATCTATGAAACCATGATTTTATTGCAAGGAAAGGAAATCACATAGCTGCTCTTCCCAGCGCTTCCTCCCACCCAACTCTAAGCTTTGAAATAGGTTACTTGACTTTTTTTTTTTTTTTTTTTTGGTGAGGCAGTTGGGGTTAAGTGAATTGCCCAGGGTCACACAGCTTGTAAGTGTTAAGTGTCTGAGACTGGATTTGAACTCAGGTCCTCCTGACTCCAGGGCTGGTGCTCTATCCACTGCACCACCTAGGTGCCCCACTTGAATTCTTTTATTGGCTCTTTCAATAACTAGTTATGTGACTTGGAACAAGCTATTTTGTCATCCAGAGTCTTTCCTTCCTAATCTGTGAATGAAAGATTTAGACTAAATAATCTTTAAAGTATCTTTCAAGCTCTAAGCTCCTAAGATTTTAAATAACTGATTATAATAGTGTTATCTCCTTTGGGAGAATATGCATTTTAATAATAATAATAATAATAATAGGTAACATTTCTTTATCTCTTTAATGTTTACAAAGTTCTTTACATATTTTATCACATCTGATCTCTACAATGACTGTGAGGTGGGTGGGTGTTATCACTAGCCACTTGTGAGGAAACTGAGACTGAGAAAGGTTAATTAGTTTCACCAGGATTAGAGATATTATATCAGATTTTTTTCTCCCTCCAAATAAAAATCCAGTAGAAAACATGTCCTTAAATTCAGGGAATGAAGCTCTATAGCAGACATTTTTGAAATCAAAGTACAGATGGGGGCTGGTGGATTTTGGGTGAAGGTAGTCCTGAAATTATACAGAGAGGCTTCTACTTCCGTGTAAGCCTATATGACCCTTTCTTTGTCCCCTAAAGCAAAGAGGGAGCTGAGATTCCATAGATTCTTGCACTATTTGGCCCCCTGTAGCTTCTATGTTTCTTATTTAACAACATAATCTAAGAAGGGCATCAGTTCTGCCATTGGCTGCTCACTATCTCATGAAAAGGGCCATCTTCTTAAACAGAACTGTGAGGATTTTTAGCAGGGTGAGGGGGTCTCTCTTCTCTTCCTCTACTATCAGGACCTATTCCAGGCATCCTATCATCTGGCCTGGCACTACATTGTTTGCCAGTACTATGTTTCTCCCAAACTCCTTGGAAATAAACCTTTTCTCCTTGAGGGGCTGTTATTGCTTCTGTTTCTTTTTCAGCTAGTGTTTATAAGATTGGTACTTATTAGGGTAGGGATTTCCTTCTAAGTACTTATAATATGTGTAAACTACTAACAAGTGAAAGTGGTGTTTAGGGGATGGGTGAAGAGGACCTGAATTGTTAGGCTGAGGAAAGCCAAATTTCCACTATTTTTAGGATAACCCCAGGAAAAGTTCAGGGACATAGGGGAGTTTTTGGTTGTCATTGTTACAGTAGAACAAGCCCTTGTAGAGGGGAATATAGAAGTGAGTGAACTCTAGGAAGGGGTAGTTGAATTCAATGAAATGAGCATTTAAGTGCATATCATCCATAAAACTTCATACATGAGGTTAACTGAATTAACAATTAACACACTTTCCTACTCTGTTCCATGAAAATATTAAAACAGATAAGCATATGATTTATGAGAAATAATAATAATTATAATATATACATATCAGATAGGACACACAGTTTGGAGAACATTTAAAAATAATCAGCACAGGGGGCAGCTAGGTGGAGCAGTGGATAAAACACCAGCTTTGGTTTCAGGAGGACCTGAGTTCAAATCTGGCCTCAAACACTTGACACTTACTAGCTGTGTGACTCTGGGCAAGTCACTTAACCCTCATTGCCCCACAAAAAAGAAAATCAACACATAAGCACAACTAGATACCTTTCTTAATAACCTTTAATTATTCTTTTTTTTTTTTTTACCAAACATATGTTGCTGGAAAAACTGACAAAGCCATGTTTACTGAGTCCATTATAAATTCATATCCTTTAACTTCAACATGGATCTTTCTGTTCTTTAGCAATTCTTTTTTTCCCATTTCTGATTGGGTCAATAGAAAATAAAACATAATAGGGTATTTTTCATATCTGTTGTTCCAAAACTTATATGCTTTCATAAATCTCCTAAGTGGTTTTCAACCTTTTATTTTGCTCACAGGACAGAATGATATTTTTGCTGTGAGAAATCAAGGCAAACAGAGTGTTGGAAAACCTCTCCATATGTATGAAATTGCAAGTGTAAATTCTATGCCATTCTTGGCACAGGACATACCCTTTTGACAAGGACTGCCCTGATCCCATCCATTTACTCTTTCTCAGTATGTGAATTGGCCTCCTACTTTACTGAGAAGATTGCAACTATATCTCTAAATTCTCTACTTCTCCACCTCATAAGTTTTCTGTCTTCATCTTTTCCTAATCTCTTCTCTAGCATTTTTTTCTACCTCTCACTTTCTAAGTGCAAACATTTCCTGAGACAATGTCCTAAGGTTTTCCCCCCTTTCTCTCTATTATCTCCCTTGGCAATCTCTCTCATTCCCATGAATTCAACTAGATAACAACGAAATCCAGACTTCCATCCTTGATTTTTCTCTTAAGCTCAGGATAGGCAGTTCAGATTTGGACATCTCAAATTCAACATGTTCAAAATCAAACATATTGTACTTTTCTCCAAAACCTACTTTGCTTCCTAAATTCCCTATTTATGCTAATGGACTATCTTATCAGTTACTGATGAATGAAACTTAGATATTATTTATGTGTCCCTCTCCATATCTAATACCAAACCCAAGCCTTACTGATTCTTCCTCCAGAATGTCTTATCCTTTTACTTTGTCTTCTGTAATTAGGCTTATAGTCAAACCTGGAGAATTTTACATGTTCTGGTATGCAGAAACAGTAGATTGGAGAGAAGAATGATGGGATGAAGGCTTCATACTTAATTAAGAGATGGAGCTAGGGCTAGGGCTTCTTCCAAGAGCAGCATTGTGGTTTCAGTGACTCTCCAGGAGACACATATGAAGGGAGAAGTAGCAGATATGTAGAGGAATATAACTTCTCAACATGTTCCTGATTTCTAGCTTGTCTCCTTAGAGACTTGTAGAATGGACATCCTTGGGTATAATTGAGCTCCTGCTCTTGGTTTGAGTTGAAAGCTCATCTTGCTCCCAGTTAAAGAGATCATTCATGGGGGCGGCTAGGTGGCTCAGTGGATTAAGCACCGGCCCTGGATTCAGGAGTACCTGAGTTCAAATCTGGCCTCAGACACTTGACACTTACTAGCTGTGTGACCCTGGGCAAGTCACTTAACCCCCATTGCCCCGCAAAAAAAAAAAAAAAAGATCATTCATTCCTATTTTCATATCTATATATCTATACACACACACACATAGACATACACACATATATACATATACATATATATGCATATATGTGTGTATGAGATAAGACATAAATACACATACATATACATATACTGCAATTTCACTTTATGTTTGCTTGGATAAAAGGGTTTACTTGCTCTTCTCTATTTGTGATGGTTTTCTGTGTATCAAGCATTTCTTGGGAAGGAGCTAAGGTACCGAGTATAAACTAAAGATGATCCTCTGCCTTAAGAGTAACCAGGAAAAAAACCTTCCTTTGGAACTCTTAAACATTGTACCTAAAACTGTTCAGAAAAACCTCATAATAGCATGTTTTTACTGGTGGTACATCTTTCATTGTTCTTTTTATCATAGTTTATCTTACTATATTCAAAAGTTTGGCTGGAGAATAGAGTAAGGTTATCAGGACTAGTGAAAGATAGGGCTTGAAAGATAAGTTGAAAACACATTAGGAAAAACCTTGAATACCACAATAAGGAGTTTGTAATTTATAGACAATAAAGAACCACCAAAAACTTTTGAGCAGTGAGGTAACATGATCAGAACAGTACGTTAGGCAGACTAGTAGTGAAGAGAGTATTTATAATCTTCTAGATTCAGCAGGCTATATTAGTCTCATTAATGTTACCATTAATATTCTTCATTTTACCATGAGAACTATGAAAAGTTTTCCTGTTTTCTTCTTTTGTTTACTCATCTTTTCTTGTCCAACTGGAACCCATGGATCATCAAAGTTTTATGTCTCTCTAGGGCTCTAAGGTGTTTATGTTCATGGTATTTTTCTTTGTGTTGATCATGACCTGCTTCCCTTTATCAAATATCTAAGAAGTCTCATTTTTAAAGTGTGTGTGTGTGTGTGTGTGTGTGTGTGTCTGTGTCTGTGTGTAAGAGAGAGAGAGAAGAGGAGAGGAGAGGAGAGGAGAGGAGAGGAGAAGAGGAGGAGATGAGATATGTCTCTGGTGTCCTTTCTAGGTTTAATTACATGATTATCTGAGGGTCATTGTGATCTTGGGGAAGCTGTGTACATTTCTTCTGATGGTGTTGTTTTTATTTATTTGTTTGTTTCTTCCCTAGCCCCATTCCCTTTGTGTCATGTGGGTAATAAAATCATAGCTTGGTGTTCTGAGATTTATTTTGTGGGTTTTATTCTGAGTTTGGCATTCATCAAGGCCCATAAAACCCAAGATTTGAGAGTTCCCATCTTTGTGTGGTGAGATGAACAGCATTCTTCCCTCCATTTCTCTTCTGCCTGCCTTCACTGAGCAAGCTTTGATAAATAGTAGTAGGAAATAACTTTCAGGAAATATGAAAATTGGCTTGTCTTAAGTAAAGAGTTTGCATGTTCTCTCCCTTCTGTTTTTATAGTCTTTAGTGCCATTGTCTTCCTCATTATAAGCCCTTGAGCTGAGCAATCTCTTGGAAAGTGGGCAAATTTGAGGAAAAGCTGTTGTTGAGACAAGACACACATCCCTATGTCATATCTCCTACACAGAGAGTTTTTGCTTTAGACCCAGGGAGAGCTGTCTCTGGCAATGACCAGCATGGAGAAATACAGACTTTTGGAAGTGAAAGGGACTTTAAACATCATCTAATAAAGCCCAAATCTTATAGATGAGGAAACTGAGGCCCTGACAGGTTAGATACTTACTGACTATCTGAGTATATCCTTTTTCCCCCAGGGGAAAGATACTGCAGGTAGGTAATTTTAGTCAGAATAAGAAAACTGACTATGGTAGTCAGTTTGAATACTGACAACCTCCCTCCCCCAAGAATTGCACAGAAGCTAAGAAGATACAGAGCAGGGGATGGGAGCAGAATAGGCAGAGGGATGGATCTTTGGAGGCATAGCTGCCAAAAACAGATTTGATGGATTCATTTTTAACTTAGCTGCAGCAGCTGTTTGTAAAGTCAAGAGCTCTGACCTCCTTATCTATTCTTACAGCCTCCTGCCCACACCAGTTATCTCAATCTGTAAGGAGCCTGGGGAAGAAACACTAAGGAGGCCAGACATCTATCCAGTAGCCTTTCATTCTTCCTCCTTCCAGGCATGCAGAGGCCCAGATGACTCATACTATTTTCATGTATGTGCAAAGGTATATGTGGGTGTATTTACTGACACAGGCTTATGCTTTCATTGGTATATGAGCCTCCTAGTGAGGAAACTGTCTACCAATGTAGATTGGCAGCAATAGTTCTGCAATCTATAGCCTTACAGAACCACCTGGGGACACTGATTTATTCAGGATCAAATAGACAATATGTGTCAGATGGGAAACTTGAACCCCAGTCAACCCTGCCTATGAGGTTGAGCTGTCTCTTTAATAACAAAGCCATACTGACATTTTCATTGTCCCCATCATCATCATCATCCCCATTATTATCATTCTTATTATCACCACCACTACTGCCACATCAATAACTTATTCGTGTGATGCTTAAAGTTTTTCAGAACACTTTACATTCTTAACTTTCCTTCATCCTCACAACATTTAAAGTGAGTTAAGTTACTAAATTTAATATTAGCCTGATTTTTACAAATGAAGAAACTGAGGCTCAGAGAACTGAAGGGACTTCCCTAGGGTCACAGAGTTATTGTACGTGAGGTAGGATTCAAATTCAAGTCTTCCTGACTTCAAGGCCAGTATTCTATCCACTATACTATGCTGCTTTAAAAGAACTAAGAGGGGCAGCTAGGTGGCACAGTGAATAGAGTACCAGCCCTGGATTTAGGAGGACCTGAGTTCAAATCCATCCTCAGACCCTTGACACTTACTAGCTGTGCGACCCTGGGCAAGTCACTTAACCCCAATTGCCTCACCAAAAAAAAAATGATCTAAGATATTTTTCTCTCAGTGAAGGGATAAAAGCATACTTGGGGAAGAAACCTGAGGGAAGATACATGTTCTAAAAGATCAAGGTTCTAAGTTTTTTCTCAAACTCTGGGGAAGATTAATCCAACAAATACTTTGCTGAATAAATTCCTCAAAAGGAGCATGCAACAGCAAACTACATCTCCACTGGTGTCCTGATTCTAGTCATCTTGTCTCTTTGTCACAGCCACAAATGGTATACAATTGTGTCTCCTCATGAATGTCTACACTGATCACCCTTTCACATCCCCAGTGTTATTCCAGCCTGGCTCACCCATTGCCTAGTACACTTCACAGTAACCTTTGAAACTCCTGTTCTATTATCAAAATAATCTTTTACATCCTTCATCTTTGAAGTGAACAATCCTTACCACTAACTGAAATCAAGGTTTAATCTAAGGATTTCACATCTGTAATAACTGCCTACTTTTCCTACTCTCTCCCATTCACAAGATCAGGAGGGGGAGTATGCATAATTCTTCTTTTCCACTCTTTCTTCTAGACTATTCGTACCCCCAATCCTCAGTGACCAAATTTTTTCTTTTTATATTCATTCAATGCATTTGTAAGAATCATCTTCCCACTTATCTCTTTAAATTTGTTTTTTTTTTAGTGAGGCAATTGGGGTTAAGTGACTTGCCCAGGGTCATACAGCTAGTAAGTGTTAAGTGTCTGAGACTGGATTTGAACTCAGGTCCTCCTGAATCCAGGGCCGGTGCTCTATCCACTGTACCACCTAGCTGCCCCTATCTCTTTTTAAAGTATATCATATCATATCATGGGGCTTGATGCAATCAGAACAATATTATCTGTAAACATGACCATATGAAGAACCTCATCATTTAGAAGAAATTCCTCTCCCATTGGAACCTTGGACAAGGCATTTTCCATGACATCGGCAGACTCTTTCAGCAAGTATATCTATTTCTATCTTATACCATTAATAATTAGAAGGTTGTTGAACAGCCTGCAGTTCCATTTATCAAGGAAATCTTAATATAGGCATGAAAGAATCATTATTTGAGGAGAGCTTTAAAGGCTACATACTGTTCAACCAATTCTTTTGGTAATCAATAAAAAACACAGTGGATCTTTTGGCATTTTCTGAACATTTTGGTTAGTTGTTTAACTATAAATATGTGGTTTTCTATGTCATTTGAAAAGACTGTCTTTTTTTCCTTTCTGTATTTTCATCAAGGATCATCTTGCTATACTTATTGATAATTCTAAAGATTTTATAAAGCTGAGGAAGTTGGCATATATTTCATTAGTAATTGAAGTTCTCTCAGTTTTTCTTTTGAGGCATTAATGTCTGTAATTTTGTTCCTTCTTCTGTTATCTTTTTCCTCCCAAGGTAAATTGGGCAATGATCCCACAGCGCTTTTAAGATTTTGTCACCTTCAAAATTGGTTTCCGTATTCTATACTTTTTTCAGCCATTCTTCCCCACCTTTCTCTTCCCAAATCCTATTTGTTCTTCTCCATATAACATGGGGATTGGGCTGTGAGAGTACAAAGTGATTGTTTCACCATGATTGATGATGACAACAGAAATGTTGACAGATTTGTTCCATTTTACACCTATTTGTTATTATCTTGTCATTTTCACCTGTAAATGCTCTTGGGATGGTTTGGCCTATCTGGGTCTCATACTAAGCTTTCTATTTTATTTGCTTTTATTTCCAACATTTTTCCTAGTTTTCTAATGGCATACCATTTGTAATCTTATTCCTTTCCATGCAGTCTATGGTCTAGCCATACTGGCCTATTTTTGTTACATAGGATGCTCCACCTACCTCTTTGATTTTCATAGAGATGTATTTCCCTGTATTTGGAAAGCTCTCCTATCTCACCCCTTCTCAAATCCCTGGCTTCCTTTAAGAATCACCTTAAGTGCCACTTTCTGTAGGAGATCTTTCCTGGTTACCCCAATTGCTTATGCCTTCACCTCCTAGGTTACCTATTATCTATTGTGTCTTATGTATGCCTATTTCTATACATGTTTTCTATTAGAATGTAGGTTCTTTGAGGACAGGAACTATTTCACTTTTGTTTTTATATTGCCAAGGCTTTGCAAAGTGCCTAGCATATAGTAGGTGCTGAATAAGTACTTATAAATTGATTGAGTCCTCCTCTGTAGCATTTGACATATAGATTTTCATTCTAAGACAGTGTTGTCCTTAGCAACTGTTTCTTCTCATCTTTTAACTTTTTTTTAGTTATATCTTAACCTGATGCAGCAAACTTATGCTGACACAATTCCTGTAACAATAATTAGTCTTTTTTTTTGGTTTAAGACATAATAGTTTCACTTATGTGTTTGTGTGAGTGTGTCTCTGTGTGTGCATGTATGTGACATTTTGCCCAGTACTTTCTGGTTCCCTTCTAGAAGAAAGTGCTATGATATATATAAGTGAGGTTTCTACATAATTTGAATTTCTGGCCCTTTTCATTTCTTGGTTCTCAGCAATATTTTCCTATTTGCATTTTTTCCAATTTTATCTGTACTCATTTCTTCATTGAAATCATTGGGTATCTGGGGGCAGCTAGGTGGCACAGTGGATAGAGCACTGACCCTGGATTCAGGAGGACCTGAGTTCAAATTTGGCCTCAGACACTTGACACTTACTAGCTGTGTGACCCTGGGCAAGTCACTTATCCCTCATTGCCCCACCAAAAAAAGAAAGAAAGAAAGAAAGAAAAAGAAAGAAATCATTGGGTATCAAGGTATATACTGACTTGGTCTAGAAGATGTTATTGAATATTTTTTTCTTAGAATTTCTCTATTTTTAAATTCTGTATAACAGAAATTAGTACACAAATTGCAATTATTTCATAGTGATCTTGTTTCTTATGTTTATTATATGTGCTGTAGGACATAATAACCAAATGGATAATGAAAGGATTTTTTATATTGCCTTTGACCATAAAGAGAACCCAATTTTACCAAATGATTATAGGAATTGTGTGGCTCTCCAAAGAAATCCTATAACTGACATATAGCCATTTAATTGTGATTTCTTTTGACCTTCTAATTTTACTTATTGCAGAAATATCAATATTAATTGGATTAATCAAATCCAATGTTATTCAAATTGATTTGCCATTGTACAAAAATCTCATATCTAAAGTATCTGTATCTAAAATATCTATTCATTTTTGTAGATGACAGGTAAAAACCATAAATATCTAATTGCTAGCTATGCAAAATATTTTACATAATTGAATTTATACATGCAACCATCTAGATATTAAGCAATATCTAATTTTCAGGTATTTTAAATCACTTCTTAATTTAAATTTGTTTTTACTCTTCTTGATATAAGAAACACTTCCAATAAAGTCCTACTCGAGTGTCTTATCATAATGTGGAAGTATGCCTTCATTCTTGATTGCCATCATGCCAGGAGGTATTACTGAGCTGGAAGGACTTAGAGCACCACTTTATGAACTGCCTGCTTATCATCTAAGGACCAGTCTAGCTAAATTCGGAAAGGCTTGTCACCAGAACACTGGTCAGGAAGTGACAGATTTTTTTAGCTGCGTCAAGTCTCCAAGACTATCTATGAAGGCATTGAAGAGTTTTATTCATGTCTTCATTGGTGGAGGAAAGTTCCACACTGATGAAATTGCAGAAACCTGAAGAAGGATTTAATATAAGTTCATTTAAACACTTCAGATTGATTCTTCAAGTCTTGAACAACCAGGGGTCCCATTCCAAACTCCCAGCTTACAACTTTTTCTGCTGATAACCACTCATTACCCTACCAAAACAAACAAGCAACTCTTCTAGCCCTAGGTAATACTTTCTTTTCAAAGTTGTATGGATTCTTTTTTTCTACTCTTCAAGACTTAGGTATCATAGTGTCACCAAATAACTGAACTTGGAATCTGATAGGGTTTGAATCCCAGCTGTGAAGTCCAGTAGTTCATGAGTCATATAACCTCTCTGAGTCTCAGTTTCCCACCTGCAAAATGGAACTATTACCTGCAGTATCAATGTCAGAGAACTGTTATCAGGAAAAGTATTTAAGCCTTACATGCTACAGTTATTATTTTAGCTTGAAGAGATTAGAGACACATTGTTCATGCATTTCCAACAATGTGAATATTACATGATCACTTAAAAAAAACAATTTGGAGAGTTTCCTTGACAGTCAAAGTCATGAACTGACTCCCAATAAATGCCTTAGATGAATGTTTTATAGACTGATTTTATTAGACATCTTCTTTCAGTGCTAAAGGGGCCTTTTCCTCCTTCTTTTAAACATCTTAAAATATTCCATAACACAGGGATTTCTCAACAAATAGATATGTAAATAGCAGTTTTCTCATATATTGCATTTGCATTGTGCCTAATGCTTGAGATAGTGACCAACAGTGACTGGCAGACAAGCAACAGGCAGTTTTTTTAATGGAAATAGTCACAGCCCGGGACTGAATAACTGAAATATTGAAAAATGAGAATGCCTTGTAAGCTTGACCTGGAGGCTTTCTCCATGGAATAATAGTTATAACTCACATTTATATGATATTTGATGACTACAAAGCACTTCACACATGCATGATCTTATTTGATCCTTACAATAGCTCTATAAGTCAGACCAAGTGTTATTGTCTCATTTTCATAGGTGAGCAAACTGAGGATCAGAATTAGTGGCTTATCCAAGATAACAGCAAGTGATGGTACCAGAAGTTGAAAATAGGTTTCTTGATCACAAGTCCAGTGCTCATTCCACTCTATCCTGTCATCCAGGAATATTTTCTGAAGAGTAAAGATAGGGGCTCTGGTTTTATTTGTTTCAGGACCTTGGACAAAAGCATCATACTATAGTTTAGGGTTTCTTAAACTTTATTTACTCACAACCCCCTTTTGCCCTAGAAATATTTATATGACCCTGCATATATAGGTATATGAAACTGGTACACAGATCAAATATTTCCTGCCATTTTTTCACAACCCCTACATTCAGTTATGCGACCCCCTGACCCACAGTTTAAGTAGCTTTGCTATAGCTTATTCAGTCTAACACCAATGATAAAACAATTTGCTTCCCCAGTGATTTTTTTCTTTATAAAAAAAGGGATAAAATCCTTAATCAGAGAAGAATTATTTGAAGCTTTGAGATCATTCAGAATCTTTCTTGTTAATCTTCTTTACACATAATCAAAACATCTTATATTACTTTTCATCTGCTCTATATAGATAGTTCTTCATTGTTGGTGAAACCACAAACTTGTAAAACATTTCTAGAGTATTTTTTGGTAGCACAATGTAAAAGTAAAAAAAAAATCCACATGCAATAATTACACTATTGGGGAATATAGTTTGAAAATGTCATATATATTTTTTAAAAGTGTTCATAATGTTTCATGGTAACATTATATGTGATCTAAAAATCTGAAAACAGCCTTAATATCCACAAATATGGGAATGATTAAATTAACTATGAAACGTTATTATAATAGAATACTGTAATGTCATTAAAACAATTATGAGGGATGCCACAAATTCTAGCAGGACCTTTATGAAATAATGTGGAATGAATAAAGAAGAATGGAATATGCATGAACTACAACTATAAGAGGAAAAGTGAATGAAAATGAATATGTAAAGAATCTGGATGAATACTTGGAAGGAATGACTAAAATTACAATATTTTATGCATTGATGTAATTTAAATGTAAAAAGTTGCTAAGCAAGATTTGTTTGAATTGATATTCAATGTTAATTTTTGCTAAAACCCTTATTTTAAAAGATCAATTCAGTGATCATAAGCTCAATTACCCATCAAGCACTGATTTAGTGTATATTATATATGCAACATTGTTAGTCTATAGGGATACAATGACCAAAATGGAACAGTCCCTTCCTTCAAGAAGCTTGCATTCCATCAGGGAAGACAATACGTATGTGTATTTGTGTGTGTTTATGTATACACAAATGCATATATGTGTGTATATACACAAATATATGTACATGTGTATGAACATACAGATAAAAATATTGCTCTATACTATATATAGTTTTGGTAGGAGGTCATTAGTAGTAGCCTGGTTGTCATGAAATGTCTCATGTAAAAAGTGGAATGTAATGTGAGTCTTGAAGGAAAGAAGGGATTCCTTGACATGGTGATTTTCTTTTGTTTATAGAGGAACAGCAAAAAAGTCAGTTTAGCTGGACCATAGGCTACAAGAAGGAGAGTAATGTGTAAGTTGAGACCAAAATTTAAAAAAACCCTAATAAAGTAGAATACTTTATATTATACCTTAGAGGCAAACCACTGGATTTAATTGAGCAGGGAAATAACATAGTCAGATGTACACTTTAGGAAAACCAGTTTGGCAGTTTTGTGGAGGATTATTTGTAGTAAAGAGAGACTTGGACCTGGGATAGAATAGGCAAGAGGTGATGAGAACCTGAACTAAAATAATGGTACTATGAAAATGTTCTAGAAAAAAGCCGAACACAGATCTGGTACCTTGTGGGAATCTGGGATGAGTCAGGAGGACCTGAGGATAACAGCTCAGATTGCAAATTTGGTGGACTGGAAGGATGATGGTGTCTTGGGCAGAAAAAAAGGAAGTTTGGAAGAAGGATGGGTTTAGGGGGGGGGGTAAAGATAATGAGTTCTAGATAAAAGATATCAAAGTAGAAGAGACCTTACTCTTCAGCCCAAACCCTCTCATTTTGTGGATGAACAGGCTGAGGCCAAGAAAGGTAAATGATTTGTCATTTACTTGCTTGTTTTTTTTTTTGTGTGTGTGGGGGCAATGAGGGTTAAGTGACTTGCCCAAGGTCACACAGTTAGTAAGTGTCATGTGTCTGAGGCCGGATTTGAACTCAGGTCCTCCTGAATCCAGGGCCTGTGCTTTATCCACTGTGCCATCTAGCTGCCCCCATTTACTTGTTGTAACAAGTAAAACAGATATGATTTAATTGCTTATCCTCTGTTTCCCAATACTGGGTTCCTTCTGTGAGTAATGCCATTGTGAATTAAAAATAAAGCATGAATATATAATCTTGAGACTGATTTTCTTACATGTTTTACAAACTGAATCTAAAAACATTTTAAAGAAAGAATTCTGTTCACTAGAATCTTTCAGAGAAGTGTGGGTAACCACTTGTTTAAGATATTAGAGGCAGAATTCATGATTTTGGTAATGGTTGCCTTGCATAATCTTTCAGTTCCTTTTTGAGCAGTGGGGGCCTTAATACAATACTCATATAATCTCCTAAGGTGACTATGTTAGAAAATAACACTCTTTTACATATTTAATTTTATTTCTAAGTCCTGGGATCAAGTAGGATGCAAAGTCTTGAGGATCAGGACAATCTCCCTTTTGTACCTCCATTTTGTTGATTGTCTAGTGCTTGGGAACAAACGACTCACAGAAGTGGGTTCTACATATTAGCTCTACATTTAAAGTCCATCTTCCTAAAATTATAGCTTATGTACCTCTAATAATATTTTAACCTTTAATATTAAAGCAGAGGATATTCAAAGCAAAGACATTTGAATGAATGAATGAAATGACATAGTAAGGAAAGTAGCAACAAAACATGTTCCTCATGACTTGGGATTCACTCTTACACAAACACTTGTTACATAAGTAGAAAGAATGGACACACATAGAGAGGTACATATATAGGGGGAAAAGTATCCAGGGTACCTATGTGGAGGGATATACTTGCAGGGCATAAATGCTACCAAGGGGCAATCAACTCAATGAAGGATCCTTTCTAGTGATGTAATAACCTTTTTCTAACTGATGTTGTAATCTCTGCAGATTGTTGCTTGGCTGAAATCTTCAAGTAGGGTGCTGCTAAATTTTCTTATCTTAAACACCATAAGGACTCTTTCCAGCCTTTGGAAAAATGGCAGAAAAACCTTTTCTCTGGGACCATCAGAAAGCTTCCTTTTTTTTTAAGTCTCTGGTCCACTGAGATCTTTTATTTCCCCAGATTGAGATTATTAACAGAAATAGCCCCAACGTCCCCTGCTCCCCAGCCTCCAAGTTAACTAAAGTACTTCCTTAATCTTAATATTTTTCTTGGACCCTTCTTCCTGGTATAGAGCTTTGTACACTCAATCAGAAACCATATCCTAACTTATAGTGATTATTCAATATGCTTCCAAATTTTCATCTTTTATAGCTAGGCTAGAAAATAGCTCTGGGAGTTCATTGTTCCCCAGATTTTAGACCTAATGTCTCTTCTCTTAGGGGGATGGATGGACAAAGAAAAGGCACAGAGGTAAGCTAAACACAGGCCTTAGCGCCATTATCTTTGCTGCTTGCTCAGCCATATTCCTTACCCTTTCATATGAAGATGAGGCTGATCAGGTTTGAAAGGGGCTTTTCTCTACATCCTTACTTGTGATTGCCATCATCCACTTTACCTGTTTCATTGCCCTTCACATCCAATCAGTTGCCAAGTCTTGTGGATTCCACCTTAGCAACAACTCTGCATCTCTTTCTGGCTTCCTGCTCATAAAGGCAGTCAGGTCTTTATCAACTCTCACTTGGACCATTGCAATAGCCTTCAAATTTCTCTCCCTGCAACCAGTCTCTCTCCTCTCTAATCTATCCTTCACACATGGACTGAAAATTCTTCCTAAGGCTCAGGATCTGACCATGACAATGGCATGTTCAAAATCTTCAGTGATTCCTTTTTGCTTATAGAAAAGACTACAGTACAAAGTCCTAAGCCTGACATTTAAAGTTATCCACAATCTGTCTCTAACTTTCCTTTCTAGATTTATTTTATATTACTCTACTCCCTTTCATCCACTTAAGGATCTTGTCAGACTTTCCCACTTGTTGTCCTCTCAACTCAGAATTCTACCTCTCATAGCTGTATCTTTTCACAGGCAGCTTCCCATGTATGTATGCTAGCTCCCATGTGATATTCCTAACACCCACCTCTATGTGATAATCCTAACATCCACCTCATTAGTTAGGGCTCTTCCTCCTCAAATTATCTTGTCTCTACTTGTCTGGGTGCATGTTGTATTCTGCTAGTATGAAATAAACTCTCTGATTTGAAATTGGGTAAGAAGTTACTAAAATGTCATTATATGAGTATATAAATAGATACATGTATGTATATATACACATATGTGTATATATACTTATATATATACTGGTATATATCTATATATAGATATGTTTTATATGTATATACATATATAAATATGTATACCATTCTCTCTCTCTATTTATCAGTATTATTTTTTGTCTCTATATAATGTTCTTTCTCTATATAAATACACACATAAAAATCAGTATATAATATGTATATCAGTAAATAGGCATATGTTTCATATCTCACCTACAGATATATATTTATACCTAACTCAGTATCTTAGCCTATCCAACTATATATACATATATGTAAGTGTATGTATTGCATGTGTGTATACATATATACTGATACGCCCTTACAAATTGAATGCAGGTTTGTATACATATATGTATACATACATGTATATATACATAAATACATATGTGTATATACACATACATACATAAAATATATAAATGAGTATCTTCCTCCCTCCAACCAGCCCTCTTCCAAACTTCTCTATTACTGTTAATGACACAATCATTCTTCCAGTCACCCAGGTTTCCAGACTCAATGCATTCCTCAACTCACACCTTATATCCAATCAGTTATCAGATCTTGTCCTTTCTCTCTGTACAACATAGCTCATTTACAGCCCCTCTTCTCCACTCATATTAACCACCCTATTTCAGGACCTAACTACTCTTGCCTGCACTATTGCAATGACCTCCTAATAGGTTTTCCTGTCTCAGGAAGTTGTATGGTACTGTGGACAGAGTACTGGACCTAGTAGAGTTAGGAAGGACCTGAGTTCAGATCCTAATTCAGACACTAACTGGCTGCCTCAGCCTTGATAAGTGACTTAATCTCTGCTTCAGTTTCCTCATCTGTAAAATGGAGGTAATAATAGCATTTATCTTCCAGAATTGTTGTGAAGATCAGAGATAATATCTGCATAGCACTTTGCAAACCTTAAAGCACCCTTTAAATGCTAGTTATTGTTTATATTCCAATTTATTCTCCACAAAGATCCCTAACAAATCTGACCATGTTAGCCAATAATCGATAAACTCTAATGCTTCCCTATTATCCTGAGGATCAAATAAAATCCTCTGTCATTTAAATAACTTTACAACTGGTCCCTTCTTATCTTTCCAGTCTTCTTACACATTACTTACCTCCATGAACCTCTATATTCTAGTTATATTGACTTATTTGTTGATCTTCACACTCACCCCTCCACATCTTCCCTTTCTAGAACCAAAGTTCAAAGTACAAACACTGGCTATGTCCCATGCCTAGAGGGCCTCCCTCCTTGCTTCCTCCTCCTCAAAGCCCTTGGCTTCCTCTAAAACTCAGCTCAAGGAGGCCTCTGTCTGGTGACTTCCTGCCCTCTCTCCCTACCACATCTGCCAATGCCTTCACCTCTAAGGCTACTGTGTATCAACTTTGTATATAGCTTGTTTATACCTATATATCCATGTTTTCTTCCCCCATTAAAATGTAAACTCTTTGAGTGCAGTAATTCCTTTCACTTTTTCTTTGTGTAATGGGGGAACTAGTTAATGGGAGTCCCATCCTTTGAGTCCCTTTCCTTGTGGAATGCTTGGTGAAGATGGTTCCAGGAATGCATAAAGGAGGGCCTTCCTCAGCACTTCTGAGTATGCACTGGTGTTCTATGACTGCTTTCTGTCCTGTTGTGTAGTAAGGAAATACCTTTTTGGTTGACTGCTGAACTGGAACCAAGTATTAATACAAACAATTCTCAGAGGGGGCAACTTGGACTCTCTTCTTTCTGACTGTGTTTGAGTGAAAATGGGAGATCAAAGTAAGGAGAGAGTTTCAAGCCCTCTTCCACCCAAAGCTACCATGACACCAATGAAACTTGTTTTTGTCCTTGTTGTGGCTAGCCTTTCTTGTCCTTAAGTATAGGAATATTGGAGATGGCTATGACCTTGTGAGCTTGGTTGGCAGAGAGCCTAACCTTCCTCTTATTTGGAGTTAGAGGTTATCCCTATAATCTCGGCTTGAGGAGATAAGAGTTTTAACCAGGTTAAGAGCAGTAGGAATGGAAAGGATAGATTTGAAATATCATGAAAGAATGTGAAGTAGTTGGTAACTGGTCTTAGGTCACATAAACTTATATTGAACTTGAGTACCTACTGGGTTAATTTATTAAATATATGAATACCTGCTGCCAGACCCCTATCTGACATTTCTAAGGCTTGGTCCATGCTGTATTTCTTGTAGAAAAGTATTTATCTTTGTTGGAGGAGGCAAATAGTGAAGGGAACTGCTAGGGATAAGAGGAATAACAATGAGACCTCAATTCAGGGAAGCATGAAGAAAAGAAAGTTAAAGGGAGTCAGATGAATTTATGGTAGACTTCCTTCAAGGCTTTTCTGTCCTGAGGCATTGTGGGATAAGGATAGATATAAGGAAGAAATGGTTGCTATTGATTCAGTAGAAATGTGGTGAAGGGTGGGGAGAGGCAGGAAAAGTTAAAGAGACCCTAGTAGTCACTAGAAAAATGGCAGAATGTTAGTATTATACATACAGGCTAGCATGGATACTTAATTAAGGCTTTTGATCATTAGGTTGTAGTCAATTAGAAGAGTATACTATAATAAAATGTCTTCTTTTCATAGCCAATTATAGGATATAACTAGGATATGGATAGGGTGATCGCAGAAATTTAAAAATGAGATCTTGCTGGGAACTTACTCCCTCTTCCTGGTGAGGATTGAGTGAAGAATTACCAGGGAATCCTCTTGACGTACCAAACAAGGAAATAAGCAGATGTTCATCAACTACTCTTGGACACAATAACATAAGAACTATTCTACCCAAAGTCCTGCTGACTTGATCTGGAGGAAAGTGGGTCTCTTGGTGCAAGAGTACTTCCATGGGAGTTTTAGAAGATAACTCTTAAGAGAGGCAGTGCATTCTTGTGTGTCGAGCACTAGTCTTGGAATCAGGAAGACCTGACACTTACTAGCTATCTGATCCTAGGCAAGCCACCTAAGCTTTCAGCCTTAGTTTCCTGTAAAAAGGGATAAGAATGGTGCCTACTTTACGAGGTTGTAGTCAGGATCCTAACTTCTTAAACTGTGGGTTGAGACCCTGTATGGGGTTCCATAACTGAATGTGGGGGTCATGAAAAATTTGGCAACAGTAAAAGGTTGTGAATATCTGTTTTATATACCTATATACCTGAGGTTGAGTAAAAATTTCTCAGGCAAAAAGGGTTCAGGAGTGGAAAAAGTTTAAGAGGCCCTGCTCAGGAAGTTAAATAAGGTACATAAAGTGCTTTATAAACCTTAAAGCACTAGATAAATATGAGCTATTAACTAATTCAATTCCATTTTATTCATTTTGAAGGATATGTACTAAGTACCTGTGGAATGTAGAAGACTATGCTAAGGGGCAGCTAGGTGGCACAGTGGATAGAGCACTGGCCCTGGAGTCAGGAGTACCTGAGTTCAAATCCGGCCTCAGACACTTAACACTTACTAGCTGTGTGACCTTGGGCAAGTCACTTAACCCCAATTGCCTCACTAAAAAAAAAAAAAAGAAGAAGAAGACTATGCTAGACATGAGTGGGGGATACAAAATTTAAATATAACACTGAGCCCCTCCTTCATAGAGTTGACAGTCTAGTTCAGTAGCTGGCATTTGGGCAGTTAGCTGGTGCCAGGCTTAGAGTCAGAACTTTCATCTTCTTGAGTTCAAATCTGGCCTCAGACACTTACTAGCTGAGCAAGTCACTTAACTCTTTTTCCCCTCAGTTTCTTCATCTGTAAATGATCTGGAGAAGGAAATGCCAAATCACTCCAGTATTCCTGCCATGAAAGCCCCAAATGGGGTCATGAAGAAGAGGGCACAATTGAAGCAACTCAATGATGGCAACTAGGCATTTAGTCCTGTGAGAATTCCAAACCTATGTAACTGATGCCTTTTCTTTATCTGTTCAGAAGATTCTCTGTCCTTGGTGGACAAAGGGGGTGGTAGTGAAAATAAGTCGCTGCTGCCTAAGCTATGATTTAGTGAAGGAACCCTGAAGAAGTATATAGATTTTTTTCGCAGAATATTTGTCCTACTTTGTTCCACAAGGAAATGCAGTTGGGTACTAAAAATTCTTATCTCTTTGCTGTGTGAGTCCAATGCTGCCCATATGCCACACTGCATTTCTTTTATTTAAGTCACATGTCACCTCTTCCAGGAAGTCTTCCTAGCTTAAAAATCAATCCACTTTTTAACTTGACAATATAATCTCTGACACCCATTTCTCCACTAAATTACAAAAGATATATTATTGTACTTCTGTGGATTGGATGCTTGAGGGTTTCATTTATCTTTTTAGGTTGTAAGGAAATTGAAGAGGGGGATGATATAGCATGTATAATATATATGTTAAATACTTGGCATGAAACTAGAAGACAGTTGTAATACAGTATAAAATGCATTGGACAAGGCAGCAGGAGGGCTCAATTTTAGTGTAAGCTTTGCCATTAATGATGGTATTATCTTGGGTGAAATCACTAAATAATTCTAATAACTGACATTTATGCAGCATTTTAATGTCAACAAAGTGCTTTGTCTACATTACTTCATTTGATATTCACTTCACAATAGTGCCAGGAGAAGGGTAGAATACTTTGCAAAACTTAAAGAATTACATAATATGAACTGTTATCATTATTGTTGTCACCCCAATTTTACAGAAGAGGAAATTAAGGCTAAGAAACTTATCCATGTTCACAGGTAGATGTCAGAAATAGGATTCAAACATAGATCTAGGTGACTCCAGGGCCAATACTTCCTTTACTACATGCTGTCTTCTAAAGGCACTAAACTTTTCTGAGGTTTAGTTTCCTCATTTCAAAAATTGGGGGAGGGGATTATATCATTTTCTGTGATATCTAAGCTTCCTTTCATCTCTAAAATTTTAAGTCTACATCTTTGTCTGAACTCTACTTGTTTGTCTGTTTGTTTTTGTGGGGCAATGGGGGTTAAGTGACTTGCCTGGGGTCACACAGCTAGTAAATGTCAAGTGTCTGAGGTCAGATTTGAACTCAGGTCCTCCTGAATCCAGGGCCAGTGCTTTATCCACTGCGCCACCTAGCTGCCCCTGAACTATACTTGTTGATCTATTCACTGAGTAGATTGGGCAATGAAAAGGGTAGTCAACAATAAAAACTATAGAAGAGTCAAATTACACATGGAGGGTTATCAAAGCATATTTCCGCCATTACTTCTGCTTTCAGCATTGATGCCTGGTTTGAAATGTCCCCAAACCCTTATGCAGAAAGATAGAATATTTTCCTTCTAGCTTTGAACAAAGGAAAGAATTGATTCAAAGACCCTCCATGGAGAATTCCATGTTGGTTTTTCTGTCTGGTCTTCTTATACAGTGCTACCCAAAGAGATATAGGCACACAGGCTTTCAAATCTTACTCCCTTAGCCAAGTTTTAAATGATTTTTGAATTTTACTCCTACCTGAAGTTACAATCTTTGTTATTGCCCCACCCCCTCCTTTGCTTAAAGTTCCTTCCTTGTTTAGTTAATAAAGCTCCCTCTCCCTCTGTTTTTCTTTCTTTTCTTTTTTGAGGGATGTGATTTGGTTGTGTGAGAGTGGGCTGAGGGACAAAGTGTTTGATTATGAATTCACCACTGGCAGCAACTCTGACTCTTTTAAAGATTTGTCTCTAAGAGAGGGGCCTGAGGACTGAGTAAAGACTGATTGCTAGACATTGATTTTTTTTAACAGTCCAATCCTTGCAAAAAGAGAGTAAGCACAATAATTTGTGATGACATCAAAGCAGGGCAGCATTTTGTCATGTAATCTCCTATTCAAGTCCCATAGTTAGCCTGGGCCAGTAAGAGCCACAAAGCCTGACACAGAAGAAAAGGGGATATGATTTGAAAGGTTAGTGAGCAGGACCCTTTCCTCCAAAATATCAACCAAATATCAACCTCACAACCTGTCATTAGTCTAGTACTGGGGTTAGCCAAGCCATGGATAGGCTAATTGTACAAGTACTGGAAACCTTTGCTTGCATCTGAATTGCTTGCCTTCGTAGTTTACTTTGTGTTCTTAGCCAATTGAAGTTGCCTATATCCTTAATAGGGGGACCTAAGCTCTCAGTGCTTCAATTCTATCCCTACCGCCGATTCCCAGGGAACAATTGTATTTTTCACTTTCATCTAAGTGGCCCTCCCCAGCTAGAATTGGAGGGTAGGGGTGGCAAGGAGGTAGGAAAAAGGCACCCACAAATCAGGAATGGGACAGGAAATTTTTTTTTCCATGTAGGAAGCAACATTGTAGAATAGCTACAATCAGCTAAGCTCCCAAGAAGGGGTCCACACTGAAATCTTTGCAACAGGACTTCTTAAGAGCAATTTTATGTGTAACACCCTGTTAAAATAACTAGTTAACTGTAAGCCTAGAGGTCTCCTGGATCTGCATGGTTTCCTCTTCTGCTGCTTTAGGGAACTTATAGTAGGCAAAAAATAAGAATATAGTCACAATTGCTCTGAGCCTCCAGTTAGGAAAATCCTTAGCATTTAGGCAAAGGTTAGGCTCTCTGACTTAATTTATGTTTATATCAATCTCTATAGGTAACCCCTAGCCTCTTTGTGGTTGAAACAGAATTCATTTTACAGAAATGTTTGGATAAAGAATCAATATAGTATATTACTGTATCTGTTTAAAGCTCTTGGAGTGGAATTTAGGGAGAGAGCAGACATCTTGAAACTTCCTCCAATCTGTGAGCAGGTAGGTGCACAACTGGTGGCATTCCCCTGATCTTATTCCTTAATGTGCATGTAGGGTCAATGACCCTTCTTGATATTTCTCTTCTCCTTTTCAATTTTTAATTCTACATTCTCTTTCTCCCTTTTTCTGCTTCACCTGAGCTGCTGTTTTTTTCTAGCTCAGTTCTGGATGCCCCCACTCCTTCCTTTCCACCATTAGACCCTTAAAATCTCCCTCCAATCTGAATCTCTATCTTTTGACTTTTCATTGATCTGCCATTTGGTAGAAAACCCATAGTGCACAACTACATTTCTACAACCAATCTGAACATTATTTCTGCCAATGTCATTCCAGTTTCTCCAAGGACTTTTTATATTTAATCTAAAGTTTTTGACTTATTAAGACTTGTTTTCATCTCACCAAGGTATCTGGACATCTTATTACTTACCTTGTGAGGGGTGGAATGATTTGATTGATTTACTCAATCACACCCCTCACTTATACTTCACTCCCCAGTGAGCACAACCTGATTAATGTCAAGCAGGTTCTTCTTTCAGTGTTTTTGTTTTTTCTCTGTGGTCAACTCTTTCCCTCTTGTCTGGTCTTCTATTGCCACTGCAATGGCACTGTCATTCACTGTCTCTATTGCCACTCCAAATTGCGCCAGGAACTGATACTCTCTGCTGCAGTGCCTGGGAATGGTGAAGACATTAGCTACCTTTCATGTTCTCACCAGGCTCTGAAACAAAGGAAAGAAGACATAAAAGGGAGGTGGTCCCATTCCAAGCACTCCTTGCCTAGGAGTCCATGTCTTCTTGAGCTGGTTCTTGTGTGAAGAAAGATACTACTGTATAACATCCTCTCTCTTCAGCCCTCCAGAACTCAGAAAGTCATTTTTACACCTTGTGGCCATCAGGATAAAGAGACCCTAAGGAATGGGGATTGCTCATCTAGAATATGTTTGGAATTCTGGCTCAGCAGACAAATAAATGTGTCCTCATAGCCAACTTGGGAGCAGCTCCATTCAGTGGATAGAGAATTTGTCCTCGAGTCAGAAAGACCAGGCTTCAAATCTGACCTCCAGCTATGTGACCCTGAGCAAGTCACTTAACTCTGTTTGCCTCAGTTCCTCATCTGTAAAAAGAGCTGGAGAAGGAAATGGCAAGTCACTCCAGTATTTTTGCCAAAAAAATGCAGATGAGTTCAAGAGTTGGACTGTACCGAAATGACTCACCAACAACATCGACAACCAGAAGGCCTCCTCCATCATGTGTCTCCAAAGGAGTAATACAGTTTCATTATTATAGTCTTATTCCTTTGGATCTTTTAAACTTTAAGTTTCCATTAAATACAAATTCCACTGGGAGGTGTCAATCCTTATACTTTAAATAGATGATAGTGAACATTGGAATACAGGAAATAGGTGGGCTGTATACAAGAGGTAGACAGGTCAAAGTGAAAGGGAAAAAGAAAGGAGGATAGGGGATCTAGTAATGAAGGTGTAAAGACATTAAAACCAAAATTTTTCCTAGCTCATAAATTCCTCTCTAGAGCTAGCCCTGCTCACATGCCCCGGAATACTCTAATTTCTAGCTAGGACTTTCCATAACACAAATTTATTGTACTTGCAAATTCTTGTAGCTCACAATAGGAAGAGTCTATAATCCTGTTTTCTGTAAAGAAATGCCTTTGGGATTATAGTTCCTTGAAATCCATCATACTCATGTCTTGAAATTGTTAAAAAGGTATATTGGTTCAGTGCTGAATTTTAGACTCAAGGCTTTCCTAGAAGGGCACAGGCTAGTGACACATGGATTCAGATTACTCCTTTACCTCATCCCCAGCATGTTTAGGTAGGTAAAGCTAGGTTAAGATGAGCATTGAAATGGAGAAATCACCTTATAAGGAAGATGAAATTCCGAGTATGTATGTGTATGGGTGGTGGAGGTGATGATGAATGGGAAGCAAAGACACCTTTGCTTTGGTGAAGTCCGAGAATTTATGAACTGGTTTATATCCATGTATATGAATTTTAGGTCTATTTTGATAACATCTGGCAAATCTATCTCTATCTTCCCCACCAGCTGCCTCCTTGAGTCACTGCCCTTCAGATGGTAGCAAGAGACCTCCCCTTGAGCAATTTGCCTGATTTGTTGTATCCTAGTGAATGCTTCACACATACAAATGATAGTGGGGAGAGCTAATCAATGTCATAGGTAATAGGTTTAGGACTAGAAGGGGCCTGAGAGATCATTTAGTCTGGCTGCTTAATTTTATAGATCAGAAAACTGAAACCCAGAAAGGTTAAGCGATTTGCTCATTGTAACACAGATAATTCAAAACATGTCTCTGACTTTGAATTTAGACTTCTTTCTAATACACTATGTATTTAGCGAACACCTAACAAAGGGGTTCTTAACCCTTTTTCTGTCATGAACCTTTTGGGTAAAGGCTATGGTCTTCTCAAAATAATATTTTTAAATAATAAAATAAAATACATAGGATTGCAAAGTAAACCAAAGGTTAGTGAAAATAAAGATGTAATTTTTCCCATCCTAGTTCAAAGAGCCCCCTGATATCTCTCCATGGAGCCTTTAGGGTCCAGATATAGTACTCCAGGAAGATGTGATGAAGATGAGGACACTTTTAGGTGGGAAAATCAAGGTTTTATGGAAGAAGTGGCCGTCTCTGAGTTGAGCCTTGAAGGAAATGAAGAATTGTGAAAAGCAGAGATGAAGCCAGAGTGACAGCCTACTGAAACTTATAGAGGCAGGAGAAAGCTAGTATAGTTTTTAGAATTGCTAGTAGTCTAGGTTAAGGGCAGCTAGGTCACACAGTAACTAGAGAACCAACCCTATAGTTGGAGGACCAGAGTTCAAATATGGCCTCAGACACTTACTAATTGTGTGACCCAGGGGAAGTCAATGAACCCTATTTGCCTCAGTTTCCTTGTCTGTAAAATGAGCTGAAGAAGGCAGTGGCAAACCACTCCAGTATTTTTTTGCCAAGAAAAACCCAAATGGGGTCATGGAGAGTTGGACACAACTGAGAACACTCAACAACAACAACAAAATAGTTCAGTTTATTTGGAATATTGAGTGGTTTTTCTGATATTACAATCTCAGCTCCCTATAGGTAGAGGATGAAGCAGAATAGTACTGTGGGAAGGAGAGTGAGTTGGAAGTCACAGACCCAAGGTTCAACTCTTTTCTTTGCAACTTGAACATAAGGAACATTTAAGTCACAACTCCTTCAGATAACCCTAATTTCCTCATTTCTAAAATGAGGATGTTGAACTAGATGGCCTCAGACCTTTTAGTTCTAGATCTATGATTGGAATGATGCCACCTACTGGAGACTTGCTGTGGGAAAGCTCTGCCATGAGGAAAATGCCTCAGAGGCATTGTGGCTTTTCCTTGGCATCAGGAAATGACGTTTACTCATGGGTGCTGTCTATCAAGGCTACCAGCCAATCAACTTGAGGAGCCTCCTATTTTCTGGGAGGAGACAGGAAAGGGGAAAGGAGAGCTCTTGCCCTTTTGGGTTCCTGACTTGGTGGTGGTGGCGGCAGAGGACTTCACAGGAAATTTGAGGAAAGATAGGAATGCCAGGCTGTTGGAATTCTGTTCTCAATCTTTTTCTTTCTATTTTCCAATAAACCCTTAAAAACCTAAACTTGTTTTATCAGTGATTTTAGTAAGTTTCCCCCAAAACTGGGGGAACAGATTAGAATCCACATTTAGAATCTTAAATTACACAATCCTGTGTTTAAAATCTCTGTGCCTCATTTTCTTCATTTGTAAAATGAAACAGTAGGGGGGTAGCTAGGTGGCGCAGTGGATAAAGCACTGGCCTTGGATTTAGGAGGACCTGAGTTCAAATCCAGCCTCAGACACTTGACACTTAACTAGCTGTGTGACCATGGGCAAGTCACTTAACCCTCATTGCCCTGCAAAAACAACAACAAAAAAATGAAACAGTAGAGCTAGATAACCACTAAAATTCCTTCTAGCTCTTAATTTATGAATCTATGCATTCCATTGTGTTTTTTTATTTCCTCATCATACCTTGCACAGTGCTGGGCATGTAATGTACATTTCTTTTCTTTCTTTTTTTTTTGTGAAGCAATGAAGGTTAAGTGACTTGCCCAGGGTCACACAGCTAGTAAGTGTCAAGTGTCTGAGGTCGGATTTGAACTCAGGTCCTCCTGAATCCAGGGCAGGTGCTCTATCCACTGCACCACCTAGCTGCCCCTGTAATGTACATTTCAAGGAATCATGATTTCATCTCTCTGGGCACTTCCTTCATGGGTACAGAAAGAAAGCCCGATTTATCATAGTAGAGAGTGTGAGTTTTTGAGGCAAAAAAGC
The DNA here is from genome assembly GCF_019393635.1 of Dromiciops gliroides. Classification (NCBI taxonomy): domain Eukaryota; kingdom Metazoa; phylum Chordata; class Mammalia; order Microbiotheria; family Microbiotheriidae; genus Dromiciops; species Dromiciops gliroides. The sequence continues at coordinate 135,702,442 of NC_057864.1, forward strand.
ATCTCATAGTAACAAGTCTGATGATGATGAGCCTAAGTGAGGTTGAGCTGATCTCTGAATAAGAGACATATTTTCTATTCCTGAGATAATATTCCATGGTTGTTCCAATTGATTGGACATGCCAGAGCTTGTATTCTTATGGCTTGACCATTTATACCTAAGGTCACTTTCAGGCCATGATGAAACATCAGAGTAGGACTTTTGTGGAAGCTGACATAATAAATTTGTTGTTGTTTGGTCATGTCTGACTCTTCACGGCCCTAGAGATCACAAAATGCTAGGCCCTTCTATCTTCCACTAGCCATCTATCCAAGTTCATACTCATTGATTCCATGACACTATTGATCCAGCTCATCCTCTGCCATCCCCTTTTCCTTTAGCCTTCAATATTTTCCAACATCAGGGGCTTTTCCAAAGAGTCCTATCTTTTCATTATGTGACCAAAGTATTTAAGCTTCAGCTTTAGTATTTGGTATTTAATATTTGACTGGAAGGTCAAAACCTTCCAGTGAATAGCCTGAATTAATTACTTTAAGGGACAGCTAGATGGTACAGTGGATAAAATGTCAGGCCTGGGATAAGAAAGATCCATCCTCCTGAGTTCCAACCTGTCCTCAGACACTTACAAGCTCTGTGACCTTGGACAAGTCACAACTCCATTTGCTTCAGTTTCCCCATCTATAAAATGAGCTGGAGAAGGAAATGGCAAACTACTTCAGTATCTTTGCCTAGAAAATCCCAAATAGATCACAAAGAGTCAGGCATGTAATAAAGTGGCTCAATAAATGTTTAATTGAGTTGAATCTCAGCCCTTAATATCATTTAGAAATTCGGCCCATCAGCAAAATCTCTTTTCTGTAATGCTTTTGTCTGTTGATATTACCTTCCTTATGGAGGAGTATTTCCAGTGGAGTATCTAGTATATACATGTATAAGATTGGGGTTAAAAACACGAATAAACAAATTAATGACAAAACATTTACTATATACTAGACACTGTGCTAAATGGATATGAATAAAAAAAGCAAGATAGTCTCTGTCCTCAAGGAGTTTACATAATGATAGAGGAAAACAAAAATATAAAAGAGTTGTAGAACAGAAGGGAAGTGATTCTGGGGAAGATAAAGGAATGGTGAGTAAAATCACAGGACTTTAAATTGACATATTCTTTCCTGGAATATTGATTGCTGGAAGCAGGGTTGCGGGTGGGGCCTGGATTATACATAGGTATAGCAAAAAGAGGAAGTCCAGAGTGGTACCTGGAACAAAGGAATATGGCAAGAAGATGACAGGAGATCAGTGTGGTGAGTCTGGCTTGGGTAAGATATGGTGCTCATGTTGCAAATAAAGTACCAGAAGAACTAAATTTGGTGTATATCTTCTCACTCTCCCATTTACTGCCTCTGTGACACCAGGTAAATAATTTTACCTCTGAGCCTCAGTTTCCTCATCTGTAAAATGAGGGGGTTGGACTAGATGATCTAGAAGTTGTCTCTAAATAATAAATAAACTCTATGATATTATGGGCAGTTACTTCCTTCCTGGCTTGATGCTGGTTCTTCAGTTGGACTTGTGACTCCTGGAGAAGGCCATTTATAACTAAAATGATAGCAATTATCATCATCAAGGTCTCCATGATAGAAAGATTGACTTAGATTGGCAGGTTCCATAATCTTTCCTCAGATAGTCTGCTTTCCTTTGAGGAAGACAGCACACTGGCTTACTGCAAGAGAATGGTAAAGCAGCCTGTCTCTAGAAATACAGGGACAATATTATTGGAAGATAAGCCACTTCTCCCAACTGCTCTGTGCTGAACTATTTGCTATCATCTGAATTCTCTTCACAGCTTGACTATTTATTTATCCATTTTCCTTATAGTCCACCCATTTACACTCAGATGATCTGCCATCAGGTTTGGATGGGTAAAAAGCACAGTGTTCTTGGAAAGGAAACCTAATGAGACACACATCTTACACCTTGTATTAAGCTGTCAGACCAACTAACTGCCTGGGATAGTTGGAAGGGCTGAGTCTATACTTTGGGGTTGGATTTGCCTCCTTTCCTGCCATGTGCTATTTTAACACTCACTTTAGCTTATTATTTTTGGTTTTAAACCATTCATAGGGAACTTTATAGAAAATTTGAAAGGCCCAACCTTTTGAGATTTGGGGAATTTTTTAAAATCTTTACCTATAATAAGAGCAGTCATTGATTGTTGTTTAGAGTGGATAGAGCACTAGCCCTGGATTCAGGGGAACCTGAGTTAAAATCCGGCCTCAGACATTTGACACTTACTAGCTATGTGACCCTGGGCAAGTCACTTAACCCTCATTGCCCCTCAAAAAAAATGTGGTTTAGTCATTTTAGTCATGTCCAACCCTTTGTGACCCATCAATAAAACCTATTATAATGTCTCATCATGGCTTAGTTGTGATTAGAGGCTATGCCAGAAGAGCTCAGTCCCTATATCCTTCCACAGGAGAACTGGATCACTTAAATTTGTAGAGTGTTATCACTGGAAAGTGATAAAGAACTGGGTCACAAAGGATTTTTGCTTTTGTTTTATTTTGGCCACAGTACTTCATGAATATTATGTACTAAGACATAGAGGAGTTGTTCTCTGTATTGGCAGAAAGAGTACCCAAACCAAAGTAATTATTGGTCTTCAATATATTAAAGTAACAATTTGCTAAGAAATAACCTGATGGAGAGATATACATGGAGTAAAAGTAAGGGACTAGAGCAGAATCTATTATGATTCAGCTTAAAGTAAAAAGAAAAAGCAGGGGTAGCAATCCTGATCTCAGATAAAGCAAAAGCAAAAATAGACCTAATTAAAAGGGATAAGGAATGAAATGACATCTTGCTAAAAGGTGCCATAGACAATGAAGTAATATCAATACTAAAATAGTCTGCCTGTCAGACCTATGAAGAAGGGAAGAATTCATGACCAAACAAGAGACAGATGTCTAAATATGACATCATGCCTTTCAGATTGGCTAATATGACAAAAAAGCAAAATGATAAATGTTGGAGAGGGTGTGGGAAAAGTGGGACACTAATGCACTGTTCTTAGAGTTGTGAACTGATCCAACCATGCTGCAGAGCAATTTGGAATTATGCCCAAAGGGCAACCAAATCATGCATACCATTTGATCCAACAATGCCATGACTTGGTCCGTATCCCAATGAGATCATAAAAAAGGGAAAAGGACCTACACGTGCAAAAATATTTATAGCAGCCCTCTTCATGATGGCAAAATATTTGAAATCAAGGGGATGCCAATCAATTGGGAAATGGCTGAACATGCTGTGCTATATGAATGTAATGGAATAGTATTGTACAACATGATGAATAGGCAGATTTTGGAAAAAACCTGTAAAGACATGGATGAACTCATGCAAAGTGAAATGAGTAGAACCAGGAAAACATTGTACATGGTATCAGCAACATTGTATGATGATCAACTATGAATGACTCAGCTCTTCTCAGAAACACAATCATCCCAGACAGGTACAAAGGACTCAAGAAAGAAAATGCTATCCACATCCAGATAAAGAACTGATGGACTCTGCAGATCAAAGCATGTATTCTTCACTTTATTCTTTTTCACGGTTCTTTTTTTCCTTTTGGTCTTTTTCTTCTTTCACAAATGACTATTATGGAAATATGTTTTATATGATAGCACATGTATAACCTATACCAAATTGTGTAACATTTTAGAAAGAGGGGGAGGTAGGGAGGGAGAAAAATTTGGAACTTGAAATCTTGTAAAAATGAATGCTAAAAATTATCTGGACATGTGATTGTAAAGAATAAAATACTATTAAAATTAAAAACTGAAAAAAATACCCTGCTTTTTTACTATGTGACCTATTTATTTTGTGGTCACATCATGGCAACCATTTACATGGTAGTGTGTCTTCTATAAAAGAGCTTGGAGCACAGTACCTTCATTTACCTTCACTCCATGAAGAACAATTTGTGTTTGTGTGTGTGGTGGGGCAATGAGGGTTAAATGACTTTCCAGGGTCACACAGCTAGTAAATGTCAAGTGTCTGAGGCTGGATTTGAACTCAGGTCCTCCTGAATCCAGGGCCAGTGCTTTATCCACTGTGCCACCTAGCTGCCCAATCTTGTTTCACTCATACACAAAAAGAAGCCCCAGTCAACCAAGTGTCCCTCACCTGTTGTGAAGAAAGGAGGGAGTTGTATTTTCATATATCTTCTTTGGGTTCAAGCTTAGTCATTAAAATTTCACAGTGTTCAGTTTGTTTTGTAAACAATAGTATCATAACAGGAAACAATTATGGTTGAAATCAGCTTCTTCTCATACAATTCCATTGATAGAATTAAATTGGCTGTGGCCTGCACAACTTGGGTGACTTGCTCTAGGCAGGACATCTAGCTAATTACTCAGCTCACAGTCAAACCCATTTCATAAATCTTATGTCAGGATCTTTACTATTAAATAGATTACAGTGTCTTATTTTTGATATTAATATATTTACAAGACTGCTATAGCTCCTGAATGAAAATAAATAAATGAAATAAAAATGTAAGATTAAAAAATAGTATTTTCTCTTAGTTTATTTTTGTCTGTTGGAATCCTATGCACAAAGCCAAGGTTTAGGGAGGGGGGAGGTCACTGTTATAGTGTCAGTCATAAGGTAAGAAGCTTCCATCCCCAAACTCTCAGGATGGAGAGATATTTTGGGAATGCAAAATGATCTGGGTGCTTCATAATGCTCCTGAGAAAGGAGATGCATCAGTTCTCCCCTCTCTATAGTCAAGCTAGATAATTCATAGCAGTCCCTGTTTATACCACTCTCTGGCTATGGGACTGCAATTATTCATAAGGAGGTAAAAAGACTGTGGAGCATAGAAAAATGTTGATAGATGGTGATGTCCTTTCAGTTTGCTGGTTCTGTAGGGACTATGAAAACTCCCTGTGACCTGAAACTTGCCAGAACTGGTCCAGAACAAATGTATTTTGTGTGTAGTGGTGGTGAACAGGGAAGCCTGCAGCACATTTATTTGGCATTCACAAGACAATACTTTGGGGGAGAGTTTATGGTTTTGTTGAAAACATTTTAAGGTGTTTTTTTAATGGATCCTCAGGGTTCAGTTGAGATAAAATAGCAAAGTTGGTAAAGTTTATTTTGAATTCCCTTGCCATTCCCCCACTAACAATACTTTCCCCTTACATATTCCCCAACACCTTGCCCTCCCTCTCCCTTCCTTGTTGAATGACTGGCTATGATGATAAGGGTGTCAAGAGCTCGGCCTTACAAGGATAGGTAGGATGATCTGGGGATATTCATCCTAGAAAAGTGAGGACTGAGCGATGGTGATGATAGATTTTTCTTCTTATATCCGAAGGCTGTCATGTAGAACAAGGATTAGCCCTGATTTTATGTCCCTCCTGAGATGCAGTATGGCACTGAGTTTGGAGAGCTGGTCTCAGGCAGGAAGAACTAAGTTTAAGTGTTGGCTCTGAGACATACTGGCTATGTAACCTAGGGTTAGTCAGCTAACTTCTCAGTGTCCCAGGCCATTTTCCAAGGCTATAAATTGCAGGACAGGTGCAGATCGGTACAAATAATAGAAGTATCCTCGTTGGGGTTTATAGCATCCAGCCATTAAACATTTAGTAAGTACCTACTGTATACCACGAATTTTTAAAATGTTGGGGATACAAAAAAGGCAAAAGATAGCCTCTGCCTTCACAATCTAATGGAGGATGACAACACATAAAATAATGCTGAATAGTGGAGTAAAGGAAGAGAAGAGGGGATACCTGGTAGAGGCATAATGAGACAAGTATGGGGGGAGAATTCTGAGATGGCTGCTGTGAATACCCCTCTTAAATGGAGAATCTAGAAGGAGCTCTTTCTCTCCAATTAGAGGGATGAGACAGAAACAGAGAGACAGTGTGAGCTTAAAAGAGTTGATGTGATCTTGCAGGATGATGAAATTCCAAAAGTGTTCAGCTAGGTAGGAAATAAGAGTACCAGTAAAATCAAAGGTCTGGTCTAATAGAGAGCAAAACCAGAATTAATGGTAGAAATTGGAGAAGGAAAATACAAGTCACCCCTCAATTGATAAATGGTCAAAGGATATGAACAGGCAGTTTTCAGACAAAGAAATCAAAGCTATCTATAGGCATATGAAAAAAATGCTCTAAATCACTGTTGATCAGAGAAACGCAAATTTAAACAATTCTGAGGTACCACTGCATACCTATCAGAGTGACTAATATGACAAGAAAAGGAAAATGTTGACTGTTGAAGGGGATGTGGAAAACCTGGACACTAATGCATTGTTGCTAGAGTTGTGAACCATTCTGGAGAGCAATTTGGAACTATGTGCAAAGGGCTATAAAACTGCACATGCCCTTTGATCCAGCAACACCTCTGTTAGGTCTATATCTCAAAGACATCCAGAAAAAGGAAAATATTTGTAGCAATTTTTTTTATGGTGGCTAAGAATTGGAAAACAAAGGGATTTCCATCAGTTGGGGAATGGTTAAACAAGCTGTGGTATATGAATGTAGTGGAGTATTATTGTGCTACAAGAAAAGACAAGGAGGATGATTTCAGAAAAACCTGGAAAGAGTTACATGAACTGATGAATAGTGAAGTAAGAAGAAGCAGGAGAATGTTGTACATAGTAACAACAATATGGTGCGATGAAGAATTGTGAATGACTTAGCTGTTTTCTGCAACACAGTGATCCAAAACAATCCCAAAAAACTAATGATGAAGCATACTATCTGTCTCTAGAGAAAGGATTGATAGTGATTGAATACTGACTAAGCATGCTATTTTTCACTTTACTTTTTTCTTTTTTTGACTCTTCTTATAGAAAATGACTAATATGGAAATGTTTTACATAAATTCATAATTGTATATGTATTTATCTGAATGCTTACCTGTTTTTTGACTCTTGTTCCTGTTCTCCCAAAAGCTCACTACAGGGGATTGGTCCAATGAAGGCCTTCCTTGATTTCTTCAAACCTCAAGAGGGTACCTTTGGAAAACTCTGGATGTCCATCTCTCATACCCTGTCCTATTCTCCTCCCATCCTACATTTTCTTGGTGACATTTCACTTCTGTTCTTCAGAGTTCCTAGTTATTTATCCTTTTCTTTTTCTTTTTTATTGAATAGAATTTTATTTTCCAAAATATATGTAAAAATAAATTTTAACATCAATTTTTAAAAAAATTGTGTTCCAACTTCTCTTCCTCCTCCATCCTAGTTATTTATATGTTGTAGCCTGCTTATACCCACTATTCACCTTGCCATTTCCCTCTCTAGGAAATCTTTGGATCTTCAATAGCAGTGATGTTCCGCATGCTACTGCTATATAGCAAAACCAGTGAAGTATTAGTATGGAAAAGCTGAGCCTTTTCTTTCATGGGCAGCAGAAGATCAATAAAAGAACTTTGTAATTTCCCAAAAGCAAGTGAACCTGTTTTCCTTCACTAGCTAGGTGGTGAAAGTGGAGAGAATTATGGACTTGGAGTCAGGAGGACATGAATTCAAGTTTGGCCTCATACTTACTAGGTGTGTGACTCTGGGCAAATCACTTAATCACTGTCTGCTTCAGCTCTCTCATCTGTTAAATGGAGATAATAATAACACCTATGTCCCAGGGTAGTGAGGAGGATCGAATGACATATTTCTAAAGCACTTTTCCAGAGACCAAGTCATGAGGATTGCCTGAAGGAAGTTGGTAATATTTAATCTAGAGAAAGCAAGACTTAGAAGAGAAGATGATATTGGTCCCTAAGTAGGGCTGTTATTTAAAAGAGGGGTTGTATTTATTCTGCTTGTTCCTAGAAGGCAGAACTAGTATAAATGGGTAAAAACTGAAAAGGAAAAAAAAAGTTTTAAACTTGATGTAAGGATCATCAAATCCATAGTATTACAAATTTTGAGCTGGAAGGATCCTTAAATTCATTTGGTCCAACTCCCTTATGTTAAAGACAAGGAAGGTGGCAGCTAGGTTGGTACAGTGGATAAAGCACTGGCCCTGGATTCAGGAGGACCTGAGTTCAAATCCAGCCTCAGACACTTGACACTTACTAGCTCTGTGACCCTGGGTAAGTCACTTAACTCTCATTGCCCTGCCCCACCCCCCTAAAAAAAAACAACAAGGAAAAGTTTGCTAATAGAACTCTCTAAAAGTGGAATGGACTCCTGGGTTATTTTGAAGGGAGAAGGCTGGCTTCCCTATGACTGCTGGTTTTTAACAAGAAGCTAACTGATAACTTGTTGGGAATGTTGTGGAGGATATTGTTGAATGACATCAGGGGTCTCTTCTGCCTCTGAGGCCTGATGATTCTTTGATTATATGCTACTTTGCACTTGATGACTCCATTTGAAAAAAGAATTGAAGGAGAGAGTGTTGATACTAGATTTCCTGCCATTTCTTTGACTTTGTACTACTTTAAAAGCAGAGGGAAAAAAACCCCTTTAGTCTAATAGCCTTCCTCATATAAGCTCAAGATTATGCTGATGAATGCCTTAAAAAGAGAATAAAGTCTCAAAGGTCTATTTGTATTTCCCTTCCATTTTCCTTGGCCATTCTTGATCTCGTTTTGGAGGAAAACTGACAGGGAATCTTTGAGATAAGCCTGTACTTATCTCTATTGAACTGGAAATTACAGGAGTTGTGAATGACACCAGAAAGGGTAGAGGATTTGAGTGCATTTGGATGGAGGTTTGAGAAATAATGCTGGGAAAGGGAGTTTATAGACTTCTTAAGCTTTTCTTTGTGGTTTCAGATCTCTGGAGAGATGCCAACCCAGATTATATCACAAACAGAAGAATTTGCAATTTCAGAATTATTTGCCCCTGTTTAGTGCCTGACCCATGGGTACAGTGGGTGAGGGGGAGAAAGGGATTTTCTCTCTTTACCTGCTACTCTGGCACATCAGGTAAATAAAACAAAACAAAGCAAAAGTACAATTACCCATAACATTTGAAATAGACTTTCAGAAATCTCAAAAAAGAAAATAGAAAATGAAAAGCCATTGAACATTTAAGAAACCTATGGTAACATGGGAGGCTTATATACCAGCATGCATTAGACTTTTACTACATTTATAGAGCTCCTCCCTTTCAGGAAGTCCAAATGGAATCATGTGAGGTTATAAGCTGAAGGGACCACAGAAATCATCTCATCCAATTAAGCATGGCTTAGTCACTATTTTTAGATATCAAATCAAAGTTTTGCAGCTAAATTTTAGATAATAAAATCAAAGATAACTCACTTTAGAATAAAAAACTTTCCTCCAAATCCTTCTGCTGTTTACTAATTGTAGCCCTGGAAAGTAAGTTACCTTCTCTGGGCCACACTTGACTTTTCTAACATGAAAGAATGAGCCTAATTGACTCAAGTTAACTTCTAACTCTAAAAGCTTATGATTGCCTCATTTTACAAATGAGGCAGCTGAAACCCAGAGGGCTGAAATAATTTGCCCAAGTTTATATAACTGATTAGTGTCAGAGTTAAGACTGGAACCTCTGTCTCTTAATTTTTCCCAGGCTAATGTTTTCCCATATGCTTTGGTGATCAATCCTTATAATATTACTGGGCAAAAGTCAATTTTTACCATCCTCATTATGCCCAAATGGCTATAAAACTGTACATACCCTTTGATCCAGCAATACCACCCCTAGGTTTATATCCCAAACACATACAAAAAGAGAGGAAAGGACCTATTTGTATAAAAATATTTCTAGCAGTTCTTTTTGTAGTGGCTAAGAATTGGAAATCAAAGGGATGCCCATCAATTGGGGAATGGCTAAACAAGCTGAGGTATATGATTATAATGGAATCTTATTGTGCTATAAGAAATGAAATACAGGATGATTTCAGAAAAACTTGGAAAGAACTTACATGAACTGATGTATAGTGAAGTGAGCACAAACAATATTGTTTGATGAAAAACTGTGAATGACAACTATTCTTAGCAGTACAATGATCCGAGACAAGCTCGCTATTTTTCACATTATTTCTTTCATTTTTCTATTATTTGAGTTTTTTATACAAAATGACTAATATGATAATGTTTTATATAATTGCACACATATAGCCTTTGTCTGATCGCTTACTGTCTCAGGGAGGGAGGAAGGTAGGGTGGAAAGGAGAGAGAGAATTTGGAACTCAAAAATTTAAATAAAAATGTTTACTCTCAAAAAATGTTTTTACCATATTCCACCTTATCTGTAAGAGATTCTGAGGCTATTTCTATACCCAAGGAAAGTGGATATTAGATATTTTCAGGTGGAACTGAAATGTATCCAGTGAACCAGTATTGGTCTGTGGATAGTAGTTTTAGAAACCATGGGACTATTTTTAAAAAATGGATTACTGAGCAGATGGAATGGTCCAATGGAAATTGTGTTATATTTGGAGTCAGAGGATCTGGGTTTGAATCCTGACATAGGAAATCCTCCCATAGGTAGTTTGAAGTAGTTGCTTGAAGGACATCTTGGGTATGGAGAGAGATATGGCTCCTGATTTTTTTGTAATATCTCTGATTTCCAGATACTGTGTAGGTGAGTAGAGACTTCAGAGAAGGAGTTTGAGAGAAGGATGAGAGAGAAGCTATGGATTTCTCAATGGTACATGGGAGATCTCAGAGTCTGAAACATGTAGGGAAGCACCCCTCCCCAGTCCTCTTATATCCCCAAATTCCCAGAATTTTACCTCCCAAAGACTGCTAAAATGTTCTTGGAGGGCAGCTAGGTGGCACAGTGGATAAAGCACTGGCCCTGGATTCAGGAGTACCTGAGTTCAAATCCACCCTCAGACACTTGACACTTACTAGCTGTGTGACCCTGGGCAAGTCACTTAACCCCCATTGCCCTGCAAAAAAAAAATTTTCTTCCTGGTGAGATTGTTAATTCACTGGCAGAGCTGATTTTATTTTGTTCCTGAATCAAGAGCTCCTTTACTCTTGTGTATTCTTTTATATACTCTAATCTATATAATTTCTCTAATTTCTGTTTACTATTTGCTTGTATAATTTTTTGTGCCATCTCAGACTGTTTTTTTTGTATACAAAACATCGGTTGGGAGGGTGTCAAATTTATGGGAGTAAGTGTAACCCTCCCCTTCAGAATAATGAGAGAAAGTAGCTTTTATTCTGAATTCCTAGACAACAAAGATCTTAAGTGTAATAAATAGTTATGATTCTATGATAATTTATGATAATAAATAGTTATAATAAATAATAGTTATAATTCTGGTCCAGTATCCTTTGATATAGTAAATTGAATGAACAATTTTCCAGTCATGGCTGTCCTGGGTCCTGCATGACTCTAGCCAGTGAGGCTATTGGCAGAGAAAGTGAAATACTCCTTCTACTCTACACAATGGTGGAAATCAGTCTCTCCTAAGATGGAGTTGGCCAGATCAGGTTGCTATATAATGATGCTAAACATGGGCTAGTTGATCAATGTTAGACCATCCTTCCATAACTAGGTCACAGTATTTATTATTTTTTTCTCTGGTTCAGGACTAATTTAAGCTTGTCCTATGGTTCAGGCTCATGATTAGAATAATATGGGACTTAATGGAAAATAGAAGATAGTATACTAAAAGCAGAGACATTACCTTGCTGACAAAGGTCCATATAATCAAAATTATGTTTTTTCCAGTAGCAATGTATGGCTATGAGAGTTGTACTATAAGGAAAGCTGAGTATTGTAGAATCAATACTTTTGAATTGTGGTACTAGAGAAGACTTGAAGACTTTTGAAAGTCTCTTGGACAAGAAGGAAATTAAATCAGTCAATACAATTAATTCAGGCTATTCACTGGAGGTCAAATACGGAAGCTGAAAATTAAAAACTTTGGTCAGAGGACTCATTAGGAAAGACCCTGATGTTGGGGAAGATTGAAGGCAAAAGGAAAAAGGGACAGCAGGGGATAAGATGGATAAATACTTCCATGGAAGCAACAAGCATGAATTGGAACAGAGTTTGAGAGATAGTAGAAGAGAGAAGGGCCCAGTATGCTATGGTCTATGGGGTTGAAAAGAGTTGGACATGACTGAACAACAAAGAAAAGAAAACATGGCAAAAAAAGTTTACTTAACAATAGCTTAGGAAAGATATTCAGGGGCAGCTGGGTGGCACAGTGGATAGAGCACTGGCCCTGGATTCAGGAGGACCTGAGTTTGGGTCCGGCCCCAGACACTTAACACTTGCTAGCTGTGTTACCCTGGGCAAGTCACTTGACCCCAATTGCCTCACCAAAAAAAAAAAAAAAAGAAAAGAAAGAAAGAAAGAAAAGAAAAGATATTCAGCAAAGATGCACTTTCAGTTTAGTTGGTCTTATCTCCTTCTTCATTTGTCATCGTATCATGTCTAGTCAGGAGACAGTGGGACATCTTTTAATCCTGAAGAATACAAACTATTTCTAAACTGGAATTTTATGGCTTAGGTGACACCATTCAACAACAGCTTGAGTGCTAATTTTCTAGACCAAATAAGTCCTGGAGATGGTTTCTTTGCCAATTTAGGAAAAACTTACATAAATGTTAGTACTGTTCCATTCTTACTGCTATGGATACAGTAGGTAACTAGCAGTATATAAAATCTGTGATCCAATGAGGATTCTTGGCTAAGAAAATCTATGCACAAACCTGCTGACTACCAACTTTTCATGTGTCTTTGAAGTATACACGGATCTCAGATGTCATTAGGTTCTATCTGTACCCAAAATATTAATTCTATGAATTATCTACTTGAAGAATTATAGTAACAAGAGACTTGATACATTTCCTCTTCCCTGGGAAATAATCAGGTTTTTTTTTTTCTATTTTAGGTTGGCTTAAATGGTTACAGAGAAGGTCCTTTCCAGCACTGAAATTGTTTGACTCTCTGATCCTCTTTCCTCAAAACCACTCCATGTGATAGATAGTATGAGTGTCAAAACTTACATTTTACTCTACTTACTCATCTGTATTGGGAGAGAATAATAGTGCCCCTCTCAATCTTCCCTTCTTCAGGCTGGACATCCCAATTCCATACAACCTATCCTTATGATGCCTCTTGTCCCCAGCCTCCATTATTCTGGCTGTCTGCCTTTGGATATGCTTATCATTCCTGAATTTAAATCTCCCCACTGTTCTTGACCTTATAGAATTTCTTGAATAAAAATGGCTGTCTACAGCTTAGATGGTGGGTGTGATCTGACTGATATACTGTGTGCCTGTTCTACAAGATTGTTTGCCCTCTCCCTAAAATGTCATGTCAGTGAGTTAGTGTAGGGCAGGTCTATCTTTCCAAGTGTGTGTCCATCTACTGTTTGTCATGGTATTTGTGCTGTTAAGAATATGTTGGTGTGGGGGGAGGCTAGGTGGTGCAGTGGATAAAGCACCAGACCTGGATTTAGGAGGACCTGAGTTCAAATCTGGCCTCAGACACTTGACACTTACTAGCTATGTGACCCTGGGCAAGTCACTTAACCCTCATCGCCCCACAAAAAAAGAATATGTTAGGGGACTCAGAATCTGTAGCCATATAGGAGCATATTCAGAGTAGAGCCTTTCGAATGCTGTTTTCTAGAAGCAGTTAAGGATCATTATTTGACCATTTAACCCTTAGAGAATGGGATGAAGAAATTCAAAAAGATCCTCTGGGGGACTCAAAACTTGCCTTCTATTTTGTTTAGTTCTAGTCTTGTTGTGGACTCTACATACTGAGGTGGGTAGCACAATGTGGTGTGTAGCATACTGTTTGGCAACTCATTCATCATTTGGGAACTGGATAACTCCTTATTCCTAACTGTTATCCTGCCAGAAAAAGGAAACCATTATTTTCTCTTCACATGGGGTCTGTATGTCATTGAACATCTCATTTATCTAATTTCATACTATTATACAGAACGAATTCACTAAAATGATGGCACTAATGATATGTTTGGGGTTGATGACTTACTGCCCACAGGAGATGGCACTTGTTTGATAATGAGGAAATGGAAAGCTACTCTCTGGACTTTAATTTGCCTTTAATTAATATCATAGCACTTAGTGAATGACATCTTAGCAAACAGCTACACAGAAAAGAGCCTGGCTGAAATGCAAAATACAGCAGTAGATGTTTGAAGTACCCACTAATTATTTCTCCTTTTTTTCCTCTTCAGGATTTGACTAATCATTTCTAAATACAGGTCTGTCTCACCTGGCACCTGCAGGCTTCATTAATGGGTGCAGTACATGTCTACCTTATTCCTGTTGAGCTCCCTTATTCAGATGTAGGACCATTTTCATCTCTCAGTGAAGAAACTATATAGTCAATTAGTTTTCATGATGGTAAGAAAGCAATTATTTGACCTGTCTCTGAATGTTCTTCCATCCTCATTGTTCTATGCCTCTTGGGGAGAAAAGGAAAGAAGTGTAATTGACTTGGCAAAGGCAGCCTTTTCTCAGGAGAGTAGAAAGTTTTTCATGCCAGATTCCCACTTTCATGGGTGTTGGTAGTAGATGATGTGAGTGAATGGATCACATAGCTTGATTAATGAGGTATATTATTTAGTAATTAACAATTTGAACCTATTTACTTTCTTTTTCTGCCAAAAAGTAAACCGTTGCCATATATCATCTTATTGAGATGAAGGATTCATGCTTGACAGATGTGAAAGTCTAGGAACATCTGGAAGGTGTTGGTATTTTTGTCTTTTTTTTCCAATAGGCTGTCTCTTCTCTAGACATCCCCTTTCTTTTATCTGGCATCTCTCCTTTCTTTTGAATCTGTTGGAAAACTTCCATGCTTGAAACTTATCTCCCATGAAATCTTTCTTCTTTTCACTTCCATGACTGTGACATCAGGTGTAGAAAACCAATCAGAAATGCCCAAAGGAGACCCTGCCTATCCTGATAGAACATCTGGTCCTCCTCTATAGTAAGAGGAGTCTATTTTATGGCAATAGCCCAAGTATAACCATGCTGGACTTGATGAGGGATGACAAAAAAGGTCTTAGAACAACCTGGGGTCAAGTCCAAAAGGCATCTCTTGTTGCATAATCAATTCCCTTCCTCCTATAACCTGAAAATCATCAGATCTTTATCAGACCCAAATCCTATCTTCCCATTTTCCCCCTCCAGATTCTCTTTCCATCTTTGCCATACTAATGACTGTGATCTGTATTTATCCCCTACTTCCTACCTTGTGGGTTGCCTAGTAAGCTACAAGCCTTTCCTTCTTAGGTAAAATACACCTATCATAAAGCCATATTGCTGTGCACTAGTGACCAGCCTAATTATTCTCTAAAACCCCTTTTAAATTTCAGCAAGAAACTAAGAAAAGAGGATAACAATTATGTGACAGGGAAGGAATTCTAGCCTAGAGGTGGGATAATACTTCTGATTTTCTTTTTTTATTAATATAGATATAAGTATATAAATATAGAAGAAAAATGTAAGTTAAGAAGCGGGGTGTGTGTGCAAGCAACCCTAAACTCTCCCTCTGTGGACAGAGGATAATGTAGACTATTCTCTTAGATCAGCAATGAGTTCATATCTCTTGGTCACATAAGACTATTAGTCATGCTTCTGAGTGTCCAGTCTTAGCCTAAAGCCTGAGTGATGCTGAGCCATATTTTAAGTGACAAGACAATCCCATAACACTCTATAGACATGGAGAAAACCAGGACTGGTTATATATAATTGCTGGCATACAACTTTGGGGTCTGGGGCAAAATTCCCCTCTCAGGTTCATATTTCAGATTTCAACTTATTGGAGAGAGCTGACTCTTCCTACGTGCCTGGAATGTTAATGCTAAGAGATAGAACTGGAGCAATCTATTGGAACTGATTGTGTGGCTGTAAAAAGAAAATGCTGACCTGACTTACCCTTTAAGAAATGGAAATAATATTTAGAGATCTCTAAAAACTCCAGGAGAGCTTATAACTATGGTAGCATTCCTATCACTGTTTAAAGATTAGGAACAAATAATGAGTGGGTTAATTTGTCCCTCTTTTAGACTGTGTCCTGGCCTTCAATAATTGTCATTGGGAGATTTTGAGCTTTATCAGGCTAACACGGAAGGTTAGTCCTGTCTAATGCATAGACTTCTAATACTGAAGACTTCAACATACCTAGAAAACTATTACACCCATATTTATATTTTAAAATGTATCTGGCATAATAAAACAAAAAAACAGGTACACTAACATTTGTTAAATACCTATATGAGCAAACTACTTTATCTAGTAGATAAAGTAAATGATACCAAAGAAAAGAATACAAATCTCTAAGTACAAAAAGCCATAATTTGTTTGTTCTTAACTTGGCTATGAAGAATTGACTTTGGTCCACTCTAATGATCTTTCTCCTAGCTGTTTTAAGCAGTCTAAGTTCCAGGTTTTAATCATTATTTTCATTTTTCTTTGCTGCTAGTCCAGTCATAACAAGCCATGTACTTAATTCACCTGGTCTGCTTCTGTCTTGGCCATCAAAACAACCAGTCTCTTTCCTGATCTTTCAGGAACAAGACTCCTGGAATAATGTGAAATAGCTATTCTTTCTATGGCATCTCGGTGAAGCAAAATAAATGCTAGACTAGATGTCAGACCTGTATTTCAGTGCTGGTTCTGTTACTAACCAGCTATGTGACTTTATGCAAGTCATTTATCCTTTATGGGTTTCAGTTTTTTCTTCTGTAAATGAAAGGGATTGGAGTAGATGATATTTATTTTTCCCCTAACCTAATAAGCTTCAGGACTAAAGCAAACACTTTCCCCATATAAAACAAAACAAAACAAAACAAAAACTCTCTCCCCTCTTTTTCTGTGAAACCTTCCCTTAGTAATAAATATTTTCTTCAGGATATGATAGACCACTAATGAAATGTCAGATACCCAGCAGTTCAGACCTGGTTTCTGGGTATAGAAGCCCAAAGGGAAAAACTACCTCCCACCTTCTCATATGCTCCCAGACAGACCTGAGAGTATAAGGCTTGAGGCTGACAAATTGGGGACAAAATACTTCCCTAGGCCCATCTGAGCTCACTCTGCCAGTTCATGCTGGACTTGGAGGATGGGTCCTCAGGGTAGGGTTGCTGAGTAGTTGGGTTGCTATTCTTACTCCCCTCAGGTTTACTAGCCCCGTGGGCTGAGGGTTCTAACACCTTCCCCCACCCACTGCCATAGAACAGGGTGATGTTTCATGAATTCCCATTTGGTGTTCACCCTCTAAATCCAATATCAATCAACCAGTTAAAATAGCAAGGATAGAAGTTACAGGACACACTCTCTCTTGCAAAGGACAAGATTCCTGAGGAGAATGGTTTCAAGCTTAAAGGAATTAATACAGAGATGGTGAGGCCCACATGGGGACAGGTGGTCCCAAGAGTCCTATTTTGAGCCCTTGTGGCATACAAACCAAGTTTATATCAGGGTGAGGCATTGGTGATGGACAGGTCATTCTCTTGCTCAACCGGACTGGCCCATTGCAGGTGGTGGTAACTTAGCTGATCAGGGCAGCTAATCAGGCACTGCTAGGCTAGGTGAAGCTGTTGCTTTGACTCTTGTGCTTTCTGTTCTGGTAGCTTCTGCTACCAATTCCAGTTGCTGAGAAGACATGTCTTACCACCAAAATTCTTTGCCAAACTTCAACACTGGATTGCTCCCACCTTTTCCCTGTCCTTCTAAATCGTGACTAATGCTCTTGGAGAAAATGCCAGGTGGAATTTCAATGAATTTATGTTATTTCATTTAAACTGATCACTCACTGCTGCTTGGCAGTTCTATGATTGTCTCTTGATTGATTCTCTATCCCTATCTATCCAGCATGTTTTCTTTTCTCCTCTAGCCTCCTATTTTCCTTTAGTGAGGGACCTCACTACCTACTTTATTGAGAAAATAGAGGTCATCTTTCATGAACTACCCTCCCAATTTGTCATATACCCAAACCCCTCTTCTCCTTTATGCTAGTCTTTAATGAAGAAATGATCTTGCCAAGGTCACCATCACTTATGGACCTGATCCTACTCTGTCTTGTGAGAGCTTATTGTCTTAATCAAATTTCCTCTCTCATCTCCTCCTCTCTTTATTCACTACCATTTCCCCTACCATCTACAAATATACTCAAATATTCCCATACTCAAAATTAATCCTTCAAATGACCTTGCCAGCCACTCAAGCAAGTATCCTCTATTTCTTCTCTTACTTCAAAATTCCAAGAGGTCTTTTCCATTTATTGTCTCCATTTTCTTACCTCAAACTCATTAAACAGAAAATTTCCTACAAAATTGATCTTAACACAACTTTAAATAGCTTTGCCAATAACCAAATCAAACAATGAGAGTTCTCAAAAACTTGTCTAAGGAAACTTTTATCAGTATCTGAAATACCTGAGAGACTTTACAATCACACCTGAAACTGTTCAGCTGAGACTTGCTAGCTGATCATCAGCATCCACACCTGAAAGACTTTCACTCCACAACCCAGAGGACATCCCAAGAACCATCTGAGATAAGACTTTCAAGGACTTAAATGGACATTTTCCTGTTTTCCTTTCCCCCCATTGCATACACTATTTCTAATATCCACTTACTAAAGGGGAGTGCCCCCTTTAGTTCTTTGTTTGTAATGGCCACCAACTAAAGGGGAGTGCCCCCTTTGGTTTATTGTCAATGTGTCTATCAATTTTTTTTCTCTCCTTTCATTCCCTTTACATCGTTAGTTGTAAGTATCTGTAATGTTATTGCTTCATTAAGGAAACAATGTTTCTTATGGAAACACAGGGTGGAATGTGAGAAAATAATGGGATTTGGCAGACACCCAGGGGCCCCACCTGAAGATTGATTTCGAATTGATTGAATTGGGTGAGACTGACTGACAGACTGACTGAGAACCTACTTAAGGTTGATTAAATCGAGACCACACCTGCCTGGCCCTGGGTGGGGTGTTGTTCAAAGAAGCTGAGGACTTTGAACTGGGCGGATGAGACCACCAATCAACCAATCGGCTTAAAGGATGGGCCCTGGGCCATTTCCATTAGGGAGGTGGCCCATTCAATTGCAAATGTATAAATAAAGGCCTTTGATTAAAAATAAATAAATAAATAAAAAGGATGGCCCCTTCTGGGGCAGGGGGACAAGGAAGTAGGAAGTGAGTGAGGCTGGCTCCCTGGGTCTGCCTCTTTCATTCCAGAACCTCCACTTGGTGGCTGAGGGAAGGAGAAGGAGTCCAGGGTAGATAGGTTTCTTTTTAATTTTTCTGAACTCCAGGTGTTCTCTATTTACTAACTTCTAATATACTTTAATAAATGCTTAATTCCTAAACTGTTGCTGATGCTTCTAATTTATAAATAAATCCTACCTAGCTTCCCTCCACACTGGGGACAGAAAAAGGTGACCACACATTAGATTTTCCTTTAAGGTGTTTTGCTTTTTCCTGTTCTCTCCCCCAATCTGGCCTTTCCTTCTTCCTGCCCCCCCACCCCCCCACCCCTTATCTCCCTCCCCTCCTTCAGGGAAAAAATATATTACTATACCTACTTGAGTATATATGTTAGTCCTTCTTTGAGCCAATTCTGATGATATTAAGGTTCACTCACTCCCCAACTCCTTCCCCCTCTTCTCCTCCCCTCCATAAGCTTTTTTTCTTGTTTCCTTCATGTGAACTACTCTCCCCAGAGCATCTCTCCCCTTCTCCCTCCCCTAGTCTATTCCTCCTACACCTAAACCTTATTTTAAAGATGTCATCATGGGTTAGTTAGGTGGCACAGTAGACAAAGCACCAGCCCTGGACCCAGGAGACCCCAAGTCCAAATCTGGCCTCAGACATAAGACACCCCACCCTGTCTGCCCAACAAAGAACAAAACATAAATGCTTTACTGATATCCCTTCATATTCAGTTTATACCTGTGTCTTCTGTGAGTTCCTTACTGAGATGGTTCTTATGAGTTTGAAGTATTATCTTCCCATATAGGGTAAACAGTTTGATCTTTTAATATTCCTCATGAAATCTTTATCCTGTTTACCTTTTTATGCTTCTCCAGGGTCTTGTATTTGAAAGTCAAATTTTCTATTCAGTTCATGTCTTTTCATTACAAATGCCTGAAAGACCTCTTTCTCATTGAAATCCCATGTTTTCCTCTGAAAGATTATGATAAGTTTTGCTGGGTGTGTGATTTTTGGCTGTAGTCCCAGTTCCTTTGCCCTCTGGAATATCATATTTCATGCCCTTCGATCCTTTAATGTAGAAGCTGCTAGAACTTGCTTTATCTTTATTGGAGCTCCACAGTATTTGAATTCCTTTTTTGTAGCTGCTTGCAATATTTTCTCCTTGACCTGGGAGTTCTTGAATTTGGCTATAATATTCCTGGAGGTTTTTCCTCACACATTAGATTTTAAATGTCACAAGTACAACATTCCTTGAAGTTTTCCTTTTGATGTCTCTTTCAGAAGGTGATTGGTGGATTATTTCAATGCCTATTTTATCTTCTGATTCTACAATATCAGGACAGTTCTCCTTGATAATTTCCTGGAATATGGTGTCTAGATTCTTTTTCTGATCATGGCTTTCAGGTAGTCCAATACTTCTCAAATTATCTCTTCCCTGTTGACATAGAAGCTCTCAATGGTAAGGGCCTTTTTCTGTTTCTTACTCATATTGTAGTGCAAACTTCTTGTGCTGGGGGATAGGGTCCTGGTCACTGGCTTTCTCCTGTGAGGCCTCTGTGATTTGCAGATTCCTCACCACCCTGGGCTTTCTCCCTGCACTAGTTGCACCTGTCCTAGCTGGCAGTTTGCTCTCTCAGCTGGGGCTGGTGGGTCTCACAACTGGCCTGCTGTGCCACTAGCCTGCTGAGCCTCAGATGCTGATCTGTGTTGTGGCTAGGAGCCTCCTGCTGACTTGTCCAGACCCCCTCCAAGCTGTTCTGAGTTGCACTGTGATGAGCTGCACTGTGCTTCCCTTTGGTCCAAGTGAGAGGGACCTTTCCTGAAGTCTTCTAAATTATCTCAAGTTGGAAGATTGCATCTCTCTGTCTTTTTGTAGGTCAGAATGGTAACAGGGACAGCAAATTTAAGGAGTCCCACATCAGAAGACAAAGAAGAACAAAGTGAAGCCAAAATATTATAAGGGATTTCAAATGTATTTCCTACTGTTTCCTGACTATCCGAATTTGAGTGGTAACTGGTGTAGGTCATCGTCTGGCAATTGTAGGGACATTGGACCATCATAAGAACATGATATGGTTGCCCTAAGTTTACAGTAAAGCAGCTAGGTGGCGCAGTGGATAGAGCACCGGCCCTGGAGTCAGGAGTACCTGGGTTCAAATCCGGCCTCAGACCCTTAATACTTACTAGCTGTGTGACCCTGGGCAAGTCACTTAACCCCAATTGCCTCACTAAAAACAAAACAAAATAAAACAAACAAAAAAAAAACAAAGAAGAAATTAATGTTCCACTGTAAGTGGGCCCATAGATACCATAGCTTAGAGACAATCTGAGGTTTTCCTGAAACTCCAACTACATTTAATGATCCAAGAGAAGTACAATCAGAATCCAGTTTTCTCACTAGGATTGATCTTGAGGCTTCTGTATACAGTTACAATAAGTTTATAGTTTAAGCTACAGTTATAACAAGTTTTTCCCACCTAAAGGGTTACATGGAGTTCATCATTTTGGAAAGGAGAATGGACTGGGATAATAAGTGCTAAGATCTCAGGGTCTGGGAAAGTAAAATCTTCAGGTTCCATAGCCCTGTGTTTTTTAAATTAATTGCTATTTGCTATAGACACCAGTTTTGAGTAAGCACATTATTATTTATTAATATTATACACCAGTAAAGGATTGACCATGTGTTAGGGAGCTAACTTTTCATGATCTCAGGCCATGTAGTAGAGGAAGCAGGCAAGCTTCAGCAGCCAGTTAGCACAAGGAGGAGAAAAGACCCATGCTATCTCACAGAGAGACAACATGTGATCTCAAGGAGACCCAAGAGAGTTCAGAAGACCTAGAATACCCAGAAGACCTTTAAACCCCCAAAACTCTAGTGGTGTATTCAAGGAGTCCTCAAACCAAATGGTATGACCTGTGAGGGCCAGATGAGGCTTGGCATCTTTGAAAGAGTACCTGTGACTTTCCTCATCAGTAAAACATTGCCCCTTAGATTGTTACTTATTAAATGACTTACTTACTGACTTTAAAGAAGTCAGACTCCTATGCAATAATTTATATAAGTATTGTTGAACCCTGATAGAATTTAAACTTCTTGAGAGTAGAAATTATTTCGTTCTTTGTATTTTATTTTATTTTATTTTATTTATTTATTTTTTTGTGGGGCAATGGGGGTTAAGTGACTTCCCCAGGGTCACACAGCTAGTAAGTGTCAAGTGTCTGAGGCCGGATTTGAACTCAGGTCCTCCTGAATCCAGGGCTGGTGCTTTATCCACTGCGCCACCTAGCTGCCCCCATTCTTTGTATTTTATATACTGAGTACCTGGCACATATTCCAGGCACCCAATAAATAATTATAAATGAAAAAAATCTGCTTTTTTCACACTTGTGAAATAACAGAATATTAGATATGAAATAATAATTTCTACCCGTCTTTTTGTGAGTTTTGCTGCTCCAGGCTTTATTTTATTGCTAGTTTGGGGGTAATTTTGTCAGGAGCTCTGTATGCTTAATGTCTGTCCTCCACCATCTTGGCTCTGCACCCAGAAGTCATGACTTAGAAATTTTTGCAACACTTCAGAGTCAAAAAGCTCTAGATTCAAGCCTTCTTTCTACCACATCCTAACTTTGGGACCTCTGCAAGTTACTTAACATCTCAGTGTGACAGGATACTCTCTAAGACTACAAGTTACAGAAGTGTGCTGACCTGCATTGGGAAAAGAAATTTCCAGATCTAGTATCCTAGAACCTTGGGAATTTCATCAAGCCAACTATGCAGAGCTCATATAACTTTGAAAAGACCACATTGCAGGATTATTCTTTTTCCCTCTGTCTCCAGCTCTTTCTCTCTGTTTCTGTCCATATCCTTTTCTTTCATGCTCAAATGTACACAATTAGATAGTTCCTTCCTTCCTTCCTTCCTTCCTTCCTTCCTTCCTTCCTTCCTTCCTTCCTTCCTTCCTTCCTTCCTTCCTTCCTTCCTTCCTGACTGCCTGTCTGTCTTTTCTGTCTAAGCAACAGTTAAGGGGAAAGATGGCTATATTGACATAAGCAAGGCTGAATGAGGCAGATTCCAAACAGCTGCTTCTCTGATTCACAGTGACTTTCCTATATGGCTTCTCAGTGGGTACCTGGAAAGGACAGTGACAACCCTGTCTTGTCATTAAGATGACCCTGGGAGAACTAGACATACTGGAAGTTTCATTCGTAGTATGTAGAAAAGATACAATCATTCTCAGGAAGAGAAGGACACGAAGAACAGTAAAATAACCAAACAGTTTGCTTTTTGAAGCTGCTCTCCCTGAAAAAATAGGATTAACTTTTACCAAGGGAAATCAAGACCAAAAATGCTCAGAGGCTCATAGATTTAAAGGTATAAGGGACCATAGGAGTAATTAACAGGTCTAACCCCCTCTGAAGCTCTGAGAGATAAAATGAATGTCAGACTCAAGGTCTTAGGTCTAAATAAGTGGTAGAGCTAGGATTCAAACTTGGGGCAGAATGTGACTAATGTGGAAATGCATTTAACATGATTTACGTACATGTATAACATATCTCATTGCTGTTTTAGGGAGGGATGAGGGGAGGGAGAAAAATTTAGAACTCAAAGTCTTATAAAATGAATGCTGAAAACTAACTTTACATGTAATTGGAAAAATACTATTTAGTTTAAAAAAGATAACAATAAAACCTTGGGACACAAGGTGGTACAATAGATAGAACACTGGGCTTGGAACCAGGAAGACTCATCTTCATGAGTTCAAATCCAGACTCAGACACTCACCAGCTATGTGACCCTGCACAAATCACTTAATCCTGTTTGCCTCAGTTTCTCATTGGTAAAATGAGCTAGAGAAGGAAATGGCAAACCTCACCAGTATCTTTGCCAAGAAAACCCCAAAATGAGGTCACAAAGATTCAGACACAACTGAAGCAAACTCAACAACATAGATTCAAACTTAGCTTCTTTGACTCTAAATCTAACATTGTTTCCACTTTCCCTTCTCCATCAGCAATTTTTTTTTTTTGCTTGGAAGCTGAATGGAAGCAGCACCACTTTAGGTTATTGGAGAAGGCAGAACCAAATCCTTAGGTGGAAAAGAGGATGTATACAGTGAATGTGTACTGGTGTCTAAGGTGTGTGTGTGTGTGTGGGGGGGGTGTAAAAACCTCACGGAAACCTTGACATTTACTGCGTCCAAGATCCACACTGGCTCTAAACATAAAAGTTGACCTTACCAGCTCTCTGTGATCCTATAGTTTTCTGGAGTCCCCTTGACTTAAAAAAAAAATGTTCTGTGGTATTGGAAGTAGTAAGGGAGAAGATGTGCATTAGTCTTTGTTGTTTCTATTAATGCTATCTATGTTAACTGGTATCTTCTAGGGAATGGAGTTTAGCTCAGTCCCTACTCTTCCCTCCAGCTTCTTTAGATAATAACAAGCTTCTGACCCTGGGGACCCTCTGATTTCAGGGTGGAGTTATAGAGCTCTTCCTAAAATCTTCATTTAAGGAGGGCACCCACTCCAGCTAGTAGGTTCTTAATAAATGTTTATTGACTAACTTGTTTTGTGTACCCTTTTTTTCTTCTCAGCTAATATATCATTTCCTTGTAAGTGTTTATAGCTTTTTTTTTTTTTTGTGATACAATCAGTGAATGCTTTTTACAACGTATATAAATATGTAATTGGCCAACAGTTGGAGTGGTTACTGGTATTCTCATCTTTTGGTAGTAGATATATGATACCTTACATTAATATGTATGAAATCAAAACTGCATCTGGAAGGAATCTGTTAATGTGTTTTACTAATAATTTCATGTGCCCTGTGAAATGTTTGAACCAATGATTATGGAATTTATCCAGCGTCACTTTCCACTTTCTCATTTTGCAGAGAAAATAGAGTTTCAGTCATTTCACTTAATGCCATTCATTATATTTACAGTGCGTAGGCTTCCTGTTTCTCATTTGATTCAACTTGCTTTTTCACTGTTAGGGTTTTTGTGACCATATGGATAATAAGAGATTTTCTACAACTTCCTTCAGGGATTCTCTCTGGCTTGTAATTTCTTTCTTTTTTTAAAATCAAATCTATGTAATAGAGTTTTAAATTAACATAGGATTGTTTATTTTGTTCTTTATAGTGTTTTGACTCTTTGTATTGTCTTAACTACTTGACTTTTGCTTTTAATTGCTGTTTAAGGAATCTCAAATTTCTGATATATTTTTGTTTTCTCCTAGTTGCATCTTGAAATTTAAGCTATAATCATTTAAGACAATGAATATATACCAAAAGCAGTATTAGTAGTAACTTTCCATGTGCTTCTTAATCTTTTTTTTTTTTTTTTGTGGGGCAATGGGGGTTAAGTGACTTGCCCAGGGTCACAAAGCTAGTAAGTGTCAAATGTCTGAGGCCGGATTTGAACTCAGGTACTCCTGAATCCAGGGCCAGTGCTTTATCCACTGTGCCACCTAGCTGCCCCCGCTTCTTAATCTTTTAAGAAATTTATTACTTATTTATTTTTAGCAATTAAAAAAAAATTTTTGAGTTCCAAATTCTCTCCCTCTTTTCAGTCTCTCTCCCACCCACTGAAATGACAAGTAATAGGATATCAATAATGTAAAATCATGTAAAACATTAGTCATGTCACAAAAGAGCAAGAAAAATAAAGTAAGAAAATTATACTTCAGTTTGTACTCAGAGTTCATCAGTTTTCTATCTGGAGATGGATAGCATTTTTTGTTTGTTTTTTTAGTGCTATGGAGGTTAAGTGACTTGCCCAGGGTCACACAGCTAGTAAGTGTCAAGTGTCTGAGGCCAGATTTGAACTCGGATACTCCTGAATCCAGGGCTGGTGCTTTATCCACTGTGCCACCTAGCTGCCCCCTGATGGATAGCATTTTTAATAATGAGTCCTTCAGAATTGTCTTGAATCATTGTATTGATCAGAGTAGCTAAGTCTTTCACAATTGATCATCATTATAATATCGCTGTTACTATGCAAAATGATTCCCTGGTTCTGTTAACTTCACTCTGCATCGGTTCATATTAGCCTTTCCAGGTTTTTTTCTGAAACCATGACTCTCATAATTTCTTATAAGTCAGTATTATTCTATCATAATCATATGCCACAACTTTTACCAGCCATTTCTCAAAAGATGAGCACCCCCTCAATTTTCAATTCTTTGGCATCACAAAAGGGGGGTTGTAAATATTCTTACAGGTGCTTTTATTTTTCCTTTGATCTATTGTGATGTAGTTGTGCTAGAGTTTTTGTAGGTCAGTACCTAGTAACAGTATTTCTAGGTAAAGGATGTGCACAGTTTTGTATCCCTTTGAGCATAGTTCCAAATTATTCTCTACAATGGTTGTGCTAGTTTACAATTCCACTAACCATTAGCATACCTACTTTCCCACATCTCTTCCACCATTTTTCATTTATTACAGCTATGAGGTGGTACCTCAAAATTTTAAAAATTTGCCTTTATGTAATCAAAAATTATTTAGAGTATTTTTCTTATTACTATAAATAGTTTTGATTTCTTCTAAAAACTGCTTGTTTATAGCCTTTGACTATTTATCAATTGGGGAATGGTAAATTTATTTTTATAAATTTGACTCGGTTTTCCACAAATTTGAGAAGTGAGGCCTTAATCAGAGAAACTTGTAAAAAAATTTTGATATGACTTTATTGTATATATTACCTTTTAACAAAATGTGGTCTCCCTTATTATCTCTTTAATTAAGTCTATTTTTGCTTTATCTGAGACCATGATTGCTACCCTTGCCTTTTTTATTTTGGCTGAAGAATAATAGATTCTGCTCCAGCCCCTTATTTTAAATTTGTGTGTGTCTTTTTCTTTCAAGTGTGCCCCTTGTAAAGAACATATTGTTGGATTCTGGTTTCTAACCTAATCTGTTATCTGCTTCTGTTTTATGGGTGAATTTATCCCATTCACATTCATGGTTATGATTACTGTGTATTTCACTCTATCTTATTTTCTTCTGTTTATACTTCTTCCTATTTTTACCTTGTCCATCTTCAAAAGTCTGTTTTTCATCTGACCACTGCCTCCTTTACTCTTCCTCCCTTTAAATCCTCACCTCTTTCTCTTACCCCATTCCCTTACTACTTCTCTGCCAGGTAAGATAGATTTCTATGCCCAGCTGAGTGTGCCTATATGTATATATTTTTTCTTTCCTCTTTGAACCAATTCTGTTAAGATTGAGATTCAAACATTACCCACCGTCCCACCTCACCATTTCCCCCTCCTTTGGAAAAACTCTACCTTGCACTCATTTTTAATGTCAGATCATTTCACATATTCTTCCTCCCCCTTGCTTCTTCTCTCAGTGCATCTCTTTTCCTCACCACTTCATTTTTTTTTTAGGTCATCCCAACAAAATCGACTCACACCTATGAATCTATTTATGTGGACTAATTCTAACTTTTCTAATGATGATAAAGTTCTTAGAAGTTACATGTATCAATTTTCTATATAGGAATGTAAATAGTCTAACCTTACTGAGCTCTAACAGTTTTAACCTTATGATTTCTCCTTCAATGTTTACCTTCGTGTGCTTCTTTTGAGTCTTATGATTGAATGTCATATTTTCTATTCTGTTGTGGTCTTTTCATCAGGAATGTTTGAAAGGCCTCTATATCATTGTATATCCATTTTCCTCTTCAAGGGTTATACTCAGTTTTGCTGGGTAGGTAACTGCTTTAAGTGAAAATTTTCAATGACTTTTTCAAAGTCTACACTTTTCCTTTTATCAGTTCTTTTGTTTCATCTCTTATTTTCACTAATGCAGGTTTATGGACCGTTATCTTTATGATTATGTATCGGTAAACAATATTTTATTGTGTGTCTCAGAAATAGTGATATTATTAATGAAATGTATTCTGAAATTTTTGTCTATAAGTGATGATATCTCTTTCCAATCTTATTATGGTTTTTTTTTTTTACTGGCACACAATGAAAATATTCATGTATTTACTCCATCTCATGCATATTGATAATTTTCCTGGTTTAGTAGTCAATACCATCTATATACTGAAGCAGTTCCATAAGGTGAGAGATTTATATTTTTTATTTGTTTCAATATATTTTGATTTCCTTTGGTGCCAGAACATTAAGAAAGGATGCTTGCTTTTTTGTCCTATGCATCAAGATAATCATGACAATTGTCTGTTGGACCATCCTGGAACCTATAATTTCCCTCTATTAGATTCTTATAGGCACTTTCATCATATTGGTCAGGGTGTTAATCCAATTAGTAGTATTGCCATATCCCCATTGGCTAGTTTTTCTGGTTTACTATACTACTACTGTTTTGTTTTGTTTTGTTTTGTTTTAGTGAGGCAATTGGGGTTAAGTGACTTGCCCAGGGTCACACAGCTAGTTAAGTATTAAGTGTCTGAGGCTGGATATGAACTCAGGTACTCCTGACTCCAGGGCCAGTGCTCTATCCACTGCACCATCTAGCTGCCCCTACTACTACTACTACTACTACTACTACTACCATCTCTACTACTACCATTAGTATTACTACTACCACCACCACTGCCACCACTACTACTATTGCCACTACTAGTACTACTACTCTACTAGGACTAGTAGTACTGTTGCTACTTGTTACCACCACCACCACCACCACTACTACTACTACTACTACTACTACTACTACTACTACTACTACTACTACTACTACTATTACATAACTGTTTAGTGCTTTACAATTTATAAAGTTTGCTTCACAATAGCCTTGTAAATAGTGTAAGTGTATTATCTCCCCTTTTCACAATAAGAAACTGAGACACAGATAGGCTGTGACTTGCCTGTAAAAAACAATTTTGTTTTGTACAGGAAATTGTAGTTGTATATAAAGGAACTAAGAAACTTACCCTCAAGTAGCCAGCTTTTGTTGTGGACTATTTGGGAAGAAGATTTGATGGCCTAAAGCCAAGGGGTAGAGAAAAAAAGATGCAGTAATCCAAGTTCAAGGCTGTTTCAAGCAGAAGAGGTTAGTGGAAGTTGCTATGCCAATAGAAATAACTAATGTTGAGTCAAGAAGTTCTTTGGGGGTGGAGATAAGCAAGAGAGAACAATCAGGTCTTGAACTGGGAGAGTGGAGAATAAATAACAGGGACTAGTCATGTGGTCAGTAAGCAGAAGAAACAGATCAAGCTAGAATTGCCAAACTATCAGTAGTTCATAGTTTGTCATGGTTAAAATAAGCCTTTTGGCAGCCTACTTTTGCAGTAGGTCTGTACCAGCAATTGTTAACCCTTGATACTCCTGAAAGGGACAAAGCTGTCAGAGGCTAATTCATGAAAATTTTATGTTTTCAGTGAGTAGATACAGAAAATGCTACAAAAAAGAAAAACAAAACAAAAGAAAGAGGTGTTAATTAATTATTAAACAAATACACAGAAGAGAGTAGAAGGAAATTCAGAAGGGGACCAGATTTTCACCGATTTGAAGAATATCATTGAATTTCATACTCATATCACATTAATAATACAGAATAGTGTTGATATTATCATAATAAATAAAATATAAACTTTTTAAAAATAAAAATTGTGTATAATAGAGATTCAAAATTTTATATACAATCTTTGTCTTTTCTTTGTACATTGAAATATTCATGCGTGTTGTTTTTTAAATGGGTGATGCAATGTAATATAATGGATGGCGCACTGGGCTTGGAGATAGGAAGACATGACTTCAAATCTACACTCAGGCACTTCCTATCTATGTGAGGCTGGGTCAATTATTTAACTTTTCTTTGCCTTTATTTTTCCATCTACAAAATAAGGGTGTTGTATTTGATGGGTCTTCCAGCTCTCAATCCATAATCCTAAATTCTAAAGCTAAACAGAGGATTTTAAAAGAAATTTAGTATTTCCCAGCCAATTAGAATGGTTTGGAAAAACGAAATTCATCTGTGAAGGACATACATGTGCACAAATGGTGATGATCTTTTATTTCTGGATTTTTCTTTATTTTTGCTCCAGACCTTTGATTTAATATAATTAAGAAACATCTAGTGGGGAAACTCCTTTCAGTGATGCAGGCCAGCAACTTCTCTATAACTTATTGTCTTAGAGACACTGAGAGTTTGAATAACTTGTTTATGGGTAGAGAGATGGTATGTTGCCGAAGCAAGACTTGAACTCAGGTCTTCCTGATTCAAGGTCATACTTCTTTCTACTATGTCATACAGCCTTTATTCTTGTAAGATGATATGAAATACATTACCTGTAACAGGCAGCATTATACAGTTAATTTTTTTTTTTATTTTGAACAAAAGAACTTTGATTAGACTCTTGACTCTGCTACTTACTCCCTGTAAGACCTTGGGCACTAAACTCTGCTGCACCTCATTTTCCCTATCTGTAAAATGAGAGAAATGGCCTCGAACCCAGAGGTCCTCTCCAGCTCATTAACCTATGAAGATGACTTTACTCTCTTATTGACTAACAACAATAGGCTTCAGCTATAATAAAAATCTATCATTCTTTGTTATTAGTAGCCCTGCAAGAAATTAATGTTTGATTTTTTCCAAGTTTATCATGTGAGTTTTTAGAAGGGAAGAGTTTGGATTAGTGCCAACCCATTACAGGAATTTAATCAAATACACTGAAACAGTCTGATAAGTCAGAAAGTTGTTGCATTTAAAACATCATTAGAATCTGAATGCTGACAGAGGCCCTTTGATCCTTCCAGCATATGGAGTCTGGTGATCATTTAGTTTAGCAGGAAAAATGCAGCAAAACAAGCATTTTTTTCAGTGAAGGGACATTGTATGTCCCTATTTGTAACATCTCTTTGTTATTTCTAAGCTATGAGTATCTAGAATGAAAGGCAGGGAAATCACAAACAATAGTAAGTGAGACTAATTATTTGACAGACTAAATTATTGACAGATTCCCCTTGCATTATTGTTCAGTTGCTCTGTAGCTCCTCCCAGATTAAGTTAGGTGTAATAATGTGAACAGACATCAAAGTGAACAGAACATCAAAGAACAAAAATCCACTGTGAAGGTATATGGGGGCGGGTGTTCTCCAATTACACATTTGCTTATTACATGCCAGGAAGTCTCAGTTTTCCAAGTGACATTAAAAGCTTTTAAAACCATATCTTCGGGGGGCAGCTAGGTGGTTCAGTGGATAAAGCACTGGCCCTGGATTCAGGAGAACCTGAGTTCAAATCCAGCGTCAGACACTTGACACTTACTAGCTGTGTGACCCTGGGCAAGTCACTTAACTCTCGTTGCCCCACAAAACAAACAAACCAAAACAAAACAAACCAAAACAAAAAAACCACAAACATGTCTTCATGGTTCTCCAATCCCTAGAGCTTCCCTGATACTCATCACTGATACCACATTTCTGATACTCAGCATCATAAAAGGCACAAAAGAGGTAAGAACTTATAATCTTCTCAAGAAAATACAAGGATGCAAAACAAGTAATTTGAGAGACAATTAAAATGTTTTTCAACATGATTAGAAGAATCAAAGCTAAAGATGAAAGAAGAATACTCCATGTCAAGGGTTAAATCAGGTTCAACCTCCTCCATACAATCTTCACTAATTTCCCTAGTAGTTGATCTTTTCTCTTCAAACTAACAGATACTATTATTTACCTGTTTACATTTTAGAGTGAAAGTTTCTCAAGGGACTATTGTTTATCTTTGTCTTTGTGTTATCACTGCCTAGCACAGTTTCTTAGTCTTTAAAAAATGCTTGTGGAGTTGAGTCTCTGAGTTGTTCAGTGAAACCTGGCTTATTCTTTCTTGATCTTGACAAATCTAGCCAAAGAATGGTGATAGTGGAATGGATTAGACTCTATGGTTGAGTGCTCTCAATAAGATGAGGAAAATTCCCCTGACATCAGTGTTTTAAGGAGTTTCAGGCTGCAGCTGTTTCCATGTTCTTTGAGAAAATTTTAAACATTGAGGTTAACCCACGGACCACAGGGCATAGGGCCAAATATCCCATGAGGTTGTCCAAAAGCTTTAAACTAAACTTTCTAGTGGTTGAAGTTCAGAGAATCAGGAGTCCCCTCTAATGCTTTCAAATAACAAATAACAAACTAGTTTGTCCTTATATTTTCCAGAGGTGAAAAGTGAGCTCTGTTAAATAGTCACACAAAACTGCAAATACTGCTAATGAGAAGTAATGAAATGGTTTGTTTTCCCCTTCTGAATAATGAGCATTGGATGGCCCCATAAATCCATTTTTTAAAATGTCACTTGAAAAGCAAACAATGAACTCAACTTCCACACCAAGCCATTTGAATGATTCAATTTGGATGTGTAGAAATTGGATTAAAAGAGCATTAGTCAAAATGGCATAACAAGGTGTAATTTTCCAATAACTCAAGTCTGGGACCTTTTTATTTGAGAGGTGTAGTGAATTTCCTTCAAAAACGCTAGGAAATATGCCCTTTGTGAGTGGGTGAAAAGAGGTGGGGAACTCATTTTTTCTTAACCACTGACATTCTTTTAAAAATCATTTTCTTTTCTCTGAGCACCATATATAGAATTGAAGTCTTTCAAATTCAATGGTTTATTTTATTTATAATTTGGGAGTTAAATTTTGCCTGCCTGGGTATTTCTGAATTTTTATCCACATGAATAGCAAAGAATAATAGAATGAAACATTTAGGTCCATCACCACCAACACCAAAGTAGAGAATTTAGGGGTGAAAATCCTGCATGCAATTCATTCTAAAACCCCAAGTGGTTTAATAGTAATAACATTTTCTCTTTGTGAAAAAACCCAAAACACCCTCCTTAGTGGAGCTATGAGAGATATTTACACTTTCACTCCCAGAAAATTTTCAATTTTCTTGGGGGGAATTTAAAAATAAATAAATAATTAAACAGACTTTCAAATTTCCCTGTGGTTGATTCTTTACTTCTTGGTGGAAAGGTGGGTGGTAGTATGTACAGAAAGCACTACATGGGAAAATCTCCCAACTTCTGGGCTTGCTAGAGTATGTCTTCTAAGGAAAACTCAAACCAGAAATAAACGGTGCATTTGCACACACTCCAGAGTAGTCATGAAGCATTCTTAGAGTATCACCTTGCTAATGTTCTTTGCCTAATTCTGTCCTTGGTAAAGCCCCAGATATTCTCAGGACTTTGCCACTTTCAGCTGCCATTTCCCTCCTCCCATTGCTGAATTCCTCCTGGAACCTTCAATCATGCTTCATTTTCTGAATTTTATCATCAAGCCCTTTTTGAAGTACCTACTCTTATACTCTCAGCCTTTAAAATGTGTTGCCTTCTCCTATTAGAACATAAGCTCCTGGAGGGCAAGGACTATCTTTCTTCTTGTTTGTATTTATATCTTCAGTGCTTAGCACTATACTTGACATATAGTAAGTGCTTATAAAAGCTTTTTGACTTGACCCAAACAGCAGAGATCTAACAAAGGTGGTGCTTTTGACCTAGGGTACTGACAGTGACTACTTAGGAAAAAACAATCAAACTAGAAAGCTACTTTATGACACCCTTCTTTCCCTTAGGGGCCATATTGCAATTCCACCTTAAACTCCTTCCTGCCCAACTGCCCTCCTCATCACTATACTTGATACATTTGGGGGTCCTCTCTGCTGCTCCCCACAATGAACATGAATTTAAAAGTTGACTTTAGGGTGATTATTTTTAAAGTTCATCTCATCCCAGGCAACAAACTTGCTAGTTATGGCTCTGATAGGTGGAGATTTCCTACACCTGCACACTGGGCAAGGAGAGACTTTTGCTTTTTTTCACTAAATCCTTTACAAATTTATAATGGTCAGCTTTACCTACCCTTTGACCCTTAATCCCTTCCAGGCAACAAACTGAGAAGTAACTTAATGAAGTAGAGATAGTAGAAAGATTTGAGGGCAGAAAAAAGGCAGGGATTCAAGTGAACTTTCTCAAATTCCCCTCCCTACAACTTTAACACCTTAAAACAAATTCTGGGTTGTAGAACTCACAACAGGATATGATGAAACTGTTTTCTAGCCCAAGACAACTTAGAAGGTCAGCAGGGAAGCTCTATCACAGCAGGGTGAGAATGAAGCACAATCTAGCAAAGGCTACAGGCCAGGCTTGAGCAAACTGGCATCAGGCCTTAGAGGGTGACTGAATAAGCAGTGGCAGTGGTAGCTTCCAGAGCTCTCAGACCACAGATGGTTAAGGAGGTCAAACAACTGAGAAGGAGATCACAGGGTCCCTTTGCTGGAACTGGGTCAAAGATTCTGTTGCATTGCACATAATCAGATATGAATTAAAGTCCTGGGTCACAGTTCCAGAGTAAGGAAGAATACTAGCACACTAGTACTTTCAGCCACAGGGGAGTTAAGATTGTGGTCACAGGGTGGAAAAGGATACTTGTGGTTGCTTACAGATGAAACCACAGGCTAGGAGAGTATTAAATATATCTTTCCTTAGAATGGAAGAACTGAAAACTTACCAATACCCAGAACCAGCTTGGAAAACAGATGCACAAAAAACCCACAAAGTTAAAAATAAAGAAATAGACTGGGAAAATGAGCAAATAATAACAACAAAAAAGAATTTGAGCATAGAAAGTTACTATGAAAATAGAGAAGATTAAAACACAAACTAAGTCAAAATTGCCTTACTAAAGTCGCAAAGAACAATGTGAATTGCTCATGGAAACAAAAAGAATTCTTGGAAGAACTAAAAAACGATAATTTCTCAAATAGAGAACTGAGTTAAATTTGTAACAATAAGAGCCATTATTAAGTTGTTAAATGTTCAGAGGATATGAATGTGTGATTTTCAGATGAAGTAATCAAAGCTACCTATAGTAATATGGAAAAATGCTCTCAATCCCTATTGATTAGAGAAATGCACATTAAAACAGGTGTATTATTATTCCCATTTTATAGATAAGGAAACTGAGATTGAGAGAACGTCTGGAAATTGCTCACATAGCAAGTAATAGGGTCACCCAGTTCGTAAATATTTGGGGCAGGATTTAAACTTAGTTCTAATTCCAAGTCTTTCATTATCCACTATGCCACCTAGCTACCCATTTTAGAGATGGAAGAAATGTAGCTGACCCCAGTGATCTAGGTCTAAGTGGTAGTGACATTACTTTCTGTAGCTGGTGGTGAGATCAACAGAAATAAAGAAGGTAGAAAAGTAACGAGTTTGAGAAAAGTCAAAATTGAGCTTCTCTTGTTTGAAATGACAGTAGGAGATGGTTGGTAGGCAGTTGGACTAGGGTTTTTTTCCACTTGTTGGTTTATTTGTTTAATTTTGGTTTTTATAATTATTATATATCAAAACCCTGCTTGTTTCCATTTTCTCATCTGTAAAATAAAGTGGAGAAAGTAATGGCAAACACTCCAGTATCTTTGCCAAGAAAAACCCAAATGGCATCACAAAGAATGGGATACACCTGAAACAACTCAACAACAACAATAGCAACAACAACAACATTATTACTGTGTTTCTTCCTTGTACTAAAGAGAGGCAGTACCAAATTCTCCAAGGTAATACCAGTGAAGCATGATGTCTGGCAGGTGCTACTACATTAGAAAAGCTTAGAGTCCAGGCCCAGTATCTGTTGTTTTGGGAACAGCCTGGTTGATTTCAGAGAAATTCATCAAAACCACCAGAAGGTTGGCCAAAGAGGAATGTGCTTATAAAGCATGGAAATAAAAACTTATATTGAATTTTGGGATACATTTACATATTTTTTTAAGGTAAACCAATGGACAGTGTGACTCTTTGTCCTTTAAAGGTGACGATGTTGATGCACCAAGTAGATCAGTGTTTTGCTTAAAAGTCAAATTTAAAATATTCTTAACAAGGATATTATTCAGAGAGAATTATTTGCCAAGGAGGCTTGCTTTATTGCTGGCTCAATTATAACAGACATCACAGATAACATTCCTGTAGAATTGTGCCTAATTTAATTTTCTCCTTTCCCCCTCTCTCTTAGACTATGGTTGACCGAGTTCCCATTGTCTTCTAAAGTAATTCCTTCTCTGAAGACACAGGTAAAGCATAGGAAAACAAGAGTAGCTGGCTACCTTCCATCTAAATCTATAATAAAACCCTGTTTCCAACATTAGGAATATATTGCCTTTTACCAAAAAAATGAAAAACCAAAGTCTTGAATGTGAATAGCTTTGGGAAATGTAACAGGATATTGGTAAGGACAAAAATTCTAGCTAAACTGTCTAAAATATCTAATGAGTGGTCACCAATAAACTATAAGCTTTAGCAAGAGTTAGACTTTTAAGCATTTATTAAGCAGAATAAGAATTTGGTAAAGAGAGAAAGAAAGGCCTACATTCACCTATCTATTAAAGGGAGAGCGCATTTCTAGCTTTGCTCTCCGCCAGAGTCCACAGGAAAGAGCGAGAGTCAGAGCGCCAGGCTCCCCCTTCTTCCTCCCAGAAGCAAACTTCACTTCTTGACACCAAAGAAAAGACACATGGTCTTGCCCTCAAAGACCTTCACCTCATGGGCAGAGCTCTTCTACAGTAAGTCTCCAGCAGGTGGCATCATTCCAATCATTACAATATGGAATAGCAAACATTTAATAGGGTATCATCAGTCCTTAGATCTACTTCTGACTCTGCCACTCTGTATAGTATTAATAATGATATGGTGATGATAACAATCATGAGTATTTACATAGCACTTTAAAGTTTGCAAGATGCTTAGCAAATGTTGTTTTCTTTTCTTATCATAACAACCCTGGGAGGTAAGTACTATTATTACCCCCACTTAACAAATGAAGAAACTGAAGCAGGTAGTTGTTACATGACTTTCCCAGGTGTCTAAGGCTGAATTTGAACTCATTATCCTGTCTCTGAGTTCATTTGCCTCCATATATGAAAAGGGGAAGTCAAAAGTAATTTAATCTCTTTTTGCCTTAGTTTTCTCACCTATAAAATGGGCAAGTAAACATAGATGGTCTCTAAAATCTGTTATCTCTTAATCTATGATTCTATGATTACAATGGTAAGAAACCGATTTAGGCTTAATTGAAGGAAAACTGTAATAAACAGAGCTACCCAAAAGTGGAGGAAACTCTAAGCAAGTAGTGAGTTCCCCAGAATTTAGAGCTCTAATATATGTATACATGCACACACATATATTTATATACGCATAAACACACAATAAACAGTGTACATGTATGTATAACGTGCACATTTGAACACCTGTGTGCATACTCACCCACTACTTGGGTGGGGAACCCCAGGCTTTGTTTTATCATGTGCTATAAGTACTCCCACCATTCTGTTCATTTTGAATAGTAACAAATAAACCTAGCACCTACCTACCAAGAATACTCATTTTGAATAGGAAGCTAACAGACTACACAATTTCTTCCTACCTCAAGTGAGCCCCTGTTTTCACCTCATGTCTCCTTAAATATTTTGTCTCTAAACAACAAATTGCTAGTTATGCCTCTTCCTCTACCCAGAGATCTTTGAGGTAAAGTTGGGCAAACTCTTGTCAGTTATATTTTAGGAGGATTCTTGTTCAGGTACCTGTTAAACTTGGGTGACTTCTGAGATGCTTTACACAACTATAAGATTAGGTGACTCTAAATTTCATTTTAATAGTAATTCATTCCAGAATCAAAGAATCAGAACTGAAATCCCAAGGTTTTAGAACTCTTAGAAGCTGGCATTTACTGCCAAAGCTAAAGTTTACTGCTGAAGTATATGGCCTACCTTTTGAATTTGACCTTGATAAAATACCACATAATAGGAAAACTCAACTCAGCAGTTAGAGAGGAGGAGGACTATGAAAGGAGCAAGAAAATTTGAATTTGGCAAGGTGATTAGGAAATTAGATAACTTTTCCTTTATCTGTTAGGGCTTGGTCATGTATGAAGGCTTGGTGAGGTTGGACCCCTTTAAGGATTAGTTAGGCAAAATTTTCAAGATTTTCATTTGGGTGGGAGATACCCAAACCCAGCCCTGCCAATTGGGAGCCACCAGTCACAAATGTCTCTCAAGATGCTATATCTAGCTAGTTCTAGTCTTCTTAGTCCTAAAGCCTGATCTATTTCTTGAGCTTCTCCTCCTTAGGTATTGAATAATTTTGGCTCCATTCTTGTCATTCTCCTTATGGTTTGACCTTCTAGTTTTTTCCTTTGCTTTAATTTTAAAAATTGATTGCTTACTTTTATATTACCTTTATAATCCTTCCATCTCACCTACCCAGAGGGGCATTCCTTATAACAAAGAGCAAGAATGAAAGTGGAAAGACCCAAAACAAACAACTGAATGTTGTATAATTATAGTGACCAGGATGGGTGATGGAAGAAAGAGGGGGAAAACATTTTTCTTCTGCCCCTTTATTTTGTAGAGATGGAGCACTCTGGATATGGAATATGTTATGTTCTCTGTCTTGGTTAATGTGTTGACAATTTTTGCTGAACATTTTTTCTTTTATTACTTATATAGTGAACATTTATTAAGTGCTTACTATGTGCTAGACATAGTCCTAGGTGTTAGAGATAACAGAGACAAAAATCAAACAGTCTTTGCCCTGAAGAAGCTTATGTTCTATTGGAATATACAAAATGTGTATAGAAAACTACATGCAAAATAGACACATACAAAGTCAATATAATGTAATTTGAGGGGAGGTGTTGTTAGATAGGGGTACCAGGAGATGTGTCATGTAGGACACATGTGTGGAAACATAATGTGTGGAGAACAATTGTGAGAGATACTTTGCTGGTAGGATATACAAGACTTGAAAGTTGATTGAATTTATAGGGTTTGTGAGGTTGGAGACTCAAAGATGACTCCAAGGTTGCAAACTTGAGTGACTGAGAGAACATTAGTGACATCTATAGAAATAGAGAAATTAGGAAGAAGGTTGGGGTTTTGGGAAAGATAAGACATTTCATCATTGTTATTGTTTCCCTTTGTTTTGAGAGAACAATTTGTTTAAAATAAGTCTGGTTAGAACTGCAATAACATTCCTTATTTTCTATCATTTCTTACAATTTATTGTTTATTTTGACCTTTGCCCTAATAATGCTGACCATGCAGGCAGCTGAAATGGCTGTATTATAAGTCATCAGTTTCATTTATTTATTTATTTTTGCAGGGCAATGAGGGTTAAGTGACTTGCCCAGGGTCACACAGCTAGTAAGTGTCAAGTGTCTGAGGATTTGAACTCAGGTCCTCCTGAATCCAGGGCCAGTGTTTTATTCACTGCGCCGCCTAGCTGCTCCCATCAATTTCATTTAAAAACAGTTACATCTATAGGGATTTATATCCAGTCAGACAATCAATTAACAAACATTTATTAAGCATCTATTTTGTGCTGGGCTCTGTTTTAAAAGCCTGGGGATACAAAGACAAAATAAAATCCTGCTCTCAAGAATCTTATGTTCTATCAGGGAAAATGTCATGTACATATAGCAATTTATGAAGAATAAATATAGTATAAATACAAGGTAGTTAGGGAGAGAGGGATGTGGTGATATGTTGAAGCTGGCTCTTATCAGCTCATTAGAGCTGAATGTTAAATTTTTAGTGTGAGCCTTAAACCTTGGAAATTGGAAAACACTAAAATAAGGCCTTGATTTACAATTTTGTTGATTGTCTTAATTTAGGAAAGTTATGAGAAAATGTGAATAATGCAGATTAAACTGAAAAGTGTGTCATGCATATATTACCTGGATGTTTAACATTTACCAACATACCCCTGGCATGGAAGACACTAGCAGATGGGGGATTAGAAAAGGCTTTGTATAGATGCTGCTTTTGCCATGTCTTAAAGAAAATAAGAGCTTCCTTTGGGTGGAAAAAGAGTGAGTGCATTCTAGGAAAGGAGAATGACCCAATGCAAAAACATGGAGGTAGGAGATGAAGTATCATATGGGAAGAATAGAGAGAAAATCAATTTACCCATATCTTTGAGGTATAGACGGGGAGGAATGTCCAATAAAGCTACAAAGATAGGTTGGGATCAGGTTGGAAAGGGCTTTGAAAATCAAAGAAAGAAGTTTATTTTTGATCCTAGAAGAAATGAGGAGCCCCTGGAGTTTATTAAGTAGAGGAGAAACATAGTCATATCTACCTTTTAGGAAAATAACTTTGGAGGATGGATTGGAGAAGGGAGACACTAAAGACAGGGAGACCAATTAGGATGCTGTTGCAGTTCATGTAAGAGGTCATAGTGGCCTGGTGTAAAATAATAACTATATTGAGAGATCTCCTTATCAAGACATCTCTCAATCAGACCTTGAACTGTGAACTGCTTATCACTAAGGATGCTTTCTGATATGTGTATCAAAGGCTACCTCCTTGACCCCTGGAATTCTTTACCCCCCCAACCCCCCACAATGAAACCCAATGACTAAGCCCACCTTTCCCTCCCAAATTCCTTAAGTGCCTTTGTTTAAAATGTACATAAACTTGGGGCAGCTGGGTTGCATGGTGGATAAAGCACTGTCCCTGGATTCAGGAGGACTTTAGTTCAAATCCAGCCTCAGACACTTGACACTTGCTAGCTGTGTGACTGTGGGTAAGTAACTTAACCCTCATTGCCCTGCAAAAAAAAAATTAATAAAATTTATATAAACCTATGCAATCTACTACCTGGTGTCCCATTCAGCCTAGGCTGGGTAGTACCCATACAGCATGTTAAATTTTTGTTTACTTCCCTGCTTAAGAAAAACCTTTCTTTAATTTACAGGTATTGCCTTTCTCTGGTTTCCTTCCCATTAAAAAAAATGTTCTCTGCTCTTCACCTTTGGGGAATGAGAGATCTAAATTCTGTTTAAGAGAGGTTTGCCTTGGTTCACAGTAGAAATAAGGGGTCACATGCAAAGGATATCACGAAGATAAAAAGAAGATTTGACAACTGATTGGATATGTGTGGGAAGGAAAAATAGGGAGTCAAGGAAAATATGAAGACTAAAATCTGGGAGAGTGGAAGAATGGCTGTACTCTTGGCAGAAGTAGAGTTCAGCAGAGGGAAACCTTTGTGGGGAAAGATAATGGTTTCCATTTTACTTGTGTTGAATTTGAGGTGTCTCTGGTATGATTAACTCTCTTTTTGAAGAAAGTATTCACATTATCCAGGGATAAATCTATATAGTCTGCCAGTCTTACCCCTTTCACTCCTTGATTCCCAATCATATTTTCCAGCCTAGTTTTCCCCATCCTCTCTGTCCACCTTCAAATTTGAAGTTGCCAAATATAAATGTATTATTGACTTAATTAGGAGGATGTCATAAAAATTTTCAGAGAACTTCTTTATTCATTTGTCCTCATCAATGGATATTGGTATGTAAGGTACAATTATTTTCATAGTACAGTATGGGAATCACTCAACTATGGACTCTGAATTACTGGGTTGATTATGGGGTATTTTTGAGGATAAGTGTATCCGATTTGGTTTAAGCATCTGTCCCAGAACAATCTCTACAATCATCTGAACTCACTTTTCACCCTTACTGCAAGGGACATACACTAAAAAAGTAAAACATTTAATCAGCATTAAAATAATTAGCAAAGGTAAAGAGAAGTGATTTCACACACATTCCTGAGGGATTACAATTTAATTCCACTTAATCCCTCACTAATCCCCCTAACCTCTAGTACACTGGAGGGAAGGAA
This sequence comes from Dromiciops gliroides, assembly GCF_019393635.1. Taxonomy (NCBI): domain Eukaryota; kingdom Metazoa; phylum Chordata; class Mammalia; order Microbiotheria; family Microbiotheriidae; genus Dromiciops; species Dromiciops gliroides. The sequence continues at coordinate 135,744,241 of NC_057864.1, forward strand.
CAAAATAATCACCTACAAGAATTATGCTCCAACATGTGAAAAATAGGTCTCACAAAATCTCTAGCACTGTTGGACCAAGGTTGACCAGCTCCACCCACATAGTACTAGTTTCTCTTAATCAGCTACATGCTGCACAGCATGGTGGGATATGTTTACCTTTGAGTCCTGTTATCATAATATCTATTTGCTTTCCTGTATGTCTCAGTTCCCTCATTAAAGTGGAAGGCCCTTGAGAGCAAGAAGTCTCTCCCTTTTCTAATTTGTATTCTCATTGCTTAGCATAGTGTTTTGTACCTAGTAAACACTTAAATTTGTATTTATTCATTCATTCATCATGTTCTTTGGAAGGCAATTTGGCTAATTATCTCAAGAAATGATTTAAAAAAATATATATATCTTTGGGGACACAATGAGAACAGCTCCACCAACTCCATTTATTCATCTGAAGGGAATCTGCTAATTTTCTAACTTTGGATTATGTCTTCTGATCTATTTAATGAGACTATCAGTATGGATATGTTACAATTCTTCCCCTGTAGTGTGTTAGTCTTTTGGATGTTGGATGGTGATCACACTTTAAGAGTATCAATAATTTAATTGTTAGGGGCAGAATTGAGGGAAAGGGGGCGGCTAGGTAGGGCAGTGGATAGAGCACCGGCCCTGGAGTCAGGAGTACCTGGGTTCAAATCCGGCCTCAGACACTTAATACTTACTAGCTGTGTGACCCTGGGAAAGTCACTTAACCCCAATTGCCTCACTAAAAAAAAAAAAAAAATTAAAAAAAAATTAAATTGTTAGCTGGTCTTGACATCAGGTGATTCTTAGTACCTATTATTTCCATTCCATTTTTGTCACAATAGAAACAGAAGGGGATGCACAAGACTGAAAGCTATTTTACATTTTTGTTTCTTTCATGAATGGCTATGCCAAACAAATAACTATCACTTGGTGGCTAATTCTTGAGGATGAATAAACCTCTTTGAACTTTTTTAGGCAGGTCTTCAGACAACAAATATTCAGTCTATTCCCAGATGTACATATGAAGCCTGTCTAGCTTTGTAGAACCTAATAAAATTTACACTTTGCCAGAATAACTTTCTCAAACCAAGGGTCATCTCCACACCATATGGAGGCATTGAAGGAGGACTTAGGAGAGAGCTCCTAATAACAATGATTTATATATATATATATATATATATATGTGTGTGTGTGTGTGTGTGTGTGTGTGTGTGTATATGTATATATATGTGTGTGTATATATATATATATATATATATATATATTTATATGGCACTTTCAGGGATTGACTCTTCATACTTACAAATATATTGTGAAGTAGTTAGTATAAGTATTATCATTTTCAGTGACCTTGTGGCATAAAGTATAGAGGTCCAGCCTTGGATACTGGAAAACCTGAATTTAAGTTCTATCTTGGATATATACAATATGACAATAGGTAAATCACTTAACTTCTTAATGCTCTGGGCAATTCTCCAAGGCTCCAAGTTGTAGGAAAATTTCTGCTTTGCCCTGATGTAGGGAATTCCCATAAGTTCCTCCAGATGGATGAAATCTCAGATCTGGACCAATATATTATCTTTCTATCTCTATCATCTCTTTGTCTCTCTGTCTGTATCTTCTATCATCTATATCATCTCTCTCTATTTCTATCAGTGTATATATCAGTCAATCTTTCTATTTCTATCTCTTTCAATCTCTATTTGTCTAGAAATATATCATTTGTCTATCTTCATATATATATATATATATTCATCAAGGCCATGGATATATATATATATATTCTCATAAAATATATTGTTATAAAATATTTTATAAAAAACTATTCTCATAAAATTTTAGAGATATGTGGGTTGGTCCTTGTTCAATTCAATTTGATAAACATTTATTAAACACCTACTATGTGCCAGAGGGACTTTGAGGGGAGAGGAGGCTAAGGGAGTTGGGAAGGTGTTGAGTATATTCAAAGTTGAGTTAATCAGCAAGATGAAGAGATTTCTAGTGATCAGGTTATCCTGGAAAAGACCTCTTCTTCCTTCCATGGAGTTGAGACTAAACAGAGCTGCAGATGCAAGGTGGAGTGAACTTGTTACGAGAAGTTTCTTTTTTTGGAGGTGGGGAGCAGCATTTAGGAGGAAGAAAATCACCATTCAGTATCTTTCATATCCTTTCAGATTTTTCCCCTCTTTAGCAATCTGAAGAAAGAGTCTTTGATTGATTTCCCTCCTTGTACTTGGTCAAATCCAACTGTTCTCCCTGCTTTTAATTAATTTAGCACAACTCAACAAGAACTTATTAAACTCTAAAAGGCACAGTGCTAGGTGCTGGTGATTCAAAGAGAAGAAGAAAAAAATGTCTTACTTTACAGAGTTTACATTCAGTTTGGGGGGGGGCAGCGCGCGGGCTGGTGAAACCAAAACTCAGAGAAATGTGACTTGTTTATGGTGCTAGAGTTTATACTGCCCCCTTGTTTATAGCTTATTTTTCATTTATTTCTTTGTTTGTTTTTCTTCCACTTGAAATTGCAAGCTCCAGAGGGCAAGAACTGTCTTTTCCTCTTTTTGTATCTTCAGTGCTTAGCTCAGTGCTTGGCATATAGTCTATAGCATCTATTTAATAAATGTGTATTGAATGATCGAATCCTTCTGACTTCCAAAAGTCTTCCTATTTTGCTGTAATCCGACTATGTTGCACCCCTACTTAATAAATGCCAATGACTCTCTATAACGTCCAAGAGGAAATACAAACTCTTTTGGGGCATTCAAAGCTTTTTACCACCTTGCCTTAATTGTAGTAAGTAGGCCTTGTCTGAACTAGTCTGATCAGGTATTGAGGTCAAGTTCGATGAAATGAGATACTCATAGAAGCCCTGACAGCCCTTAGTCATCTCAGAGAAAAGACAATGAGAGCAGGAAAAGGATATTTAATGAGGGTACAGCCTTGATTCAGCTGAATGCAGATTCCCTGCTTCAGACACAGCCAGGTGAATAGAGTGTTGGGCCTATAATCAGAATCACCTGAGCTCACATTTAGCCTTCAGTATTGCCCATGGAACTCTACGGAATCAAGCCTGTAGCAACTTGTGCCTTTTTTCATACTCATGTGACCAGGAAGCTATGTCAACAGCCCTAGTCTTCAACATCTTGAACCAATTGAATCTTAAGAATAGTTTTAAAAACTTTTAAGAAAAATAACTCACCTAGTCAACATTGTGGGATATCCTGGTAGATATTCCTCCTACCATCTTTCAGTTCTAAGCATTTTCTCTGACATTTTCTCCATGTCTTCACTGTTATTCCTCCTTATTTCCACCTATTGGATTTTCTATCTTCCTTTAAGTCCCAACTAAAATCCCACACTCCTTTTCCAACTCCACTTAATTATATCTTATATATATATATTTGTTTGTTGTCTCTACTCCCTAATAAATTGTGAGCTCCTTGAGGGCAAGGACTGTCTTTTGATTTTTTTTATCCCCAATGCTTAACAACATACCTGGCACATAGTAGGTATTTAATAAATTTTTTTTTGGGGGGGGAGTGAGGTAATTGGGGTTAAGTGACTTGCCCAGGGTCACACAGCTAGTAAGTATCAAATGTCTGAAGTAGGATTTGAATTCAGGTCCTCCTGACTCCAAGGCCAGTGCTCTATCCACTGGGCCAGTGCTCTATCTACTGAGCCACCTACCTACCCCTTAATAAATGTTTAATTGACTGACTGACACCTATTTTATGCTTCTCCTCTTCATATGCTCTGTAGTCTATTAGAGTCAGTCTTCTCATTGTTCCTTATGTCCCAGATATATTCTCTCGTTGCTTATGCCTCTTAGAATCCCTGGATTCCTTCAAGACTCACCTTAAGTGCTTCCAAATGAAAACTTTCCTGATTCTCTCCAATTAGTAATGTCCTATCCTAACCCTTCAACACCATATTTCTATTTTGTATGTCTTTATTTATGTACATATTGCCTCCCCTGGCAGAATAATGGCTCATCAAAGGAAAGAATTGTTTCATTTTTCTCTGTGTACTCAGCACCTAGCATAGTGATTGGTATACAGTAGATGATCAATAAATACTTGCTGATGGATTGCAATTTCAGTCCTCTTACCTTTATACAGTATAATGAAAGAGTTGCTTTAGGTGACAAGATCTCAGTGGCATATATTGAAAATGTTTATTCACATATTTTAGATATTCTATTCTGAAGGTGTCAAACAAATACTTCCAAGAATGCCATATAAAATATATTGGTTTATTCATGAGGCAATTAGCTTTTTAAACTTCATGCAATTTTTGGTTTTTGTTTTTCCTAATGGTACATTTTCAGAGAAGGTAAAAGTTGAAAAGAGTCAGGGCTTATTCTTACCATTTTTCTAAATGTATTATTGAATCCCAAATGTGCCAAAATGCCTCTACAAACAAAATAAAATTGCCATCTCAGAAATTTCACCCATTTTTCTTTTAGCTTTTGAACTCTAATATCCTTACAATTTATGGTGAATTTTTGTCTGTTATGGAAGAGAAATAGGTGATGACTTTCTGAGAAATATCACCTTACCTTTAAGTTGTGGGAGCATGTTTCAAAAAGCCTTATTTTATGACACAGCCTTCGGGGATTTTTATGGAGAGAGAAGCAAATGGATGTGGAACAGGCTTCAAATGCACCCAGAGTCACTATGTGGAAATAACTGTGGCTGGAAGATAATAGCTCTGTTCATTTGTTCCTTGAAGGAATATGGAAGGGAAGAAAAAGAGAAGAAGGAATTAGGACAAGTTGTTTCTAGTGTAAAACATTGTTAATTTGGAATCTCATAATTTGGAATTCCTAATAATTCAGATTAGAGCTGGTTGATATAAACCATGGCCCTTCCTCTGAAGGGAGGGCTTACTAGTAAATTAGTAGTATAAATTAGATTTGGGATTAAATTACTTAACTTTTTTCAGTATTTATCAAATGTTTTAGAAATATTCAATTATATGCTTATAGCTGACAGACTAGAATCCCATTTTTACTTATTTGAACACATTCCCTGAGATGATACATTAAATTTAATTCAATAAGCATTTATTAAACCCTCATTATATAGAAAGCTCTGTTAGTACAGAGCCTAGTGGCTCTGGGATCACAAAGACTGAAATGAAACATTTCTTGCCCTCAAGGAACTTATATTCTATAGGCAAACAGTAATAGATTGTTCCTTACAAATATTATCTCATTTTATCCTCACAACAACTCTTTGAGGTAGGCACTTTTATTATTCCTATTTTACACAGGAAGAAACCGAGGCAAGCAGAGGTTGAATGACTTGACCAGAGTCACAAATTGAGTGTCTGAGACTCAGTTCTCATCTCCAGGTCCAGTACTCTATCCACGGTACATATTCCTAGTTGGTTATCCTAGTTCTAGTTACTATATGTACTTGAAAGTCAACTGTATTTTTCTTCCTTCCTTCCTTCCTTCCTTCCTTCCTTCCTTCCTTCCTTCCTTTCTTTGTTTCTTTGTTTCTTTCTTTGTTTTTTAAAGAAATAGCTATAGTTTACACTTTTCACAAATTCATATGTATTTTTCTAAATTAGCAAAGTTTTCTTTAAAAACTTTGAAAGCATCTGGCTAGCTAGGTGGCACAGCGGATAGAATGCTGGGCTTGGAGATGGGAAGACCTGAGATGAAATCTTGCCTCAGACACTAACTGTGTAATCCTGTGCAAGTCACTTAACTTGTTTACCTCAGTTTCCTCATTTAGAAAATGAGAATAAAATCAATTATCTCCTAGGGTTATTGTGAAAATCAAATGGATAGTAATTGTAAAGCCCTTAGCATAGTGCCTGACAAATGTAAGCACTATGTAAATATCAGTTATTATGGTTGTAGTAGTTATAGTTAGTAGTGGTGGTAGTAGCAATGGTGGTGGTGGTGGTAGTAGTAGTAGTAGTAGTAGTAGTAGTAGTAGTAGTAGTGGTGGTGGTGGTGAAGTTCTTAGCATAGTACCTGGTCTCATAGCTAACACTGTATAAATTTTAGCTATTTTTGTTATTGTTATATTGAAGGGTATTTTGTTTTCATCCAAACCTATTTGTTTTTTTTCCCTTTGGGCTTATGCTCCCTTTCACAGCATAACCTTGATGTGACAGAATCCATCTTTCTTTTTTTAGGTCAAAGTTGAAGTCACATCCTTTAATTTTAACCTTTGGCTCTTAAGATGGTGAGAATGAGCACATCATATGCCACCAGACACTGTGATTGAGTTCTGTGAAAATAAACAGGTTGGAATTAGGTTTGGGGCAAAAGGTTGGTGTCTTCTGAACAAATAGCATTGTTAGTTAATAAGAATAACTTCCTGTATTTGGGATGAAAAGAAAAATCTGGCACTTTCAGAGGCTTTTAAAGCCCAGGTGCTAGTGATTCAACCATTGGCCTGTCTCCAGACCCCCCACTCCCTTCCACCTCCAGGAAGAACACTTTCTGCTTCCAGCAAAGTGGCCAGATTTCTTCTCCTTGGAATGAGCCTTGAACATAAATCCTGAGACAAGTTTCTTAAAGAGACCATTGCTACACATGAAAAAGCATAGAAAAGCTCTAGTATTTTGCCAAATAATATGCTGCTGGGGATTTCACATGTCAGGAGAATTGTTTGAGAAACTCTTTAATGTCTTTTACGGACAAGTGCAGCTGGTTATTTTTTAAAATAGATAAACAAAAGCCTTTATCTTCTTTATTGCATGTAGGACTGGGAGACAGGAAAGAGATTTAGGCTTTGCTTTGAGAAGAGGAAGGTATGTTATTTAAAGGTTTCCTGCTCTTCATGGCTGAAAAGGGATGAAACCAAGTTCTGCCTTTTGGATTCTTCCTTCCCTAGATCTTCAGCTGATAGCTGACCTGGGCTATGATTTACAAGCACCCTAGGGGAGAGAGAGAGAGAGAGAGAGAGAGAGAGAGAGAGAATATGAATTATTCACATTTTTGTGTCAAGCCTAAAGAAGAGAGGTTAAGTGATGTGGTTAATGAAGTCCACCACTGCAGAGTAGAGTTCTAACTGCATTTCTGTTTTTTTTTCTTTAAATAGAATAAAAATAAACATTTGGGATGGGAAGGTGGTGGAGGGAGCCAGTTGTTGCACAGAATATTTAGGGGTATAATTGTGCAAAGCAAGGAAATGATCTGGTTCCTTCCCTCTCAGGAGTTGGAGGGGAAGTTAAGTTTGGGAGAGGGGTGCCACAGCCATGGCACCATGGAGGTGGTATTTGTATAGAGCAGTATGAGGTGAGACATGGGGGTAATGGCTACATGGGGTAAAACATTCCCCCCCAGATGTTAGTGACTTGGGATAAAGCCCCATTTGTCCCATGTTTTCCTAGTTAGAGTTATACTTCAAGAAAAGGGACTGGAATAAAAACAGACTTTTTTTCTTGTTCACCAATCAGTTCATACAATGCCCTTTATTAGGCCCTTGTTCTGATAAGAACTTTAATTCAGTTGAGGAAATAACTCTTCTAAATGTCCATGTCCTTTCTCAGAGTTTTTCCATCTTCGTTTATTAAACTTTCTGACTCAAGGCCATGGTTATGGATTTATAAAGCATTGCTTAAAAAAAGAAAATGGGCCGCCATCTTACTAGCCAAGTTGAACCTGAATCAGCTTGAAATGAAAGAGCTTAATATGTTGTAAATGGGCAATTTGGATGATGAATTAATGGTATTAAGTTTCCAAAATGGAAATGGAACCTATTACATGTCACAAGCGAAGGTTGTATAAGGTGTATGAATCAATCATCTGTGCTAGCAAACTGAATTCAGGACAGTAAATTTGTTTTCTATGGCCATTTGAGAAGAAAACTTTACTTTTAAATAAAAACCACATTCGAAGAGAACCAACCATATTACAGGCAAAGCATTTTCCATGTGAATAGTCATGTCTAATGAATGCAGTTCATAAAATGAGAGGAAATGCAGAGACATTGGAAAGTGAATATGCCAGAGACATGGCTTGGTGGTGATTACTATTGTGTTTTGGAAATCTGGGACCAGGGGTGATTCCACTCTGAAGAGTACATAGTTTGTTGAGTAACCTTGTCTAGAAACAGTCTTGATTGATGACATGATAAAGAGTTGACTCCTTTCTTATCTCAAACCTGAACTTTGAATAAATGTCCTATGGGACGGACACATCTGATATAGCTAACCTTTTGCTCCTTTGGTCATTATGAGATACTTATATTGAGCATAAATCTGCCATTTTGGACACTATTAATAATAGGTAACATTCATATAGTGCTTTAAGGTTTTGCAAAGCATGGTAAAAATATCTCATTTTTTCCTTACAACAACCCTGGGTGTTATCCTCTTTTTCTAGATGAAGAAACTGAGGGAAAAGAGGTTAAGTGTCTTGCCTGGGGTCACTCAGCTAGTGCATGTGTAAGGTTAGATTTAATCTGAAATTCTCCTGAATCCAGTTCCAGAACTCCAGCCGCTGAACCACATAGCTGCTTCTAACTCATTTCTGGAAGTATTCTACTCTAAGCAGAATGAGTCTAATTTTTTTTTATACATGAAAGCTTTTAAAAATATTTATTTTATTCCAAACATAAGAAATAAAACAAGCATTCCCATAACATAGTAGAATAGAAAAAAAAAGATGATTGCACATGAAATGGCAAATCTATTATATACAACTTGCTATTACTCTTAAATATATATTAAAGTTATTATGTAACTCTTTTTTTCCTTCTTCTTCCCCCCTCCTCACCCTAGAGATGGTTACCATTAGACATACACATAATATAAATATATGTATGCATGTATATAAAATCATTCTATGATAGATTACCATTTTATGAACAATTCTGTTTTCCTTTCTCCTACCTAAACCTTTGATTGCATTTTATGAACAATTCTGTTTTTCTTTCTCCTACCTAAACCTTACTGGTTCCTTTCATTGATCCTTCAAGTTGTCATCTCAACACATTTCACCATTCTGGTTGTTCTCTGGGCACTAAACAAAATAGTACAGATTTAGTCTTACTGGTGAGTAGTACAGTGACACTATTCTCTATCTAGACCTGAAACTAATGCAGCCTAAGATGGTGCTATTCCTTTTGACTCATCACACTGCTGATTCGTTTTGAGTGGGTACTTCAGTAAAAGCCACAGATTTTTTTCATATAAATAACTTGCCAGCTATTCCTTCTACTGCCATATTCTACTTGCAAAGTTGATGTATTGAAACAAGTGTAAGAAATTACTCATGAATTCTTAGATTTAGAGCTAGAAGGGACCTTAGAATTCATTGAGTCCAACCCCTTTGTTTTACAGATGAGGAAACAGAAGCCCAAGAGGTTAAGTGACTTGCCCAGGGTTACAGAGATGGTAAATGTCATTTATCTCTAAGTAAATTTCATATTATTATATTTGGCCCCTGAGAACTTTTTTGATCCTGGATCTGTTATACACAAATGTTAGCTATTTACCCTAGCTTTGTGTCATCTGTAGTTTGAAAAACATTGCCATCCAAGTCACTGACGGAAAATGTTATCAGAATCAAGCACAGATTCCTTGGGACATTATATCAAAGGCTTCCTTCAAAGTGGACATTGGCAGGAAGACCTGAATTCAAATCCAGCCTCAGACACTTGACACTTACTAGCTGTGTGACCCTGGGCAAGTCACTTAACCCTCATTGTCCCTAAAAAAACAAACAAAAACCAAAGTAGACATTGGACAATTGATTTGCCCATTCAACCTGATCCAAATCCACCTACCTGTTATTGTTTAGCCTACACTTCTCCATCTTCTTTGCCACTATATTGTGAGAGACATCAAATGTTTTGATTAAACAAAAGGTAAATTGTATTTGCAGCAAAATGGAAAATATCAATTGGACTTTATGGGTACCATTTTTTTCCTGGAGCATTGTTGAGTAGGGAGACAATGGAGGATGGGCTTGGATTAGTCGTTGGTAGAAGTTTTCAAATGTCAGTAAGCACTGAAACTTCTCCTTCAGTCTCTTTTGTGCATGTATGGATAAATCTGATTGTAGTGGAAGCCACCTCACAGACTTCTATCTGAAGTCTTGTATGAAGGCTACAGATATGAAGAACTCTATTTCTTCCCAATCTTCTTCTTCTTCTTCTTCTTCTTCTTCTTCTTCTTCTTCTTCTTCTTCTTCTTCTTCTTCTTCTTCTTCTTCTTCTTCTTCTTCTTCTTCTTCTCCTCCTCCTCCTCCTCCTCCTCCTCCTCCTCCTCCTCCTCCTCTCTCTCTCTCTCTCTCTCTCTCTCTCTCTCTCACACACACACACACACTTTCTAGTTTCACATAAAAAAGTCAAGAAAATTCCAAGTAATGTCATTAACAGAGAAGTTGTTGAGATGTAATTGGTCAGTGAACTGGCATTTATTAAACACCTATTATGTATCAGGCACTATACTTAGGGGATACAAAGAAGGTAAAAGAGAGTCCCTTTTCTCAAAGAATTCACAGTCCAATACAGGCGACCACATGCAAACAACTACATGTACAAACAAATCACACGCACATACACCCCTATAGAGAGAGGAAAAATTGGAATGTAGTAAGATTAAGGGGGACTAGGAAAGACTCTTGCAGAAGGTGGAACTTTAGCCAAGATTGGGTGGAATACAGGGAAACTAGGAAGAAGAGATGAAGAAGAGCATTCCAGACATAAAGGATAGCCAGTTAAAAGGAATGGAGTCAGGAAATGGAGTGTTGTGTGTGAGAAGCAGCAAGAAGGCCAATGCCACTGGATCACAGAGTACATGGAGGGGGGTATGGTGGAAGAAGATTGGAAAGGTAGGAGTATCGGGGAATGAAAAGCTTTTAAGGCCAACTGAAGAATTTTGTATTTGATTATGGAACCAGGTGACATGGTAGATAGGATGTCAGGCCTGGTGTCAGGAAGACTCATCTCCCTGAGTTCAAATCTGGTTTCAGACACTTAATACCTGTGTGACTTAGAAAAATCACTTAACCCTGTTTGCCTCAGTTTCCTCATCTGTAAAATGAACTGGAAAAGGAAATGACAAACTATTGCCGTACCTTTGCCATGAAAATTTCAAACAGTGTCATGAAGAGTAGGATGTGAATGAAATAACTGAACAACAAAAATGAGCTGGAGAAGGAAATGGCAAACCACTCCAGTATCTTTGCCAAGAAAACCTCAAATGGGGTCACAAGGACTTGGATGTGACTGAAAATGACTCAACAACAAAATGAAGGTAATAGGGAGTCACTAGAATTTATTGAATAAGGGGTGACATGGTCAAATCTGTGCTTTAGGAAAATTGATTTTACAGCAGCATGGAGAATGGATTGGAGTGGGGAGAGAAGCAGCATGGTACAGAGAGAAGAGTGCTAAATTTGGAGCCAGGAGAGACCTGGATTTAGTTATTGTTTCTGATTCTTTTGAGCTATGTGAGATTACCTAATTCATTTCATCTCCATAAGTCTCAGTATCCTTCTCTATAAAATGGGGGAAGTAATACTTCTATTATCTTCCTCACTCGATTGTGAAGAAGAATGTGGTTCTGAAGTTTCAAAGCCCATTAGAAACCTGAGCCATGACCTCCTGAAATGTGGCAGCAGCTATGAAAAAGAAAGAACGGTATTGCCACATATTCCTTTCCAGCAATGGCTGAGTTCCCCCAGGAACATATCTCTGAACTCCACTAGAATCTCTAACTGAGCCTATCTCTGGGATACAGGTTGGTCTAATCTTCTAGGCTTGTTGCACAGCATAGAAAACAGGCTATATATCTAGGTTAGGAGGTAAACTCTTCTGGGTAGCCATTTTAATTTTTGTCAAAAAAAAAAAAAAAAGAAAGGAAAAAAAAAATCAAACACTTCCTTTCTCTAGTCCTGCAAGACACAGACCACCTTGTGCTAGTCTTTTCTTTTTCTTGTACTACATTCTAAAGACTTTTGACTGTCTTTTCCCATACTAAACAACACTATATTAGGTAATAATGCCCTCATCTTTTGGAAAGGAAGGACGCAGGTCAGAGTTTGTTGAGGGAGGTTGGAACCTTGTTAAAATATTGTTAGTTGGCTCATCTTGAATCTAAGCTCCTTTTAAATTAAGAAGCAGTTATTCTATTTGAAGTAATGCCACATTTTAGTGGCTAGTCACTCCTATGATTTTGGGTGTTTTTCTTCCACACTGAACTGTTTACTGTTCTCATTGCATGGCATTTAATTTCCCACCTTCATGCCTTTGCAAAGGTTGTCCCACATATCTGAAATGCTCCTCAGCATCACCACCTGTTCTTGGAATCCCTAAATCTCTTCAAGGCTTTGTTCAATTGCTACCTACTTCAAGAGAGTTTTCCTGATACCAATTCTTTCCCACAGTGGTTAATCTATTGAGGGCAACTAGGTGGCACATTGATTAGAGTTCTAGGCACCTGCATTCCTAGGATGTTTTGAGAATCAAATGAGATAATATTTGTGAAGTGCTTAGCAGAATGCCAAACACATAGTAGGTGCTTAATAAATGCTTATTCTCTCTCTCCTCCTCCCTCATTGTCTTATATTGGTTTTATATTTATTATTTATTTCTCTTTTGACAAGTTGCATCCCTCAGGATAATGTAAAGCACTTGAGAAGGGGATCCTTTTGCTTTTGTACTTTTATTCACATTTCCTAGAACAGAGTCTGACACATTGTAGATACTTAACAAATACATATTTAATGATTTAGTTAGTCATCAAGTATTTATTAGGTGTTTACTACATGCCAGGCAGTGTGCTAAAAGCTGTGGATACAAAAAGGCCAAAACAGTTTCTCCTTACAAGGAACTAATGTTTCAGTGAGATAAATAACATGTGAGTAAATAGGTATGAATATTTAAAAAAACAAACAAACAGGAATGATGGTCAGATTCTCCAAGAAGAGGAAGATGGGAATTGCTCTTATTTCTTCTGTATTTTTAGGATATCATGCTGTTCCCTATTTGTATGTGTGCCTCTTAGTGGGTTTGATGGTTTGTGACATTTATATAATGCTTTAAGATTTTGCAAAGTGCATTATGTTATCTCAAATGAGATGTTGGAATCAAATGATCCTCACAAAGTCTTGCAAAATAAATTTTATCCCTAATTTACAGATGAGGAAACTGAGGCTGAGAGAGTTTAAGTGACTCACCCAAGGTCATAGGTAAAGTTCGTATATGAGGCAGGATTTGAACTCAGGATTCTTGACTCTAAAACCAATACTCTATTCGCTGTACCACCTTGCTGTCTAGCTGCACTATTGATGATTATTGACAACCCAAGGCCAGTAGACCACACCCATTATATTGTATTTGTTCTTGGCTGAGCTATATTATACTCTCTGAACAAATTACCATTCTGATCACACATTTGTGAAATAGATGGTTCATAGCCATGGAACAAAATTAAATATCTGACCCATATGGGGATTCAGCCTGAAACTTAGTTTCTTTTGGTATCATGTTCTCATCAAATGAACTAACTGTCCTGAGTGTGTCCTATGCACTCATTTAATGATGTCTTTTAATGATGAGTCAGGTTCTCACCTTGGAAAAGTTTTCCGGGCACAAGAATGGCACTTGTTAAATGATCTCTACCAGGGAACTAAATTAAGACACAAGAGGAAACAGTGAGCAAATAACTTTAGAGTTTGTTTATCCCACCAAAAACTTAGGCCATGACTGAACTTTTAGGGGAGCAAGAAAAAAGTAGAAGGTATAAGTTGCATAGCAGAATAGGAACAATAGACAGTAAGAATGGGAGAACATGGTGGAGACTGGGCGAAGAAATGTGAATTTTCTCCTATTTGCCTCTTTCCCTCCAACATGAACTTAAAAAGTCAGGCAACTAAAAGTCAATGAATCAATATATATTTATTGAATCTATTATGTCATAGGTTCTCCCATGAGTTGGGATGCTAAAAGAAAGGTAGAGATCAATTTCAGCTGTGGAACAATGTCATTAGGAAGACTTCATGGGACTAATGAAACTAATGAATGGTGGACTGAAGTCCTCAAAGACATTGATATGTATAAGAGCTAGCTCCACCATGTTTCTTGACCTCTAGGGCTTGCAACTTTAGAAACTACTGAGAAGGGACCTCTTTTAAATGATATCATTCTCACTCTCCTGATTTGACTTGAGATTTTGTTCTTGTTGTTGTTTGCCCTTTGTTCTCAAAGAGGACCATGACAGATGTAATGACTTGGAGAGAATTGGATTTAAGCCAGGAAAGGCTATGCAAAGTCACCAGCCTCACTTTCTCCTCCAGTGTCATCTGGATCCAGTGGCAAGATATATTATCAAGATGACTGGGAATGGCCCTTGATTTTTAAGGCAATTGGGGTTAAGTGACTTTCCCAGAGTCACACAGCTAGGAAATGTCTAAGGTGAGATTTGAATGCAGATCCTCCCAACTTCAGGGCCAGTGCTCTGTCCACTGCACCACCTAGCTGCCCCCAGCTGAAATCTTTTCTCTCAGATGAAGTTCTTATTTACCCCTGTATACTCTTTAGTTCATTCTAATCCCAAGAACTCCAATTTCCTTGTCTTGTTTTCCTTGGATAAATTCTCACTATTCACTCTTTGTGATGGTCTTTTTTTTCCCTTTTGTATCCAGTATTTAGTGAGTATGGGTTAAACTGATGAGTCTAAACTAAGGGCTGCCTAGCCTTTATGAGTAATCAGGGAAGTAGCTTTCTTTCTGAACCTTCTCTAAACATTATACATCAAGACCATAGACATTCAAAGAGCTGGTGCATAGATTTATAGATATAATTCTAGCCTAATACCCATCTTGGAGACTGGGATGTGAGATCTCCCTTCTGGATTTTATCTGCTACTTAGTGGGGGTACTTTAGCTAGCAAGTCTGAGGTAGCTTTTCTCCCATTGTCCGTAGGAGTGGGGGTGGGTTGGATTGGGGAGACACTTCAGAAAATGTCTATCCATGATACCCTAGAAATTGTGCCCATACACTTAGACAATATATGTGTATGTGTGTGTATATGTGATATATAATATATTGCATTACACATATTATTATATAATACATATAATCTCATTTTTCTCAGTGTATACACATACACACACACATACACATACTGAGAAATATGATTATTTTCTTATTTTAATAACCAATTTTATACATGGGACCCAAAGATCCTCTTTTTATTTGCTCATTCAAAGCCCAGTCTCTTAAGGACATTTCTGACCTTGCCCCAAAATTCACCCCACCCAGATCATGTTATCTAGGTGGGATTCTTTTTTTTCCTTTTTTTCTTTTTGGTGGGGCAATGAGGGTTAAGTGACTTGCCCAGGCTCACACAGTTAGTAAGTGTCAAGTGTCTGAGGCCAGATTTAAACTCAGGTCCCCTGAATCCAGGGCAAGTGCTTTATCCACTGCACCACCTAGCTGTTCCCACTAGGTTGAATTCTTATTTAACCTCACCATTGTTCAACTTGGGTAGGATTGGGTGGAGAATAGATTCTTTTGTATAAATTGCTGGAGGCAGAATGATCTGGGAGTGTTAAAGTGATCAAAGTCACATGACTGACTGTTAGAAGAAAACCCGCCTCTCTTTATAATGTTCATTCTCTCATTAATTGTTAACCAACTGTAGTTGATTTTCACCTGTTTAGGATACACCCTTTTCCAAAAGTATTTAAACATTCAAGTACCTCCATGCAGGGTTCTTTGGTTATGAGACACCACTGTCTTCAATTTATTGATTATTTTTTAGCCTAATTAATAAATTGATCGTTAATTACCTAGAAACTATGCCTTTTGGACTTTTCATGTCTCAATATATATACATGTGTGTGTGTTCTTACAAAAGCAAGGAAAGCCAAGGGTCTCACTCAGTATCTGTTCTCTACTTCTTGGGGGAGCATAGTACATAGCACAATTAAATGTTCCCCCATGACCTGAAGGAGTCTATATATCTTCAGGAAGATATGGAACAACCAGCTTGGCTAAATAATGTCTGTTTGTGTTTCAGAAGAACTCAACTATTTTGGAAAATTATTTTCAATGCCCAGCTACACATCTTTCCAAAGATGTTCTGAATGTCTCTTCCACTGTGTCAAATGCATCTCTAAATGGAGAAAGTTGTTTTTGTTTCTGATCCCAGTTGGATTGGGCTCATGATATCCACTGCTGTCACTGGCCAGCCTTCCTTAATGAAACCAGCCTGATCAGTATGGCTTAGGCGTGGAGAGGTTTGATTTGTTTTCCCTGAATTGCTTTTCTCCCCTATTTTTAGTACCACTATTCACAAAGAAAATAAAGATAATCATTCCAGAGATTGAATATCGAATCACTGGGAGCAGAATATAAATTATAGCCTAGGAGCAGGGATTTGGCCTACATTCCCCTCCTCTCAAAGAATAAAAATGGTTGCACATTCAGGAAATATGGGCTTACTTATGGATAATCAAAACCCAAGGAAATTTGAGTAGAAAAACCTTCCCTAGTCAGGTGGAAAGTTAACTGAAACCTTTAGAAGGCCAAACCAAATCTATCAGCTTCCTTTTTTCCTTACCTTTCCACAATTGATCTGGACAGGTTCTTCAAATGATCCTAAAGACAGCTATCAGAATTTCCTGAATTCCCATTTTGAGGAGGGCAATGACCAGTGGTAATGGGGTGCTTTAGAGTATGAATAATATTGTCACAGCTGCAGTGCATAATGGATAGAATGCTAGGGTTGTAGTCAGAAAGACCTGATCAAATTCTGCCTAAGACACTGTGAGACCTTGGAGAAATCACTTAACCTCTATTAATATCCGTATAATCATCAGTAAATTGGTATTCAATTAGCTCACAAGGTTGTTATGAGAATCAAATGAGATTATATTTGTATAGTGCTATATGGACATTAGTTTATTAGGGGTAGTTAGGTGACATAGTGGACAGAGTGTTGGACTTGGACTAAGGAAGACCTGTGTTCATAACTGGCTTCAGACATTAGCTGTCCAAATCGGGGCAAGTCACTTAACTTTTATTTGCTTCAGTTTTCTCAGTAGTAAAATAGAGATAATAATAGTAACCACCTCCTAGGGTTATTGTGAGGATCAAATGATGTAATAATTGTAGAGCACTTAGGGCCTGGCTATAGAAAGCACCTTTTAAAATGAGCAACATCACCATCATTAACAATAATAATAACTATTATTACTATTATTATGGGGAGGAGGATGAGAAGGAAAAGTAGGAAGAAGAGGAAGAGAAAGAGAAGAAGGAAGAGGAAGAGGAGAAGAAGGAGAAGGAGGAGGAAAGGAAGAAGAGTAGCAGGAGGAGGAGAAAAAGGAGGAAGAGGAGTAGAAGAAGGAAGAAAATGAGGAAGGGAAAGAAGAGGGAGAGAAAATAAGAAAAGGAAGAAAAGGAAGAGAAGGTGTAGGAATATATGATGTCTTATTCCTGTACCCAAAGACCTTTCAGTCTTCTTTTCTCATCTGTGGCAAAGATAATTTGAGTGTGGCAAGTTGCCTTCTGCAACTTCAGTGGCAACCATATTAATGAAACAACTACACCTTTATTCTGATTCACTTGAAGCCTTCCCCCTCTTCTGTCTGCTTCCCAATGACCCAGCCCTACTGCCTCTTCTGACATTACTACTATGGCTTTGCTCAGATCAATCCTTCCTTTACAACTTGGGAGTTTAACTTCCCTCTCTTCTCTAAGTTGAGCTGCTTAGGTTTACATGCTTAGGTTGCAGCCCACACCTGGATTGCCCTCCCTCCTTGAC
Source organism: Dromiciops gliroides (assembly GCF_019393635.1). Lineage (NCBI taxonomy): Eukaryota > Metazoa > Chordata > Mammalia > Microbiotheria > Microbiotheriidae > Dromiciops > Dromiciops gliroides. Next base: position 135,762,007 of record NC_057864.1, read on the forward strand.
TCTACCTCATAGGATCTGCTCATGTATCACCCACTTACAGGAAGCTTTTTCTGATCCCCTTAGTTGTTATCCTTCCTCTCTCTTCCCTCTCCTCTCCAAATGATCGTGTATAACCTGGCCTGTTTATATCATATGTCATCAGTAAAATCTAAGCTCCTTGAGGACAGGGACTGTTTTTCTTCTTGTCTTTGGATCTTTAGTGCCCAGCAGAATGCCTTATGCCCACGGTAGGTGCTTGATAGCTGCTTACTGCTGAATTGGAGTGGGCCACATGCATGTTGTTCTCACTTGGAGCAGAGCCATAACTAGAATGGGAGAAATGAGATTTTTGCATATAGGACTGACATTTCTTGGGTCAGAATTCACTTCTTCCTTGGATAAGCACTTCCTCCCCCAACAGTAATTCCCTTGCATTTCACCTCAAAATCCTTCCCTAACTAATGTTACAAATGATGTGTAGCCACCTCTGCCATCCATCCTAGAGTATCAGTACTATTGGGTTTCTCTTATGGGAGCATTCTTTCCCCAACTCTTGCTCACTGGAGCAAAAGTTAGCTTTCCTCTCAAGTATGATTTTACCTACAGTAAAAATGATTCTCTGTTCTGTTACTGCCTGCCACTACCCCCACAAATGTTTTTCCTATGGGCAAAATATTTCTATTTATGGCTTTGGTAAGAAATAGAGAAAGGAAAGAAACACAAATGATTTGATCATGCTTTATTATTAATAATAACTTCCCCAAATTGTGATAACACATTTTTACAAGGCTTTCAATGTTTTCAAAGCTCTTTTGAATCTATTGTTTGATCTCTTCCCATAACATCCCTATGGGGAAGTAATATCATTCTTCTTTGACAAATGAAAACTCTGAATGAAGCCTAGGAAGACTAAGTGACTTGCCCAGAGACACTCAACAAATAAGTGGAAAATATTAGAATCTGTCTCCTGACCTGATATTTTTCCACTGATATAATAAATAGAAAAATTTCACTTGGAAAAGATAGAAGTTAAGTTGCTTTTGACTCCCTTAAGTTCTTATATGGAAACAGTTAGGTGGCACAGTGGACAGAGGACCAGACCTGGAGACAGGTAGAACTATGTTGAAATTCAGCTTAATTCAACTTATTAAGTGTGTGACCTTGGGCAAGTTATTTAACCTCTGTCTCAGCTTCCTCTAGAATTGTTGGGAGAATAATATGAGATATTTGTAAAAACAAAACAAAACAATCCAATTTTTAAGCACTTTGCAGACCCTAAGAAGTTCTATAAATGCTTGCTATTATTACTAAGGGAAAACAATAGCATAGCTAAGATTTGAGTAGTAGATCAAGTGCCTTTGTGTCTTAGGGAAGATGAGTGAATGCTCACAGTTAGGATTAAGGCAGAGTACTATGGAGACAAGGATAGAAGAAATTAGGCATTGAAGAGAGGATTCTTGGCAGAAAAAAAGTCATGCGTGGGAGGGGGGGAAAGTAAGAAGGTAGAGTATAGATACCTAACTTTACTGTCCCAGTAACAAACAAACCCTCTGGAGTAAGATGATCAGCTGGTATAAGGATAGACACTGTTTCTAGCCAAGTATTGCATTTACTTAATTATTATGATGTTAAAGAAATGGAGAGATAGAGGAAGGGGAAGAGGAGAGAGCAATAACTAGAGAAAGTATAAAGTTACATCAGAGAGAAAACCAAGAAAAGCACTGGGGAAAATAGTCTCCTGGAAATGTATCTTTTATTGGATTTATGTAATAAAGTCCCCTTATGTCAGATCATTTCAGAGAAAAAATGTTGGTGGGAAGTTTTGATGTTGCTTGTCTATTAGATGTATTGCAAATCAGAATCTTCAATGGTAAAAAAATAAGTCACTATTTTTTCCTTTTAACATATTCTTTTGAGGTAGATGATTGGTTTTTTCCCCCCAATAAGTTGATGGTGCAAATTCTTTTGCATACAGACTGAGTTCTAACCTTAGACAAAATTGCAAAGTTTACATCTTTGTGTTTCAAGCTTATGACAACCCCTTCCAACTTCCTTTCCCCCTTTTCAAAATTGCTTCCTTCTTTAGCCCTTCTCCTTCAGGAAGTACAGGGTACCCTCTTGTTGAACTGGGAGTATCAGTCACCAGAAAAAACACAAACCTAAATAAATTTATTCATACTAAAATGTAAATGTGTGTCTAGAGAGGTGTTTGAATTGTTAAAAGCTAGAAAGGGTAATGATTCATACAAAGGAATTACTTGCTACCAGAATTTCAACTCTTATTGGAAATAGTAACTTTAGAGTGTGTGCCCTTCTTAGACTTCTGAAAACAGGAAGGCAACTAACTACTGGCCTCAGAGGCCATCTCTGTTTATGACATATAAAAAAGAGTGAGATTAACTATGTGGTTACGGGATGGGCACAATTGTGTTGTTTTAGTAATTGCAATGAGCTAGGTAGATAGAGTGCCAGGCCAGGAGTCAAGAAGGTTCATCTTCTTTAGTTCAAATCCAACCTCAGACACTTCCTAGCTTTGTGACCTTTGGCAAGTCACTTAACTCTCTTTGCCTCACTTTCCTCACCTGTAAAATGAGCTGGAGAAGGAAACAGCAAAACACTCTAGGATCTGTGCCAAGTAAAACCCCAGATGGGGTCACAAAGAGTCAGACATGACTGAAATGGCTGAACAACAACAAATCATAATACTGACAACTCATAGTTATATAACACTTTAAGGTTTAGAAGGGCCTTCTTCCAAAACAGCCTTTTAAAAAGACAGTATAGGTGTTTTAGGAGGCATATTATACATGCCACCCCATTTTACAGATAGGATAACTGAGGTCCTGAAAAGTGAAGTGATTTACTCGAGGTCACACTTGGAGCTATAACGAAAAGTCTTTCTCTAGTCATACTTTTGGCTCTGTTCATTCTCAAAGTTCCCATTTTAGGGAAGTATTACACTCAACAAACCCTGCTAGAAATATGAAACCTGTAGATAAGAAGAGAATTTAAATGTTCTCTTTCTATTTTAATTTTGCTGACTGAGTTGTATTTGACATTGAGCAGCTCCTAAACAGGCAAGAAACTGTCAGGTAATTTTCATAACCCTGTTTTCAGATTGTCCTTATCCTGAGAAACTCCAAGGGATGGATAATCAAGCTCAGATACCAATGAGCAAAATCTCCAAACTTTAATGCAACTATTGATTGAATTAGATCCTTCAAAGTCTTGTTGAATTATTTTTCAGTCATTTCTAACTCTTGGTCGACCTCATTTGGGGTTTTCTTAGCAAAGATACTGTAGTGGTTTTCCATTTCCTTTTCCAGCTAATTTTACAGATGAGGAAATTGAAGCAAACAGGGTGAAGTGACTTGCCTAGGGTCACACAGCTAGTAAGTATCTGAAACTAGACTTGAATTCGGGAAGATGAATCACTCAAGGCCTAGTACTCTATCTACTGCACCATCTAGCTGCCCATCCCTGAAAGTCTTATATGGTAATAAGTACCTAGCTCCTTCTGTTCCTCATTCTGACTGTCTACAGTTTCCCTCTACGTTATGAGATAATGTTATTCAAGATTATCCAATTTCATTTTTCCTAAGATTTTTCAGAGGGATTTATAATCTAAGCTAGTGTTTGGCAAACATCTTTCTGGCAAATAAGTCAAATGTTTGGTGACCAAGGTATTTTCTGGGCTTTTTTTTGGGTCTCCTTGTACCAGTTAATTTATGTTGCATTAACTTCTGGATAAGATTATTATAGTCCTTGTTAATGTCATTTTTGTTGTCCATTTTACATATTTGATTTTCATTGATGTATTTACATAATTAATTCATACATGTTATTAATTTTATACAACATATTTTTCTCAGTACTGGTTTTATTTGTTATAATTTCTGATTTTAGCCTGAATTGTTAGTGATATGATCAGATATACCAACCCTATTAGGAATATAATCCTCATTTTTAAGATTTAAAGAAAATGGGGGGGATGGGCAGCTAGGAGGACCTGAGTTCAAATCCAGCCTCAGACACTTGACAATTACTAGCTGTGTGACCCTGGGTAAGTCACTTAACTCTCATTGCCCATCAAAAGAAAGATTTAAGGAAAATGGTAAAATTAAATGAAATTATTTGACAAAAAAACTAGTTGTACTTAATAATAACCACCATTTATAGAATGCTTTAAGGTTTTCAAAAAAACCTTTATAAATCTTATCTCATTTCATTCTCGTAACAACACTGGGAGGTAGATGTATTATTATCTCCATTGTATAAATGAAAAAACTGAGGCAGCCAGGGGTTAAGTGACCTGTCCAGAGTCGCATAGCTGGCAAGTGTCTGAGGTTAAATTTGAACTCAGGTTTTTCTGACTCCAGATCCAGCAGTCTCTCCTCTACATTACACAGCTGGACTAGGGGAATTTCTTGAATGAGGAGTATATAAATTTGGGAGGGTAAGGAACCTAGGACTGAGTATATATATACAAAGAGATCATGATGTCCTGAGGTTTCCCTCCACAGAAAACCAGGAAAGAATGGTGCTAGAAGTAATAAACTAATATATATATAGATATATAGATATATAGATATAGGTATATGTACACACACATATGTGTGTATATATACATGCATATACATATATACACACATACACACATATATCTATATATATGTATATAGATATAAACTGATTTCCTGGTCTCTTTTGGTAGTCAACTTTTTATTCTCCACACTTACTAAAAGGCTCTTTGAATGGAGAGCATTGAAATGTCATGTCTACTCTTTCAGGAGCTATATTTCTGCTTGGCTTTGATGCTCTGGAAATTAACTTCTGACAGAATAATTAAACCTGACCATAAAGATCTGACTCTGACTCTGCCTCATCATTTACCCCAATCAAATCCTTCAGAGATTATTTGACCATCAATCAACCAACCAATTGGCAAGCATTTATTAAACACTCTATGAAGAAAGAAAAACCAACCACTCTATATCAGGGACTGTGCTAAGGCCAGATGATACAAAGACACATTCAAGGTGGTTGGGGGGGGGGCTCTAAAAACTGGAGAGGATCAGAAAATGCATTTGAGCTGAGCTTTGAAGGAAATGAAGGTTTCCAAGAGGTAGAGGTTAGGAGGGAGGGAATTCTACTCTGCACAAAAGCAAGGACACAGGAGAGGGGATGTGGGGTATGAGAAATAGCAAAGGCTGCACCAAGGAGCATGAAAGAGAGAAATATAATAATGCTGCAAAGTTTGGTTGGAGCCAACTTGTGAAAGGCTTTAAATGTCAAATAGAGCAGCTTATATTAGATCCTAGAGGTAATAGTGAGCCATTGGAATATATTGACCAGGAGAATGATATGGTTAGACTTATGCTTTTGGGATGTTACTTTAGCATTTGTGTATCTTCCCCATTTTACAGATAAAAACCCCTCAAAGCTCACGTAGATTAAGTTGCTTGCCTAACATCACAAAATTATAAGTATTGGGTATAGAATTAAAATTTGTCATCTTACTCCAAATCGAGCTTTGTTCTACTAGTCCAGAGGTAAACTTTGGGGAAAAGATAATAGGTTCTATATTGACATGTTAAATTTGAGATACCTGAACAGTGGTGTGCTGGTAAATGTTTAACAACTAGCCCATTGAGAATAAAAAATTCCCTTAACACAATTTTCATCTATTATTAACATTTTCTCCATCATTTTCTTAAGTTGTCAATCAACAAAAATCAAGCCCTGATTTGTAGCATTTCCTAATTTCCAAGGTGTAAATGCTCACACTAAAATTTTAAGAGGTGAACTGGCTCCAACAGGTTCCTGAACCTATCAAACATCTAGTTCCGGGGGGCACCTAGGTGGCACAGTGAATAAAGCACTGGCCCTGGATACAGGAGGACCTGAGTTCAAATCCGGCCTCAGACACTTGATACTTACTAGCTGTGTGACCCTGGGCAAGTCACTTAACCCTCATTGCCCCACAAAAAAACAAACAAACAAAATTTAGTTTCAATAAGTGGTTGGTATTTTAGAGCTCAAGAGAGAGGCCAAGGATGATACTCAAATCCATGGAACCCTCAGGAATTAAGAATGTAGAAAGAAATTAGAAGAGGGTTGGGGACAGAGCCTTCCATTACATTCATAGTTGGGGGGCACTATACAGATGGTGATACATCAAAGAAGATGGGGTATTGGTTGGTCAGATTGCAAGAATAAGAGGACAGTGTCGCAAAAACCCAAAGAGGAGACAGTATTCAGGTGGAGAAGGTGGTTACCAGTTTGAAACTTTGCAGAGATGTCAAAGGGGAGGGCTGAGAAAAGGCTTTAAGATTTAATTAGAATAGACATTATCATCACCTTTCAGAGTGATGCTAAGCAGTAACTAAAGTGGAAGTGGTTTAACTTCTACAAACTTGCTGGTTCATACTTTCCTTCTAGATGGAAAGTAATTGTTTTAAAAATCTTTTAATGTCCACTGGGCTAGAGTAATTAAAAATATGATTTATGATAACAAATAAAGGTAATTAATCACCTTAAATGACAACTCTATTAAGAATTTTGAAGGGAGATATGCTTGACTAATTGACAGTTTGGTAATCAGGATAGGAGCCTGACAATAGGCATAATTTAACTCAGAAAAACTTGGCTCTGGCCCAGCACCTACAAAGCACTATTTTTTTAAAGACTCTGGGGTACTTTCTCTTTTCTGCTACAGAGGTACTGTTTCATAATGCATCTTAGGGTTAGGGTGACTATGGACCCAAAGGCTATCATTTATGAATCTATGCCTTATTGGAAAAAAGGATTGCTTGATTTTATAGTATAGTATTCATTTAAAAGAATTGGAAGGAGGTCTTTTAGGTTGCTTATAGGAATCCTTTCAAATACCTTTTCACAGTATTCTTGTTTGGGTAAAAAAAAATAGCTAATATAAGCACTGTTTTGTAGGACGCTAAAAAAATGTGGACTAATGCTGAGTGAAGTGAGCAGAACCAGGAGAACATTGTACACAGTAACAGAAACAATGTACAATGATCAACTATGATAGCCTTAACTCTTCTCAGCAATACAATGATCCAAGACAACTCCAAAGGACTCATGATAGAAAATGTTCTCCACATTCAGAAAAAAGAATTGTGGATTCTGAATGCACATTGAACCATGCTGTTTCTACTCTTTCTTTTTGAGGTTTTTCCCTTGTGTTCTGATTCTTCTTTCACAACATGACTAATGCAGAAATATGTTTAATGTGATTGTACATATATAACCTACATCAGATTGCTCTCTGTCTTGGGGAGGGGAGAGGAAAAGGAGGGAGGGAGAAAAATTTGGAACTAAAAATCTTATGAAAACAAATGTTGAAAATAATCTTTACATTCAACTGGAACATGATAAAATACTTTAATGATTTAAGAAAAAAAAATCTTCCTGGCAGTTTCCTTGCTCAGAGTAGCCAACAATCTATAACCTAGACTCCTAAGTAGAATGTAAGCTCTTTGAGGGCAGGGACAGTTATTATTTTTTTATTTGTATCACTGGTGTCTTGCACACTATGAGGACTTAATTTATTATTTATTATTACTTGTTGAATAAGAGCAATTGGAGATGTTTAAATATGTTGCCTGAGAGAGTACTTGTCCCATTAGAGTGCTCTTCCTGTAGGGATGAGTGGCAGCTTCCAGCTCCTCTTACATGAGTTAACCTTGATGACAACCAGAATAAAAAATACAGACGTGTTGAAGGAGATATAGTAGGATTCTGTGGAGTGTGCTGCTCAGAACCTGGTGAAGTATAATATTGAGAAGAACATAATAGCCCATATCAAGGAGTTTGACAATTACGTAATACAACCCCACCTGGAACTGTATTGTAGTGTGGAACTTTGGCATTTATGGACTCCATCAGACTAAAAATTTCATCTACTACCTACGACAAGTTGCCATTCTTCTGTTCCACTTTGATTAAGTAAGGGTCTATGCTACTTGCCTAATGACCCAGCCCCAAAACAAATACTACAGCCTAAATTCCAAATAGGAGGCTCTGGGAAAAATTCAACCTTTAAGTCTTTATTGAGTTGTTGTTGTACATGGCATCCTATGTACTAGTGTGTTGTCATTATGAAACAATTAACAGAACAGCTTACATCTATATTTATTTTCTAGACTATGTTTTATTATCACCCTCTCCCACTCTACCAATTTAACCTTTCATTTAAAAACAAACCTATTAGAGATATGTGTTGTCAATTTTTTTTTTAAAAGAAAAGCTAAATCTCAATCAGTATCATCTTAGGAAACGCTAATCTGTCCTTGCTTACCTGTTGACCAATGGCTTAATATCTATTCTGAAGAGTTAAATCCATTTCCATAACATTTCTATTATTTTTTTCAAAGTCTCCTTATGGGGAGGAAAAACTTTAAATTTTCATCAGTGAGTCATACCTTAGTGTGAATAAAGGGCAAAAGTTTAGACTTTCTTGGAGATCTAAGAGAGAAATAGAAAAGTGTTTAATTCCATTGTAAGAAACCACCCCCCTCAGAAGATTTATTATTTATTCATGGCTTATGTGTAATTTAAGATTCTAAATGTGGATTCTAATCTGTTCCCCTAGTTTTGGGGGAAACTGACTAAAATCACTGATAAAATGAATTTAGGTTTTTAAGGGTTTATTGAAAAATAGAAAGAAAAAGATTGAGAACAGTATTCCAACAGCCTGGCATTCCTATGTTTCCTCAAATTTCCTGTGAAGTCCTCTGCTGCTACCACCACCATCAAGTCAGGAACCCAAAAGAGAGAGAGCTCTCCGTGCAGGCCCTCTTTCCTCTTTCCTGTCTCCTCCCAGAAAATAGGAGGCTCCTCAAGTTGATTGTCTGGTAGCCTTGATGGAAAGCACCCATGAGCAAACGTCACTTCCTGATGCCAAGGAAAAGCCACGTGGCCTTGCCCTATGAGGCATTTTCCTCATGGTGGAGCTTTCCTATAGTAAGTCTCCAGTAGGTGGCATCATTCCAATCATTACACTTGGTAGAATCTAGGGAATTCTTGTCTGAGCCTCAGAGAGTTAACCTTGGCTCACTGTAATAAGAATTAATGGTGGGGCGGGCGGGGGTGGGGGTGGGGGGGCAGGGATTAGGACCTAGAGCTTCCTGATTCCAAGTTGAACACTTTATCCCTCATACCAGACTGCTTCTTCTCAGAGGGATCAGTTGGATTGTAAGGTACTGACTTAGAGATGTGAAGACAAGACTACCAAGGTTGACCACAGAGTGCTCAGAAAGGGAAGCTGGTAGTAGTCAAAGACACTTCACAATTGGACCTAGAACAGCTGGGTTCTGATCTGTCTCCTATTACCTGTCAGGATCTGGAAATGGGTGGAAGAATAGGTGACACCTCCTAACCAGTAAAACTTGTTAGCTATTTTTTTTTTGCGGGGCAATGAGGGTTAAGTGACTTGCCCAAGGTCACACAGCTAGTAAGGGTCAAGTGTCTGAGGCCGAATTTGAACTCAGGTCCTCCTGAATCCAGGGCCAGTGCTTTATCTACTGTGTTACCTAGCTGCCCCCTTGTTAGCTATTTTTAATCTCGACTTTCTTAGCTGAAGCCAAATTATGTTTTTTTTTGTTTCCATAGTTCCAATCTCCAAAAAACCATAGCCATTGTTTTAGTGATCACTTAAACCTATTCATTTTTGTTTTCAGGTCAAATAGAATAATGACAGCTTAAATTCATAATTAGTTTTGGGTTTTCATCATGAAAAGGCTTCTATGTAGGTGGTTGTTATTCAGTCGTTTTCAGTCCTTTTCTACTCTTCATGATTTCATTTAGGGTATTTTGACACACATACTGGAGTGGTTTGCCATTTCCTTCTTTAGCTCATTTTACAGATGAGGAAACCTCAGTTTACACAGCTAGTAAGTTTCTGAGTCTGGATTTGAATTCAGGTCCTTCTGACTCTAGGGCCACCTAAGGTGTACTTTCTATATATGACAGCACTTTTTTTTTTTTTTTGGCAGGGCAATGAGAGTTAAGTGACTTGCCCAGGGTCACACAGCTAGTAAGTGTCAAGTGTCTGAGGCCAGATTTGAACTCAGGTCCTCCTGAATCCAGGGCCAGTGCTTTATCCACTGTGCCACCTAGCTGCCTCCTATTTGACAGCTCTTTCCCTATGCTGGTGGAGATTCGGATAGATACAAGTCTTGGTCACTTGTAATTCATTTGAAAGCTTTTCACTTTAAAAAAATCCCTCCAAAGAAAGCAATGACATTGTTATCTTTATTGTTCATTCTGAGGAAAAAGCATTTTCAAAAAGTAAACTTTTATCTTTTGTAAAGAACAAAATGCAAATTTTGATAAAGTACATTTTCCTAGGAAACATTCATACCAACAATATTTTAAAAAGCCCAATTAAAAGAATGTCTTATTTCAGATAGAGCACTGATTTACCATCCACTATTAATAATCCCCATGTTGTATCATTATTTCTATTTCTAAACAATTCTGTGACCAAGGGAAAATCAGTGATCCTGTCCCTGTATTCATTTCTTACTATCTATTCAATCTAGATTAGACAAACAAGCTAAGTTTGGAACTGGATAGTGGATTTGAGTGCAGGAAGTGACCCTCATTAGTTGTATGACTATAGACAAGTAACAATCTTTCAGAGTTTTGGTTTTCTACTTTGTAAAATAGAGGTAATAATACCTAAACTACTTACTTAAATGGGTAGCAAGGTGGCTCACTAAATAGAGTGTTGGGCCTGGAGTCAGGAAGACATCTTCATGAGTTCATATCTGGCCTCAGACACTTAGAAGCTGAGTGACCCTGGGCAAGTCACTTAATCCCAATTTCTTCCAAAAAAGAAAAGAAGGAAGGAAGGAACAAAGGAAAGAAAGAAAGGAAGAAAGATAACCTTAGTTTCTTATCTGCTGGTGGAGAGTAAGGGTAGATTAATCTCTTCATCCACATAGAAGAATATATCTCTGCTCTAGTGCATATCCTTGAACAGCTACGATATAATTATGTGGCTGGGAAAGGACATATGGCCTGGGATTCAAGAATAGTAAAATTATAGAATGTTAGAACTGGAAAGGACTTCATAGGGCATCTCTAACCTTATCTCTTTGCCCTCCTTAATATATAGAGAGGGGAGAGTTTGGTGTCAGTAACAAGGCAAAATAAAAGTTATTAACTTTATCCTTCTCCTCCAATCTTGCTAAGCAAAGCTCCTGTGGTGATTTGCATGGACCTAAGCAGTCAATGTGGGGCAAAATAGTAATTTAAAAGAATCTACGTACCACAAGTCAAACAGTAAACTGAGCTCAGAAGCAAATAGAGTTCAAAAGACAGACTTAACCTTGGCCTAAGAGGTTTTGCTAATTGACTAGGTATGGCTGTATGTCTGACTCACAAGAGGTCACAAAAGAACTCCTACTCTATGGGGAAGAAACTGTACAGAAGTTGCAATCAGAGGAGCATCAGCAAAGAAAAGGACACCAGAAAGACAGGCTTAACAGAGAAATATAACAGGTTGCTGCATATTTTGCAACTCATTTTCATCACCATATCACCATATGACATTGGTGATTTTGCAGGGAAGCAATAAACAACAGTATCAGGGACAGAGAGGAGTCCAAGGAAAGTCACAGCTCTTAGAGCATATTTTTTTCAGTGTATGTATGTTCCCTTTTTGTGTTCCCTGACAATGAGGGTTATCTATATCTATCCCTTTTCCTTCTAGTGATATTGGAACCTGTGTGAGCACATCCCCTATGTGTATATAGTTGACTTTTCCTTGACATTTATTTTGGTATGCTGTTTTTTTTTTGGGGGGGGGGTGAGGCAATTGGAGTTAAGTGACTTGCCCAGGGTCACACAGCCAGTAAGTGTCAAATGTCTGAGGCCAGATTTGAACTCAGGTCCTCTTGAATCCAGGGCCAGTGCTCTATCTACTGCACCACCTAGCTGCCCCCTAGTATGCTGTATTAAGTGCCTTTTGCTTTGAAATAATGTGTTTTCTAGCTCTTCTGGTAAAAGAAACATTGATAGAGGCTTGTAAGATATGGTTTTGAATATGTTCTAATTTCAAGAATACCTTAAACCTTTAGTTTTCAGGGGACCCACATTTGAATGGATCTCGGATGTGAGGAAATCATTTGAGGCCCAGATAAAGGAAACAATTTACTTAGCAACACATGTAGTTGGGCTTTTCCACCAGGCAGAGGACAAAGTGGGTAGAGTTCTGGAACTAGAGTTAGAAAGACCTTAGTTTGAATCCTATCTTAGATACTTGTTAACTGTATAACCATGGGCAAGTCACTTTAACCTCTTTCTGCCTCAGTTTCTTCATCCATAAAAGAAGGATAATAACAACACCTCTTTCACAGGAGTGTTGTGAGTATCAAATGAAATAACATATATAAAGGGGGTTGCAAATCTTAAAGAACTTTATAAATGCAAACTATTATCATTAGATCAGGAATTCTTAACCTGGAGTCCATGAACTTATTATTTTTTTAAAAATAATTTTATTAATGTTTTCTATTTCTTATACCACAACAGTCTCTCATGCATCCCTCCCCATCTCCTTCCCTAAGAGTATTCAGATGTGACAAAAAGTGGTGTTGGGTTTTTTTAGAAAGGAAAAATTGTCAGCACAACTGGTTGATACATTAAGAAAGTCTAAAAAACGTGTAAAATGTAACATCTGTGGACATCTCACTTCCACAAAGGAATATGTTGTGGGTCTTTTCTAATATAATTTTGTTACATTTACAAAAAATCTAAAGATTTTCTGGTGCATTGTTCCATTTACACTGCTGTAATTACTATGTATATTAATTTCTTAGTTCTATTCCACTGATTGATCTATATTAAGTTCTATTCCACTGATTAATCTGTTTATTTTATTTTATTTTTTGAGGCAATTGGGGTTAAGTGACTTGCCCAGGGTCACACAGCTAGTGAATGTTAAGTGTCTGAGGTCGGATTTGAACTCAGGTCCTCCTCAATCCAGGGCCGGTGCTCTATCCACTGTGCAACCTAGATGCCCTATTTTTGAACTACTACCAAATTGTTTTAATAATTACTGTTCTGTGATATAATTTGAAATCTGGTACTGCTAGATGTCTTCCTACTTTTTTCCCCATTATTTCTCTTGACATTCTTGACCTTTTGTGCTTTCAGATGAATTTAGTTATTATTTTCCCTAGTTCTATAAAGTGACCTTTGGTGTTTAGACTGGTATGGGCAGTGAATAAGTAAATTAATTTAGGTATTATATTGTCTCAGCCTATGCAAAAGCAATTTGTATTTCTTCAATTATTTAGGTCTGTGTTTCTGTAAACAGTGTTTTGTAGTTTAACTAAATGAAAATAGATAATAAAGAAAATAAATATGTACTTTTCCCCCATCTGAGTTCATGCATCCCCGAAATCTGTCCATAAACCTCCTAGGTGTCCATAGACCCTAAATTAAAAAGCCTTATTCTAAGGCTTATGTAATAAGGAACCAGCCCTAGCTTTTTGTCTGTCCAACTACATTTCATAGTCTGAACTACTTTCTCTGTCTCTCCATTTGTCATTCTTTTTGTCTCTCTGTCTCTGTCTCTCTGTTTGTCTGTCTTACTCCCAATGCTATATGGATGCTCTTTATGAACAAATACATCATTATCATTTACCAGTAATGTTCTTCTCCCTCCAAAAAAGATCTTCCATTATAGCACCATTTAGTACCTGAATTTTTATATTCTCCCAAATAGTTTAGAGATTCTGTAGTTACTCTGAAGACAGTTTCTCTTTCTAGTTCTTCCTGAGAGGTTTTGTAAGTTATAGATAGGAATTCTGATGATTTATGTGGATCTATCTTATATCCTGCTCTTTTGTCACAGTTATTAATTATTCCAAGTAATTTAAAAAGTTGGCTCTCTAGGATTTTCTAAATATACTACTCTGTCAGTCAAACAGAAGTATCTTTAGGACCTCATCACCTATAGAGGATCCATATTTTATTTAGACTCTATCCTGAACCCTTGCAAATATTTTCAGTGAGAATATGTCCCTTTAATTTTATGCCTTATTTGGCATGAATATCCAGAGGCTTGTTAAACAAATTTCTTTCTAGTGCTGCATTTTCCAAAGAATTTGGACGACTTTGAGATATGTTTGGGAGATACCTTGCTAGAGCCTTTAGGGCAGTCCTTTACCCTACAGAGTTTATTACTTTTTATAATCAACAAACAAGCATAATTAGATTTTTATATGATATATTTTAGTTAGTTATGCTACAGCAGAGATATAATCTACTAAAGAATATCTATGGAAGTGTGTCTTATTAACCCTCAGTCAAAGATGGCCTGTGTGTTATATTGTCTTTATAAAAAACTGGAGAAAATAGTTATATGGCTCATTAGTTATTGATATTATATCACATACTCCCTTACTTTGTAATAATAAAGTTGGGAGATTTCCCCCCCTAAGTCTTTCTATCTTTCTATCTTTCAAATACCTTGAGAAGTGATCACTCAGTACTCTCAAAATAACATTGCCTCCAGCGTAGAATTCCTCTATATATTTTTGGTTTTGTCCAGGAGTTTCTCTCATCTGTTTTCTTTGGTACTGTTTCCATTTTGTATTGAAAAACATTTAGGACTATGATGTTAAAATCCAAATGACTCCACTGTCATTGATGATAAAATTAAAAAAAAAATAAAAACCCTTGCAGACTGTTTCCATTTTTTATCTATTTGTTTCTTTAAATGTCATCTTTAAATGCCCTTAGCATGACTTCTTACTTTGATGTCATATCAAGTTTTTAGTAAACTTGTTTTTATACCATTTCTTGTTTTTAAGGTGATACTGCACATAATAATCCTCTAGTCTCCTTAGAATTTTATGGTGATATATAAATCAATAGGATAGCTGACATTTATACGTTCTCAGTTTTGCAAAGCACTTTACATACACACACATATATAAAATACCATTTTATACAATAACTTACAAGGTATTAGGTATTTTTATCCCTTTTCATAGATGAATAAATCAAGGCTCTGCAAGTCTCTGTGGCTATGGTTACCCAGCTAGTAAGTGTATGAAGCAGGATTTCAGTCCACATCTTTCTGGGCTTCAAGTCTAGTACACTTTGCACAAAAGTGTGCTGTCTTTATATTAATATTATATGATAATACAAGAAGAAACTGGAATTTGATCAGCTTGGGAAACTCCTATAGTGGGAAGACCTTCATCAATGTAAGTAAACACCCCTCTATATTGTTTTAGGGAGTCACCTGAGGCACATAGTAATTGTTATTTACTGATGGTTCTGCAGCTAGCAAGGGTCAAAGGTCAGACTTGAGCAATGATGGCTAACTCTAAGCCCATCATTTCATCCACTATATGGATAAAAAACTTTTTTTTTTGATCTGTGAATTTATTGATGTGTAGGATATTTCCTCTACCAATGTTAATCTGCAATTGCTTTCCAAGTTTCATGCTTTAAAAGGTGCTTGTGAAGCACCTTAGTTAGCCTCAGCTTCTCCCTCTTTGTTGGACTTCTTTTTCTCTTGATTTGACTTCCTTGCTTGCCTTGA
The DNA here is from genome assembly GCF_019393635.1 of Dromiciops gliroides. Classification (NCBI taxonomy): domain Eukaryota; kingdom Metazoa; phylum Chordata; class Mammalia; order Microbiotheria; family Microbiotheriidae; genus Dromiciops; species Dromiciops gliroides. The sequence continues at coordinate 135,777,575 of NC_057864.1, forward strand.
TTTTCTTCAACTGACTTATTCCTGTTAAACAGTGTTCAGGGAGAGACAAATGCTATAAGGAGAGAGATTCCAGGCCATCTTCCCATCCAAGTCTGGCAGATGACCCCATATATATGGGCCTTGGTTTTTGTTCTTTTGTTTTAGAAGACTGTAGTTAGACACAATGATCTGAGTTTCTAAAGGCCAGGGGAATGAGTCCAGCAATCCAAAAGCTCAGGAATCAAGTCCATGATTGGTTTTGAGTCTAGTCTAGCACTGATGCCCCAAAAACATGGAATAATTTTTGGAGACCCATCTGAATGATATCTGAAATAGGGACTCACTTGTAAATGATACCACATTTAGATTGGAACTTGGTAGAACCAAGGCTGCACAGAAACTGTACTAAGTCAGAGCTCACTTTCTCCAGAGACAGAGTTGGTTTAGAGGAGACTGTGACCTCAAGGTGTTAAAGGGAAATATTTCTATTTTTATGCTTTCTACACATTCAAAGTTAATTTCCCTTTGTAAAAGTTAATTGATGTTAATTGGTTAAATGGAACCAGGATGTTAACAAACAGTATTGGGGCAAACAGTGTTGGGGGGATACTTCTAGAATGAGGGCTTAAGTTTATGGTATTAATGAAAAGATATTCCAGTCCCTCAGAAGTACCCTTAGAATCCTGAGAAAGAGATGAAGCAGTCTGACTCTGGGATAGCAAAATTATTTTCTACATTTGGGGCCCCCTCTAAGATAAAACTGTGTAACGATTGGAATGACACCACCTGCTGGAGATTTACTGTAGGAAAGCTCCGCCATGAGGAGAAGGCACCTGAGGGCAAGACATGTGGCTTTTCTTTGGCGTCAGGAAGTGACATTTGCTTGTGGGAGGAAGAGGGGGTGAGGCTGGCACTCTCTCTTTCACCAAGACTCTCATGGAGAGTGGAGCAGAACTGTAGCTCCCCGAGATAGATAGTCTAACTCTTGCTAAAGCTTATAATTTATTGGCAACCACTCATTAGATATTTTAGACAGACTAGCTAGAATTATAGCCCCTTACAACTGGATACTCTGCACTTTGGGGGATCCTGGAGAAATGCTCAAATATTTTTGGATATTCTAGTTTACATTTGAAATGTGGCAATGTAGTCCCTAAAGAATATTTCTAAGTACCCAGAGGGGAGAGATTTACCTGGACTGGCTCTGGGAGAATGAGAACCAAGAGTACTCATGACATATGGCTTCGCTAGGCTGTGACTTTCAAATAGTTTCTTGTAGCATTTGTAGTTACATAGTTTTATAGGTAGCTTTATTTTAACTATTGATTTCTAGGTAGAAAGAGAAACTTTTAACTGCTTTCTTCAAACATCCTGGAGAAGATGTGAAACTGCCAGTGTCTCTTTACTAATTAGCTTGCTTGGATCAATCCTTTTGTAAGATTTATTTCCTTTTGTGTAAAAATTAAAAGGGAAAATTTTTTTGTAGCAGTATATGCCATTGCCTTGAATAAAAGTCCACAATGATCTTATACCCAATCATTAACCTTTCTAGAGGTTGGCCTTTTAGTCTTTTTTTTTTTTTTTTGCAGGCAATAGGGGGTTAAGTGACTTGCCCAGGGTCACACAGCTAGTAAGTGTCAAGTGTCTGAGGCCGGATTTGAACTCAGGTACTCCTGAATCCAGGGCCGGTGCTTTAACCACTGCGCCATCTAGCTGCCCCCTGGCCTTTTAGTCTTAACCTCACCTTTTTTTTTTTTTTTAAATTTCAGAAATTCTCTGGCTTCCTTCTCCAATTCTTACACTCTTTTCTGAACAATTCCATATGTCCATATCTATATACAACTTATCAAGTTTACTTATTGGACTCCAAACTGATATTTCTAGTTTCCTGGCTTATGACAGAGACTTGACCTTTTAGAAAATTACCAAAATCACAGTCCACTTGAGAGCTTACCTTTTGAAAACATATCTAAACCAGGTGCTAGCTATACCTTATACTAAAACATGAAGTTGTTTCCTCCCAGAGGAAAAAAAAAACACAAAGATTTTAAGAATTAGAATAAGATAGCACAGCAGGATGGAGGCTAGCTATTTGGTACTTGGGGAGAAGTACCTTGGTTTCCAAAATAAAATGCAAATCCCATCCCTCTCCCCAGGATCTCTAGCTCAATTCATAAGATTACATTGAATAAACAGCAAATATCCCAGGAAGCTTTTATTTTAATTTTTTTGCTAGTGAATTAGTGTGCTCTATAAATGCTTGAGAATAACAACACATTAACAACATTAATCATGCTTTTTTTATCAAGCATTTACTTGTGCAGCATAAAAGGTTAGTTAGAACCACAATGACTTCTATAATTATGCTTTTATGTAGGATTTTGCGAGGCTTCATACTTCTTCCTGCTGGAAACTTCTGCAAGAGACTCACAGCAGAACATGTAAAAATTAGCTTTCTTTATTGAATGGCAATGAAAGTGGTACAAGATGAGAATATTTGACTATTTTCCCCCTCAAAATGAAAAGGGTGATTCTTAAAGTCCCTTCCAGTTCTGTGGTTTTATGATTTAAAAAATCAGGTTTTAGGCAATATATAAATATATATATTAATTTGGGATGACCTTGGATTTTTCATGTAATAAACTAGAACATTATGTTCTTTGGAAAAGATTGGTACCAATAGGGTTGGGCTTTGGGGATTTTTTTTTCTGAGGGGTCAGGGTTCAGTGAACATAGCCATTTGAGTCAACAAATTGAACAAAAAAATTAAGCATCTACTATGTGCAAAATGTAAGTTAGCTTTGATTAGACATTGTCCTTGTCCTTACAGTCTAGTCTACTAAGAGTATAGGACACATACATAGGCAACTACTAATACCAATTATATATATATATATATATGTAGTCATACATATATAATTTTATATATTTAAATATATAAAACGTGGGTAGGAACTGAACAGGTCAGCTAGGTGACTCAGTGGATAGAGTGTGCTGGGTATAGAGTCATGAAGAGTCACTTTCTTGAGTTCAAATCTGTCCCCACATACTTCCTAGCTGTGTGATCCTGGGCAAGTTACTTAGCACTGTTTGCCTCAGTTTCCTCATCTGTAAAATGAGCTGGAGAAGGAAATGGCAAACCACTTCAGCATCTTTGCCCAGAAAACCCCCAAATAGAGTCATGAACTGAAATGACTAAACAACAAGTGAATGAAGGGTAAAATACCAAACAAGGTTGGAAAAATAGTATGGTGTCTGATTTTAAAGGGCTTTGAATTCTAGGCAAAAAAGCTAGAGCTTTACTTGATAAATATTAGTGAGCTACTGATGTTTTAAACCAGAGGAGTGACAAATATATACTTAAGTAATATAAGCATAGCAATGTAAAAAAGTATAGACTGGAGAGAAGAGGGTGGAGTTAGGATAATCTGATGTTATAACATCACAGGCAGATAGAAATGAAGGACTCTTGTGGGGGTAGTAGTTTAGAAAAGAGAGATGTGAAATGTTGCAGAGGTGGAGTTGACAGGGCTTGTTAATGCATGGGATAAGAGAAGGTAAAATCAGAGATAACTAAGTACAAGGTTATGAACAAGATCAACTAGGTGAATGATGGTGTCAATGGCAGAAATGGTAGAGTCAACAAGACAAAGGGGTTTTGTGGAAATAGAATAAACTTGGTTTTGGATAAATTGAGTTTTATTTGGCAGTTGATAGGGTCTAGAGGTAAGAAAGTTTATTAGCATTTGAAAATCTTCTACATAGAGGAGTTATCTGTGTCAGAGGGAATGAATGAGAAGAGATAAAGCATATAGAACTTTTCACTTTCATTCCCATTGATATTATCTAGATGTCAGCCTGCATCGAACACAAGAGAGCTGGTCTTAGATATCACCCAGGTGTTGTTGGTGTTCAATTGGGTCTGATTCTTCATGACCCTGTGAATGGTAGCATGCCAGTACTATCTATGCGGTTTTCTTGACAAAGATAACTGGAATGGTTTGTCATTTCCTACTCCAGTGAATTAAGGCAAACAGGGTTAAGTGACTTGTCCAGGGTCACATAGGGTCATATGTCTGAAGCCCAATTTGAACTCATCTTTCTGATTCCAGGTTCAGCACTCTATCCACTGAGGCACTTAGCTACCTCCCATAAGCCAAATAGGCAGCCATCTACATGGTATGATCTGAGGGCTTCTGAAAGACCTTCCTGGCCATCATAATCTCACTATTAGCCCTGGCAGTGTGATAAATACCCACATCTCTTCATTCTACAGAGTGTCAATGGAAGAACATTAGTTCTACCTGAGCAATGAATGCAATTTTAGGCTCAAGAGATCTTATCCCCTGTCATTAAGGAAGAAAACCAATATTTACTAAGTGCCAACTATGTGCCAGGAATTGTGTTAAGCATTTTATACATGTTATCTCAACTGATCCTCATAAAAATCCTATAAGATACTTGTTTTTATCTCCATTTTATAGTTGAGGAAACTGAGAGAGAAGTTAATAAACTTGCTCAGGGTCATACAGGTAAGAATTGTCTGAGCCCAGATTTAAACTCAGATCTTTCTGATTCCAAGCCCAGTGCCATGTCCACTATGTCACCCAGCTTCCTCTGATCAGCTTACAAGGCTAGCCCTAGACAAATGTGTAATGTCTGCTCTTTTGCTGTAGTACTATGCACCTTTCATTTCTATACTCTTTTCTCTACTTTCAGTCACTACTTCCTCTTTCTCTTATGCTACCCTAACTCTAGCCATTCAAGAGTAGTTTCTCTTGCCAAGAGGAAAAGATCCTATAAACTAATTTCTATTCAGATATGAAGGATTTGACACTTACTTCTTCCAAAAGTATTTATGGTTTTAAAAGAAAGCTATAGAGAGGACATTGGAACTTGGAATATCAGGGATGGAGGGGAAAGTTACAGTTTTTCTTATGCAGGGGTTCTTAACTCGAGGTCCACAACCTTCCAAAGGGTCTGTGGACAGATTTCAGGGTGTCTGCTTTTTTTTACTATTTTGATAACTGCATTTCAATATAGTTGGTTTCCTTCATAATTTTATGCATTTTATTTTATGCAGTTAAAAGCAAATTCTGAGAAAGGGTACATAGACTTTACCAGATTGCCAAATGGGATCATGACACAAAGAAGGTTAAGAATTGCTCATCTAAACCAACCTCCTCACAGATGAGAAAACTGAGAACCAGATGTTTAGTAACTTGCTCAATGTCCCATAGTTAATAAGTGGCATAGTTAGGACTCAAAATCAAGTTTTCTGACTTAAGTACAATGCTCAAGTGCCCTTTTACAAGCTAAACATAGGAATAAAATACACCATTCCAAAACTTAAGTGAGAGCAATTTTGAGCAGGTGGTCTCTTTCTAGGCACTTTGCAAGTAAATCACTTGGTTAACCCTTTCTTGGAATAGGTGTATTTTTCTTGTGATGGTCTTCTATCAATGTGTACCTGATCATCAGTAGCAAATCTGGTCATTTTCCTAATCTGTTCATTGATCCTAAGAGCTTTCTTTATGACTTCTAAGGACTCTCTGTGTAGACCAGATCAATTCTTCTAGGGACTGAAGTTTGGGGTTCTTGGGTTAATGTCTTCCTCTGCCCACTGATATGAATCACATATTTAGGATCAGAGATCATTGTCGCCTCTGGCAAGGAGACAAATAAAATGAGTCCTCAGTCTTTATATCTGTTCTCATCTTGGCAAGAGATACCATCCATGGAACTGAAACCCAAGAAAAGCCAGAATCTCTCATCCTAGGATATCCCTCCTAAAAAAAGCACTTCTATTAATCAAGTCTTGCTGCCTTGGTTGGGTCCTGGCAGAGGGTTTTTGGGTTTCTTGCCAATGAATTCACTTTCAGCCAGAAGTAGAGGAAACACTGATTATAGCACCAGAAGGTCCAAACCCAGGAATGAAATTACACAAGACCAACTCTTATACATCATTTGAAGAGCATAGTATAAGAAAAAAGAACTCTGACTCTTGATTCTAAGGATATGAATTCAAATCCTACCCTTGACATTTACTATGTGACTAGAAGCAAGTGACATAACACCTTGAGGTCTCTTTTCTCATCTATTAAATAGGAATTTGGACTAAATAGACTCTGGAGGCCCCTCTAATTCTAATGTTATGATTCTATGATCTGTCGGGGAGAGGAAATCTGTCACCTAAAGGTGACATTACGAACTAAGTTGTGTAACACTGAGAATGTAGAGCTTGGAGACAGGAAGACCTGAGTTTAAATCCTGACTCAGACATTAGCTTTGTGACCTTGGGCAAGTCATTCAGCCTCTCTCACACTAAGTTTTCAATTCTATAACAAGAGGATTAGACTAGGCAAATTCTGAACTCTAAGGACCTTTCCAACTCTAAATCTATGATCTATGACCCTATGATTCTCTCAAGGAGAGCATTTCTCTGCTAATTCAAGAAGACAAAATTGACTGTTGGTTCTGGGCATCTTTGGAATTTATAAGTGGAAAAAAGAACTGATAAACTGTTTCATGATTTAGGGAGCTACACCCCCCATATCTTTGATTTTATGTTGTTGTTTAGTCATTTCAGTCATGTTTGACTCTGTGATCCCATTTGGGGTTTTCTTGGCAAGGATACTGGAGTAGTTTGCCATTTTCTTCTCCAGCTCATTTTACAGATGAGGAAACTGAGGCAAACAGGGTTAAGTGACTTGCCCAGGACCACACAGCTAGTGTTTTTGAGGCCAGATTTTAACTCAGGAAGAGTAGTCTTCCTACCATGCCACCTAGTTGTCCTTGATTTTATATAATTATCCTATAATCATCAATGCTTAGCCAAATATTTATTAGGTACCTTTTTCACTGAGACACTATGCTAGAGCCCTGGAAGATAGAAAAAGGCAAACTAGTTCCTGCTTATAAAATAGTGTACCGTATCTTTGGGATAGCAAAGCTGTTGGACATGAGAAAGTTAAGTAACAATTCGTCCAAACAAGATGAATGGTACAGACTATAATAATAACAAGTACTAACATTCATGAGTTTACAGGAGGACTTCTCTGCCTGCACTTGGATGCATTACAGGAAAGATGACATATTTTATTTCACATTAATAAAATAAATGCCTTGCTCTCCATTGAGGAAATATTGACTAAACTGACTCCACCAAGATAATCCTGTCAGAAGACAATGATGGAGAGATGATTTATGGAGCCTGAATATACTGTGCTACATACTGAATGATAAAGAAGCACTCACAGTCCTTCACTAAGGAACTTGCAGGTTTATGATTTTTACCAAATCTAGATGAACGTGAGACCTTCTGAAGGAAGACTCGAATGATGGAACAAAGAAAGGCCACATACCATTGGTAATGGCAAAACCTGGCCTTCAACTGAAATGTTTTTTGTCAATAAAACCAGAGAAAAATCCTTTCTCTGTGTGTCACACAGCAAAGGATATATATAGTAAGTGGAGACGTATTTTAGTGTTGAGGAAAAAGCACTGCACTTGAGACTCAGGAAGACCTGGGTTGAAATCTCATCTCTATCTCTCTGTGTAACCATTGACAAGAAGCTTCACCTATTTCCTCATCTGTTAATGTGGCTAATAATACCACCGTACCTATCTCACAGGTTTGTTGTGAGGCTTAAGTGAGATAAAGCTCTTAATAAACCTTCAACTACCATAAAAATGTCAGCTCTTGCTATTATAGCTGAGTTTTAATCTCTGCTTCAGCAAAAGCCTGGTCAGATTCTCCCAGTGACTCATCTCTCAGTGCAAGATGGGATGTTATTGGAATCTATAGGGATACCTTCCAGACTGTGGAACAATCATTACTGTGGAAATCATTACTAATGACAGCTGATAAATCCCAACCCAACAGCTATTTCAGTGAAAAGGTTTTTTTCAAGAATAGTATGACGACAGTCTTTCCTGGGGACAAGAGGGGTAAACTAGAAAGATCTTCAGAGTCTTTTCCTGCCCTAATAATTCTAAAAATCCAGGGCCAGTGCTTTATCCACTGCACCACTGCCACTGCCACCCCCACCCCCCATTGACAATGGCTTCTTTGGAGTATAACCTCAGTATAGTTTCATAGAGCATGGACATTTTAGTAACTTTATATAATTCCAAATTGCTTCCCAAGAGCCACTATTAATATTCCATGATTCCAAACTTTTTCTATGAGTTCTGAGAAGGGAGTTGAAATGGACTGGAGGAAGGATTTGAAACAGGGCTTAAATGGGTCTTAAAGCCCTTCTAAGAGCTAGATAAAGTGTGTGTGTGTGGGGGGAACTTTGGGAAAATGGAAGCAGAGGTCTGGAGTTTAGACAGTTTGAAGTTTGTTGGCTTCAACAAGAGATCCAGGTAAAGGATGAATAGAAAGTAGAAGTAGCCACAGGGAAGTGGCACTAGGGAAATAATATTTTAGAAAAGTTAAATTTCCAGGTTTAGGAAAGATGAAGGGAGACAGAGATGGGTGGCAGATAGGGAACCTTTAAGGGAGGAGTAAAAGATACCATTGAGATTTTGATTTTTGATTTTGGAGGGGGAGGTGGTGGTGGTAAAGGGTTCCAAAGGGAGATCTTGAGGCACCTTTGGGGGAAGGGGAAGATAAGTTTAGTTTAATACACAATGGACTTGAGCCAATGGTCCCATCCAATGAAGATGTCCTCCAATGGGCATTTGAGTATTTGAGAGAGACCCTGAGATAAAAGATGTCAGATCTAGCTACAGTAGTAATGGTTACCATCTCTAAAGATGAGATTATAGAGAGAAAAGAATAGGAAGTACAAATCTTATAGGAGTTCCGCATTTGGAGACTGAGAATTTATAGTCATTTATCAGACAATGCATGCCCACTTTTTTTCCCCAGTTTATTGCAAGCATACGTGCGCGCACACGCACACACACACATGTTGTGATGACTCTCTTGGGGCTTCCTCCCCCTCCCCTTGAGATTTCTAGATAAAAGTTTCATGAATTTAAAAATATATTATGAACTTTAATCATCAAGAAACACATTCAGGCATATGAAGAACAAAAGGATGATATATAAAAGATTCGATTCAACAAACTTGTGTCCATTCTAAATTATTTTCTTTTCTTTTGAATAAGAAGTTTGAATAAAGAAAGAGGAAAATAATAAATAAAAAATTCTTTTAAATAAAAAAGTCTTTTTAATTTTTAGGATTTCTATCACTTTCCTCTTGTAGTAAATTACATAATAATCAAGGAAAGACAAATCAATACATTTCATTTAATTTTTTGTTCATTACATTTACATCTTATATATTTATATATTTATACAGTCCAACTTATCATACTTCTCAGTCAATAAGTATGTCACCTTCTCTCCTCTGATGCTGTAACCATTCAAATGTGGGGTCTGATGTCTTCATTGCAATAGCCTGCTTGTGGGTTGGCCTGCCACAGATCCTTCATCCATCCAAAATATTTTTCCTAAAGCACAGGACCAACCAGGTTACCCCGCCATTCAGTAAAAAATTGCTTCTCTATCATCTTTAGCATCACTTTTTTGTTTTTTTTTTCTTTTGGCCTGCTTCTTTTCTAACATGACTAACATGGGTTCTTTGGAGTATAAGCTCAGTAACAGCCTTTAGTTCATAGAGCATGGACATTTTCGTAACTTTATATAATTCCAAATTGCTTTCCAAATTGCTTATTTCATAGTATATTCTTCCACAACCCCTTCAACATTGTTGCTATTTTTGACAATTTTGAGTCTGTGAGGTAAAATGTCATGCTTGTTTTGATTTGCATTTCTCTTGAAATTTGATTTTTCCCCCACTTGACCATTTCCCTTCTTATCTGATTTATATATATATTATATATATATATTAATGTTGTCTCTGAAGAAGGTTTCAGTTTTTTTCAATATCCCCTGTCTTTTATTTGGTTAAAAATAAATCTACATAGCTATGAGAATTATATGGTATATTTCTCTTCTAATTTTAATGACTTTAGAATGAATTGTGAATGTGGTGTTAAGGTTAATTTGTGCCAGATTGTTTTTTAGTTTTTTCAGGAATTTTGCTAAGTAGGGAATTTGTCTTCTACTTCACCAAAAACTGTACTATCTACATTTGTGTCGTCTTCATTATTTGTGGTGCCTGAACCACACAAGTATACCTGCCCTCCTCCCTTTTTTTTTTTTTTGGTTTGTACGTGATCAATTTTTTTAAAGTTCCATGTGGTACAGAGGAAAAAAAGACAGAGTATATCATATAGATAGGGATGGATGGTACTGTATAGTGTCAGAGAGGGATGGGAGAAAATATGAATCTTTCATCCTATAAAGATTGATGACTTACTAACACATTAAAATTATCTACTCCTATTTTTGATCTTTCAGACCCAGCACTGCAGAGCAGGATGGGAAGGAAGAAGCTTGAACTCATCACACAAGGTAAGATACGTGCCATTTACACAGCATTGACAAGCTATTTGCCATATACACACCATATATATGCCACAACTCAACCTGCCACACGCCGCCACACGCCGCCACACGCCGCCACATGCCACCACACGCCACCACACACCACTGCCTACAACACGCCACATGCCCCAACACGAAAATATCACACCATAACACGCCACATGCCCCAACACGAAAATATCACACCATAACATGCCACATGCCCCAACACGAAAATATCACACCATAACATGCCACATGCCACACGTCATAACATGCCACACGCCACAACACACCACCACACGCCACAACATGCCGCCACACGCCACAACATGCCACAACATGCCACAACATGCCACACGCCACATCATGCCACAACACGCCACATGCCACAACACGCCACAACACGCCACAACATGCCACAACACACCACACGCCACCACACGCCACCACACACCACTGCCTACAACACGCCACATGCCCCAACATGCCACATGCCCCAACACGAAAATATCACACCATAACACGCCATAACATGCCACACGCCATAACATGCCACACGCCACAACACATCACCACACGCCACAACATGCCGCCACACGCCACACGCCACAACATGCCATAACATGCCACATGCCACACACCACAACATGCCACAACATGCCACAACACACCACAACATGCCACAACACACCACAAGCCACACGCCACCACATGCCATAACATGCCACCACACGCCATAACACGCCACATGCCACACGCCACAACATGCCACAACATGCCACAACATGCCACAACACGCCACAACACGCCACAACACGCCATAACATGCCACAACATGCCATAACATGCCACAACACACCACACGCCACAACATGCCACCACACGCCACAACATGCCACCACACGCCACAACATGCCACCACACGCCACAACATGCCACAACACGCCACCACATGCCACAACATGACACAACATGCCACAACACGCCACCACATGCCACCACATGCCACCACACGCCACCACATGCCATGACACGCCACCACACGCCACACACCACACGCCACAACATACCACACTCCACCACACGCCACCACATGCCATAACATGCCACATGCCACATGCCACAACACGCCACAACATGCCACCACATTCCACAACATGCCACAACACACCACAGCACGCCACAACATGCCATAACATGCCACATCATGCCACAACACGCCACACGCCACAACACACCATAACATGCCACAACACGCCACAACATGCCACAACATGCCACAACACGCCACAACATGCCACAACACGCCACAACATGCCACCACATTCCACAACATGCCACAACACACCACAACACACCACAACATGCCACAACATGCCACAACACACCACAACACGCCATAACACGCCACAACACACCACACGCCAAACACACCAGACGCCATAACATGCCACTACACGCCATAACATGCCACATGCCACACGCCGCCACACGCCACCACACGCCATAACAGGCCACATGCCAACACACGCCACCACACGCCACCACACGCCACAACATGCCACAACATGCCACAACACGCCACCACATGCCACAACACGCCACCACATGCCATGACACGCCACCACACGCCACAACATACCACACTCCACCACACGCCACCACATGCCATAACATGCCACATGCCACATGCCACAACATGCCACAACACACCACAGCACGCCACAACATGCCATAACACGCCACATCATGCCACAACATGTCACACGCCACAACACACCATAACATGCCACAACACGCCACAACACACCACAACACGCCACAACATGCCACAACATGCCACAACACGCCACCACACGCCACCACACGCCACAACACACCACAACATGCCATAACATGCCACACGCCACGACACACCACGACACGCCACATGCCACATGCCATCACATGCCACATGCCATGACATGCCACGACATGCCATGACACACCACACGCCACAACACGCCACAACACGCCACAACATGCCATAACAGGCCACATGCCACATGCCACCACATGCCAAAACATGCCATAACATGCCACACGCCACAACATGCCACAACACGCCACAACACGCCACAACATGCAACACGCCACAACACACCACACGCCACAGCACGCCGCCACACGCCACCACACGCCATAACAGGCTACCACACGCCAAAGCACACCACACGCCACAACATGCCACAACACGCCACAACATGCCACAACACGCCACAACATGCCACAACACGCCACAACATGCCATAACATGCCATAACAGGCCACATGCCACATGCCACCACACGCCAAAACACGCCACCACATGCCATGACACGCCACCACACGCCACACACCACACGCCACAACATACCACACTCCACCACACGCCACCACATGCCATAACATGCCACATGCCACATGCCACAACACGCCACAACATGCCACCACATTCCACAACATGCCACAACACACCACAGCACGCCACAACATGCCATAACATGCCACATCATGCCACAACACGCCACACGCCACAACACACCATAACATGCCACAACACGCCACAACATGCCACAACATGCCACAACACGCCACAACATGCCACAACACGCCACAACATGCCACCACATTCCACATGCCACAACACACCACAACACACCACAACATGCCACAACATGCCACAACACACCACAACACGCCACCACATGCCATAACATGCCACATGCCACATGCCACAACATGCCACAACACACCACAGCACGCCACAACATGCCATAACACGCCACATCATGCCACAACATGTCACACGCCACAACACACCATAACATGCCACAACACGCCACCACACGCCACCACACGCCACAACACGCCACAACATGCCATAACATGCCACACGCCACGACACACCACGACACGCCACATGCCACATGCCATCACATGCCACATGCCATGACATGCCACGACATGCCATGACACACCACACGCCACAACACGCCACAACACGCCACAACATGCCATAACAGGCCACATGCCACATGCCACCACATGCCAAAACATGCCATAACATGCCACACGCCACAACATGCCACAACACGCCACAACACGCCACAACATGCAACACGCCACAACACACCACACGCCACAGCACGCCGCCACACGCCACCACACGCCATAACAGGCTACCACACGCCAAAGCACACCACACGCCACAACATGCCACAACACGCCACAACATGCCACAACACGCCACAACATGCCATAACATGCCATAACAGGCCACATGCCACATGCCACCACACGCCAAAACACGCCACCACACGCCAAAGCACGCCACACGCCACAACACGCCACAACACGCCATAACATGCCACCACACGCCACAACATACCATAACATGCCACATGCCACAACATGCCACATGCCACAACACGCCACAACATGCCGTAACAGGCCACATGCCACATGCCACCACACGCCAAAACACGCCACCACACGCCAAAGCACACCACACGCCACAACATGCCATAACATGCCACCACATGCCACAACACGCCACAACACGCCACCACATGCCACAACATGCCACACGCCACGACATGCCACAACACGCCACCACACGCCACCACACGCCACCACACGCCACAACATGCCATAACATGCCACACGCCACGACACACCACGACACGCCACATGCCACATGCCATCACATGCCACATGCCATGACATGCCACAACACGCCACAACACGCCACAACATGCCATAACAGGCCACATGCCACATGCCACCACATGCCAAAACATGCCATAACATGCCACAACACGCCACAACACGCCACAACATGCAACACGCCACAACACACCACACGCCACAGCACGCCACCACACGCCATAACAGGCCACCACACGCCAAAGCACACCACACGCCACAACATGCCACAACACGCCACAACATGCCACAACACGCCACAACATGCCATAACATGCCATAACAGGCCACATGCCACATGCCACCACACGCCATAACAGGCCACCACACGCCAAAGCACACCACACGCCACAACATGCCATAACATGCCACACGCCACAACATGCCACAACACGCCACAACATGCCACCACATGCCACCACATGCCACAACACGCCACAACACGCCATAACAGGCCACATGCCACATGCCACCACACGCCAAAGCACACCACACGCCACAACATGCCACCACACGCCACAACATGCCACCACACGACACAACATACCACAACATGCCACAACATGCCACCACATGTCACACGCCACAACACACCATAACATGCCACAACACGCCACAACACACCACAACACGCCACAACATGCCACACGCCATGACATGCCACGACATGCCATAACATGCCACACGCCACGACACACCACGACACGCCACATGCCACATGCCATCACATGCCACATGCCATGACATGCCACCACACGCCGCAACATGCCATGACATGCCACAACATGCCACAACATGCCATAACATGCCACATGCCACATGCCACCACACGCCAAAACACGCCACCACACACCAAAGCACACCACACGCCACAACATACCACAACACGCCACAACATGCCACCACACGCTGCAACATGCCATGACATGCCACAACATGCCACAACATGCCATAACATGCCACATGCCACATGCCACCACACGCCAAAACACGCCACCACACACCAAAGCACACCACACTCCACAACATGCCACAACATGCCACCACACGCCACAACATACATATTAACAATTAATGCTTCTAAGATGAGAATACCATAGAATCTCCAGCTCAAATGGATCTGAAAAACTTTTTGGTTAATTCCTCTCATTTTATAGATCATGTAGACTAAATTATTTAGCTGAGGCAGTAACAAAGTCCATATTCTAAATCAAACTTGAAATTCATTGCATTTCTAATTATATTATAATTACTGCATATTGTCTACCCAGAGGACGAAGGATTTCCTTATAGTCATATACTTTAATATTTACCTTAAAGTTCTCCATCTTTGGGGGCAGCTAGATGGTACAGTGGATAAAGCACCGGCCCTGGATTCAGAAGGACCTGAGTTCAAATCCGGCCTCAGGCACTTGACACTTACTAGCTGTATGACCCTGGGCAAGTCACTTAACCCCAATTGCCTCACCAAAAAAAAAAAATCTCCATATCTTTCTACTTGTTCAGGGGTTCCATTTTACATTCAATGAACTTCTTTGGAAGTCTGGTGAAATCTATGGATAGCTTCAAAGAGTAATGTTTTTTAAATGTTATTTTTTTTTAAAGTAAGAATACAGACTCCTAGGTTAAGACTTTCTACCCTTCCTTTCCTATTGAACAAAACTATAACTTTCAATCAAATTTATCAGAAATGAAATTTCAGTGTATACTATAAGATTCCTATAAGATTATATTTACTATTTTGTTAAAAGTATAAATTTATTTGATTTTAAATTATATTTCATGTACTAGTAAAGAGGCATCTGAAGTCAGTAGTACTGGACCTAATTATTTTGTCAGTTTATGCTTAATGGGTAATAACTAGACTATGATGGTATGAAATTATTTCCTATTTCATATGCCACACTTGTCAGCATTATAGTTTCTGCTTCATAATTTTAACAATGGTATTTTTTTTATCTTTATCAAATAGTCATTTTTAGCTTTAAAAAATAGGTGACACAATACGGCTTCAGACACTTAACACCTACTAGCTGTGTGACCCTGGGCAAGTCACTTAACCCCAATTGCCTCACTAAAAAAAAGCAAAAGCAAAAAAAAAAAAAAAACAGGTGACAGCCCTGAATTCAGGAGTACCTGAGTTCAAATCTGGCCTCAGACACTTGACACTTACTAGCTGTGTGACCCTGGGCAAGTCACTTAACCCCCAATGCCCTGCAAAACAACCCCAAAAAACAAACAAACAAAAAAGACACAAAAAAAAACCCCTGAAAAAACAGGTGAGACAAACTTATAGAATCATAGAATTTGAAAGTGGGAAGGGATTTTGCCACATATCTAGTCCTATCTTTATATGAAAAGAATCAATACAATAACATATCTGAAAATTATCTATCCTCTCCTTGAAGACCTCTAAAAAGGTCTAATTATTAGGAATCATATTCCCTCCATCCCTCCATCCAACATAATTTGTCTCTTTTCAGCTTCCACTCATTGTGACATTCTGTCTTCTGGGACCAAAGGAAATATTTTTAAACCCCTTAACAAATGACAGCCTTTCAATAACTTGAGAATTGTAAGGGAGCCAAAATGGTGGAGAAAAGGCAAAGACTCACCCTAGCTCTCCCAAATTTAACTACAAACAATTTTAAACAATACCTACAAAGGAATTCTGGAACAATAGAACAATGGGGTAAACCAATTTACTAGCCCAAGATAGCTTAGAAGGTCAGCAGGAAAGGTTTGTTGCATTAAAGTGAGAGTGAAGCACAGTTGAGGGAAGACAATACCCAAGAAAGACAACCATAAACCTTGGGGAAAACAGAATCAGCAACCATGGCATGTGAAGCACGCATTTCACAGGTGGAAGAAGTTGATAAAGAGATTACAAGGTTTTCTTTGTTGGAACTGGGTGTGGTACTTTCTTACATTCCACATATGGGCAACCTGGTTGAAGTCCTGGGTCTCAGTCTCGGGGCATGAAGGAACACTTGCACATTAGAGTACCACAAGGAAGCCAGGACACTGGGTTTAAAAGCATGCTTGTGGTCATTCACAAATTAGAGCAGAAGTCAGAAGAGTAGTAAACACATACTTCTTATCTCATACCACCTTGGAAGAACTGAAAAACACTCAACCACAGTAACTAGATCTGAAAACAATGGCATAAAATAAAACCCTGAAACATGGGAAATTACTTCAATTTTAACCTAAAGTTAAAAGTAAATAAATAGGATGAAAAAAATGAGCAAGCAGCAAAATAAGAGTTTGACCATAGAAAGTTACTCTGGTGACAGGGAAGATCAGAACATAAACTCAAAAGAAGCCAAGGAAATAAAAATTGCTGCACTCAAATCCTCTGAGAAAAATGTGAATTGGCCTCAAAAAGTTTGTAAAAAATCCAATAAGAAAGAGAGAAAAAACAGGGAAAACAAATGAGAGTCCTTCAAGAAAATCATGAAAAGTCAATAGTCTGCTAAAAGAGACACAAAAAATACTGAAGAATATAACACTTAAAAAAACAGAATAAGTAAAATGATAAAAGAGACACAAAAATCTACTGAAAAGAACTCGTTAAAAAATAGAATTTTTCAAAAGGGGAAAAATATACAAAAAATTCACTGAAGAGAATTCCTTAAAAAGTAGAATCAGAAAGTAGAAGCTAATGACCTCATGTGGCATCAAGTAACTCTAAAACAAAAGGAAGGAAAAAAATAAAAGAAAATGTGAACTATCTCATTTGGGGGGTGGAGGGGTGATTGACTTAGAAAATAGATTGAGCAGAGATGATTTAAGAATTATTATTGTATTATGTGAAATTCATGATCAAAAAAGACCCTTTTTTAAACAATTACCAAAAAAAATTGCCCTGATATCCTAGAAGCAGAGGATAAAATAGACATTGAAAGAAGCCACTTGTTACCTTCTGAAAGAGAATCTAAAATTAAAACTTTCAGGAATATTATAGTGAAATTCCAGAGCTCCCCGGTCAAGGCAAAAATATTCAAGCAGCCAGAAAGAAACAATTCAAGTATTGTGGAGTCAAAGTTAAGATAACACAAGATTTAGCAACTTCTACATTAAAGGAATGGAGAATTTAGAATATGACATTCTGGAAAGCAAAGTAGACCCTACACAGAAAAACTAAGTATAATACTTTAGGAGAAAATTGCTATTTAAAGAAATGCAGGACTTCAAGTATTCCTGATAAAAAGACCAGAGCTGAATAAAAAAATTTGACTTTCAAATATAATATCCAAGAGAGGCATAAAAAGGTAAAGAGGAAAGAGAAATCATAATTCATTTAATTAGGTTAAAATGTTTATATTCATACATGAGAAGAGGATACATGTAGAAACTTATAATTATTGGGGCAGTTAGGAGTATCCATAGACAGAGGGCAAGATTGTGAATTGACTGTGATGGGATGATGTATTTAAAAAATAAAATTAGGGGGAGAAAGGGAAAGGAAGAAGTAGAATGGGATAGATTATCTCGCACAAAAAAGTCACAAAAGAAATTTTAGAGTGAAAGAAAAGATGAGGAGGTGAGATGAGGGCATTTGAACCTTTCATCAGAATTGACTCAAGGAGTTAATAACACAAACTCTCAATTGGGTATATACATCTATCTTACCCTATAGGAAAATAGGAGGAGAAGGGGATAAGAGAAGTGTGGGTCTGATAGAATGGAGGGTTGACATTTGAGGATGGTAAAAACAGACAGAGAAGAATTAATAGGGATGTGATGTTTTAAATCTAAATGTGTGGTCACCTTAAATTAGAAGCTTTAGCACCAGTCTTTGGGCATTAAGCATTTTTTTTAATATTCTTTTCTTTTAATTTTATCTTTTTAAAAAAAATAAAAGTATTTTATTATTTTCCAGTTACATGTAGAGATAGTTTTCAACATTATTTCTTTTTGATTTGGGGATATGGTTTCTCTAAGAATGGAAGACATCATTGTATATGGACAACTGAGTAGTTTATAAAGTGATGAACATGAAAATTCTATCTCCTCCCACCCTTGATTGTTTGTATGATATTTCTTGGAGTTTTCTCTGTAACCTTCCCATTCTTCAATTTCCTCCTATCATTCCTTCTTTCCTCTCTCCCTCCCCCTAGCATGTGTCTGGTGAAGCAAAATGTGTTCTTGGATCAGCATGTGATGATAATCATAGACTTGCCTGACTTGGGACACATTTTTCCTGCCAATTCTTTGAATTTGTAGTTTTTGTACAAAGAAGTATAGAATTTTGAAGAGTGACCCCAATATAGAATAAGTACAAGATTTTGTGTATGAGAGTTTAGCTTTCTTCAAGAAACTAACTGATCTTTTTTAAAATTAGTTTTGATTCAACTCGGGATGTTCTTTCTGAGTGGCCTTGTTTTTAAGAGGTGTGTGTGTGTGTGTGTGTGTGTGTGTGTGTGTGTGTGTGTGTGTGTGTGTGTGTTTGGAGAGAGACAGAGAAACAGAGAGGAGAGATAGAGACACAGAGACAAAGAGACAGACAGAGACAAAGAGAGGGGGAGGCAAAGAGAGATTTGAAAATTTCTCTGAAAAAAAAAAGATATGAAAGGAAAATGAAACATTAGTTGATCTTACCAAGAACCATTGTTCTATTTTTAGCTTTTCCCATTAGGTGTGTCTACTAAAGACCTTCCATAGCAAATCCAAATTGCTAATTTGTAGGAAGAAAGGACCCTTTTAAAAGAATGTTTCCTTTCCAGAAGGTTGCTTGAGGCTCATCATCCTTTCTGGATGCCAGGATTTTAGCAGAGAGCTCAGAGCTCTTTCCAAAGCAACTACACCCTTGGAAAAGAGATTAGTATAGTAATATAGTTTTTGTAAGCTCTAGGGGAAACACACACTGGAAGAAATTACTGTACAATTACAGATGAAAACAATAGAGGAAAGAAATTGCCAAATTTTCTCAGGGGATTCTGAAACTAGGGAATCCAATAACATAAGTCCTAGGTGGATAATCTCTCCAATGAGTAGCTGAAATGTGAAGAGATAAATATTTATCCCACCTAAGGCTCTATGTGGAATCCTTATAAACTGAGGGTGGAAGTTGGAGGGGAAGGTGCCTTTATCCTGACTCTAACTTGAATTGGCAAGTTGGGCCTTTCAGAACAAGGCTAACTATATCTCCCCTTCTGGGTTCTAGGGTATCCCTAAGGAGATATGTAATTATCTCACTAGTGCTGAAGGTTTGAGCTCCTATTTCAATATGTTCTCCCCAAATCAATTGCCAGTTTTCAGCACTATAGTGTCATTTAACCAGTTAAAATCGATTAGTTTTTACAAAAGGACTTTTACTGAGAAGATTATGGCAAAAACCAGAAGTACACCCCCCCCACACACCCCAACACCTGCAGGGACATTCTCCCCTCTATCAACTCAGGACAGCTTCAGGAGAGATTGGGCTCAAATATGGAGATTGCATCAGACCAATCATTCTGTCTGAACTCATAAAGGCTGAACTGCAATTGGCCAGTCCAACAATTTTTGTTGTTGTTCAATCATTCAATCATGTCTGACTCTTCAAGACCCCATGGACCATAGGATTCAAGGACCTTCTATCCTCCACTATCTCTTGAAGTTTGTCCATATTCATGTTTATTGTTTCCATGATACTATCTATCCATGATACTATCTTACCCTCTGCCCTTTCTTAACTTTTCCTTTTGCTTTCAATCTTTTCCAATATCAGGGTCTTTTCCAATGAGTTCTGTCTTATTAGGTGGCCAAAGTAAACTTCAGCTTTAGGGTTTGACCTTCCAGTAAATAGCCTGAATTAATTTCTTTAAGTATTGACTGATTTGATCTCCTTATTCATCTTTACAGCATCAGACTTTCCTTTTGTCACCAGATACATTCACAGGTGAGCTTCCTTTCAGCTTTGGCTCAGCCACTTCATTAGTACCGGAGCTACATGTAGTTGTCCTCTGTTCTTCCTCAGTAGCATAGGGTACACCTTCCAATCTGAAGAGTTCATTTTCCTATGTTACCTTTTTAAAATAATGTTAGTACTGTCCATGGGATTTTCTTGGTGAAGATACTAGAATGATTCCCCATTTCCTTCTCCAGAGGATCACCTTATATCACAACTCTTCACCATGACACGTCCATGTTGATTAATCCTGCATTGCATAGCTCATAGTTTCATTGAGCTACACAAACGCCTCCATTGTGATGAGGCAATAATTGGGGTGGTGGGGGGAGTCCAACATTAGAGTAATGAAGAATTTATTAATGACTACTCATCATTTTTGTTGGCTTTTAAAAAATGTCTATTTTCTACTGTTAAACACATGTATTGTAGCCTTTTAACTTTTGTTTTTTAAATTATTATTATTATTTTTGTGAGACAATCAGGTTAAGTGACTTTCCCAGGATCACACAGCTAGTAAGTGTCAAGTGTCTGAGGCCATATTTGAACTCGAGCCCTCCTGACTCTGGAGCTTTTGCTCTATCCACAATGACACCTAGCTGCCCCACCTTTTAACTTAAAAAAGGAAAAACCTGTTATATAAAAACATGCCCCCCCAAATCCCTCCTCCCCCAACACATACACAGAAACAACTATATGCTGAGTGTTTTGATGGTGTGTGACAGTATGCTAGGTCCTTTAGGACTGCATTATATAAGAGCAAGAGACCCCTGTCTTCAAAAAAGGCTATAATCTTTCATACATTTTCCCTTCTCACACCTTACATAGCATTTAAAGTGCACTAAATCCAGGGATCTTGTCTTTTGCTTCATAAATAATGCTAGACACATGGTAGGTGCTCACTAAATCCTTTAAAAAATGGATTCCTTCAATTTTACTCCTCAGATTCTAACTCTAGCATCTTCTTTTTCTTTTCTTTCCTTCCCAAGTTATTTGGAGTTTGAAGCTATGTTTTTATTGGTTTGGTAAACTCCAAACTCTTTCTCTACTTATGCTGATCAGTAACTGCCCTCTAAATTATAGTCTTATTGGAAAGTTGCCTCAGGTACTGAGGGATTAAATCACTTGTCTGGGGGTAACCCAGAGAGTCTGTCAGAGGCAAGACTTGGAAGCTAGTTTTCTACCCACTGTGCTATGCCACCTCTCTAGTCATTCCCTCAAGTGTCATCAGATTTGAATTTTGAAAAGTTTGCTCCAGATCAGCAGCTTGGATAAGTAAGTATATATACTTCCGTATTGTTGCTGAGTCACTGCTTAGCAATTTGACTCCTGTCCCCATATGAAGTCCCAGGTCTATGTACCGCCTTCATCCAACTTCATTTTGCCTCTGTTCCTCCCATGTTTTGTTTTAAAAGTTCTCTCTCTTTTTCTATCTTGTTTATTCTCATATGTAGCAAAATCCTTTATTTGTGTGTAATAGAAATATGGTGCAAACACAATGCTCTGAATGATATCTGTCCATGTGGAAAGATTGGGAGCCTGGTGCTGGGAATGTCATAATGACTTGTAATGGAAGCATAATGAAGGGACTATGGAGCATTTGTAGACATTTGGCAACTGGTTCCTTTTTTCAATAGGATGAGTAGCCAGGACTTGAGGTGTTTTCAAAAAAAGGCTGACTCACATCACCTGATCTGGTCACTCCTTCACTTATGGTGAGATATTGAGTTATAAGAGGAGAGGCCCTCTCATTAAGTCATGTGCCCTGAAAAATGGGCTTTGGTCATTGAACTCTGCTTTTGTTCTTTTTTGTTGTAGGTGAACAGAGTAGAATCTCTGACTTTGTGAGTTTCAAAAGAGTGAATCAGAGGAATACAGGAATTAGTGTCTAGACTGGGTTTTATAGCCAGTCTAGCATCAATGATCCAAGGAGCAAGGTGTGGCTTTAAGGACTGATTTACTAGACCCAGGCCAGTGGAATCTGAGAATATTCATCTGGCAGTCATGCTTCATCATGTAAGGCATGATGATGAGGAGCTGAACTTAGTATTCCGGGCCTATTCCCCTAGAGACTGATGTAGTACAAGAAAGAGTATTCCCCCTTGAATTGAAGGTAATGTTTGCACTGTTTTCTTTCCATATCTTGAAAGTAAAACATCCCTTTGTGAAAACTATTTGATGTTAAGTTGTTAAATAGAAGTGGGACAAAAATTCCTAGAACTTAATAACGAGTCAGGGGAATCTAGTCTAATAATAGAAGAGATACAGGGCAGCTAGGTGGCATAGTAGATAGAGCACTGGCACTGGATTCAAGAAGACCTGAGTTCAAATCTGCCCTCAGACACTTAACACTTACTAGCTGTGTGACCCTGGGCAAGTCACTTAACCCCCAATTGCCTCACTTAAAAAAATAATAGAAAAGACTCTCCAAAATCCCTCAAGGTATTTTAGAACCCTGATCCAAGAGGGTAAGACTCAGGGAAAACTATAGCAGGATGTTACAGGAACCCCTAAGTAATGTTGACTTGACCTCTTACTATTATGCCTCAGTATACCTAATCTTGACATTACAATCTATATCCCACCATTGTCAAGTGCTGTTCATAGGATAAGAGCTTAAAAGTGACTCCTCTATTACTGATAAAACCATGTATTAGAAAATTTGGGGGGGGGCAGCTAGGTGGCGCAGTGGATAAAGCACTGACCCTGTATTCAGGAGGACCTGAGTTCAAATCTGGCCTCAGACACTTGACACTTAATAGCTGTGTGACCCTGGGCAAGTCACTTAACCCCCTTGCCTCACAATTTATATATATATAAAAACTTGGAGGGAGCCCAACCCATTAATAACTAGTTTGTTTTCTCCCTTATCTCTCTTACTGCCTCATCACTTAGAACTTTCGTATTTTAGTTCACAATCCCATCAAAGTGAGAAGGTGGCCTATATGAATAACTCGGGGTTTATGTATTTCTGCAGTGACAACACCTGTTTATTTTTTCCAATCTCTGCCAGTGCTCAGCTTTCTACTTTTAGACCCTATTAAGTTAACACTCTGCACTAAACAATTTTCTCAAATTGAACTGGCCCTTTTGATAAACCTGGCAGTTCTTCCTCAGTGTAAACCTCAAGAGTCAGAAAATGTTTCCTAACTCAAACAGACAGGGAGTGAAAAGCTCTTTATCTTCTCCTTGCTGTATGTGCGGTGTAGGCATTCAGTGCCCAACAAGAGTCCAGGGCAAGGCAGAGGCACTCCAGATGTCATGAGGATTTCCTTACCTTTGAGTACTGAGGAAGGGAGAATTGCTTCAGGGAGAGAAATGCATTTGTCTGTAGTGTCAGCTCATTCTCAGAGTGGACCAAACTGCAGTGTGTCTGAGAGGGCTTAGGCAGTTTTCTTAGAATGCTCTCAGTCAAAATGTCAACGTCAATGTTGGCCCATGTAGCCCACAGTACTCCCCAGTGAGACTCAAACCAGATTAAAGTATAATTGGGAAACATTTAACAAAATAAATTAAAATACAATAAAACATAGGTAATGTTAACATGTGGTTTTCTAAGTCAACACATGCTCACAGGGATCTTAGTTCCTCCCAATTTCTATTTGAGTTTGATACCATCACCCTTTATGATGGTTTTAGTTATCCTCTCCATTGGCAAGTCTTTTTTTTCTGATCCACTGAAAGGGAGCTAATTCTATCAGCCATCCAGTGTATGATTTCATAATATTTGCTTCTTTAGAGACTTGGAAAATCAGCCATCTTTAGAGTTCTTTAACCTTGTGTGAGTGAACAACTTCTTTGCCAAGAACTTTTCAACTGAGTTGTCAGTGACTCAGGAAACCAGTTAAGGGACTTTATTCTGCTTTCAAGGGGCATCTCAACTTCCACTTCCCTAGTTCATTGACAAATATTTCTTAACAATATTAACAAGCTTTAGGGAAGCCAATTCCAAAAGGAAATAGTGTCTTCCCTCAAAGAATTTTCATTTTATAGGGGGAGACAACACCTATACATATAAGTGCCATAAACACAAAATGTTATAAGCATATAAAAGGCATGAGCACTCATACAGAAAACCCAGGATCACTACAATCTGCAGTAATTTTTCTACTCATATTCCCATAAGTGATAACTGAGATACCATTTTGCTTGCCACTCATACTGTCTTGTAGTATTGTAACTCTACAAGCAAAGTTGGGGGGACTGGGCAGCAGGAATTGCCTTCTGATGAGGTTGGGGAAGTGTGAGATTTTGTTAAAGAAACTCTACTTCCTCAATCCTTATGGCCCACAGAGTGGATAACTTTCTGACTTAGTTATGTCTTCTTTGGCCTGTCCCTCCCACCCTATGCTTCTCCTCCATTACAGAGACCAAGGGACACCTGAAGATACTTGGATGAAACATGCCCCTTATCAAGATGCCAGACTGCATTGATCCCTCTCCATGAAGCACAAATTTACATGGCTATGTGAGGTATTCTAGCCTACCCTCCCCTCCTCACTCATGTATTTATATGTAATTTCTCCAACTAGACTTCAAATTCCTGAAAGGCCTTGAAGGGTGTTTATATACCCACAGCAATAAGCACATGAGACTGTTTTTTGTTTTCTTTGGTTTTAGTTGTAGATTTTTTCTACTTAGGGAACTCCCACTGAAACTCCCATTCACCAATCCAGACTGTCTCTCTTGATACAATCACTAATAGAAGGCAATTAGGGAAGCTGTTTATTGTGTTTTCATTTTCCCTTCCTTTGGCTCTCTCATATATTGTAGCTACGCTTGGGACCTTCTGGTAACTGGGGGAGTCAATCTTCTAGTAAAGATGAGTAACTGATTATAAGGTCTTTCTGATATAATCTTTGCTACATAAGACATCTGCATGAGACTCTGACCTATTAGTCTTGGGACAGGTTTGAGATGTTATAAACATAAATAGTGGTCATTGAGAAAAATAATTCAGGTAGAGTACCAGGTTTGTTTATCAATGAAACATCTCCATTCCTCCCTTTCAGGAGCTGGAAGATAGTATATTTAGACCCTTCCTTAATATGTAGTTGATTAAATCAATTGAGTCTTTTGGGTATGATAACATATTTCTATATAAGGACACTTTAATTTCATTTGTCTTTGCTCCAAAAGGCCAGTAAGGAATGTGGCATTATATCTTATCATGTCCAGTCCCAGGATTAGTAAATAATGAAGGGGACATTTTCATTCAAAAAGTATTGGATTCCATTGTTAGTGTGGCCATTTATATTGCCTAATTGCCTGGGAGGGCTATGGACAGATGGACTACAGTGGAAGCCCCTCCTCCCACCCTGCCACCAAAAGCTCCATGTGATCAGACTAGTCCAGATATTCTGTTGACAGTGTTCAAACAATCCTCATCCTTCTTCTTTGCTCATGGGATAAGGACAATCCATGGAAGAGGGAACAGTGCATATGACCAGCCGCTGTTCCAAGACAGAGGCAGTCAGTTGATTGCTTGCCTTTCCATCTCGCAGAGAACCAAGATGACATCATTATGTTTGAATCAGGTACAGTGTCTGTCTGACTGTGGCTTATCAGACCAATATGAGCTCAGAATGCTCTACCATAGGTCAGGCACAAATAGTCCATGTGAACAGTTGGGTAGGTTCTCTGAATGTGCCCATCTTACATTTCTTTGGGGCTACTTCAATTTTGTTTTACTTATAGAGCACAGTGCCTTCTTTGATGCAGATATGTCGTGTTGTACGGTCCTTTGTCAGCATCTCCCATGTCAGGCAATCAATTCCAAAGCCTGTACTGTGGGATAGACTGCCATGAAGGGGTATGGTTTAAAAATAGAGATGGAAAAATATTTTTTAAATTAAAAATATACATTTTCAGTAAAAATAGAGATGGAGGAGCAGCAAGGTTCCCAGGGAGAAATTCCTGGGTGGAAGTGCTGGAAGGGTAAACTGTATTGACCCCCAGTCTGGTCCTTCATGTATTCTTCTCTATGCTCTCCATGGTTGGCTTTGTGGATAGATTACTATTTTGTGACTTCATTTCTCTTTTTGTAAAAGAATAGCAATACTCTCTGACTCAAGAAATTTAAGTTTCTTACAGACTTGGACTGTCATTTTTAATCTTTTTAATCCTATTGCCTATCACAATGCCTCATTTATTCTATTTACTTCAACAATTTTAAGTACCTAGTAGGTACAATAAATTCAACTAAGTACTAAGGATGCAAAACCTAAAATGATTTAAGCTCTGCCTCTAAGAAACTTGTTGTCTATTTGGAATAAAGAATAATTGCATGGATTAGAAAATGTGAAATATGCACAAGGTAGTTTTTTTTTGTTGTTATGATGCAACTACAACTGTAGGAGATGAGGTATCAGCAAAGGCTGAATAAAGTAGATGTCACAAGCTAAGGGAACTAGGGATTTCAAGAGGTGAGGGGACAAGGGGGAGCACTGAAAGAAGGGAGAATAGACTGTGAAGGCACAGATGTGGTGGATGGAATAGCATGTACAAGAAATAGAAATTAGGGCTGTTTGGTTAGAACATAGTGTGTGTTAAAGGGAGTATTATGAAATCAGACTGAGGACATATATTGGAGCCAGATTGTGAAGGATGTTAAATGCCAAATGGTATAGTTTGAATTTTATACCAGAGATAGAAGGGAGGCACTAAAGCTTCTTAAGCAGGGGAATGACATTATTAACAATTTGGTCACTGTGTGGAAGACAGATTATAGAAAAAAGAGACCTGATGCAAAGAGTCCTATTGGGAAGCTGTTGCAATACTCTTGGTGAGCAATAATGAAGGCTTGAACTAAAGTAGGGACCATCTACATGGAGGGAAGAGAAGATATATGAGATATCTTTTGGAGGTAGAATGAATTAGAGTTGGCAACTGATTTGGGATGGGGTGAGGGCAGTGAGGAAGAGTAAAGAATCTAGGATAAATAGTAAACTTGAGTGGCTAAAAGGATGGTGAAAATACAGAAGTTAGGTTAGATTTCAAGGGGAAAGATGAGTTATGTTTTTGATCTATGGAATATTCAGGTGGATATGTCCAGCAGAAAGTTGGTAATATGAGATTGGAATTCAGAAGAGAAATAAAGCTGAATATGTTACTTACAGGGTCATCTATTTAGAGATGGTAACTGAAGTCATGGGAACTACTGAGATCAGAGAAGAATAGATAAGAGGGTCCAGGATAGATTCCTGGGGTACACACACACACACAGGTAATATATAGAGCATAAGTGACACAGTGGGGAAAAGTGGCAGACATGGAGTCAGGGAAACCTGTGTTCAAATCCTACCTCAGATAATAACTAGCTACCTGATCTTGGGTGTTACTAAGCCTGTCTCATTTTCCTCATATGTAAAATATCAATAATAGTAGCACCTACATCACAGGGTTGTTATGAGGATCATGATATAACATATGTTCAGTGCTTTGCAAACCTTAAAGCACTAAGTAAATGCTAGCTATCATTATTACTAGAAACTGGAGAGTGGTCAGTAAGTAGGAAGATGATGATGTTGTAATTTGTCCTTCATTTTCAAAGAGGACCAATGACATCAGGGGTTATTTAAGTGAGTTAGAGTCACACAAAATCATCAGCCTCACTTTCTTTTCCAAGTCATCAAAGTTCACTGGCAAGACAAAAGTCAAGGGGACTGGTGATAGCCTGTGAAGTAGTAGATGGCCTTGACACCTTTGATGTCTGATCAGGCTCTAAGCCTACCAGAGCAGCTGCATCAGTTACCTTTATGGACATTGGAACAAATTGTTCTCATTCACCTATTCTGCTGGTGAAATTCTTCATATGCTTGGGGTGCACAAGCCCCACCCCCATCTGACTGATCAGGTTTGAGGTCCATTGGTTGCCATAAACCTGTTTTAACTATCTGCTGCGATGGTTTATTGGGTTATGGCTGCTGTGCGTGCTACAGCTTCTTAGAGCCACAGGTGA
The DNA here is from genome assembly GCF_019393635.1 of Dromiciops gliroides. NCBI lineage: Eukaryota > Metazoa > Chordata > Mammalia > Microbiotheria > Microbiotheriidae > Dromiciops > Dromiciops gliroides. Next base: position 135,806,582 of record NC_057864.1, read on the forward strand.
GAGTTGGGTGCCAGGTAGACACCAAAGGTGAGTGAGCAACCCTGAAAAGGGCTTGGCAAGTCCTCACACCAGAGAAGCTACTTCTCCTTAAACACCCTATATACCTCAGGATGGTAGAGTTTCATAGAAACCAGGGAAAGAAATAATATCCAGGAGAAGTAGATGGTCAACATTGAAAAGAGGTCAAATAAAATGAAATCTGAGAAAATTGTACTGAATTTCACAGTTAAGATATATTTATCAATCTTTTAGAGGAAATCTTTTGCCTATTGGTGGTGTTTGGAAATGTATAGTAGGGAAGGAAGTAGAAGAAATGAAAACAGGCAAGATTTTTTAAAGAAATTTTGCTGTACAAGGGAGAAAAGATGAGGTGATAATAGGGTTAAATGAATATTTTTAAAGAAAAGAAGGCTCTTCACATATTTGTGGACAATTAAGAAAGAGTTCATGGTTAAAGAGAAATTGAAGGTTGGAAAGAGAGAAGATGGCAGAAGCAAGATCCTTGAGGAGATAGAAAGGGTTGGGATCAGGGAACCAGAGAGATTTGGCCTTGGCAAGGAAAAAAGTCTAACTTTTCCTCATCCGTTGGAGAAAAAGGTGAAAGGCAGGGGATGAGTATGGCTCAGTGGATAGAATGTGTTGGGCAATGAGTCAGGAGGAGTCACCTTCCTGACTTCAAATCTGGCCTCACACACTTCCTGGTGGTGTGACCCTGGTTAAGTCATTTAGCCCTGTTTGCCTCAGTTCCTCATATTTCAAAGGAGCTGGAGAAGGAAATGGCAAATCACTCCAGTATCTTTTCCAAGAGAACCCCAAATGGGGTCATGAAAAGTCAAAAATGACAGAAAGACAACAACAAAAATTTGGTATGTCAAATTAGGAAACAGCAGAAGTTCCCAATCGATTACCTTAATTTTTCTTGGTAAAGTATGAAGCAAGGTTCATAGCTATTAATAAAGAGTTTGGAGGGAGTTTGAACTTGGTTTGAGGAGAAGATGAGAAAGTTTGAACAATATATTCTTGTATTTTTAATAGGGAGTCAGTCAGGGAAGAGTGAAAGAACTGTAATATTGAAGGTTCACTTGAAATTAGACATCATTAATTTCTAGTGGATCCAGATAGCATGGTTGTTTGACTTTTTTCCAGTGACATTTAGCATCACAAGAGTTGAAATGGAGAAGGTTAATGAGGGGAATAATCCAGGACTGGGGCTTAGAAAGGGATGAGTGATAACAGGGCAAGGGGACATGGTATTTGAGGGTGGAGGACAGTGAAAAGTGAAACTGGTTAAGGATAGCATTAAGATTGCAAATGGAAGAAATTAAGGCTGAAGCAGAGGTAATAGACTAGGGATGATCTGAAGGTTAGAGTGGCGGTTTCAGTGAGAATGAAGAATAGTAAAAGAAAAAATAGTAGGGATAAGAAGAAAGGAAAGATAGAAAGACAAGAATATAAATGGACAAGAGGGAATGGGAGATGACTTAAGGTATTTCATAGTTCTGAATTGAGGAGGAGTATTATCTGCAGGTGATGATGAGATCTTGAACATGCCCCTCTCTGTGTGTGCATAAAGTAGAGTAAAGGTCAGGTCATAAGAGTAGAGGTGGTTGACAAAGTGAAAGCCAGAATGTTTGAGTGAATGTTATTAAAATGTATATTGAAGCTCTCAAGTATAAAGTCAGGGACTGGTATAGAGAGGAAAACTCTGAGCCAAGTATTGAACTACTTGAGAAAGGATGGAGAGTAATTTGGGGACCATAGCTGATTGCCACCAGGATTTTGAGAGAGGCTAATATTGATACATGTGGAACTCAGAAGAGGTAGCTGAATGATGATAGTGGTAGGGGAAGGATCTCTTAGTAGTGAAAAGGTACCTATTGGCCCTTCTGGTCCAGTGTGTTTGGGTTTAGGGGCAAGGAGGTAGAGCAAGAGACAATATATAATTGATGCCTCTTCTGAGCTTTTCTATTACTGTCAAGGACACCATCATGCTTAACGCCACTCATATTCAAACCTCAGTGTCATCCTCAGCTTCTCACTCCCACTCCCCATCTTCAAGTGATCCAATCAGTTGCCATATCATGTTACTTTCTCCACAACACCTTTTGGATTCATCCCCTTCCTTCCACTCACACAACTACCACCCTAGTTTAGGTTAGCCAGTACTATTTCAGTAAGCTCCTAATTGGTCTCCCTAATTCAGGTCTCTCATTCCAATCTATCATATTTCAATCCACAAAGCTGCCAAACTCATCTGAAAGCGCCATGTTACTTCCACACTTAATAACATCCAGTGACTCCCTATTAACTCTAGGATCAAATATAAATTCTTGTTGGGCATTTAGGTCTTTTTACAACCTGGGTCCTATCTATCTTTATAGTAGTCTTACACATGACTCTCCTCCAGACACTCTTTGGTTCAGTCATATTGATTGACTCATGGTTTCCTTCCTCCCATCTCTGTGCCTTTGTGCTGGCTATCACCTATGTCTGGACTTTTCCTTCTTCCCCAACCTGTCCCTGTCCCTCTCCTTCTCCCTTTCCCTCTCCCTCCTTTCCTCTGTCTCTGTCTCTCCCTCCCTCCCTCCCTCCTTTTTCTCTGTCTCTCTATCTATCTCTCTCTGTCTCTCTGTGTCTTTGTCCCCCCCCCCTTCCTTTCCCTTTATCTCTGACTCTTAAAATGTCTGGCTTTCTTTAAGAATGACCTCTAATCTTATCTCTTTCATGAGACTTTTCCTGGTTCCCTCAGAATCGAATATTTTCTTCTCTTTCCATGTATTCTGATATATTTTTGTACATACTTATAAATGTACATGTTGCCCTCTACATTAAAGTACCTGTTCTTGAAGGCAGGGACTCTTTTGCTTTTTCTTTCTAACTCTAGCCATTAGCCCAACGTCTGGAATACAGTAAGTACTTAATAAATGTTGATTAATTGACTAAGTAAGTAAGTGAAGATAGCTAGTTTTTCCAGGAGGAGCCTGTTTTCCACAATTTTAAGAAGATGGAAAGAGTGTGAGATGAGGAGGTTTAATTGAATACAGTTTGTTAACAGGGGCTTATGGGAAGAGGAAGGAACACAAGATAGGGACATGGGACAGATATTGTTGAAATGGATGGTAATGAAAGATTGGGGAGTGATAGCAGAGGAAGCAAGTTTTTGCCAGGGCACCCTTTGACTCTGAATCACAAGGATTTGGATAAGAAAAGATACTAGTCATAGAGTAGTATATTGTTGTTACCTTCTTAATAGTAATGGTAGGTTGGTGCCTCTGGTCCCAAATAGGTTATTGATTTGATTTTTTCCTTTAGTGAGCGATGTGAGGAGGTGGATGGTATAAGGTTATGGCCCTGGGTCACTTCTGGTAGTGAGAGTCAGACACTTACTTATCTGCTTCCATAAAATGAGATAATGTTTATAAAGCACATTGAAACTTAAAGTGCTATATAAATAATAGCAATCTCATCACTATAGGTAGTTCTATAAATATTTTAGCACATATAGGTTCTTTTCTTTTTCCCTAATCATCTTTGGAAATAGACCTAGGAGTAGTAGCTCTTGGTCAAAGGGTATATATAGGTAATTTGGGCATATTTCCAGATTGCTCTTTAAAATGGTTGGATAAGTTCACAATTCCACCAACAATAAATTAATGTCCAAATTTTTCCACATCTCCAACATTTGTCACTTTCCCCTTTAATCATTTTAAACAATATGCTAGGTGTAAAATGATATTTCCCCAGACCCCACCTTAGGTGTTAGTTTTCATTTCCTGCATGAAGGTGGAGAGGCAGTGGGACTGTGATTCATCAGTCCTGGTGACTGGTGACAGAGCTGGAAATGTTATACATTGCCCATTGACTACATAGAAGAGAGATGAGAATTGAGGCATTAAATTATAAGACTATAGAAATATTTCTAGGTAACAGGTAATGAAGATCTGAATTAGGGTGCTAGCCACATCAGTGTTAATGCTAGATATCTTGTGGAAGTAAAATTGATCAGACTTGACCATTAATTATATGGGGGCAGGATTTGACAGGCTGAGGGAGAGTGAAGAATTGATGATAACTCAAGGATTGTGAAACAGGGTTACTAGCTGGATGGTGATGCCCTCAATGGAAACAGGATAGTTGGGAGAGGTGTGTTTCAAGAAAAAAAAAAGACATTGAGTTCCATTTCCTAAATGTTCAATCTGAGGTGACAAGAACATCTAGTGAAGATGCTTAATAGGCAATTGTTGATGTAGGACTAGAACTCAGGAGGGAGATAAGGGCATATAGGGAGTTTGGAGAGTTATATGCATAGAGATGTTAATTGAACCCTGGAGAGGTAACGACATTTCCAAGAGGGTCTAGGGTAGAGCCCTGAGGTATTGTCACAGGGGCCAGGATATGTGACAATATAGCAAGGAAAACTAAGAAGTAAGAGTCATAGAAAGAATTCTATGATACTGAGAGCAATGTCATAGAATCCAAGAGTGGAAAGGTTATACAGGAAAACGAGTTAGTTCTGAGTGTCAAAAGTTGCTGAGAAGTCATGAAGGATGAGGGCTGAGAAGAGGCCATCAGAAGTGCAAAGCAGTGAGAGTTGACGATCCTTTCTAGGAGTCTGACAGTGAAAAAAGTAAGGTACAATAGAGCAATAGTTTGAAGGGATGGCAAAGTTAAGTATAGATATTTTATTTAATTTTCATTTTTTGGTGAGGCAATTGGGGTTAAGTGACTTGCCCAGGGTCACACAGCTAGTAAGAAGTATAGATATTTTAGGGATGGAGGAGATATGGGCATTTTTGTGGGGATCAGGAAAAGAATTGATGAATAAATGGAGATTGAATATATATGTAAATATGTTTAAGTACATGCATTTGTGTGTGAGAGAAGCAGAGACAGAAACAAAGAGAGAGACAGAGACAGAAACAGAGCCATAATAATAATAACAGAGCAAAGTCCCAGGAAACAGAATAGCATGTGACTAAAGATAAAAGTAGAGGGTTTATTTTTTGGCAGGGAGAAAGGTTACCTCTTTCTCAGAGAGTAGAGCAAAAGAGGACAGAATGTCAAGGGAATTTGAGGTGTAGAAGATGGAGCTTTTGATGAATGGCCTCAATTTTCTTGGTGAAGTATGAGATAAGGTACTTTGCTAAGATTTGAGGCAGTGGCAGAGGTGATGTTCTGAGATGTGGAATAGGAAGGAAGAGGGAGATCATGACAGATGACCTCTATTTTCTTCATAAATTAGGCAGTAGATTTCAGTGCTGAGAGGGAGAGAGCAAAGGATGCTATGGGCTGCTTGAGAGAAGAGGTTTTGAATAGTTGCTGCTTAGAGTGTGACAGTCAATCAAGGGAGAATGAAAAGATTTTCATCCAGCAGCAATGGTCCAGTTGAGATTAGATAGTAAATTTAAAATGGACACAATCAGCACAGTTGTGTGACTTTAACAGATTTTGGCAGAAAAAGTTGAAAGTGGAGGTAGCCCACAGATGGGTTTGCCAAAGTATCAACAGGATGAGAGAACAAGCGATTTATGAGTAGAGGATGACGTTATCAAACCTATGAAGGCCAGAGAAGGGGTGAACAGGATTAAGAGACTGGCGTTCTTGTTGAGGTCAAAAATATGTTTAAATAAGCTGCAATGAATTCATATGTGGTGCCAGACCCATAGCCTTATCTCCAGGTGGCACTGAATGAGGTGTACCCCATAAGATAACCTTGCACATAGAGCAAGCTCTAGGAAACCCTAGAAGCTTAGATCATATAGCACTTGCGATGCCCTCATGCTTAGGGATTTTGTTGTCTCTTTTGAGAATCTCTGAGGGATGAGTTCCCTTTAGTATAGACCCCTTAGTGCCCCTAACTCTCTGAAACTTGGCACATTTGATAGATGGAAATCTCTTTTGGTCTAGGACTGCTACTATCTCTAGTTTCATAATTAACAAAATAATATAATTAACATAATAAACGAAGATTTGTTGAGTTGAATTTCCACCCCTCTGGTTATTGACTCAGATGCCTTAGAATGCCTTTTTGTATTTCCTTAGTAACAGTTCTGTGAGATTAAAATTGGATATTAGATCATAAATCTCCCCTACTTAACCTTTCCCTTAATTTATCTCCCAGACTAGTAAATGGAAAAAGCTTCTGGTTTTCTAGATAGAGCCTTTATTGTATGGTAGTCACAAGGTGATGTTGATTAGAAGGATAGGAAAGTAGAAATACAATACAAATCATCTTAAGTCTAGGCTTAGTCTATATTCTGTATAAAACTCACCAAAACCCAAGACCACTTTTGGGGAGAGAGACCGAGTCAAACTCCAGTCCGCGTCTGTCTGTGCAGCGCAGCCAGGAGACCAGCAGAGCAGGAAAAAGCTCCACTTCCGTTCTCTCCTTGCCTTTTCAGCTCACACCCTGGAAGTCGAGTGCATAGCAGGCAGTCTGACATGCGCAGCAGGCGCACTGGCGTGCGTAGCTCATGCCATTGGTCTCCTCCCCGAAAGGGTGGTCCTTAAAGAAAAACTGGCGTCTTTCAGTTATCCTAACTGACTGTTAAAAAAACTTTCATATTTTTTACCACAGTTCATAGACTACTGACATAGTAATGTTTGGAGACCTGACACCTTGTAGATTACTCTTGGTGTCCTGGTCTTCAATTTAAGATAGAGTTTATAATAGAATATGTGTTCCTGACACATACTTTAGCTTTTAAAACTAGATTGACCTAACAATTCTGGAATATATATGTGTATACATTGCAATACACACTTTGCAAGTTGACACATAGCTATATTCTATATGTATGAACTACTTGAATCCGAGGGATAGCTAAACAATCAAAATATGAAAACAATAATTATAGTCTTCAAAGCAAAAAGGATGTGTAATCAGTTTGAAGTAGAAAGTAATATAACATTTGTTTAGCAGCGGTATGCAGAATTTATTGGAAGAGGGAGATGTGTTATAGTACAGACAAAAAATCAAAAGGAGCCTGAAGTAGGATGTTACATGTGGGAATAGGATGGATAGCAAGTAGCAGTTCAAATGAATAGACAATCTACCTTTCTGACCCATGGAGATTAAGATGTTCATGGAACACTCTGGTAGAGATACAAAACCATTGATAGAAATGGAGGTCTGAGGTTTGGAGGAGGAATGTTGGTGCCAGACATAGATTTGAGAGTTGTCTGTCAAAAGATCATTGTTGAACCTGTGTGAGTAGATTAATTTGTTAAGGGTGAGAGTTTAGAAACAAGGTCAGGAAGAAGAATCAATGAAGAAGAGAGAAGATATGTTCAAAGAAATAAGAGGGTTGCGTTACTAAAAGAGGGTTCTACAAGGTAGAAGAGAGTTTCAAGCAGGATAGGGCCTTTAGGGACAGCTCATATCTCTTTGTGGTTTAAGGTTTAAAATATCCCCTTTTATAGAAGAGGGAACAAATTATACCAAGGATTAAATAGGGTAAAGACTAAGAAAAGGTCATTGCATTGAGACATTAAGAGGTCATTAGTAAGCTTGTGCAGTTTTCTTGGAGTGTGGGTGGAAGTCACACTGTTAAATGTTAAAGAAAAGGAAAGTAAAATATGTAGTTTCAGACAATGACCAAAGGCATGGATGTCTGTTCATATACTGGAAATTCCAGCTTCCTTTCATGCAGCTCTAAATGATTCATTGAAGTGCCCCAAATGCTTTATTATAAGGCAGTTATATCTTTGGGGTATCCCTAAGGTCAAGGCATAGAAGACAAAATGGCCCAAGTTATGTATAACTTTCTTTTAATTTACTAACAAAATGCCTTCCCCTCCAAGGACATTCTCTATTTATTATCTTACTTATACTTTCTAGAAAGAATTTATAGTCCTTGACATTTGATTCTTTAATCTAATCATTTTCATTTGTAGTATCACCATTTTAGAGCTAGAAGGAAACTTGGGGATCATTTAGGCACAATTCTGTACCCCCGAGGCCCTCATCTTCACTCCCAAAGTACAGCCGAGGAAGCTGAGATTGAGAGAAGTGATTTGCCCAAAGTCACACAATACTAGAGTCAGCTTTCAAACCCAGGTCTTCTAGTTTCCAAACTGAGTGTTTTTCCCTCTACATGTTCCTGTAGCTGAGTCCAACAGTAAATGACCAAGGAACCTGGTCCAAAAGCAAGAATTCAAGGTCGAGTATTTGGTACTTTGGGAAGTTGCTATTTGACTCTGGCTAATTTAATTTGGTGTTCTTTTCAGTGAACTAATGTTTATAGTTCTTGTTACAAATGATAGAATTTCTGGCTGTGTGGTAGCTATTTGGCTGGGATTGGGTTCTGTCTCTGGAATAAGGGCAACTCTTTGGGAGTTCATGTTGATTTCTAAATGTGGGCAGATTTCAGCACTGCAGTTTACAGTGTGATTTGAAGATTTCTAATCTCTCTAGAGTGTTTAGAAATGTTACTACAAATATTTGCCGAGTTGGCTTTATCACTTTGAAAGGTGTCTGTGTAGGAGATAAATAGCAGAAATTGAAACTGAGTTTTGACATATTTTTTTTCATAATGGAGTGGTTGAGTGGAGGAAGGGAAATAGAGGCACAGACATCTCAGGAGAAAACAGCTGACTAAAATGAAAAAAAAATCATTTTCTAACCTCCCCATCTGCTACATACTGTATTTCTTCTGCAAATACCAAGTTTAATGAAACACACACCACCGAATGCAAAATGCATTGAAGTGGGAATAACAATCACCAACTTCTGACTGGTAATATGTTTACTATAATAAATGAGTTGCCCGAACAGCTGTTCATTTTTTACAATTTCTCACATCATTCCTATCTTTGAAAGGCTTTAAAAAAATATCCAAGCTTAGAGAGGCTATTTGGTTTTTAAATCGAGCAGATTAATGGTAATCTTGTTAGCATTAGGATGGTAACTTTCATTTAATGGATGAGTCATCCCATGAATCTTGGGAAATCCTCAGGACTTGCTACTATTACCTGAAGCAGCTGATCCCTAGCAGCTGCTGGCAATAGCCCTAATGAGGACTCTGGTATTACTCCCACTCAAGGGCTAACTTTGGACAATATATCAGAGCAGAGGGAGCAAGAATCTTTGATGAGGTACTTATTATAGACTGCCCATAATTCTGTAGTTGCAGTTTATTGAGAAATGGATTAGGTTGGCTAGGGTAAAAAGAAGGTGCTAGGAGAAATTTCTATGTGAAAAAACAGTAAGGCTTTGGGCATTAGTTACTTCTGGATGGCTTCCTCTTTGTTTTCCTAGGGTTTTTATGCTCCTAGACTCTAGAGAATTCTCATAGGCTGGGCTATGCTGTGGGGAAGGTTTGGGGCTCAGAGAATTGGGTGATGAAGACAGTTATATCCTTAATACAACCTTAGCCTTTTCCTCATTCTCTTCATCATGCTAACACCATAAGAACACAGGACCTTCACGGGGCACAGTTATAAGAACCCTGACAGCTGCTTTCAGCCTCTCTTCCTACCATTTTACTGAGTGAATGGGAAAGAAACCAATCTGTTACAGTGCATTTAGAGTCTTGAAAGAAGATATAGTCAAGATTAAACCCTGAGAATGATAAGGCAGAGTTTCCTCTCAGTGCACCAAATGAAGTTAATTAATGACGAATTCTTATTAACAAACACAAACATATTGGGAGGCAGTCTAGTACAGCAGAAAGGGTGCTAAACTTATATAATTGAACTTAAGATCATGGGTTTTGAATTCAAATACAATTCATTCACTCCCTGTGCAATCTTGGACCAGTTTTTCATCCTCTGGGCTTCAGTTTCCTTATCTGTAAACCAAGGATTTCAGCTATTTGATCTTCTAAGTTCTTGTTCTCTCTCCCTCTCCCTCCCTCCCTCCCTCCCTCTCTCTCTCTCTCTCTCTCTCTCTCTCTCTCTCTCTCTCTCTCTCTCTCTCTCCTCTAGATCTATTATTTCACGTTTTTATCCTTTCCTTTAGGTTTATGGAAGAATAGACATTATATATCTTCTACTCTAGTCATCTCATTTTACAGTGAAAGAGGCAGCTAGGTGGCTAAGTGGTTAGAGCACTGGACTTGGAGTTAGGAAGACCTAAATTTAGATATAGTCTCAAATACTTAACTGGTTATTTGACTCTGGAGAAACCATGTAACCTTTTTTTCCCTCAGTCTCCTCAATTGCAACACGGGGCTAATAATACCACCTATCCCACAGGGTTGTTGTGAGGAGCAAATAGGATATTTGAAAAAAAAAAGTTCTTAACAGTGCATATCACATAGTAGGCATTACAAATGTTTATTTCATTCCCTTTCCAAGATCACAAAAGTAGTAAATAGCAGAGGCCAGAGTTTTAAAATTCTAAATCCAGCATTAAAAAAACCCCAAACTTTTCTATCAGGACCTTGGGCCAAAGACATGTAATTCCTCTCTCAGTATTCAGTAAGGAATAAGGGGTGGCTATATCCATTCTGGTTTTAGGAAAGACTTCATCTATAATGAGGAAAAGCATTTTGTCCACTTCTTTTTGCCTAAGACTTGGAGGATTCTTGGGCTAAAGATGAAACTATTATCTAGTGAAGCCAGACAGCCCTCCAGGGCAGAAGTGTCAAACTCACTGCCTGCTGATCCCATGGGGCATACAACAGTCTGGTCTGAAGTGAAGCTGATCCAGATTAAAATATAATTGTGAAATATTTAACGAATGAATTAAAAATACAATAGAACATAATGTTACATTTTAAAACTAAATCAATAAGTTATCCATGGGGATCCTTATGTATATATTAGTGGCCCTCATTTTCTATTTGAGTCCCTGGTCCAAGGGTCTAAACTTCTTTAAAGTCCAAGTAGTAGTAATAGTAGTAGTAGTAGTAGTTATCTGTTCTTAGCCTAGCTCTAGCCACACCATCCTTTTGGTTTTGCTGACTTTGACTCCATCCTCTACCCAGATTTAGTTCCTATTGATGACTACCCCCTTCACCTTGCTTGGTACTATTACCACCACCACCATATATAGTATTTGTCCATTAATTAGAATACTTCAACACTTGTTTCTTGGCCAGAACCTCCCTGTCCAATCCTGTACATTCATTACTAACACCTTCTTGACTTAAGTATAAGCCTAACTTGGCTTAAAGAGTTTTGGAGATATATTCCTTTTTACTCCAATTGCTACTGGTCCATCCTGGGTACCAGGCTACGAGGAGGCCAAACCACCAGACATATGATACACTGAAGAAAACAGAATATAGTGTCTGCTCATTCAGTCCTTTGGGCCTGCTCTGAGGGTCTCAAAGTTCTTCCATTATGGCAGTAAGAAGTGTTTTATAATTGATATACTATCTTAGAAGTTTTGTAAAACAGTTGAAGGGAAGGTTAGGGGTGGGTCTTCAATTTTTTTTTTTAAATAAAATTGGTTTATTTTCTCAAAAAAAAAAAAGAAGAAGAAGAAGACGAAATGAAAATCCAAGGCTACAGGAAAAGCCAGAGCTGGATAGAAAGCATCAGTAGCTCATTGACTAGTTGGTCCAAGTTCATTTATCTTATGAATCATTTCCTCCATTTGGGGCCTGAGCAGATCACAAGCCTTTGGAATGAGTCAGTCACTTACCAGGGCTCTGCCTCTCCTCTGTCAGAAGAACTGCTTCTCAAATTTTGATTCAGTCTGTGCTGACTTTACCATAAAGTCTGTCAGCTGATTGGCTTTGATTGTCAGATTAAATCAGACATGGTCTCATGTAATCACTCTTCCATCAAGCAACTTGTCTTTGAAGTCAGCGCTGTTGAGCTTTCAATGACTTCCATAAATCCAGATCCCCAAATGCAAGGGAAGAACAAGATCTTTGAACAAATAGAATTAAAAGAAATTTGCTTCTCTCTCTCCCCCATCTCTGACTCTGTCTTTCTCCATATATATCTTTCTTTCTCTGATTCTCCTTCTCTATTTTCTCTCTGTGTTTGTATCTGTTTCTATCTGAATTTCTCAGTCTTTCTATCTCTATCTGTCTCTGTCACACACACCTGGATGAGCATAAATGAACATCTAAGATTGTGTGGACTTTTTAAAATGACATGTCAGTCTTCCAGATTCTTTTAATGAAGTTTTCACTCTTATGTAATAAGTTCATAGATTTGGAGCTATTTTATAGTTGGGGAAATTAAGACTCAGAAAGGGTAAGTTATTTGCCTAAAGACACAAAGTCGAGAGTGACAGATTCAGATTTTGAACCAAAGGAGTCAGTGTTCTTTCCAGTCTACTACCTGCCTCTCTTATGGGTAATACTAAATTAGCCATTAGCAGTTGGTTCAAAAGCAGTTAATCTATTACTTTTGTCACATTTTTCACCTCTAAAGAAAGTCTAAAAGAAAAAGACTAGAGAGACTTTTGGCCTTTCTGTTGGTTATGACCAAATGGGTCAAAAAGTGTTGAATTAGTCTTCTCCCCCTCTCCTCCACCCCTTTGTTCAGTAGTGAGAAACTGAAAGCACTGGTGTGTTTTAAAATCTTTCATTGAAGGAATCAATAATGTATACATTTTTCCCATTTAGGATCAAATGCAGTGATTTAAGTGAGGCAGAGTTGTTTAAAGTCATCAACATCACTCTCTTTTCTAGAGTCTCTGAAGTCCAGTGGCATCTTTGATGTCTAACCAAGCTCTAAGCCCTCCATAGTTTTAGTAACTTTAATGGCCATTGAATCAAATTATTCTCATCTGCCCATTCCACCAGAAGAAGGCTTCTATAGCTTCTCACCCAAGATTTTGTGATTTTTATGCCCTCTATCCCCCACCATGAGAAATTGTTTTACTATTACATTAATAACAAATTATTAAATTGGGATGTATTTACCTATCCTGATTTCTGGAGGTAGCTCAGTATCATGATCAAGTTACATTCTCAGTAGGAGTTGAAGGCTTCTCACCCACTTCCTCATTAAATGTCCACCAATCAGGGTTGATTTTCCTTTGTCAGTGGCATTCCTTTTTTACAAAGGTATTTAAGGCATTCAGTATCTCCATTGGTTGTCATTCCTTACTGAATGAAACCACTGACTATCAATTTATTGATCGCTGGCTGGCCTAATTAAGAAATTGATTGTAACTAACCAGAAACTCTGTCAGGGTTTTCCATTTATCACACATATGCTACATATACATATACACACATACACAAGTATGTATGTATGTATGTATTACAAGTTTATGGACTCCATCTTAAGAGCCCTTGGCTTAGAGTCTTATAATAAAAAGGGTTAAATGGAAAATGATGGGGAGAAACGGTGAAAACAATACAAGGGGTGGGAGGAAGCACGTTGGATTTGGAGTTAGAGAATCCAAATTCAAATCCTGGCTCTGCCACTTGGGAGCTGTGTAACCTTCAGCCAATGACTCAGCCTCCTTGGGTCTCAGTTTTCCTCATTTGCATATTTATGGACTTAGACTAGAAGGTCTCTGAGGTCCCTTCCAGTTCTAGCACTCCTAGTCTCTGAAGCCTTATATATAAAAATGAGAAAGCTGGTCTAGATGACATGTAAAGACTCTTCCATTTCTAAATTTATGATCCTACTAATACATAACCTCATCAAACTAAAGTGAGTGGGGTTTGCTGAAGCAATAATCAACAAGGAATGGGGGGCTGTTAGTGCTTAGGTACCTGCTTCTAAGTGAATGCCAGGTATGACTCCATTTAGCTCTCCTGAAAGTTTGAACCAACCTATTGGCAATCATGCCTACATGGCACTTCAATTTTTTTTTTTTAACAACAACCACAGTTCATATTATAGGATCCTAGAAGAAGGAATCTCAGAAGCTATCTATTCCAGCCTTTCTCTTACTCTCCCATTAGGTGGCTCAGTAAATAGGGTTTAGGGCTAAGAATCAAGAAGACCTGAGTTCAAATACTGCCTCAGATATTTACTAGCTGTGTGACCCTGGACAAATTACTTATCCTCCCTGTGCCTCAGTTTCCTCCATTCTAAAATAGGGAGAATAACAGCACCTACCTCTTAGGTGGAACAAAGGGGGGAATGTGGTAAAAAATAGAAGTTTTAGCTGAATCATTTGAGAGTTGAGTGCATGTTACTGAAGCGGCTTTTGAAGGCCCTCCCTTTTGGGGAGGAATCTGCAATGAACTTCCAGCATGCCACCTTAAAACTGAGGGAGGAATGGAAGTTCGCTCTCTCTCTGGCTTTTCAGCTTAGCTGTGGTGGCGCACGCGTTTGGTGTTTGGCTGGTTCTCAGCCTGGCGGGCAGTTTGGGATTCGGTGAGTTTTATAAAGGAATATAGACTAAGCTTAGATCTAAGATTATTCATTTGTATTTCTACTTTACTATTTCCCTAATTGGTATCACCTTTTGTTGTCTAAATAATTCCCAAGCAATAAAAACTAATCCCTCACTGATTAAAGCTCAGAGGCTTCTTTTTCTTAGTAGTCTGGGAGATATTTATACATACAAAAGGGAAAAGTTAAAGGGGGAGTTTAATGCTCATATATCCAATTTTAAATCTCACATAGGGTTGTCATGAGGATCATATGAGTTAACATGTAAAATGCTTAACCTCTCTGTGCCTCGGGTCCCTCATCTATAAAATGGGATGAAGAATAAGCTCCTTTCTCCTAGGGTTGTTGTGAGTATCAAATGATGTAATAATTGTAAAGTTCTTAGTATAGTGCCAGGCATATATTGAGCACTATATAAATGTTAACTATTATTAGCTGTTCTTATTTAAAGAGCTATATGGGGCAGCTAGATGGTGCAATGGATAGAACCCCAGCCCTGAGTCAGGAGGACCTGAGTTCAAATTTGGTCTCAGATACTTGGCACTTACTAGCTGTATGACCATGGATGAGTCAATCCCAATTGCCTCACCAGAACAAACAAACAAACAAAAAGAGCTAAATAAATGGTATTACTGTTATTGTGTTTGTTATTACTTTTAGTTGAGGAAGCTAAGGCCCAGGGAGGTTCAGTGACTTCCCAAAAAGCAAAAGGTAATATCTAGAATCATTGGTATTTGAACCCAAGTCCAACTCCAAACCCAACATTAAAAAAATATATATCGTTCCATGTTGAGAAGGAAGTTCTGTTTACAGTAGCTACCATGTGCCCATGAAACAAGGGTTGTACCCATCTATCTAATGTTAACACATGGGTTTCTCGGGAAAAGGAACTAAAGAGTGTGTTTACAAAGCCCTTTGCAAATATCAGTTGCTATTTAAGGGCAAGTACTTTGGGCACATTAAAATTTTCATCAGCATTGATAACGGTCTGTTTTAGCCCTAACCTCCCTCCCTCCCTTCCTTCAAGAAATGAATGCAGATATATAATCAAGGAATTGCATCTGGAGACAGGCCTCAAGGTATCCAGGGGCACTGGATTTTGCATATATACATTTTCATCTTATCTCCTCACTTGTCAGAAATTCAAAAAGGAATCCTGTTTTGTCTTTGGTTGGGGACAATAGTTCCTCCTCTCAAGCTGCTGTCAAAACCTGTATCAACCTAAAGATTTTTAATATTTTTGCATCTAGCAACTGGAGAGATTGAAAGCAGAGCCTTTGGTGCTTCTAATTAATGTACAGATATCAACTTCACATAAAAGATCCATATTTTATCTGTAGGTGAAGAATTCCTTCATTTGACGCAAATATAGAAAGACTGGGGTGGAGACATAAAAGACCTGGAATTTTTTGTTTGGGTACAGGGGACTACAGATATCAAATCAAAACCTGAGTGTGAAGCATTTCTTGTTTCATTATTACATTCTGAAGGATATATTGGGTCTGTCTATGTAGATAGCTACCTCCTCCTTTTACATAGCTGTTTCAGGGAAATTTCTTTGCAAGGTGAATAGATTATGAAGGAAGTCTTTCAGAGTTATTTTTTCCCCATTTCAAGGTGAAATTTCCTATGTGTTCCCCTCATGGGGCTATTCCCCCAGCCCCCATTACTTCAGTAACTCTTGGTTCTCCCTTTTCTCTTGGCTTTATTTTTTAAATAACAAACAT
Source organism: Dromiciops gliroides (assembly GCF_019393635.1). NCBI lineage: Eukaryota > Metazoa > Chordata > Mammalia > Microbiotheria > Microbiotheriidae > Dromiciops > Dromiciops gliroides. The sequence continues at coordinate 135,822,571 of NC_057864.1, forward strand.
TTTTACCCTTTCAGTTTTATTGATGTGATATTTTTTGCATATTCTTTCCTTTTGTTTTGGACAAGGCAAATGATGTATTTTGTTTCTATAGTATACACATTTAGAAACAATTCCCCCTTTGTAAGTGGTCTCTTGTAACAAGGTAAAACATCTAAGTAAAACTAATAATACTGTAACCTCATCTGAAAGTGCATATGACATTTCACATCAATAGGACTGTCTACCTCTTTATTTAAAAATAAAAAAGCAGAAATCTATTTTCTCTCCTTTCCATTCCTACCCCATTAAACATTAAATAAAGAAAATTTCTTAGAATAAATATGCATAGTCAAGCAAAACACAATTCCCCACTGGCTATACACAAATACACACACACACAAATACACATATGTATATGTACACATGTGTGTACATATATATGTACACATATGTGTACATATATATATATATATATATATATATATATATATATATATATATACACAAATGTGTATATATTCAGTCATTTCAGTCATATACAACTCTTCATGACCCCATTTTGGGTTTTATTGACAAAGATACTGGAATGGTTTGCCATTTCCTTCTCCAGATTATTTTAAAGATGAAGAAACTGAGGCAAACAGGATAAAGTGACCTGCCCAGATTCACATAGCTAGTTAAGGGTCTGAGGTTAGATTTGAACTCAGGTCTTCCTGACTCTAGGCCTAGGGCTCTATCCACTGAGCCACATAGCTTCTATGTGTTTTTATATATATATATATGTATGTATGTATGTAATTTATGTATGTATATGTATGTAATATATGTATATGTATGTAATATATGTATATGTATGTAATATATGTATATGTATATGTATGTATATGTATATGTATATGTATGTAATATAATATGTATATGTAATATATAATATAATATGTATGTATATGTAATATATAATATAATATGTAATATGTAATATAATATAATATGTATATGTATGTAATATAATATATATGTATGTATGTATGTAATTTATATATATATGTATGTATGTATGTATGAATGTACATGTATATGTATGTACATGTATATGTGGATATATACATACATGTCTCATCCTGAAATGCTACATACATCACTTCTCTGTAATGGATTGCATGTTTTATCATCAATTCTCTGGAATTATGAATGATCATTGTACTTATTGTAGCTTTCAAAGCTGCTTATTTTTACAATGTTAATTTATATTCTTGTTGCTGTATATTTATATATAAAGGCAGGCAAACACCCTCTAAAGCTAACACATGGCACCTGTATAGTGATTTGTTTTTTGTTTTGTTTTGTTTTTTCTGTATAGTGATTTGAAAATGAATGATGGAGCAGGTAACTAAAGCAGTACTGCACATTCAGTCTATAATCAGTCCATTGGGTGACTGTCAGGATCCCAACAGGGTAGAATGACGAACTTAATCTAATAAAATAGACCAATGTAAAGGCCTATACTTGGGTTCGAAAAATCAGGTTCCAAAGTCTAACAAAGGAGAGGTGTAGCTAATCAACTGGTTGTGTGAAAAAGACTTGGAGGTTTTGATGCACTTCATGGCCAGTATCATTGAACAGTGTGACATGACAGCCTTAAGAAAGCTAATGTACTCAGACTGCATAAATGAGAGTATAGTGCTCCAGATGAGGGAGGTGATAGTCCTGCTATCTGCTTCAATTATAAGAGTACACCAGGAGTTTAATGTTGAGTTCTGGGCATTGAATTCTAGGGATCCCATTGACAAACTGAAGTGGGTCCAGACCAGTAGGCCAAGGATGTGATAGTATTCTAAACTCTGGCATATGGGGAATACTCAAAGAAACTGAGGATGTGTATCCTGGAGAAGAGAAGACTGAGAGATATGAGAGGAGGATGATAGTTGCTTTCAGATATTTAAAGGGCAGTCATATGGGAGATTTTTAGACTTATTCTGTTTGGTCCCAGAGAACAGAAATAGGAACAGTTTGTAGATACTGGAGATAAGTATATTTTAGCTTAATACAAAAAGTAGCTCTGTAATAATTGAAGCTGCTTTAAAAATTGAGTGGATTGGTTCCAAAGGTTCTGAATCCTCTATCACTAGAAGTTTTATAGTTGAGGTTGGATAACCACTTATCATGAATGTTATAGGTGAGATTCATATTTAGGCAGAGGTTGAACTAAATGGTCTCTAATGTCCATTTCAACTCCAAGAGTTCATGATTTTATAAATTTAAGGCAGCATTGGTTAATAGAACATTGGACCTGAAGTCTGAAGACTTTTTGCCTGTGTCATCTTGAGCAAGTGGCTTCCATTCTGTGGGCTTCAGTTTCCTTTTATGTGTATAAAATGAAGGTGTTTGATTAGATGTTTTGCAAGGTCCTTCTCAACTCCTGAATCCTTTTAGCCTATGCTTTATAATGTTTCCTGGGAAGAGTCATGGGCTGAAAGTTGAAAGACCTGAATTCTAGCCTTGCTCTGGAACTAACTACCATGTAGTCTTTTTTTTGTTGTTTTTGTTTTTTTTGTTTTGTGTTTTTTTGTTTGTGGGCAAATGGGGTTAAATGACTTGCCCAGGGTCACACAGCTGGTAAGTGTCAAGTGTCTGAGGCCAGATTTGAACTCAGGTACTCCTGAATCCAGGGCCGGTGCTTTATCCACTGTGCCACCTAGCCGCCCCATACCATGTAGTCTTAAGCAAACTTGCTTCAGTGTTCCACATCCCTTCTCTGTAAAACTGATGAGATGATATGAAAAAGTCTTCTGAAAAAAGTAGAATGTGATAAAAGGGTAATATCGTTAGAGCCAGAGCTATCTCTGGGGTATAGCAATGGGAGTATGGCCAGCTCTGGGGATCCGCACTACAACTGCAGGAGGATGAGAAATAGGCTCAGATTCAATGTCTATTCTATATATTTGGATGACACTCCTACTTGGGCTTCTTGCCCAGCTTGGATCTCTGATCTCTTAACCCATCCTATCTACTAAGATACTGAATCTTGGTCAAAGCCTCCAACTTGGCCCGCTGCTTTAGATACTGACCTTGTTCTTCAGTTTAATGATAACTACATGCTCCCTAAAAAAGTGAAATGAAAATTAGACTCAAATTCCTGGAAATGTTAGAAAAGATTAGCACTAAATGTGGTGATGTTTTCATCACTTCTTGCTTCCATGATGATGGAGTGGAGTTCAAGTATAACAAAGACAGATTGACATGAAACTATATAGGCTTTGTCATCTAACCCCTTTGTTCATCTATTCATTTTATCCTTCCTGTTGGGGAAAGATACAGACTTATATGAAACTGATATGAAAGATGCAGACTGATATGAAACAGCCACTTAAAGCAGAGCTGGCTTTTTTTTTTTTGGGGGGGGGTTAAACTTGTTGGTACTCCAAGTGCAGGCCTTCTGTGGGTCTACACCAATAATTAAACACTTGTTTAAAAGACTCTAATTTCTAGCTACTGCTGGGCTAACCCAAACAGAGCTCATTAAATATGCTAGTTAAAAACAATAATTAGTCATTTCAAGAACTCCAAAGCTAGACTTTCCATGGCTATACCCTATTGCAGATAATTAAGAGCTATCTGTATGAACTTATATTGCAGGTATGGCTAAAGATAGGTAATTGGACCTTCCTGTGCTGGTTCCCCACATGTTTCTGGTCAGAGAACAGACAAATATTTCTGTAGGTGAATGACCACTTACAGGACAGTGATTTAAGGGTATTTGGAAGAGGTTGCCAATGCCAATTCATTCATTCATGAGCCCCATCATTCCTTCACTTTGTTGTTAGCTGCTGACTTTCATTAGAAAGGATTTCCTCTGGTTTCTGATGCATGGGGATACATTTTTCTACCTTTGCTGACTGTATCACACTTTGCTTGGCAGCTGGTCTATTGTAAGTCCAGGAGAGATTGGATAAATTTAGCCCTGATTAAAAACTGAATCATTGAGCTGAGAGATAGGTTAAAGCACAATTGCTCAGCACAACTGTTTTCCCTCCCAACCAAACCTCTTCTTCTCTCCCCAGGAAATAGCTTTTCTTTAGAGCTTTGATGCAAAACAGAAAGTTTTGGAGGAGAACTTATTAGTGGGCCACGAACTCAAGCAATTATGTGTTCACTAAAGAAAGTTGGTGGGTTTTGTGATGCCCTTTTTATGCTCTCCCTGAACCAACAACAGGGATGTCACTGATAGAAAGTCTGACTTCAGAGCCCACAGTGAAGAGAGAGGAGTACTGCTCTTCATTAAACCATCAGGCTGATGGTGAGATTTGTAGGAGGAACTCTGATGGTGCAATGCCCTGTGAAGGCAAGTGGCAGGAATATTCAATATGAAAGGTTTACATAGTATTATAAGGCGGTGTGATGCAATAGAGAGTTCTAGATTTGGAGCCAGAGGGTCTGCATTCATGTGCTTGCTTTATCAATTTATTGGCTGTGTGCCCTTGGCAAAGTAATTTCACTATTCTGGGTCTCAGTTTTCTCAAATGTAAAACAAAAGGAAGTAAGACTAGATGACCTTGAAGGTCCTTTCCAGGAAGGAAATCTAATAATCCTATTTATACTGGTGACTGATGAATCATCTTGCCCAGGGTGGGTCTCCTGTTTAGTTTGAGTATCAACCATTCATCAAATTAATCATTAATTAAGCATCTACTATAAATGTTTTTCTAATAGCAGTGATACTTAACTTGATATTTCTATGATCTCTTCTGCCACTATATACCTTCCTGTCATGCCCACCCCTGTCCTACCCTGATCACCTAACTTCCAGCCATAGAACCACAGTCAAACCAATATTGCATTGCTATTAAAAAGGATGAGTTAAATCTACTTCCCTGTGGTTCTGTCTACCATTCCTGTGGCTTTCTAAACCAAAATATCCTTCCCTGGCTATCACTCATTTATCTCTATTAGAATATAAGATCTTTGAGGGAAGGGACTTTCTTTGTTTATGCATTGCTTAGTATAGTTCTTAGTACTTCTAATAAATAGAATACATATAGTATGCATAATAGAGTAGTACATATAATAAAGTAAGCATATAGTAGGCTTAATAAGTGCTCATTCATTCATTCATTCATCAACTTGTCCACAAGCTATCTTCATACCCAAAACCCTACCCCAAAATGACAACCCCATCAGATATGCAGTTTGGCCTAAAATTTTGTGCATTAGAATCTCTTCTTTTTCTGACATGCGAATGCTATCTAGAAGTAATAATTCACATTTATGCAGAATTTTAAAGTTGTATAAGGCATTTTTTACCTACATCAGATACCCTGTGAGGGGTAGGCACTCAAATGCAAGTATTTTTATACCCATGTGTAGGGTACCATGGCTTTAACTGTATGGCTGGGTCTCCCAAGGAAAAATCTGACCTCCCATTTACCCTGTTATATAAGGTGAGGTATGTGTGCATGTGCATTTTTAGGCACCACGTCCTTAGCCTGTCCTTGACCATCTTGAAGTCTTTCTTATCAATAATTTCCCAAGGAAGTATAAGTGCAGTGTGGGATCCAAGACATGCCAAATGCGATATCCAAATAAGGAAGAGACTTCTAGGCTGCCTTTAAAGTACATTCAGTATATCCTAGTCAAGCATGGGGAAGTCATGCGACCTTCTGACCAATCAATGCCCTGAACATGTGCCCCTATATCTCTGATTTGCACTTATATAGACAAAGAAGGCTTTCTGCCAGATATGCTTACATGTATAAATATCAGGGAAGGTTGTGGGAGAGTTAGACGGAAATTCAGATAACATCCACCAGCTGTCCCAGACACTGACTCCCTGTAAGTAAGTCTCCTTTAAATAAATTCTATCTGTTTAACCCTGCTTTCTTCAGTATCTAGTTGTTATCTAGGGGGCAGAGGGGAGGTATACACCTGTATGCAACAACTGGTGCAGTGGGCAGGATACTGTACTCAATACTGTGTTATAGATGAGAAAACTGAGGCTCATTATGACTCAAGATCACATTCACCCAAAGTCACATAGCTAATAAGTATCATAGCAAGTGTCCTGAGTCCTGGCCCCCTGCTTTTCATTATATCAAGCTTCTTCCCTAGAAAGAAAAAACATGAACAATTGCCATTCCTGAATGCATCAGCAAGATAACAGTTTCTTATACTGCAAGAACTATACATCTTGATGGGGGAAAGGCCTGGAGGATTGGATGTTAGTAGTTATTGGTGGTCTTTACAGAACCCAGAAATGGGCCTGGAGAATGTAGGGTGTGACCTAAGAGCCATGTGTGTGATATGACATAGGATTAACAGTGGCAATGGGGAAAACAAAAAAAAAATCCCCAAAATCTTATGATGTACTTTTGCCTAGGACTGACCCTATTTACAGATCATTCTTTTTTTAAAACCACATTTGCCCACCCAATCCTCATTGTAGAGCAGTCTCTAAAAAAGCATTTTATCTTTTCTCTTCATTTCTGGAACTCTTTCCTAAAATGAGCCTCTCTCTGATCACCATTGATCCCTTCCTCTGATGACTCATTTCCTGAGGGAATGGTCCTCTAGAAAGAAGTCAAAGGCCCTGACTTCTTAGAATCCTGACTCTCCCATTTCTAACCTTTGTGACCCTGGGCAGATCATTTAAATTCCTTGGGCCTAGATTTCCTCTTTTATTTTTCACACCTCCTCTCTCCCTTCTCCCACCTTTCAAGTATGTGCAAATATCCTTTGTCTGTGGGAAAGGGAGGGGCAAGTAGAAATCTGAGCATGTATAGGGATCCTCTGCCTGCTTTGGGTTATGCATGACTCATTGCTGGGTTGAGTTCCATCTTTTCTTTGGCTGCTGAACCCCAATGACAGACAAACAACAGGGATTGGTATAGGTTGCCAACCCCTGTGGTTTCAGTGGCTAGTTACCGTATTAGATATAAAATGACGGAGTTGGACAATATAACCTTCAAAGTGCCTTCCAAGTTTCACTAATATAAAGATGTTGTATTGGGGGTAGGGGGAGAATCCAAAGGAATATGCTGTCATTTTCCCAAAGATACAAAGGGAAAGTACTGTTCGCAGGGTAGCCTTATTGAGCTGTTAAAACAATCAAGTCTATGAGGACCTACCTTATTTTATCACATATGTTGTGACATTTAAAAAGTTTGAGAGACATAATTTCTGGGTAGTCATTTTATTAATAATATTAACATTTTAATAAAAAGTCTATAGCACTCTTGAATGCCAAAGATCATCATGGCAGCAGACTCACAGCTTATATGCCCTTGGAAGAGGAGTGTACCCAAAGGTGGCAATCAACTCTGATTGGTTAACTAATAATGAGAGGTGGACTTTACAAAGAGAAGTGAGCTCACTCCAAGGAGGGGCTGAGAGTGACTATCCTCAAACTCAGACCACCCCTAGCCTTGGGCAATCTAGACAAAAGCTTGATAGAGTGGAATTCACCTTAGATCAGAGATTCTTTGTAAGGTTGGGTGGGTCTGACCGAGATTGAAGAGAGTTACTTCAGTGTCTCTCAAAAGACTGAAATTTGAAATGGGGACTATAGAAAAAGGGGGAATTCTGCATCTCCCCAAATCATTGGTTATTAATAATTGTTTCTTTTATTATACAGCTAGGACATTTGTCTACTCTCCTCCCACTCTGAGGGTTCTTGGGAGGATGCTGCATTTTCTTGTAGATTGGTTTCAACCAGTAATGCGTAGCCTTAGAACATTAGAATGAGAAGTTTATTTCCCTATAACACATTTCACTGCACACAGCCAAAACAAATAGGCCTGACCTGATATGTACTCTTTTAGGACAACGTGAGACTTCTCGCTTATAAAAAGAAGTTAGACCAGAGATTCTGTCCCAACTTCTTATACTCTGATTCTGAGCTACAGTTAATTGTAGGTGGCACTGGATAAACATTCACATTTATATAGGTTCTTATGAACTTTAAGATTTATAAAGTACTTTCCTCATGTAGCTCCTCACTCATAGGTTTGTAGGCTTGATAGGGTGGGGTGGGGATGGGACTACTCTCAACTTTCAAAGTACTTCATGGGGATACACTCCTAAAACTATAGTTTAAAAGAACCTACCAATGCCCTCACCATTAACAGTCCACCAAATGCCACAACTCGCTCAAGTAAAAACATTTACTAAAGTATCTCCCTAGAGACTCCTCAGGAAGCTTATATCTTAATGGGGAAAGATAGCTTATAATAGGGGAGCTGAAAAAACTGGGGTATAAGAACTGGAAGTATTTGAAGGAATGCTAAGTTGAAGAGGAATTAGAGGTGTTTTCTTCCTCCCTTGGTCTTGACTTACAGAACAGGAGTAATGGGTAGATGTGGCATAGAAAGCCAATTCTGGCTCAATGGAAGGAAAAACTATCTAATAATTAGAAATTTTAAAAATGCTATTGCTGCTTTGGGTGGTATGAAATATTGTTATTCATGAAATATTGTTAAGCAAAGGCTACACAATTAAGTATATGGTCAAGTGGAATTGTATTTCTAGGTTGCTCCTAGCTCATACATCATATGATTCTATTAAATGTGACTTGTCCACTTTCACTTGTCTGGTAAGGTACTGAGGTGGAACAGATAGATTGTTGGCCTTGGAATCAGGAAATCTAAAAACTACACTGGCTCTGTGATCTTGGGCAGGTCACTTAACTTCGCTCATGTCTAAGCTAACAGAAACTCCCTCAAAGGGTTGTTGTTAGGATCAAATGTGTTAATATAGGTAAAGCATTTTGCAAACTTTAAGGTGATATATAAATCTTAGCTATTATTATTATTATCACTGTTATTATCATTATTGTTGTTAGCGCTTCTTAACCTTAAAGTACTATATGAACATAAATTATCTTGAGTGTCAGAGCTGAGATTTGAACTTCGGTCTCTCGACCCCAATCTCAGTGTTCTTTGTGCTGTGCCATAGTGCCTCAAGTGTACTAATTTTGTTTGGAAGCCGACTGGTTGTATACCCAGGTCTCTCAAGAAAACAGGTTTTGGTAGTAGATCAAGCATTGATGTGATAAGCTAAATGGCCAAGAAGAGGAAATCAGTGTGGGTGGAAGGAATCCTCCTACACTAGACTTTTACTTGGATTGGGATGCTAATGTAAACATTGTCAGTCCTACAGTAGCAAGACTCTATGTGCTTTCCTGTCACAGCCATTCTCTACTTTCCCTACATGTTTCCCTGGCAGTTTATCTGGGATCCCAGGAATTACTGTCTTTAGCTAGAAAAAGAACTTCTTTACAGGAATGGATACCTCAGAGAGAGGCCATCACAGGACTTGATAATAAAAGGAACACGCATGGGATACTGTGGCTTAAACAACCCCCATTTTAGGCCAGCCTTCTTTTTTCCTCCTCTGCAACAAGGAGGATTCTTTTGATCAATAGCCAGCACATGTGCTGAACTAGTCTTCAGGGAGGCTTGGCTCCCTTATAGAGATAAATGGCTGCTTCCTTTTAATTTTTTACTTAGTCTGATGAAACCCCATGAGCCCAAGAAAGATTAGGTCAATTGTCGGGGCGAAGGGATGGGTTGGGGAATATTAAGAAAAGGCACTCTGTTTAATAAACAAAACAGTTGTCTTTTTTTTTAAGGGAAAGTTACCACTCCTGTTTTAACAGTGCCTATTGTTTTTGATGATCACAGTCAAATTTCACAGGGCCCATGGTGGGAATACATGGTTTGGTCATGTCACTGGATAGCAGCAGAGCTGTAACTAGCAGTCTTTGCCTTATGGGTCAAGCACCATACTTGGGGCTATCTTAGGAAGCCACAGCTAGGGAGTGGGTTGGAGGAAGAGGTTTTCTTATTTTAACTAATGATTCCTAATTAATTATCCTAAGTAAGGGCTAGGTTTAGTTGTTTATATACTGCTGAAGGGCTGCAAGGGTTATGAGCACCCTCTAAATTTGGTGCCCTAGAATAAAGCTCTGGTTGCCCTAGTGTAGAGTCTGCCTTACATATAGAGTATGGCCCATCTCCATCACCAGTTAATGATTCTTCACCAGTTTTATTACTTTAAGGAGACTTTAGGGCAATCACTTGTAGGTATGCAGGAGGTTATCTGTTAATTGCTTTGGCTTCCAGATATGCATTTTGGAATCTATGAACCTTATAACAGGTTGAAAGAGGGAAAAAAGGAAGGAGAAGGATGTCTGACTTAATTTGTAGCTTACTTTGCAAATTTATCATTCACCATAAAGAAGTAGGGAGGGAGTACTTATGTTGGAGTCCCATGAAATGTTCTTGTCTGTGTATTCCTAAATCAAGGTTAGAAAATAGCAACAAGGAAAAGAACAAAAATTCCATTAAGGTTGTTTGTGGTCTGAATTTCTAACAACTGATAACCTTCTCCAAACAGCCTTTGGATTCTAAAGATTCTATCTTTAAACATAGAATTAACTGATAAACATCCTCTCTTTTATTCAATAAGCATTTCTTAAATACCTACCTAATCTACATGATGTATGTCTCTCTTTTTTTTTTAATGAGGCAATTGGGGTTAAGTGACTTGCCCAGGGTCACACAGCTAGTAAGTGTCAAGTGTCTGAGGCTGAATTTGAATTCAGGTCCTCCTGAATCCAGGGCTGGTGCTTTATCCACTGTGCCACCTAGCTGCCCCCTATGATGTATGTATCTTGAGGATACAAAGCCAAATTTGAAAATAGCTCCTGTCCTCAAGGAACTTATATCTTAACAAATGGAAAGAATATGAATATAGATAAGAAAATTCAAAGGAGTACAAACTCTTACACATAAAGGCTGTGTAATCCTGGGCAATTCATTTAACCTCTCTGTGACAACAGACAATTCTCTAAGGCTATAAGTTGCAGACAGGTTGTTGATCCACATGATGCTTAAGAACTAAAAACTTCCTTCATCAATGAAAACATGCAGAGTTATTTCTGGAGACTTTTGTCCAGAACTTCATACGTATGAGAATGTGCATCCATGAATTAGATAAGCAGGCAAGTGCAGAAGCTCACAAAATTTGACCAGAATTGCAAGTCAGAAACCTTTCATGGCAGTTGAGTTCCAGATGTGAAATTAGGAGGAGACTTCTGGATATTTGGTCAATATAAGTCAATGTTTGTAGAAAGCTAGATATCTTTTTTTTTTTTTTTTGGTGAGGCAATTGGGGTTAAGTGACTTGCCCATGGTCACACAGCTAGTAAGTGTTAAGTGTCTGAGACTGGATTTGAACTCAGGTACTCCTGACTCCAGGGCCGGTGTTCTATCCACTGCGCCACCTAGCTGCCCCGAAAGCTAGATATCTTTAAATAGAACATTCATTAAGGTGCTTCTATGTGAAATCCTTTGCCAAAATAACTGAAAATAGAGAGAAAGGTGGAAATAGCAAAAAAAGAAATGTAAAGATGTTTGCTCATTTCTAAATAATGGGGGCAGATGTGTGTCAAGTCATGTTGATTCATTACTACCCATAGGGGTAATTAACATTTATAAGCCTGGCATCATTCAGGTGATTTTTCTTTTTAAACTCTACACCCACAAAATGTCATGTTTAATAACCAGCAGAACCAGGTGGTTTTTGAGTTTCATCTTATTTTACTGCTCCAGTTGACCTCGGGTGGATATGCTAACAAGCTAAAAGTACTGTGAACTTTATTGACCTGTCTTGGGATAACTCATTAAAAAAAAAAAACACTAAGAAAGGTGGGGATGGAAACTGACAGGCTATCAGTTAATATTTTTAATGTACCACATGATGCTTCCTGGTTGTCCACCCTGAAAAGACCTGATCAGACTGATGCTATCTCAGCAGCAATTAATCACATGACTAGTCCTTACTAAAAAGCCACTATGATGTTATCTTTATTCTCAATACTATAGTAGGTTCAAATAACTTTTTTTTTCCCTAGTAATGAGCCACATGTGAAAAAGCAACCTGATTTATTTTTTGTTTTTAAAGAAATAGAGAACATATTTAGCTTGGCTGCTTTTTAAAAATTTAAAGTCAAAACCCCACAAAACTTCATTTAATGAATTGACCATAATATGGAATTGAAATATATATGTAGTGTGTGTGTGTGTGTGTGTGTGTATACATATACACACACACTATATATATATGATGTATATATGTGAATATACACACATATACGTATATATTTAAATAAAGTTGAGGCCAATGGGGAGACATAAGGGAAAGAATAGTGGAAAAAAACAGAAGGCAATGAAGACATAGCAGGAAGAAGGAAAGAAATTGTAGGTCTTTAAGTAATAAAAAAAAGATGAGCTGGTAACAGGTAGAGGGAACAGAATAAAAACTGGAGGAAGTTATACACTGCTGTTGACATACACACTGTTGGTTTTTATAGTTAAGTACTCTCCTTAGTTTTTGTCCTTTTGGTTTTGTTTTGTATTTTTTTTTGTTATGGGCTTCAGTGTGATCATCATTGTCATCATCACCTCTTTTTCATAGGCTTTAGAATTGTTGATTAACTCATTCATTATTTTTCAGCAAACAATATTGCCATCTCTGTGCACAACATTCTCCTGGTTCTGCTCACTTCACTATACATAAATTCATACAATTCTTTCCAGGCCTTTCTGAAATCATCCTGCTTGTCATTTCTTATAGCATAATAATTTTCCATCTCCATCATATACCACAGCTTGTTTAGCCATTCCCCAATTGATGGGCATTCCTTTGATTTGCAATTCTTAGCCACAACAAAAAAAGAGCTGCTATGAATATTTTTGTACAAATAGTTCTTTTTTCTCTTTTTGGGGATGTTCAGAGGTCATCTAGTTCAAAACTCATCGTGCAATAGAATGTTTGCTGAATTTGTAGTCAAGACACTTGGGTTAAAATGCAAGTTTTGCCCCTTATTGCCAGAATGACGTTGGGTAAGTCACTTAACTTTTCAGGGCCTTGGTTTCCTCATTTTGTCATCCTCAGTTCATGATCCAATCAACCCTTACGTAAAACATACATTTTATTTACTGTAACTCCCCAACAAGCAATCATTCAGATCTTGCTTGAAACAAGTAATAGGGAGTTTATTATTTCTAAAGGAAGTCCATTTCAGTTTTGGGAAACTCTTACTGCTATAAAATAATTTTGTGAATTAGGACATAATCACTCAAAGCAATTAATGAGACAGTACGGTATAATCTATTTGTATATACACATATATGAATGTGTATATGTATATTATTGAAGTATATATTATATACTCAAATAGATCTGTGATATCACTTACATGGATATTCTCTCCATTGGTATGGATCACAGTATATCCATGCCTGCCTATCATGTGTAACTCTTGACCATATCGTCCCAGAAATTCAGGGGAAGGGGTCCATGCAAAGTGTCAGAGGTCTTCCTTGGTTTGTCTTGATAAGGTGAATATAATGATGGAACTCATGGGCTGTCTGACAATAAGGAGACAGACCAGACTAAATTGATAGGGTTTTTCACACTGAATATTTGTTGGGTCATATTGAGGAATAATAGGGGCCAATATGGTACAGTGAATCTTGGCTTAAATCTGCTACTGATACTACATCTTGGGCAAGGCCCTCAAAACCTCCCTGCACCTCAGTTTCATCATGTATAAAATGAAGGGGTTGGAATAAAGGGCCTCTAAGTTTCTTTCCAGGTTTAAATCTATGATCTTATAATCCTATAAATATAATGGGAGCAAAACATGGAGGACATTGAAAGTCAAGTGGAAGAATTTAGACTACATTGTGAAGGTAATGATATGACATTGATAATTCTCCAGCAAAGAAGTGAAATGAAAAAATAGCCACCTCTCTACCCTATTTTATTTCTTCTTATTCCCCTGTATTAATGCTTGGTTCCTAAATTGATGACTTAGAAAAATTAATTTGTCAAAGATTATGCATGAGATAGATTGAAGTATCAAGAAATTGGCAACAAGACTAGTTAGGAGACAATTGAAATAATTGAGAGTTTGTTGTTTGTCCTTCATTCCTTTTTTTTTTTTTTGTCCTTCATTCTTGAAAAGGACTATGACATAGGGCTGATGTCATAACTTTCAATGAATTGGATTTAAGTGAGGGAGGGCTATGCAAAGTCACCAATCCCTTTCTCTTCTCCAGAGCCATCTGGATCCAGTGGCAAGATATATATTAGGATGACTAGAAATGGCCCTGGATGTTTAAGGCAATTGGGGTTAAGTGATTTGCCCAGGGTACCACAGCTATTAAGTGTCTGAGATGAGATTCAAACTTAGATCCTCCCAACTTCAAGGCCAGTGTTCTATCCTCAGCACTACCTAGCCATGAGTTTATGATGGGTCTCTGAACTAGCATAGTGACACTGGAAATGGAAAAGGAGAAGGAGGAAGAAGTATGAGAAACACTGGAAAAAAGAAGAGGTAAGAAATTTATTAGCTACTGGGAGTGGCAAAATTATTCCAAGTTGTGGGGAAATTGGGAAAGAAAGCTAGTTTGGAATGGTGGGAAGAAGATGAATGATATATAAAACATAATGAATTTGAAGCAACAATTGAGTAAAAATTATATTGATAAGTTGGAAATGTCAAAGCAGAACTAGGCTGAAAATCTGAAACTGCAGTTGTAGATTTTAAATCATTCACATAACAATAAAACAATGGGAGAGTGGTTTCTCCAAAGAAACAACTATAGAAAAAGAACATATGAAACATGTCACAATGGAAAGAGTTCTGGATTTGGGGTCAGAGGACTTAGATTCAAATTCTGTTTCCAAAATTTATTACCTGCATGAACATGGGCAAATCACTCACCCTCTCACTGTCCAGAACATCTTTAGAGGTATATATGGAATAGTACAGTAAATGCTGGACTTTCAGTTGGTAAGACCTGAATTCAAATTCTACCTCAGACCTTATTGGTTATGTGACCTTGGGCAAGTCAGTTAATGTTCCTGGGCCTTAGTTTCTTCATCTGTAAAATAAAAGGGGTGGAATATATGATCTCAAAAGTCTTTTACAATTCTAAATACATGATCCTTTGATTCTATAAAAGACCAAGGATTGGATAATGGGGAATTTTCATTTAGAGCAGGGATTCTTAACCTTTTTTTTTTGTCACAGACACCTCTGATAGTCTGGTAAAGCCTATGAACTCTTTAAAAATTATGTGTGTATACACATATATATATATACATATACACATATATGATATGTATATGTGTATATATGTGTGTATACATATATACACATATATATATATACACACACACACAAGTTCACACACCTAAAGTTAAGAATTCCTTCATTAGAAGGCAAGAGAGAAAAGGTAGCTAGAAAAAGAGACAGAGAAGATGCATGATGGTCAATGAATATTTATGAAATGACAACAAAATACTCTAGGGACTGTATAAGAAGTATAAGATATGCTCACTGTCCACTTAGAATTTACAATCTCATTAGGGATAACATTCACAGATGGCACAGTTAAATAACAATACAAAGCAAGTGGTTGGTTTTTTTAAGCACCAATTTGTTCATTCAAGAGGTGGTAGCATGCTTTAATTACATATAGGTTTTGGAGCAGAAGAATTATGTGACTTATTTCAAGTCTAAATATTGTTGTAGAAAAGTGTTTGCTGGCCATATTGTCTTCTGCTTGGTGCCATTTCTCTTTGCCACTAGAAAGTTCCTCTTCCATTCTCATACTACAGAATCAATCCTTAAAAAATAGAGATTATATACTGGTGTAGGAACATGGCACTGTACGGTGATTTAAAAAAAAAAAAGTGGGCAGCTAGGTGGTGCAGTGGATAGAGCACCAGCCCTGGAGTCAGGAGAACCTGCGTTCAAATCTGACCTCAGACACTTAACACTTACTAGCTGTGTGACCCTGGGCAAGTCACTTAACCCCAATTGCCTCACCAAAAAAAAAAAAAAAAGTTCTGGATTTAGAGTCAGACAGCCTAGCTCTGCCATTAACTTGCTATGTGGCCTCTTTCTGTGTGAAAATAATCTAATCTGTAAAGTAAGGGAGGTGGATTTGATCTCTAAGATCCCCGTTAGCTTTAAATCCTAGAATAATTTATAGAAACCAAGGGAAGGAAAATGTTCCAGGAAAGAGGGAGAGGTACTCAGTAGTGTTAAATGCTACTAAGGACTTCAAGAGGGATATGAGAGCTGCAACAATAGAGTATCTAAGACTTTATTACAAGGGCTAATATCCAGAGGGGTATATTCCTTTCCCACCAGGGTGGTTTGCTCCATCTTCTGTGTCCCATAATCATAATATCCCTCTTCCAGGCTATTCCTATCAGTTTCCAATAAATTGTTTGCTCTTAGAGCCTATATCATGGGGAAGGGCAGCTAGGTGGCACAGTAAATAGAGTGCCAGTACTGGAATCAGGAAGACTCAACTTCCTAAGTTCAATTGTGGCCTCATATACTTTTTCCAGTTACTTGTAAACATAATTTTCAACATTTGTTTTTATAAGATTTTGAGTTCCAAATTTCTCTCCCTCTCTTCCCTCCCCTCTAATCAAGACAGAAAGCAATCTGATATAAGTTATATATGTACAATCACATTAAACATATTTCTGCATTAGTCATGTTGTGAAAGAAGAATCAGAACATAAGGGAAAAACCTCAAAAAAGAAAACAAAAAAAAAAAATTAGAAACAGTATGGTTCAATCTCTATCCATATTCCACAGTTCATTTTTCTGGATGTGGAAATCATTTTCCATGATGAGTCTTTTGGAATTGTCTTGGATCACAGTTGATCATCATACAGTATTGTTTCTGTGTACAATGTTCTTTTGGTTCTGCTCATTTCACTCAGCATCAGTCCACTTAAGTCTTTCCAGGTTTTTCTGAAATCTGTCTGCTCATAATTTCTTATAGCACATTAGTATTCCTTTACATTCATATACCACAACTTGTTCAGCCATTCTCCAATTGATGGACATTCCCTTGATTTCCATTTCTTTGCCACCTTAAAGAGAGATGCCATAAATATTTTTGTACATGTGAGTCATTTTCCCTTTTTATGATCTTTTTGGGATACAGACCTAGTAGTAGTATTACTAAGTCAAAGGGTATGCACAGCCCCATAGCCCTTTGGGCATAGTTCCAAATTGCTCTCCAGAATGGTTGGATCAGTTCATAACCCTACTAACAATACATTTGTGTTCCAATTTTTTCCACAGGTTCTCTAACATTTATTATTGTCCTTTTTGTCATATTAACCAATCCAATGGGTGTTAGGTGGTACCTCAGAGTTGTTTTAATTTGCATTTCTCTAATCAGTAGTGATTTAGAGCATTTTTTCACATGGCAATAGATAGCTTTGATTTCTTAATCTGAAAACTGACTGTTTATCCTCAGATGCATCAATAGCTGTGTGACCATGGGCAGGTCATTTAACCCTCTTTACCTCAGTTTCCTCATCTGTAAAATGAGCTAGAGCAAGAAATGGAAACACCACTTCATTATCTTTGCCAAGAAAACCCCAAATGGGGTAATTAAGAGTTGGACATGAATAAAAATGATTGACCAACAACATGAGAGATGCCAGGGTAAAAACAAAATCTAAAATAAAGACAAGTGTTCACCAGTTACCACCCCACCCATGGTAAACCATCCTCTGCTTTCTCTTTTTTGTATGTCCTGCTGGAGCCCTTATATACTAAAAACTCTTCCTGGAGTTTTTCTTCTTCCTAGAATACTTCTGCTCACTTTCTTCCATTTTCTAGTGCTTATTGGAAGGTAACTTTCTTTTAAAGACACCAAATATTTTAGTAATATCTTCAGACATGGTATTATCCTTCATACCCATTGCACATAAAGCTAAGAGGCAGACTTAATGTACTTCTTGCTCCTGACTACAACTTTCAGACCCTTCCTTTGCCACCACCACTCAGCAACAACTTCTCCTATTTTTTTAAAATTTTTTTTAACGTCTCCTTTTAAAAATTCCTTCCATAATATTTGAATCCATATCGCCATCCATGGATAGCTAGGTCAGTGCTCCTCCTCTCTAGTAATTTTAGGTTCAACATCTTTTGTACCTCAACTCAAACATCTTTGAATACCTTGACCTCCAAAGTTCTCATTCTCCTCAATCCTCTTTCCCTCTGCCAAGGAGAGGAGTGATTTTGTATTTTAGACCCCCACCATTAACTAAATTTACACAATATTCTAGAATTCCTAGTGATTGCTCCGATGAGGATGAAGAAAATATATTTGAATCAGGCTAGACTGAAGTCACTGATGACCTTTTCTAGTTCACCAGGAAGGCACTGTACAACTTTAAAGTCCCATTTTTTATGCAGAAATGTAGTGATACAAGGTTAAAGAAGAACAAGGTGGTGGCCTAGTTAGCAGCATTATTCACTAGCATTAGGATTATTTACTACATTCCATTTTAGATACCTCAGTTTCTACAGAGAAGGGTTGAACTTAATGACCTTTAATATTCCTTCTTGCTCTAAATCGAAATCTAACTACTCCAGGACATATGATCATGTTTTGGAGATCACGGTTTGTCCTGGCTAACCCTGGAATAGGTGAAAGAGACAGGTACACTCTAAGGTATAAATTGAAGTTCTTATATTCTCCGGAGTGGAAAAATAAGTGCGTCAGAAGGAGAAAAAATAGCACACAGTTGACTTATATAATCAGACATCTTGAATTCACCTTTCTTTTATGGGAGCAATATAGGTCACAATATAATGAAGTATAATTTTGGAGGTCATGTGGTATTTCCCAGGGCATTGATACAGAATCATAGACTGTCAGAAGATGGAAAGGTCCTTAGAGATGATCTACTCTCATTTTCTCATTTTAAATATGAGGACAATGAGGCCCATAAAGAAAAAGTGACTTCTTGAGTCACAGAGTAGGTAGTAGAAGAGCCAGGTTTAGAATCCAGATCTCCTAACTCCTAATAAAGTACTATTTCCACTATTCCCCAGTTTCCAAATATTAGTCTGATTTTTCTCTAAAAGAATGTCCATCTTTCCCCTTTCACATCTATAAAATGTCTTTTTCAGTATTTTTTTGGGGGGGGGGCAATGAGGGTTAAGTGACTTTCCCAGGGTCACACAGCTAGTGTCAAGTGTCTGAAGCTGGATTTGAACTCAGGTCCTCCTGAATCCAGGGCCACTGCTTTATCCACTGTGCCACCTAGCTGTCCCTTTCAGTGACTTTTTGTTTGACCAACATAGGAGCCTACTGTAAAGGCAATCTGGCGTGATGGGTAGGGAGACAACTTCAGAGCCAGGACAGCATAGATTTAAATCCTTCCTCTGACTCATCCTCATTGTGTGACTCTGGGCTTAACATTTCAATGCTCTAGGAAAATCTTTACTACAAGTTGCAGAGAAGATAGCAACCTTTGTTGGTAGCAGAAGCTTTGTCTTTTATCAAGAAGCAATTCCCTGAATCAGGAAAATTACATGTCCAATTTCTTTTCCCTATCCCTAAAATAGAAGGGATCCATGTGTCTCATACCAGGTAGTCTATTGTCTGCTTTGAATTTTAGGCTTCAGGTATTTGATGGAGCCCTATTTCATGGAACCTGATATCTGCAGATTGGCAACACACTGAAAGAAAAATCTCTTCCACCCACCTTTATATTGAGGTGGGGATGAGGTCAAGAGAATTAGGTTCAGTATCAGCTTGGCAAAAGCTTTATCAAAACATTTATCTGAGGGATACCATGATTGTTAGTGTGACATCTATGGTTTGTTTGTTTTCACTATCAGTTGGTTTGAATACTTTTTTTTTTGGTAATTTTACATAACAAATTCCAGTGCTGTTGTAACCCATCCACATATTTCATTCCTGGGCTAAATCATCATGAGGTGTGCAAATCAGAATAATGCAGTCGCTACATGGTTGTTTTCAGCAAGCGCTTGTGGGTGGAAAGACCAACAGAATAATTAATTTTCAGGTTTATTTGATGCATCAAATGATTCATTTTAAAAAGATAACCCTTTTATGATTTTGATGAAAACATTCCATTATGATTCCTTAGAGCTTACTTACTATTAGCCACCAAATCAAAATGAAATTGGATAGCATTCAGAGAGAGAGGCAGAGAGACAGACAGATAGCCACTGACTTGCTGAGTGAAAGAAGTAGGAAAGAAAATATACTTGTAGTGGAGTTTGGAAGAGAGAATATCAAGGAGAGAGTCTAGATGCGACAGATTTAGGCACTCTCTAGATTTTCAAAGTCAGTAAGAAGATGGCTATTTAATGAGTATAATTTTAAGACAGGAGAGAGATTGTTAGGGAGGAACTCCATCGCTCAAGCTACAATTCAGAAAGAAAAAAGAACTCTGTTCTCCTTTATGTATACATTTGTTGTAGAACCACCTGTCATGCTGTTGGCAGCATAATAGGTTTATGAAATCTAGGAATGAAATTCAGAAAAGGGAGTAAGAGAAATAATGGAAACCTAAATTATAGAGGACTTTGAGGCCAAGGCCAATTACAAATAGCCCTCAATGCAGTCAAGAAGGATTCAAGGATCCATGGAAGTAAAAGTAAAAGGAGAAATAATTTGAAGGAAAAATACAAAAATTTATGCCATTTAGGACAGGCATCATGGGTGTGATGTCAGCAAAATCTCCCTAACAGCTAGAAAAATCCAAAACTATGATGGGCTGCTTTAGTAGGTAGAGAGATACCCATATCATGGTGTTTTCAAGGGCTAAATTACAACTTGACATTGATGTCATGGAAAGGATTCTTTATCAGGAGATGACTAGCTAACCTCTGAGCTTTCTTCCACCTATGAGTTTCTATAACTCAGTGACTTGGTCTTTGACTCCAAACTTAGTTCTCTTTCCAGTATACCATGAAGACACTCGAGTATAAAGAATGAATGAAATCTGGGTTTGGATAAAGGAAATTATATTAAGGGTCCCAGTTTTAATTTTTTCCTCAACAATTGAAAATATAGTTATGCATATGTGTATATCCACTAAAAGTCTTGGCACTTGACTTTTCATTTGCTTGAGAACTTTTTGTTATTTTATTTTTCTAAAAGATCTCCAACAATATTAGGAAATTCACAAGATTTTTCAAGAAAAATTTGAAAGAAAAATTAATTTTAATGACTTTATTTGTATTTAAGTAAATGTCAGGGAACATTTTTAGGAATGCAGATTTCAAAGGAATTTTAATTCTAAAAAATCATTTTAATCATTTTTCTTTAAGGTGCTTGATTACAGGGAGTGTGGGCACTATGTGCCCATAAGTAACTTTGGATGTGGATTGCATTTTCCCATTCAGTGTGAAATCTGTATGAAAGTGTTTTCTTATGTGTGTATAATATCTTTTTTTTTTTTTAGTGAGGCAATTGGGGTTAAGTGACTTGCCCAGGGTCACACAGCTAGTAAGTGTTTAAGTGTCTGAGGCTAGATTTGAACTCAGGTACTCCTGACTCCAGGGCCGGTGTTCTATCCACTGTGCCACCTAGCTGCCCTGTATAATATCTTTTTTTTTTTTTTGCAGGGCAATGTGGTTTAAGTGACTTGCCCAGGGTCACACAGCTAGTAAGTGTCTGAGGCTGGGTTTGAACTCAGGTCCTCCTGAATCCAAGGCTAGTGCCTTATCCATTGCTCCACCTAGCTGCCTCCCCATATAATATCTTTTAAAAAATTATTTTTAATTTATAGAGTAAAGCAAGCATTTCCACAACATAGCACAATGAAAAAGATGATAGTACATTGTAAATATAGTATGTACAATTTGCTATTCCTTTCAAATATATAAGATAATTAACATGTACATTTCTTTTTTTCTTCCTTCCCCTTCCACTTCCCTAGAAATGGCTATTAAGCATAAAAATATGTGTGTATGTATATATATATATATATATATATATATATATACACACACACACACATATGTATATGTGCATATACACACATAAAATTATTCTATACATCTATTTATCAGTTCTTTCTCTGGATGCAAATAGAGTCTTTCTTCATATGTCCTTTATAGTTAATTTGGGTATTTATAATAGATAAAATTTACTTGCTTAAAGTCATTCTTAAAACATTATTGCTGTTACTGTACGCAATGTTCTCTTGGTTCTGCTCATTTAGCTCCTTATTATTTACGGCAAGTATTTCCATGTTTTTGCAAAATCATTGAGCTCATTATTTCTTATAGCACAGAGATATTCCATATAATGTGTATAATATCCTTAAGAAAATTATATCCTGAAAGACTAGGTATAAATTGCTAAAAATAGTGTGATCAAAACAGTGTCAGGTAACAAGGAAATTACTTTTCTGGATCCCAAAAGTTTGTTTGGGTTTTTTTTTGTTCATTTTTTTGTTTTGTTTTTTGCCTATTGTATGTAGCCTTTTCTTTCTTTTGTTCTCCCTTTTAGTGAGAGAGATGTGTCAAGAAGAGAGTTTGGGTGGTGAATAAAAAGTAGAAGTATTGGAAATTGAAGTACAGATTCGTTTTTTTTTTTTTAATGTATGGGTTTGGTTTTTTTTTTTTTTTCTGAGGGGCAGTGAGGGTTAAGTGACTTTCCCAGGGTCACACAGCTAGTGTCAAGTGTCTGAGGCAAGATTTGAACTTCATTTTAAATTAAATCCATTTTTTTTTCACTGGTACTTTAAGAACTCCCTATGTGAAAACAATATAGATCAGTGATAATTTTGTAATTTAGTGTCTTAAAGAGTTGCCCAAGGCCCTGAGACTTTGGGCTTCTCAGAGTCCCACAGCTAGTATGTGCAAGAGGCAGTAATTGAAACTAGATCTTCCTAACAGGAAGGTCAGTCAACCATCTACTATGGAATCAGGTTTTTTAGAATCAAAATGGACCTGAGAAGCCATCTAATTGCATTTAACCCCTCCTAAAATTCCTTACATGACAGAACCAACAACTGGCTTAGATGTTGCCAAGATTATAAAATTTTGTGAGAAGATGACTGCTTAATGAGCAGAGTTTTGAGGAAAGAAGAAACGTCTGATGGAGATAAAGGTGTTCTCATAAATATTTAATAATTGGCTCTCTGAAAAACAACAAAAAATAAACTACAGTCTTGGTACACTTTTAAGTTTAACTTGCATTATTAAAATTTTTCTCCATCATTTTCAGAAGTCTAGACAATCAACAGAACAAAACAAAAAATCAATCCCTAATTTGTAATGGTTGCTGATTTCCAAAGTATAAATGTTCACATTGAAAGTTTAACAATTTTCTCTTGGGGGCTGCTTCAAGTTGGCTCCACCACACCCCTATCTAGAAACTTTTCTCTTAAAATTTCAATTCATAAAGAGAGAGGGACCCTGAACTCCTACATGAGTATATTTGTTTTGGGCTCTGTTTGAAGTCCCCCAATAAGGGGAGAATAGAGCCTACCAAGGAAACCCATTTTACTTTTTACTATTCTAATATGGCATGTTTCCTTCCTCTCCCATTCATTTTATGGAGGAATCAACATCATCTCAGAGATGACATGAGTTACCTCAATCGAAATGATCATGGTCCAGCAGAGAAAAGAACCCCATTCTTTTCGATTCCTAGATTTGGTGAGCATTCTTCCTGATATACCACACTGCGTTTGTGGAAATCTAATTATGTATGTAAGATTGCACTTAGTATGTTTTAGTTTTCATACAAATACAAGTAAAATAACATGTCAGAAGCCATGTACATAATGTGTTAGTTACAACATTGATACTTGGTAAGGCTAGTGATTCCTGGAATCCATTACTGTAGTATGACTCAATATGCATATGAAGCAGCTAATAAATTTGACCTTATGGAAGGCAGGCAGGCAGGCTCTAGAGGAGATGGTTACCAGAATAGCCACACACTTTAGGGAATTCACAGAGGCAGATAAGAAAAGAATCAAAGCTTAAAAGCCTCTGAAAATGTAGGCAGCCCTTCACTGACTGTTAGCAACATCTACCCCTTTACTAACTTCATGTAAAGATGATGGTTAAATGAAACCAAAATGGAATCATTTGAGTTTCTTTTCGCAATATCATGTGCTCTTTTGAGGGAAATATGAATAAGCTTATTAAAGTAATCTGGGGTAAGAGTAGATACTATTGAGTAATATCAATTCAGACTTCTGAGGATCTGAAAAGCAAAAATCCAAAGACACTGTGATTTGCTTTGTTTGCCACTGTGAGCCCCTAGTGTTAAGAGTCTTTTGGGCAGTAATCAGATAGCATATTGATGGCATTTTAGTTTTTATGCACCTGAACTTTCACTTAATTCAATTCAATGATAATTTATTGAGTATCTACGGTATCCCAAGCATTGCTTTATATGTAAAATCCCTGGCTTCAAAGTGATTATGTTATACTTAGGGGAAATACTATATACACATAAGAAAATACAAAATATATAAAAAGCAATAAGGAAGAGGAATAGATATCCAAAAAAAGAAAGAAAGAAAAGGAAAGGAAAAGTACTGGGATTAGAAAAGGCATCACAAACAGAAGGAAGGAGCATCTGAGCTGAACTTTAAAGAGAGCTAAGGATTCCTAGCAGTGAAAGTGAAGAAGAACGATAAGTTATTTTAACATGAAGAAACAAATCAAACCCAGTGATATTGGTAGTAGACTTCTATTCCAAGTCTATCAAGGAAAAAGAGAAAGGTCCTATATGTATAAAAACATTTAGAGCAATGTTGGTTTTTTGTTTTGTTTTGTTTTGTTTTTGTAGTACCTAAATAAAGCAAGCCAACAGGGAAAAGGAGCAAAAAACACATTCATTGGTGACTGGTGTATCTCTGAAAAAATTGTGGCATTGGAATGCATCATAAGAAATGATACCTACAGTGGATTCAGAAAACATAGAAAGGAAGTGAGCAGAACAGGGGAATGATTTATACTATAGAAACAATGCGCGCGCGCGCGCGCACACACACACACACACACACACACACACACAAAGAAAACAATATAAAGGAAAGCAATTTTTGAAAAATTTCAGAACTCTTACCAAAGCAGTACAAGAGTGATATAAAAAAATTGATGATATCATATACCTCTGACCTCTTGCCAAAAGATGTAAGGGAATGTGGATATGAAATGTGATATGCGTTCTCAGAAATAGGAAGTATATTGATTCATTTTATGGGTTTAAGCATCATATTTGTTCTAGGGGAGGGCTTTTATTCAGAGACAGTAGGTTAATGAGTAGAGATAGGTATGCAAAAAAAGCATAAAGAAAACATGTTAATGCACAGAAGAAAAAGTGTGGAAGGGGATACAGATTGAATATTTTTACTACCCTATTAAATTGTGTGTATGTACACATGTGCACATATATGCATATATATGCTTACTACCCTATTAAGTTATTTATGTATATGCATATATGTGCATGTATATATGCGTGTGTGTTTCTACATGTGTGTATACATATATACACACAAATGCACACATGTGCACACCCACACAGATATAACTTTTAAAACTTTAATCAATCAAGAAAAACTTATTAACAACTTACTAGGTGCTAGGCAGTGTGCTAAGCACTGGGGATACAAAGACAAAAGCAAAAGAAACTGTCCTCAAGGTGTATACATTCTAATGTAGACATATACAACAGAAATAAAAGAACTTTGGGAAGGAACTAGTTGCTGGGACTGAATAAGAAAGATCCCACATAGAAGGGAATGCTTGTGACAAATTTTGAATGAAAGTAGATATTCAAGGGGGCAGCTAGATGGCACAGTGGATAAAATGCATGGCCTGTAGTTAGGAAAATTCATCTTCCCAAGTTCAGTTCCAGCCTCATAAGTTTACAAGCTGTGTGATCCTGGGAAAGTCACTTAACCATGATCACCTGAGTTTCCTCATCTGAGAAATGAGCTGGAGAAGGAAATTACAAACCATTGCCCTATCTTTACCAAGAAAACACCAAATGGGATCATAGCCTGACTCAAATGATGAACAAAATGAAAGGGAATTCCAGGCAGCATTGGTGTATCATAAGAGTGTTTGTGAATTACCCCCAAAACAGCAATAAAACAAGCCCTAGAGCTGCAAAACCCACAAAAAGATGGGTTGAGATTATTTTCCAGATTAAAGGGGGCCTTACTAGGCTACAAGCAGAATCCAACCCTGCACTGACAGACCCCAGACATGCTGCGCAAGAGGAACTTATCCTCAAGCCTCCAAATCAGCTGCAGCACCAGCATCTTCTGGAACTAAGCTTATAGGAACCAAGAAGAAATCCTGAGTGTTAGGAGACCCAGGTCAGGGAGGGGCACAGGCTCATCAGAAGCTAAGAACCGCCATAGCACACAAAGTTCTGGCTGGTTAATTAGCAAGTTGGTTTGAGGTTATTTTTGGACCAGAGAACAGGCCAGGGAGAAAAAAAACCTACCCTTCCTCAAACCAAAACACCTGGGGCCCTCTGAAGCTTGGGACAGTGTAGCTTGGAAGTAGGGCCTCACTGTAAGAGTGAGTTAAAAGTCAAATAAAAGATGACAAGATGAGCAAGCTACAAAGTTGAGGGGGCAGCTAGATGGAGCAGTAGTTAAAGAGCTGGTCCTGGATTCTGTAGTACCTGAGTTCAAATGTGGCCTCAGACACTTGACACTTACTAGCTGTGTGACCCTGGGCAAGTCACTTAACCCCCATTGCCCTGCCAAAAAAAACCAAAAAACAAAAAAAGAAAGTTGATAAAGATTCTTTAGTGACAAGGAAGATCGAGGTGCACCCTCAGAAGAGGATAGCAACCTCAGAACCCCTATGTCCAAGAAAAATATGAATTGGTCTCAGGCCATGGAAGTGCTCAAAAGGGACATTGAAGAGAAAGTAGGAGAAATAGAAGGAAGATTTAGAGAAAGGGAGGAAAGAATGGAAAGAGAAAGGAGAACGATGCAGGAGAGTCACAAGAAAAAAGTCAACAACTTGAAAAGCCAACTGGAAAAGGAGATAAAAAAGCTCTCTGAAGAAAACTATTGCCTAAGAGTTAGGATTGAACAAATGGAAGCTAATGACTTTATGAGAACCCAAGACACAGTAAAGCAAATCCAAATGAATAAAAAAATAGAGGGCATTATGAAATATCTCCCTGGAAAAAAAACAGCTGACCTGGAAAATAGATCCAGGAGATATAATTTGAAAATCACTGGACTACCTGAAAACCATGACCAAAATAAAAGTTTAGACAGCATCTCCCAAGAGATTGTCAAGGAAAATTGCTCTGACATTCCATAATCAGAAGGCAAAATAGAAATTGAAAGAACCCACCAATTACCTCCTGAAAGAGATCCCAAAAGGAAAACCTCCAGGAATATTATAGCCAAATTCCAGAGCTCCCAGGTCAAGAAGAAAATATTGCAAACAGCTAGAAAAAAGTAATTCAAATACTATGGAGCTACAATAAGGATAAAACAAGATCTAGCAGCATCTACATTAAAGAACTGGAGGGCAAGGAATATGATATTCCAGAGGGCAAAGGACCTGGGACTACAGCCAAGAATTATGTACCCAACAAAACTGAGTATAGAATGGGAGTTTAATGAAAAAGAGGACTTTCAGGCATTTGTGATGAAAAGATCTGAAGTGAACAGAAAATTTGACTTTCAAATACAAGACCCTGGAGAAGCATAAAAAGATAAACAGGAAAAAAACAAACATGAGGGATATGGTTAAAGCTATTTATATTCCTGTGTGGCATGATAATACTTCAAACTTATAAGAACTTTCTCAGTAAGGAATGCACAGTGGACACAGGTCTGAACTGAATATGAAGATATGAAATCTGTAAAGCATTTTTTTATCCTTGTTCTTTGTGGGGCAAATGGTGGGGTGTCTTATGTCTGGGGCCTGATTTGGGCTCAGGGCCTCCTGGGTCCAGGGCTGGTGCTTTGTCCACTGTGCCACCAAGCTAACCCATGATGACATCTTTAAAATAGAGTTGAGGGGTAGCAGGAATGCACTGGGGTAGGGGGAAGGGGAGAGATTGACTGGGGAGAGGTAGCTCACATAAAGGAAAAAAGAAAAAAGCTTATGGAGGGGAGGATAAGAGGGGGAAGGAATGGGGGAGTGAGTGAACCTTAATAACATCAGAATTGGCTCATAACATACATACTCAAGTGGGTATAGTAATATAGTTTTGCCCTGAGGGAAAGTGGGAAGAGAAGGAGATAAGGGCAGAGAGGGGAAGAAGAAGGGAAGGAGGGAAAGGCAGATTGGGGGAGGGAGCAGTGAAAAGCAAAACACTTTTGGGGAAGGTGAAGATGTTTTGCATAACTGCACAAATATGACATATTGAATTGCTTTATTTCATAGGGAGGATGGAGGAAGGAGGGAGGGAGGAAGAGAAATTTAGAACAAAGAATTAGCTCAAAGACCTTAATCTCATCAAAGTGAGCTCAAGGAGGGAATAACATTCACATCTAATTGGGAGGATTAATCTATTTAACCCTACAGGAAAGTAGGAGGGGAAGAGGATAAGGAGAGAAAGGTGAAAGAAGGGAGGGCAGAGCAGGGGAGGGGGCAGTCAGAAGTAAAACACTTTTGAGGAGGAATAGGGTAAAAGAAGATAGAAAATGGAGTAAATATCATGGGAAGGGAATAGGATGGAGGGAAAGAAATTATTATGATTGACTATAATGGCAAAGTGTATTGCACTTACTTTGCTAGGCTATTGTGAAGAAAATTCTTTGTCAAATTTAAGGTACTATATAAAAGTTATTATGAACAGGATGCTATCAGAAAAACCTGGAAAGACCTATATGAACTGAAGTAGAGTGAAATGTACTGTATACAAAATTACAGCAATAGTTTAAGATGATCTGCTGGGAAGCACATGGTTGTTTTCAGCAAGGCAATGATCCAATATAACCCTGAAGGACTTATGAAAATTGCAGTTCATCTACAGAGAAAGAACTGATGGTATCTGAAAACAGATTGAAATGCATTTTTTTCTGACAATTTCTTAAGCTGAAGTTTTGTTTCTTATCTGTTTTCTCTCACAACCAAGCTAATGTGGGGATGTTTTCCATGACTACTTATGTATAACTTATTGAATTGCTTGAGTTCTTGGGGGTGGGAGGTGGGATTGAAGGGAGGAAGAGAAGTTGGAACACAAAGTTTTAAAAAATTGATGTCAAAATTTGTTTTTTGTTTGTTTGTTTGTTTTTGGGCAGGGCAATGGGGGTTAAGTGACTTTCCCAGGATCACAAAGCTAGTAAGTGTCAAATGTCTGAGGTTGGATTTCACTCAGTTTCTCCTGAATCTAGGGCTGGTGCTTTATCCACTGTGCCACCTAGCTGCCCCAAAATTTGTTTTTACATATATTTTGGAAAATAAAATTCTAAACAGAAAAAAAAAACCTTTAAAAAAGAGCATCTGCAGTATGAGAATAGCCACTGCAAAGACTTGGAAATCAAAGTTCAGGAGTGTGATGGCAAATTTTTAACAACTGGCTTGTCAAGAAAAAGTGTACTTGTGATACATTTATATGCTTCATTTCCATTGTCAAAATTTCTCCCCATCACTTTCTTAAGTGAAGCAATTAGCAAAACAATAATTCAAATATTTTCTGATTTCCAAAGTGTGAATGTTCATGCTGAAAATTTTAAAGGCTCTTGAAAGTTCAGATGAGTTGGTTCAAACAGGTAGGCAGTTATGTCTGTAGTGTCAAGATGATGGAGAAGAATGATGTATGAAAAGACTAAAAGCAGGGGCTATGTTGGGAAGACCTTAAAATGCCAAACAGATGTTTTTATTTGGCTCTCCAAGTATGGAGCCACTAGAGCATATTTAGTAGTAGGGAGGTTTCATGGTCAGATCTGCATTTTAAGAAAATCATTTTGGCACCTCTATAGAGGACTTGTGTCTGACCTGTGGTAGAGTCTCCAAGGTCATATTCATCTGATTAGCCACAGTGGACACACTGTACCTTGACCCCAATATGGTGATAACATTTTGGTCCTCTTCAAGAATGAAGGCCGATAACTAACCAGAGATGGCTCAACGGTGTCTATTTTTCTTATGGAATGGAGATGTCTCTAAATCTCTGCACCTCACATTTCTTTTGAGCTACTGCAGTTCTTCTTTGCTCAAAGAGCACAGTGACTTCTTTGATTTGTCTTAGGAAGATTCTGAAGTTCACCTGGCAAGATAGGGAACCAAACAGATGATGTCAATGAAGTTAGATTTCTTTTCATTGTATTGATAAATTTTGCTAATTTTTTTATTTTAAAAATTATTTCTTATAAGAAACAACTTTCTGAGAGGGAGAGGAGGATAGATATGGAAAATCTAGGTGGCATAAAAACAAAAGATATCAATACAATCTATTTTTTAAAAAAGAACTGATTCAATGCTATGGGTGGTCACTGTGAACTGGTCGATGTGAATCCAATCAAGATCATCCAACATATTGTATCAAAAGAAAACCTGGGGCAGCTAGGTGGCACAGTGGATAGAACACCGGCCCTGGAGTCAGGAGTACCTGTGTTCAGATCCGGCCTCAGACACTTAACACTTACTAGCTGTGTGACCCTGGGCAAGTCACTTAACCCCAATTGCCTCACTAAAAAAAATAAATAAATAAAAAGAATGCCTTTAAAAAAAAAAAAAAAGAAAACCTTCCCGATATGTAAAGACCTTCTCTGCTGAAAATAAGCTGACTCTTTCAGGTATAGGTTGTGTTAAATAGCCTCTGATGTCTCCTCCAACTCTGAAACTTCATTATTATGACTTTGGGGGCTTCAGTAAACAGTTATTGGGAATTTGGAGGGAAGGGTAGGAAGTCCCTGGAAATGACCCACTTAGTTTATTAGTAATACTAACCTTGAAAATAAGCCTCATTTAGTCCACTGCTGCAACCATGTTTTCCTTCTTATTTACTTAAATCTGAATTGGGGTTTTACCTCAGTGCATCACATTCTTCTTTTTAAAAAAATACTACTGGGGCAGCTACATGGTACGGTGGATAGAGCATTGGCCCTGGATTCAGGAAGACCTGAGTTCAAATCCAGCCTCAGACACTTGACACTTAGTAGCTGTGTGACTTGGGCAAGTCACTTAACCCTCATTGTCCGGAAAAAAAAAATACTGCTTTGTTTTCAAATTCATTATTTCTAATTTTGCCAGACTTCTTTCCAGTCTACATATGTTTTATCATTAGCCTTGGTTACTGTCATTTTTTTCTTTGACTTTTCTTCAAGTTTCCCAATTTGACCCAATTATGCATAATAGTATAAAAATATTAACTATAACTAATCTGAAAAATTTTATAACTGTACTTATATGAAAAATTATGATTATAAGAAAAATTATATCTTTAGAAAAATTATAATTGGGCCTTAAGTCCCTTCACGGTTGCTATTCAAATGTAAAATATTTTAAACTAACTTCTGATTCATGGTCTGTATTATAAGCTACTAGAGAGCTTAAACTTCAGCATACAACAAAGGGCTTGGGAAATAAAATGACAAAAGAAAATATCTTTAACCCACACCTTCTGAGCATGGTTCTGCCAGTGGTCACAGTACTCTGACAATTGATCATATTTAGTGACTGCCAATTTTTCTCTCAAACAGGAAGTTTTGACTAATTTGACAGGTTTTCATGTGACCTGAACACAAGCATTATATGTAATTTACAAGGACATTAAGGCAGATGAATTTATTTTGTTGCCTATCTGCAACTACTACTCTTTTCTTCATGAAAGTCATGTACTACTTGAGATCCTGATGGTTTCACAGAACACAGTGAGAGAAATGCTGCTACTGAGACTTTTCATTTGGTCTGGATTTCAATGTCATGTCAATACCCTCCTCTGCTTGCCTTCTGGAAGGAGATGCTGGCTTTGATGTCTTTTTTTTTTTAACTTCCATCAAAGCATCACTGGCCAATATACTTCCTGGGGAGCTGGATTGAGCAGAAGTTTTCAGCTACATATGGCTAAAGAAAATCTTCGAATGAGTCTAAGGCTTTCCCAGTATTAATTAGGGTGTTAACTAGTTGTAAGGAGGAAACATAACTGAAGGAACACTGCATATAGGTCCAGAAGACCTGACTTTATATCCTACTGGAGCCTGAATGCAACTCCTTCATGATTGCTTCACATTCCTTTTGGTCTGTGTCTTCATATATGGTAGAGACAGTAAAGACAAGGTTGTGCATTTTTCTACCTTCTGGTAGGTAATAATGGTTATAAGAGCTTCAGTAAGAGTTAGCGTTGAATAGAGGTCACACAAAATATTTAACTTCTACTTCTCTCATTCCATGCTTATGTAAAACTGACAGATGCCTTCCAATATCAATATTCTTCATAAATAGAATTCTCACAGGGTGCATCATAAACTTTTTTAGATAACTTTCATCATATCTGAGGGCAAGGTGACCAACCCAAATACTACCTGATTATTGTCCTGAGTTTCTAGATTATGTCATTGATCTTGTCCTTTAAACCATGGCTCAACATTTTATCAGCTTCATCCAGGGCAAAGATCTTGATCTATCTGAGGGATAGTTATCCCTAGTTAAGTTTGTCAAAATTTGAACTGGGGTGCCCATAATTGTATAGAAAGGTTTTTTTCCTGCAATTTCTGAACCTCAGTCCAAATATTTATTCCTCCAATGAAGGCTTGTTATGAAGCACATATGTAGTCCCCCAGCACCATTATTACCTTTTGG
This sequence comes from Dromiciops gliroides, assembly GCF_019393635.1. NCBI lineage: Eukaryota > Metazoa > Chordata > Mammalia > Microbiotheria > Microbiotheriidae > Dromiciops > Dromiciops gliroides. Next base: position 135,855,185 of record NC_057864.1, read on the forward strand.
ATTTGCTGGATTAGCTTTCTAGTGGCTGCAAAAACCAAGGCAAATTGAATCTATCTGTCACAAAATTAAGGTAGAGAAGATAGCAGTCTTCCTGTCCTATTCTGGACTTAAGCAACCACATCATAGGCCTTAATAAAATGAAAAATTGTATGTTGCTGGATGGCAGATGGTTCTCAAAACTATTGACATAAAACAAAACAACTATTGGTATGTATATCACAGAAACATGATTCTGAGAGGTCCTTATCATTAAAATTATCCATAACCTTGCTTCCAAATAATCAAGAATGGAACATTGAGGTCCATTCCATTAGGGCCACTATCTCCAGGCTGTGAAATTTGTCCAACCAATATGATACCATGAATTACCCAAGTGATATTAGAAAAATTTGGGAGTTAGCTGGGGAGGGACAAGAACATGACTGTTATGTCCTATGCTCTGTCATCTTTTTTTGGTTCTTTTCCTGAGAGAACAAGTCAAGATTTGCCTGGTTTTTGGTGATCAGTGGGTTTCCATGCAAAGCAACTCAGTTCACTATAAACCTTTGAGTTTCCCTAGCAGGCTTCTGTGAGTTATTGGTATATCTTTCTTTGGTTGTGTTGGGGATGTAGTTGTTAATTGTGAAGTGAGACTAGTTGGATACATGTAGTGATAGATGTTATTTGGGAATGAGTAAAAGAATATTGAGTAACTGATAATTTTTTTTGCATGTATGTGTGTATATATATGTATATTTATTTATTTCAGTGGTCAGGAATTTCATTAAATGTCTTAAAATTCATGGCTATTAGGTTTCATTCTGGTTTAAAAAAAGCATCAATCAGAGTTTTTAAGTCTCTTACAAGACAGCTACCTCAGTAGTACCATGGGTCTAGGTTTTGCCAAAAAGGGGACCAAATAAAGTTGTCCATAATAAAAATAATATGAGGAGTAAAATGAATGGCATAGCCAATTAGTGCCCTTGTTCATGGGATAGAAAGATCAGTTGGATATTAGGATCCAGGGTAATCTTCATGGAAAAAGTAGACCAAGAGATGGGTCTTTAGAAGTAGGTAGGATTAATGTAGGTAGAGAAGAGAGAGGTGATAAAGACATAAATCTATTTCAAACCTTGGAATATAGCTCAGTTATCCTGACTTTTGTCTCTTTCTGAACTTGCTGGACTATGGTATCTCTGGTATTGTTATTAGCTTTGATTCTATGTTATTTTTCTTATGGATGGGGATAAGAACTGGAGCCACAAGTTCTTTGGTATACAGAACTTCCTGGTGAAAAAATAATTTACCAATCAAGGCAGATCAAGAATCTCTTCTGTAATTTATAGTCTTAGGGAGTTGCCCAAAGCATCAGAATATTAAATAATATGCCTGGGGTCATGTAGACAGTATTTGAAAAAGGCTAGATTTGAAATCAGGTTTTCTTACATTCAAGGTCAGTCCTCTATCCACTATGCCAAGTTTCCTTTCTTCTTTCTCTCATACTATTTGGCTCTGACACTTCTTGCTTTCAGAAGCTTATTTGGGTTCTTCATCTCCCTCCAATATTTCACAACCTGTAGGCATTTCTCTCCCTGTAGTTCTTCTGTGAAATAGCTTTTGTGTATCTTATCTCAGAGACTTCATCTCATTCAAAATCTAAATGGAATTTTTCCCTCCCACATCTACAATTTCTATGTTTCCTTTGCTCTATATCACCCTATTCAGTGAGTATAGAATATGCTAAAAATAAAACTAAAATCTCATTATGCTTCTTAGGCCTTTCTGTTTTGTGAAAAATTGGAAACAACCCTAAACAAAGGTCTCTGTCTCATGTTGTACTTCTAAAGGTCCCCAACTTGTACACCAAAGGTTATAGAATAGGCTCAAGGAATTTTAAAGTTTCAAAGCATTTCATCTAAAGGAATTTCTACACTACAATATATACATAGAGTTAGAATTGGAGGGGATATTATTGTTTGTCTAACCCATTATCTCTCTTTTTACAGCGGAGGAAACCAAGGCCTGAGCTTGCTCAGCAGCAGGAAGCAGGCAATGATTAACAAAGTACTTTATTATAGAACATTAGATAGTATAGTAGAAAATTTACATAGGGCCCCTATAGTCAGTATTGAGCCATAGACTTTCACTGAACAATAAAAGTAGAAACCAGTCCATGTTGCTCTCACCATACATGACAATTTTAGCACTTCCTGGCTCCTTGTAGAGTGAATAGATCATTTTCTGGTGGTCATGGGGTTAAACATGTGATTGAAGTAGGCATGGGCCAGAACCAGCTTGGATAAAAGGATGTAAAATTTAACATTGTACGTTGTAGTTTATTTTAAAAAATAATAAACATTTTTATTTATAGTTTTGAGTTCCAAATTTTATCCCTCCTTCCCTCCCCCATAACTGAGGTGGTAAGAAATCAGATATGGGTTACATAAGTGCAATTATATAAAACAATTACCATATTAGTCATTTTGTACATACTAGTTTAAGAAAAGCAGTGAGGGCTATTCTTCCATTCCCTCTCTAATCCATGCTCTATAGAAGATGTGGTTCTATTCTAAGGATTGATTTCTGGTTATATGGGAAATTGAATGTACTAGAAAAAGGTAGGGAAAAAAGATAATAAAGAAGAATTGTAATTCTTGCCCAGAAATAAAAGGCAACAGATGTTTCTGGGTTAAAGAGCAAGCTGGCAGAAGTTACTTACAGGCCAGGCAGACTGAGAATGAGCCTCTCCTTAAATCATACCACCTGGGACCACCTGAAGCTTGGAACAGTGTGTCCTGGAAGCAGTGCTCCATTTTAAGAATGGGATAAAAGCCAAGAAATAGGCAGGTAAGATGAGCAGGCAGAAAAAAGCAGCAGAGCATATAAAGTTTCTTTGGTGACAAAGTAGATCAAAATATACTCTCAGAAGAAGATAATAAAGTCAAAGCTCCTATATCCAAAGCTTCCAAGAAAAATATGAATTGGTATCAGGCCATGGAAGTGCTCAAAAAGGACTTTGAAGATAAAGTAATAGAAGTAGAGGGAAAAGTAAGAGAGGTAGAGGAAAAAAGAGAAAGACAAATGAGAGTGATGCAGGAGAGTCATGGAAAAAAGTCAACAGCTTAAGAATTAGGATAGAGCAACCAGAAACTAATGACTTTATGAGAAATCAAGACACAATAAAGCAAATCCAAATGAATAAAAAAATAGAGGGCAATATAAAATATCTCCTTGGAAAAACAGCTGACCTGAAAAATAGATCCAGGATAGATAATTTGAAAATCATTGGACTACCTGAGAACCATTATCAAAAAAAGAGCTTAGACATCATCTTCTAAGAAATTGTTAGGGAAAATTGCCCTGATATTCTAGAAGTAGAAGGTAAAATAGAAATTGGAAGAATCAACTCATCACTCCCTGAAAGAGATCCCAAAATAAAAACTTCCAGGAATATTATAGCCAAATTCCAGAGCTCCTAGTCAAGGAGAAAATATTGCAAGCAGATAGAAAGAAACAATTCAAGTACTGTGGAGCTACAGTCAGGATAAAACAAGGTCTAGCAGCTTCTACATTAAAGGACCAGAGGGTATGATATTCCAGATGTCAAAGGAACTGGGATTACAACTAAAAACCACTTACCCAGCAAAACTGAGTATAATCTTTCAGGGGGAAAAATGGGACTTCAGTAAAAAAGACCTGAAATGATTAGAAAAGTTGACTTTCAAATACAAGACCCTAGAGAAACATAAAAAGGTATACAGGAAAAAGAAATGATGAGGGATGTTAAAAGGTTAAACTGTTTATATTCCTACATGGGAAGATGATACTTCCAACTCATAAGAATTTTCTCAGTATTAGGGCAGTTGAAAGGAATATACTTAGAGGACACAGGCACGAATTGAATATGAAGGGATGATATCTGTAAAGCATTTATTTTTTGTTTATTCTTTTTTTGAGGGGCAGTAAGGGTGGGGTGGCTTATGTCTGGGGCCAGATTTGGGCTTGGGGCCTCCTGGGTCCAGGGTTGGTGCTTTGTCCACTGTGTCACCACCTGTCCCATGATGATATCTTTAAAATAAAGTTAAGGGTTAAGAGGAATGCACTGGAAGAAAGGGAAAGGGAGAGGTGGAATGGGGTAAAGTAGCTCACATTAAAAAATCCCAACAACAAGAAAAAGCTTATGGAGTGGAGGGGAAGATGGGGAAGGAGTGGAGGAATAAGCAGGCCTTACTCTCATCAGAGTTGGCTCAAAGAGGGAATAACATACACACTCAAGTGGGTTTAGTAATATATCTTGCCCTATGGGAAAGTGGAAGAGGAAGGGGATAAAGGGGGAGAGGTGAAGGAAGGGAGGGCAGATTGGGGGAGGGGGCAGTAAAAAGCGAGACATTTTTGAGGAGGGATAGGGTGAAGGAAGATAGAAAATAGAATAAATATCAAAGGGAGGGAATAAGATGGAGGGTAATACAGTTAGCAATAGTAACTGTGAAAGAAATGATGAGCAGGATGATATCAGAAAGATCTATGAAAAATGCAGACTATCAACAGAGAAAGAACTGATGGTATCTGAATACATATTGAAGTATAATTTTGTGTTGTTAGTTTCTCTTTCTAAAGTTATTTTGTCTGTTTTCTTTTATACCATGACCAATGTGGAAATGTTTTTCATGGTAGCATATGTATAACTTATATTGAATTGCTTGATTTCTTAGGGAGGGGAAGGGAGAGAGGGAGGGAGAAAATTTGGAACATAAAATTTTTAAAAATCAATGTAAAAATTGTTTTTTATGTGTAACTTGGGGAAAATTCTAAATAAATAAATAAAATTTAAATTTAAAGAAATAAAGGGCAACAGAACCTAGCTTTGAACTGAAGGATGAATAGCAAGCCTCTGACTAACCATTGAATGGGGAGGGTCTGTGCAGATATGTGTTAATGATTGCATAAAGAGAAATATTAGGTATATAACAAATATTTGCTTGTTAATAAATATTTTGTTGGTACATCCAGAATTTTCAGATATTTTGGAATTGGGGACTAGTGATGCTTGTGAATGTCTCAAGGATAAGAGAATGAAATGTGGCTTAATAAATATAATAGATAATAAGAGAGAATCAGGCTGTATTAGTAGAATGAAATGATATCTATCATTACTTACTAGACCTACAGGGAGTAAAAGATTTAAAGACCTGAGAGTATACAGTGTCCTAATATGACTGTCTTTCTATGTGAAATGGTCAGGATCCTAAAGCTAACATCTTTGTGAAAAGCATCCTAATAATAGAAAACCTGGATTGCTGTCATTCCCTGCAGAATAATACAGCCTTCACATACAGATCTGATCTATCCATAATATTGGAGCCTTTGGGTACATTGGTCAGACCTAGTAATCACTGTCAGGCCTTTATTGATATACAATTACTGTTGAGAAAGAAGGGGAAAAGTGTGATTCTGGGGAAGCATTATAAGGAGCTGCAGTATGTAAAAAAGGGAATATTGTTAAAAAGTGAAAGATTTAAACAATCTGAAGAGAAACCAGAGTAAGGACGGAATTTTGTTAATCCCAGAGGGAAGAAGAAAGGAATTGGTCTTAAGTAGGGACTTATCTAATGTAAGAATGGAAAGGAAATATTTGTGATCTATCTAATTATTCCAATAATCCAATATTTCAGCTCAGAACATAGATGTATCTTTCTACTAGCCCCAGCTTTAGAAGTGATGGAGGAATGCAGCTAGGTGGCACAGTGGATAAAGCACTGGCCCTGGATTCAGGAGGACCTGAGTTCAAAGCCGGCCTCAGACCTTTAACACTTACTAGCTGTGTGACCCTGGGCAAGTCACTTAACCCCCATTGCCTCTAAAAAAACCCACAAACAAAAACAAAACAAAAAAAGAAGTGATGGAGGAGTAGAGAGCGAGGATAGAACTCTGTGTGCACAATCAGATAGAGGAAGATGTGAATGAACAATGAGGTGTGCTGACATGTCAACAAGTTATGCAACTGATGGTGAATTCCAGAGGTAATCAGAAATTGATGGAGGAAGTAGAGCAAAAGAGCTATAATTTAGAAAGGGTGAAATCATTGTTCTATTGGCCAGAGCTATGAAGAGTCAACAGTTACATCCTTACTTAATATTTCTACATTCCACTGGAACTCTGGTTCATTATGAGATGTGTTTGTGAGTGAGTGAGTGTGTGTGTTTGTGTGTGTGTGTGTGTGTGTGTGTGTGTGTGTGTGTGTGAGACTAGGAATTGGGGTAGGGAATGGAGGGAGAGAGGGTGAAAGGAGAGAGGAGGAGAGGGAGGAGAAGAGAAAAGAGGCAAGAGAGAAGGATAAAAAGAATTTTTTATCAGATGCTGATACATTTATCTGATATATTATCAGACTTTTTTATTACATGGAGATGGAGTAGGTTAAGATGTAAATCAATTTATTGGTGTTCATGTTACACGTGGTATTAAGTGTTTTTACTGAGAAGAGCCTCTTAGTGCAGTTTTTCAGTTTGGATTATCTCCCTGTGCTCAGCCTACCTCTTAGGAATAATAACATCGATGATAATAAACTCACATTTATGCAGCAATTTATAGTTTACAAAACTCTCAAAATTTCCCTAGAGCATGATGTAACAATATGTATTTTTGGAGATTCACAATAAATTAACTTCCCACTACTACATTCCCTACTGCTCCTAAGGATGTCTCAGGCCTGATTCTCATCACATCTCAGTTCATCAGACCTCTCTAGGCCCATGGTAACAGAGGTCTATCCTACCAGGTCTACATCAGAGAAGTTGTGGCTTTGAGCATAAGGTGGGGCTGATTCAGGTGCTGGGCCCGATCCATGGGAATGATGAGCTGCCATCTGGATATGCTATGCTTCAGAACAAAACGCTGCATTCAGGAGTTCAGCGGGTGGGAGAGTGGGTCCAGATGCTTATTCCTTCAGAGAAGCCAGCTCATTAAATTATCTTCATGAGGATTTGATCTGGATAGATGCACTAGCAAGTCATCAGAAACCACCATTCTGTCATAAAATGCTTAGTTAGACAAACACTGACATTGTTGGGCATTAACCTAAGTCTGTCTCCTAGAGACTTTGGACTAAGTACATTGGTATAGGACTCCAGGCTCAAGTTTCAGGTTGAAGGTTTTGTTATGGGGTGCTCATCATATCTATATAGATATATTTTTGTGTATATAAATATATGTATAAATATGCATGCATACATATATACACAGATCTACATGTATACATACACACATAGGAAGTGGCATGGGGGCGAGGAGAGAGGGAGAGAAGGAGAGAGGAAAAGAGAGGGAAAAACAGGGAGGGAAAGGGAGAGGAAGAGAGAGACAGACAGACAGAGAGCACAAGAGGGAGAGGGAGAGAGAAAGAGAGGGAAGTAGCAGAAGGAGGAGAAGGATATATAAGAAGTTAGAAATTATAAGAGGTGAAGGAAAAGGTAAATAACATACTATAGTGCAGAGAGTTATAGCCTTGTAATAAAAGGACCTTGGTTCTCATTTTACAAATAAGGAAATTGAGGCTGAGAGAAAAGTGGATTTTTCAAAGTCATGTGTAGTTAGTGACAGAGACAGGATTTTAAGTTTTCTTCTTAACTACAGATACATTTGTTATTTTTTTCATTGTGTATTTATTGAAGTCAAGCTTATATGTTTCCTCACTGAATAAAATCTTTTCCCTCTTATTTGCAGACTTATAAATTTAGTTCAAGATATATCTGGCACTTTTAAATGATTGTTTAAAATACCATCTACTATATGGTGAAATTTCATTTACAATAACTAAAGAATATCTAAAATATCTGTAAATTTGGCTACAAAGGCACATGTAGAAACTATTGAGTCAACTACATAGCACTCTTTACAGATACAGAGATACCTAAATAATTAGAGAGATTAATTGTTCATGGTTAAGACATAATAATATAGAAATTACGATGTTACCTAAATTATTTATTCAGTACCATACCAATTAAACTATGAAAAGATTATTTTTTAAAATAGATCTGGGTGAACAGAAAGTCAAGACTCTCAAGAGAAATAATGAAAAAGAAAGGGAGCCTAGCTGTACCATATCCAGCCATACTACAAAGGAGTAATTGCTAGTACTCTTTGATACTGGTTAAAATATAGAAAAGTTAATTATCAGAATAGATGAGTTATATCATATATATATATATATATATATATATATATACACATATACAAATGACTATAGTCACATAGTGTTCAATAAATCCAAAGACCCCAAACTACTAGGATAGTGAATCAACTATTAGACAAAAGGTGCTGGTAAAAATGTCTTCCTCCTTTAACCAAAATTATTTTGAATATATTTTGAATTGGCTTCCTTTATGTGCATGCTTCCATCCACTGGAATATAAACTCTTTGATAGCAAAAGAATGTTTCATTTTTCTTTTGTGTCCTTATTGCGTAGCATAGTATCTGGTAAATAGTTGATTTTTTTAGGGGAGGCAGGGCAATTAGGGTTAAGTGAATTGCCCAGGATCACACAGATAGTAAGTGTCAAGTGTCTGAGGCTGGATTTGAACTCAGGTCCTCCTGAATCCAGGGCCGGTGCTTTATCCATTGTGCCACCTAGCTGCCTCCAATAGTAGACTTTTAATATAATAATAATGTTATTATTATCATCATCACCACCATAATAGCTAAACTTTAAATAACACTTAAGTGCTAAGAACTTTATAATTATTTTCATTTAATCTTCATAAATACTCTGTGACATAGGTGCTTTTATTATCCTCATTTTACAGATGAGGAAACTCAGGCAAACAGAGGTTAAGTGACCAGTCCAGGGTTACAGAGCTCGTAAGTTTCTGCATCTGGATTTGAACTCAGATCTTTCTGACTTCAGGCCCAGTGCACTAACTACTGTGACAACTAATTAATATATGCTCATTGAAGGAATGAATCCATAATCATTGACATTGTTGATAACATGTATATATACATGCACACACTATATATATATATGGGTGTGTATACATGTAGCACTTTGAAAACCTGAAAGCACTATATAAATTCTAATTATCATTATCATTATAGATATTACTTTCAGAGAAATGTTACCATGGTACATAGAAATATTTCAACCATAAATACTAATACCTACTCCTTGGCTCCTGACAAATTACATAATAACAAGAATAAAGTACTATGGTATTGACAAAAACAATAATCATCATTCTTGATCTATAACTGGTGTTTATAGAAATTAAGGTGAGATATTCATTGAGGATATTGGTTCATTTGGAAATACAGAGAAGTTTGTTGTGATTTACTGATTGAAGAAGAAAGAAATCAATGTCTGTGGTTGCTATGAAAATGCTATAAAGAAATATATCTGGGTGAAAATCTTTTGGACATTGCTTGAATTAAAGTCCTAGGGGCCAGTACATTTCCAGCCCTCATTCAGGAATATAAGGATGTAGAGTGCAAGTCTGATTGAGGTAGGAAGCTTGATCTAAGCTAAGTCATCACCTGTCTGATGCTGAGAAAAATGGAGCAATACTTGGAGTGAACTGAGAATCTAGGCCACTCTTCTCTACTCTACAGCAGACCTGAGTCCCCAAATGTGACCTTGTTTTTTTAAATCAATTTCTAAAAATGAATGATGATGACGTCCACTGGAAGACAGGATTCTAATGTCTCCCCTCAATTTGAGCCCATGTGAGACATGAGGTTCTGAGTATATTTGAAAAGACAATCCCCCTTTCCCTTCTAATTCTAAAGGAGGGGAAGTAGTTGAAGGAGATACCCTTAGCGAGTTTGCAATCTACTGAGAAGGTAACAAGCTAACAAATTTGTATGAACAAGCTATATAACAGAAAGAAAAGAGATATGTCTAATCACTTAGAAGAGTGATTACCTTTAGTGTGAGAGGTAGGAAGGAGAAAGGATTTGATTATAAATATTTTGGTGGTGATGGTGGGAGGAAAGGGTTGCTCTGTGCTTATATTCCTATTGTTGTCACCCTTACCAAGGGTGAAATCCCAGAATCCCAGAATTTGTGAGCTAGAAGGGACCTCAAAGGTTATCTAGTCCAACCCACATGAAAGGAAAATACCAGTACATCATATATGATATGTGTATATATAACATATGATGACAAATAGTTATTCTGCCTCTGCATGGAGATCTTTAAGGAGAATAAACCCACTATTTCTCAAAGCAGTCCAGACCAGTTATTGACAACTCTCATTATTAGGAAGTTTTTTCCTATCATCAAGCCTGAAATTTGGATCTTTGCAACCTCTATCCATTACTTCTGGTTCTACCAAGTGGGGACAAATGGACTAAGTCTAGTCCTTAGGCCCAAGAAAGCTCTTTCCTTTTGTCAGGTGAAAGATTAGTAACATATAAGTCATTCTATGATGATAAAACTACAAATATCTCATAATTTCTCCTTGTATAAATGAAAGTTGTTTTCAGTCTTGTTTCTCAAAACAGCTTTGGGGTATTTATACCTCATTTCCAAGCAACTGAATACATATTTTTATAGCCAATTATCCATTTAAGAATTTAAGATGTTTTTATAATCACCACCATCAACTGACTTTATCAATTTACTTAGGCTTTTGTTTGTTGCACTTAACTTTTCTTTCTTGCCTTTCCATGTCTTGCCACCTACTTTCTCCTTACATTTCTTGAGTGTACTTCTTCAACTTATCCTACGTAATCCTCCTGTTTTTCTCTTTAAACCTTTTATATCTTCATCAATTATCCTTCATCTGGCTTCTATTTTAAGAGGTAGGAAGCATAATTCATTATTGGTCTTTTAGAATCATAGTTGTTTCTTTGCCTTGATTAGAGTTATTAATTCCTTTATAACATTTTATTCATAGTATAAATTATTCCAATTCTACCCACTTCACTGTATTAGGTCATAAATTTTTTTCCAGGATTATCTGAATCCTTTCATTTCTTATGGCATACTAGTGTTACATTCCTCTCACATACAATAATTTGTTCAGCCATTTCCCAATTGATAGACACCTATTTTCTTTCAAGTGCATTTCTTTAATCTCTTTTGCATATATAAGCTTGATTATTGTATCACTGGGTCAAAGTGTATGTCCAGTTTAAGTTACTATGCACTAAAAACATCCCATTCTTCTCCATCTCTAGCTGTTGGAAAGGTTTTCCTTGTCTCAGAGTAGACTTTCCTCTCTGCAACTTTTACTCTTTGATCTTAGTTCTGTTTTCCAGAATCAAACAAAATAATTCTATTTCTGGTCAAGCCTAAGACTCGAAGTCAGGTCTTTTTGAGTTTGAAATCAGCTTTTAGTTCACTGTTCCAAGTTGTTTCTCACCTGATTCATTGCTTTTAGCTTAATGTATTGCTCTTCCAACAACTGAACCAAGTTTTAACACACCAACATGTGAAATATATCTTTGCTGCTAATGGAGAGCAAATGCCATAAATCCAAATGACTGTATCATTTATGTATTGGTGAGATTGGCATAATCCAATGAATGACTCCCCAGGTTATCTTATTTGGAGTCTTCTGTATTCTTGGAAGCCTCTTCACTAGCAGAGAAAGTACCTAGAAACAGAATGACTTTAAATTGTATTCAGAGTCAAAATTGGTTTTGTGCAAAATAAAGGAAGCTTCCATAGCTACAAAGAATTCACACTGTTATAACCATAGCCCAAATACCTAGAGACTTTTCTTGACCCACATAATCAGAATAATTTACTTTAATTTAGTATTGTAGGATCACAAAGGATTTTATACATCAACTCATTTGATTGTTATAGTCCTGTCAAGGGGTGCTGACTAAATAGAGAAGTAATGTTATCTGCAAACCCAGCTGGGAAGGCATGGTTCTCTTGACTATCTAGATTTCTTGGTTTCCCTAGGAACAGAGACCTCTCATGTGATGGTAAGTAATGCCAGTAATAATTGGGAAATGAAGTTCCTGTAAACAGACAGTGGAAGAAAATGGCCAGGCACTTATTTATCCAATAAGAGGGACTGTATGAAACAGTATGTGGGTCCCACATATCTATTATTTATCATCTTCATATACATCCAGTTTCTTCAGTTTAATTAGTTTATCAAGTAATGGTGCAGTATAATAGTGTGGCAGGGCCAAGAGACTTCTGGTTTACTACTTCTGCTTCTATGAAAAATGTAAATGCCATTGTGTTGGCATATATTCCATAGACTCTACTGTAATGATTGGAATGATGCCACCTACTGGAGACTTACTATAGGAAAGCTCTGCCATGAGGAGAATGCCTCAGAGGGCAAGGCCTTGTGACTTTTCCTTGGCGTCAGGAAGTGACGTTTGCTCAAGGGTGCTGTCTATCAAGGCTACCAGACAATCAACTTGAGGAGCCTCCTATTTTCTGGGAGGAGACAGGAAGGAGGAAAGAGGGCCTGTGAGGAGAGCTCTCTCTCTTTTGGGTTCCTGACTTGATGGTGGTGGTGGCAAAGGACTTCACAGGAAATTTGAGGAAAGAAATTCTGTTTTCAATCTTTCTCTTTCTATTTTTCAATAAACCCTTAAAAACCTAAACTCATTTTATCAGTGATTTTAGTCAGTTTCCCCCAAAACTGGGGGAACAGATTAGAATCCACATTTAGAATCTTAAATTACACACTACCCATGATAGGAACTAGACAAAACTATACAGTCTCAGAGTTTTAAGGAATCAAGGAGGCTATCTAGCTTATAACTGATGAAGAATCACCTCCACAACATCTGTGTCAGGTCTCATCAGGCCTTCTCTTCTTTCTTTGAGACTCTGACTGCCCCTTCTTCCTACCTTCTCAGTTAATGTCCTTGATTTATATGTTACTAAAAAAAAATCAGCGCCATTCATTAAGAATTCCCTCTTTTCCTTTCAATTTCTTGATATTATTCTCTACCATTTTCTCCTTTACTGTGCTCTCGGATGAAGTCACTCCTCTCACCAAGGCTAAAACCTTTAGATGTACCTTCAATCCCAACCTCTCTCATATTCTGCAGCAGCTTGGTCCTATTATTTCCACCTTCACTCTAATGTTCCGTCTTCCTATTGATTCCTTTTCCTGCTGTCTACAAGCAATACAATTCTCCTCTATGACTTAAAAAAATCTTTACTAGCTCCTACCCTCAATACTAAGCATTATCCTTTTTCTTAACTCCATTTCTCAGCTAAATAACTTTAAATGTTCACTATACTTGATGCTTTCTCTTCCTTTCTTCTCACTCAGTTCTTAATGCCCTATCATCTAGCTTCTGACCTCATCATTCAATTTAATTTTCTCTTTCTGAAGTTACCAATGATGTATTAATCTCCAAATCTAATGGTTGTTCTCAATTCTTATTCTCCTTTGCCTAAATAAATTACATCAAGTAGTGTTGTCATTTTTGTTACATTGGTTTAACCATGCCTATGAGCAATTAATATATTTTTGGTTATTTAGATCCCATACTTGTGTGAAGAGTTTTTTGTAACTGTGTTCATGTAGTTCCCACGTATATCTTGGCAGGTCATCTCCTAAGTATTTTATACTGTCTGCCATAATTTTCTTTTCTTTTCTTTTCTTTTTGCAGGGCAATGAGGGTTAAGTGACTTGCCCTGGGTCACACAGCTGATAAGTGTCAAGTGTCTGAGGCCAGATTTAAACTCAGGTTCTCCTGAATCCAGGGCTGATGCTCTATCCACTGCACCACCTAGCTGCCCTGCCATAGTTTTCAGTGGAATTTCTCTTTCTAACTCTTCCTACAATTCTTGGTAATATATAGGAATGCTGATGATTTGGGTATGTGTGTTATTTTATGTCATACAACTTTGCTAAAGTTGTTTATTGTTTCAACTAGTTTTTAGGGTTCTAAAAGTATTCCAAAATACCATTTTCAAAAAGTGATACTTTAATTTTCTTGTTGCTCATGCTTATTCCTCGAGCTACTTTTTCTTGTCTTACCACTCTAACATTTCCAGTATGATATTAAATTATAATGTTGATAATTGACACCCTTGCTTTAACCTTAATCTTATTGGAAAAACTTCTGTTTTTTTTCCCATTACACATAATACTCTTGGTTTTAGAGAGAGACAGCTTATCATTTTAAGAAAAGCTCTATTTCTATGTTTTCTAGTATTTTTAATAGAAATGGGTGTTTTTTATCAAAAGCTTTTTTTATTCATCTACTGATATAATATTATTTTATTGTTCTTGTTATTGATATGGTCGGTTATGCCTATTCTAATGTTGAACCAACCCTGAATTCCTGGTATAAATTTCACCTGATCATATTGTACGATGTTTGTGATATATTTGCTGTAACCCTCTTGCTAGTATTTATTTAATATTTTTGTATCAATATTAATTTGGGAAATTGGTCTATAGTAATCTTTTTCTGTTTTGACTCTCCCTGGTTTAGGTATCAAAACCATATTCTTGTCATAGAAGGAATTTGGCAGGATGACTACTTTTCCTATTTTTCAAATAGCTTACATAATATTGAATTAATTGTTTTTTAAATGTTTGGTAGAATTCACTTGTAAATTCATCTGGTGGTCCTGTTTTTTTTTCTTTTTTCTTTAGGTAGCTCATTTATGGTTTGTTCTAATATAGAATTATTTAAGTATTCTATTCACTTCACTTATTCATTTGTAGCTTATTGTGATATATTGTATAAAATACTGGTATTTCTTAATTGGTGTCAATCTTCTTTTCACTTTATCAACAACCTTTGTAAAATAAGAGTTAAGGTACCCAGGAATGACATTTTATCACTTACTTTAGGTGTAGTGGGGTGATTTGATTGATTTACTCTATCAATACCTACTCTTTCCGATACATACACATATGTATATTTTTGGAAACTTAATAACTCTATGAATAATTACAATTATCTCCTTTTTACAGATAAAAAACTGAGTTTCTGACAAGATAAATAACTTGCGTATGATCACATAACTCATAAGCATCTTATATGGAATTCAAAGCCAGGTTTCTTGATTGCAAATCCAGTACTATATCCAGTATGTCACATTACCTCTCATAACAAACCTTTTCTATATCCATGCTAAAGTTCCAGTCTACTATATTTGCATCATTTCTTCAGTCTGCCCTGTCCAAAAACCAAAAAACTTAAGTGTAGTCTAGTTGAATTCATGTTTGCTCATAGTGATTAATTCCAGTTTTTCCCAGCCTCAAACAGGAACATAATAACACACTATGATTTTTCCCCCCAAGAATCAATCTGTTTTTATTTTTTGGAATAGATATTTGCCTTATTCCACACTTAAAGCATTTGTTCTCTGCATAATTTTTCCAGTATTATTGGCAGTAATCACATTCACCAATTCTTTCATTGTCCTGGGACATTGCTTCTATTATCTCCATTGACTTGGCTTTGTTAAAGACAAATATAAACTATGAAGTATTATCTTCATTTTATGGATGAAGAAATAGACTCAAAGATGTGAAGCAACTTCTTATTGGTAACATAGCTATTATGTATTTGGCTATCTTTTGATTTGTCTTGAGTTTTAGACTTTTCTTAACCATTTTAAATCTATTTTTCCTTGTTTACAGATATTTTACCTTGGAAGGGAAAAACAATCAAAATAAAATTTATAATAATTCTCTGTCAACCATTATTGTATCCTATAAATGCTTAAGCAACAATATGTAATACTTCCTTATATGTGCTATTTGTCTCTAGTAAAGATTAAAAGGCCACTTTTCCTTAGTGTTCATTAAAAATTTTGTCTCACATTGTCCATTAGCACTTTTGACACTATTCCTATCAGACCAAGGCACTTTTTAGTGTTTAACTTTGATGATCTGTGCTTGCTTTCATGTATTATAGGTTTATTAAATGTCTTAATCAGTGAATTCCCCATGCATCCACATTGAACTCCTTGTTTCTCCCAGCTGTTCTCCCTCATAAGAATCAATGGTGTTAGAATCTTCAGAATTTTCTTCTTGAGAGATTCTTATCCTTTTTTAATCAACTTAGTCCATAGAATCTCAAGCCATGGAATTCTCCACATCTTTTCTCTGAACACTTTGAACTCCTTTCTCCTAAAATCTAGGGCATTGTCATATTACCCCAGTGTTCCTTCTTTATTGAGGATTCTACATTTGCATGGTCATTGCCTCCCAAGGATGCTGTATTTTCAACTTCAATCACCTATTCAGAATAGCTTATTTGAAAATCTTGTGTGTTACAAAGAGAGTGAATATACCATACTGTTATATGGTCTATGTAGGCAGTGAGAAAATTGTAGTCTGTAAGGGGTGGTCTCATAAATGAAGTCACCAGCAGATTGGCAATCTGTGATAAGGGTTGAGAGTGACCTCATCTTAGATACTCCTTTAGTTTAAGAACAGATGGGAGGGGAGCAGCTAGGTGGTGCACTGGATAAAGCTCTAGCCCTGGATTCAGGAGGACCTGAGTTCAAATCCAGCCTCAGACACTTGACACTTATTAGCTGTGTGACTCTGGGCAAGTCACTTAACCCTCATTGTCCCGCAAAAAAAAAATTAAATTAAAAAAAAAAAGAACAGATGGGAGTAACACAGGAAAACCAACCAACTGTGATAGTAGGTACTACAAGTTATCATCCCCATTTAGAAAGAAATTTAGAAGATTCTCGGAGGTGCCAAATGACCTACCATATGTTATGCAGTCAATAATTGTGACAGCTAGGGCTTGAACCCAGGTTTTCTGATTCCAAGTCTTCTTCTTTTTCATTATCTTATTCTACTCTCCAAATAAATCTTGAACCAAGGGTATCAGCAAAGATATTTTCCTAACAAAGATAACTAAGAACTTGCATGTCCCTACCACAAAGACAGATTTTTAAAGTCTCATCTGAAAAATTGCTGAAGAGTGCATTTATAGGCAACTCAATTTTGCCTACCTTGAAAGCATGAAAGGTTGAATCTATCTAGTGGTATTTGAATTGGGAAGTTTGATTTTCTAAGTCTGACTGTAAAGTGATCTCCTTTGGCAAAAGACGGTATCTTTTCAGGAACATGTGGCTCAAAATCATAAGACTGAGATGAGTCAAAAGATGATTGTAAAAAAATTACAAATTTAAAGAAAGGTACTGAATTGTCATCAGACTTTTGTTAATACTGGATGGCCACTGGCAGGACGCAGGGTAAGACATAGTGAGGCTTATAGAGAAGATCATGCAAAGCTGAGTGGAAGATATTCTCAGATAATTATGTGTCCTTACTGGGGTTTGTTGTGATCAGTCTGTTCGTTTTGGTGTTCAGCACTGGCTACACGTGTGTCCATGTCTCTGATAAAGAGTATTAGGTTGTTAGAACCACTGAAGAGCAAATATAGCACAGGAGTATATTGGAGTTTTATTTTCAGCTCATATCATTTGAACTAAACTCTCTTGTTTTTATTAATAATCATTGAATAATAATGATGGATAATTTGTTTATATTGCACAAAGATGCATATAATAAATAGCCCCTGAGAGGTGTACTATTGCTTCCTTTAGCATAATTATGGTGTGAGGTATATATGCGACATTTTGAGATAACTAAAGGTTGTCTGTTTAAGCAATGAAACTTTTTTTTTAATGTATCAGGGATGATCAGGAAAACCTTGCTCAATTTGATGAGGCCCACCAATCAACTTAATAAGATTCTAAGGCATAGACCTTTATCAAAAAGGGCTACACCCCATGGAGTTGGTCACATGCCCTAGCCCTTTGCTGAGAAGCATGTACCCTAAAGTCTCATTAAGTTGATTGTCAAGGACTTATCACATTGAAAAGAGCTCTCCAAATCACCCCTGCTACATTAAATGTATATTGTGAATTAGCTCCAAAGGTTCTTTGGTTCAAGATCAGCTTGAATTACTCTTACCCTACAATAGTGCTAATTATGCCTTAACTAAGATCATTAGAGAATATATGCAATGAAGAATACATGATAGGGGGCAGCTAGGTGGCAAAGTGCATAAAGCACACACCCCCCTTCCCCCCTCCCCCGGATTCAGGAGGTCCTGAGTTCAAATCTGGCCTTAGATGCTTGACATTTACTGTGTGAACCTTGGCAAGTCACTTAACCCTCATTGCCCCACAAGAAAAAAAAAATACGTGATGAAAGTAATGTGTATTGAGAGTTGAACCCAATTTCCTTTGCTTCACTTATTTCCTCATGGAGGTATGTTCTTGATCCCAGTGACAGTAGTCTATTTAAGATGAATGTTTCACCAAGTGCCATGAATCCCTCTACATACAATTCTTTACTCCAATTTTGGATACCATGTCAGCTTAAGTATTATTTGAGAAATCATTCAAATATAATCTATATGGCTTGGGGCTGCATGTTTAAGCTATGTGGCTATGTATTTCTCACCACTTCTATATTCATGATTTTTCCCCCCCACATAAAGTTCTACTGTGTTTCAGCTTCATAGAAGGTGGTGGTGGTGGTGGTGGTCCTTATCCTCATTCTATTTACATAACTCAAAATTAGTGGTTGTTAAAGCAAGGCCTGACCCAAACCCCCAAAACACACTCTCTTGCTCTCTTAAACAGAGGATGTATAGGATAACAATTTTTGTTGATGACTTAAAGTCATGACTATACTAATTATATGATTGTTATTTTTTATCATCATCATCACCACCAGCAGCATCATCATTATAACATCCTGATCTGACAAAATGGTGTTCTCTATAGCTTTTGAGGTGTGTGAAGCAGTCAACACCTATATCAAATAGCCCAGCCTACACTGTGGCTTTTTAATTGTTATGTCAGGTCTTCTTTTTCTCTGCTTTATGCTTCCCCTTCAGATTTTCACCTCTCATATTGGTCCTATCAGTGCATTGACTTTAGCAGTCACCTTAGCATGATGCAGTAGAAAGAACATTAGACGTAAGGTCAAAGGATCTGAGGTTGAGGACTGGTTCAAAATTTACTCTGTGACCTTGGGTAAGGTAGACAAGCTTTCGGAACTTCAGTTTCTTCATTCATAGAATGAGGATAACTAAATTTATACTGTCTTCTTCAGAAGGTGAAGAATACATGTATAAATTATAATTTATGCAGTTGATATAAATTTAAGTATAAATTAATATTGTCTTCATCTTGTGCTTTATTAATTTTTAATCTCTACATACACATATGAACAATTAGTAATCTATTGTGGACAGGGAAATAAGAAAACTTGAGTGTGGTAGAATTGTATTTAAAGAAGAAATCAGGGGCAGCTAGGTGGTACAGTGGATAAAGCACTGGCCCTGGATTCAGGAGGACCTGAGTTCAAATCCAGCCTCAGATACTTGACACTTATGAGTTTTGTGACCTTGGGCAAGTCACTCAACCCTCATTGCCCCACAAAAAAACCAAACCAAAACAAAACAATAAAGAAGAAATCAAATAGGTTTTGAATAATGATCTTTTGCTTAACATCAAATGAATGAATAGAGTTTTTGGCTGCTCAGAAAACTTTTTTTATTTCCAAGTTCATCTGTGTCACATGATTGAAAATCTGACCTTCAGCTGTGTGTGTGTGTGTGTGTGTGTGTGTGTGTGTGTGTTATGGGGAGGGGGGGATGTTATCTCTTTTACAATTTCATAGGCTTGTATTTTTTAGAAGAGAAGTCCTCTGGATACTTTTGAATTCTGATATTGGAAATCAAAGCCCAGGGCATTAAAGTAACTGATATTTATCCTTAAAAAATAGATAATATATTGAAGTTTTAATTGGCCAATTTGTTAAAGGCTCTTCCCTGCTAAAGAATTGGGCTCTGTTTCATATTTAGCTCCAAGAGACATCCAGTTTTCAAACTGCAAGCTAGATTCTAAGTTTGCAAAGATTACTCTCATTAGGAGTTGGGAGTCTATTGTGAAACTGAGTTTCTGGCATATGACTACTTTCAACCATAGTTTGAATATGATGCAAATAGCTCCTTGATCATTTCCTTTTGGTTCATTCCTTTAACTCCGAGGCCTTGTAGTTCTCCTGACTTTCAGGTGGGATAAATAGCTATTTTGATGTTTGATTTTTTTTTAAATGCTGAACTAATGGGTTTTGATACCAAGTATACTCAGTAATTCTGTTGACACTTGTTTATGTTCCTCTCTATCTTTTATGCCTACATTGACATGGTGCCAAAATAACTCAATGGAAACTGACAAATTCAGTCCATTGCTGAGCTGTTTTGTCTGCCTGATGTCCAACAAAGAATTTGACGGATTTTTTTTTCTCTCCACTGAGTAGTTACTTTGGCATGGTTTACTCTTTAGATGACTGGGACTGTCTTAGAGAGTTATTAGTACAGTGCCATCTGCATAAATGGGTAGTTGATAAATGTGAAACATTTTTGTTATCTTGAACTTTGCCAAACAGGAGGCTCTATGAATAAGCATTTCCATATATATGTGTGTGTGTGTGTGTGTGTATGTATGTATATATATTTATATATGTATATACACACACAAATATACATACATATATATGCATATATATAATGTGGGCATACATATACATGTAAATATATGTGTGTAGATAGATAGATAGATAGATAGATAGATCTCCCTGCCCATGAGGAACTTAGAATCCTTTAAAGTGAGAAATTTAGTGCCATCACTGGAGGTCTTCTTCCAGCAAAGACTGGATAACCACTTGTCAGGACCTTTATACATAGAAGTCACAGAATGACAGGATTTTAAAGGAAAAAGGGGCCTCAGCAGCCATGTAGTTCAACTCATACTTGAAAAAGAATCCTTAAAACCCAAATCGCAACTGATTATCTGTCCTCTACTTGAAGACCTCAGATGAGGGGACCTAGCCTATTCCATTTTTTAATGGCTCTCATTGTCAGCCAATTGTTCCTCACAATAAGCCTAAATTTAGCACTTTGCAGCTCATGTTTATTGCTCTTGGTTCTCCACCCTGGGGCAAAAAGGAATGAGGAAAATTCTCCTTCCGCATAACAGCTGGCATACCACCCTCCATCTTCTTTTCAGGCTATATGTCCAGAGGTATCTCAATTGATTTTCATATGACATGGATGGAAGACCTTTACCACTCTGGTTTCCCCTCACTTGGTTGCTCTCTGTCTAATCAATGTCCTTAAGCTCTGATTCCCAGTCTTAAACACAGTAATCCAGGTAGTAGTTGGAGCAGGGCAGAGTAGAGAAGGAAAATCACCTCCACATTCCTAGAATCTATGCTTTTTAATGTAGTCCTAGATCATATTATCTTTTTGGCTGCCGTATTATACTGTTGATTCCTCTAGACAATAGGCAAAATATTATCTAGTCATGCCTCCCTCATCTTGTATTTGTAAAGTTAATTCTTTTAAATAAAGTAAAGATTATAAAAATAAGACCTTTATGAGAGAAACTTGCAGTAAACTATTTGAAATATTACCTCTCTCTCTCTCTCTCTCTCCCCGCCACCTCCCTCCCTCCCTCTCCTGCCCCTCCTCAAAAATCTGTTTTGCTTCTGTCCTCCCTTAATCCACATTCTCATTTATCACCCCTTCCTTGCCTATTTTTCTATTGGCTAAGTTACATTTCTATACAAATAGGAGTCTTTATATATAGTCTTCACTCTTTGAAGCATTTTTTTTCCAGGGCAATGAGTGTTAAGTGACTTGCCCAGGGTAACACAATTAGCAAGTGTCAAATGTCTGAGGCCAGATTTGAACTCCGGCCCCCCTGAATCCAGTTCTGGTGTTTCATCCACTGAGCCACCTAGCTGCCCCACTTTGAAGCAATATTAATGAGAGTGAGGTTCAAGCATTGCCTGCTACTCCCATTCCCCCCTCCACTATAAAAGCTCTTCCCAGTGTACCTCATTTATATGAGAAAATTTCCCTATTCTGCATCTTCTTTCCGTCTTCTTCCTGTATATCTGCTTTTCTCACTCCTACATTTTTGGACATCATTTCAACATAATCAACTCACACCCATACCCTCTTTCTATACATAATCCTTTTTTGAATAATAAACATTTTTCTTTAAAATTTTGAGTTTGGGGTAGCTGATGGTGCAGGGGGCAGCTAGGTGGCACAGTGGATAGAGCACCAGCCCTGGATTCAGGAGGACCTGAGTTCAAATCTGGCCTCAGACACTTAACACTTACTAGCTGTGTGACCCTGGGCAAGTCACTTAACCCCAGTTGCCTCCCCCCACCAAAAAAAGTTTTGAGTTCCAAATTCTATCCCTCCTTCTATCCCTCCTCTCCCCAATCCCCAAGGCAGTAAGCAATCGGATATCGATTACACATGTGCAATTAGGTAAAACATTACCATATTAGTCATTCTGTGTGTATACACTCCTTCTAACTGCCCTAAAAATGATAAAGTTATTAGGAATTACATGCATCATATTCCTATATAGGGATGTGAATAGTTTAACTTTACCTGATCCCTTATGATTACTCTTTCATGTTTACCTTTTTTATGTTTTTCTTGAGTTTTCTGTTTCAATATCAAATTTTCTATTCAGCTCTGGTCTTTTAATCAGGAATGCTTGGGAGTCCTCTATTTCATTAAATGTATATTTTTCTCCTGAAAGACTGTACTCAATTTTGCTGGGTAGGTGATTCTTAGTCATAATCCTAGTGCTTTTGCCTTCCAGAATATCATATTCCAAGTCCTCTGCTTTTTAACATGGACACTGCTAAATCTTGTGTGATAATAACTCAAACTTCTCAATATTTGAAATAGTTTCTTTCTGGCTTCTTGCAATATTTTCTCCTTGACTTGGGAGCTCTGGAACTTGACTATAATATTCCTTGAAGTTTTCATTTTGGGATCTCTTTCAGCAGGTGAACAGTAGATTCTTTCAATTTCTATTTTACCCTCTGGATTTAAGATATCGGGGCAATTTTCCTTTATAATTTCTTGAAATATGATGTCTAGGCTCTCTTTCTTTGATCACTGCTTTTAGGTAATCCAATAAGTCTTAAATGATCTCTCCTCAATCTATTTTCTAAGTAAGTTGTTTTCCAATGAGATAGTTCACATTTTATTCTATTTCCTTATTCTTTTGATTTTTATTGTTTCTTGATGTCTTGTGAAGTTATTAGTTTCCATTTGTCTAATTTTAATTTTTAAGGAATTATTTTCCTCAATTGGTTTTTGTACCCCCTTTTCTATTTTGCCAATTCAGCTTTTTAAGCTATTCTTTTTTGCATGAATTTTTATACTTTTTAAAAAAACTATTAAGGCCATTCTGTTTTTAAGGTATTATTTTCTTCAAGCTGTTAATCCTCTTTTCAGAATTTTCTTATATACACTTATTTCTTTTCCCAATATTTTTTTCTACCACTCATCTCTTTCTTTAACTCTTCCAAGAGTTCTTGTTGGACCTGGATATAATTAGCATTTGTCTTTGAGGCTTTGTTTGTACCTTTTTCCCCACATTATTGTCTTCTTCTGAGTTTATATCTTGGTCTTCCCTGCCACCATAGCAGCTTTTTAAGGGTCATGTTCTTTTTTTTGTTGTTTGCTAATTTTTCCAGCTAATATCTTGACTTTGAACTTTATGTTACTGTTGGTCTCAGCTCACGTGGGGATAGGGAGGCATTGTCCCAAGCTTCAGGATTTTTCATGCTACTGTTTTCAGAGCTAGTTCTGAGGGTCTGAAATTTTTTGGTGCTTCCAAGGTGGTATTATCCTGAAAGAAATTTGGTCACTGCTCTCCTGGTCTGTGCTCGGGTCTTTACCCAGAAAGAGCCTCTGCTCCTTTGCAGCCACAAGTACCAGCATTCTTTTTGTCTCTAGAACTGTTACTAGGGCCTTTGCTCCCTTGAAACCAATCACAGGCATACCTTTTCACCCTGGAATTGAAACTCTGAATTGCATATGGGCAATAGATTTGCCAATCTCCTTCTGGCTAAGCATTGGACCTGTGCCAATCCTGGTGTTATAGACCTATCCTGTGGACCTAATAAGTTGTCTTACACTGGTCTTTGCTTTTAGCATTTTATTTTTCCCCACTTACATGTAAAAACAAATTTTAACATCAGTTTTAAAAACTTTGTGTTCCTGGGGCAGCTGGGTGGCATAGTGGATAAAGCATGGGCCCTGGATTCAGAAGGACCTGAGTTCAAATCTGGCCTCAGACACTTGACACTTACTTAGCTGTGTGACCCTGGGCAAGCACTTAACCCTCATTGCCCCCCCCCAAAACCCCACAAACAAACAAAAAGCCTTTGTGTTTCAAATTCTCTCCCTTTCTCCCTTCCCCCCTTTAAGAAGACAAATAATTCAATATGTTATACCTGTATAGTCAGGCAAAATATTTCCATATTAGTCATGTTTAGATTGGTCTTTTTTTTAGCTCTGCTTCTCTAAAATTTGATTTGAGGTGTTATTTTAAAGAGTTTTGGAGGGGAATGTTGGAAGAGTTCAGCTAGGTCCCAGCCTATACTCCACCATCTTCCAAATTAACTATTAATTCACTTAATTTACCAAAATTTTAACCTAGAATATAAAATTTTAGAGGTATAAAGTATAATTATAATTTTAAAGCCCATTTGTTGCTCTTTATCATGCTGTGTTTATTTTTAACCATAAAATACTCTAATCAATCTATGATGTTACTGATTCCTGAATTACCTTCAGTGATATAGATCATAACCAATACATATATATATATATATCAGCACACATGTCCAGAGTTGCCCATCTTTGAGCAGTTAGGTAGCACAGTGGATAAAGCACTGGTCCTGGATTCAGTAGGACCTGAGTTCAAATTGAGCCTCAGACACTTGACACTTAACTAGCTGTGTGACTTGGGGCAAATCACTTAACCTTCATTGCCCCACCAAAAAAAGCAAAACAAAACAAAAGAAAGTTGTCCATCTTCCAGAACATGATATGCTCTTATTTTGATGGTAATGTATATGTCAAAGAGCTCAAACAACCCAATCTTCTTCCCTTAACAGTGGTATAGCATGTCTCTTATGTACATCCTCCACTCCCCTTCCTCCAATTTCTTTCTGCTATGAGTACCTGTAAATCAGTAGTTGGTTTGAGTTCAGTAATGTGATAACAACTTTTCAAGGTGAAATATTGTTTATCTTTGCATATTACTCAGCACCAAATACTTAGCTATTAGAAGCTATTAAATAGCCCGTTTTTCTCATCTTTAACTCCAAAAGTAGCTCAAAGTAAACCATCTTGTCCATAATAAAATTATGTTTTCCCCCTGTATCCATGTTCTGGTAAACCTGTTTTGAGGGGGAAGGGGATTCTTTTACTCTGTCATAATGAAGATGTATTGGCTCTTTTCAGACCAAACCCTTCCAACAGCTACAATGTCAAAGCCGGATGGCAGCTAGCTACAGGATGCCATGTACCCAGTTACAAGATAGCATTGCTTCCATTCCACACTGATGGTCAGGGTTTTCCTTTGTCCACACTTTGTGACTTCTATTGTGACCTCATTTAGACCTGGCTTCTGGGCTTGTGTTGATTGCCCTGATTACTTCTTCTTCATCTGAGTTCCAACTACCTGCACTCTAATAGCCTTAGCACTGAAATTTATCTGAAGTATTCACTTCTGCTTGTTGCATCTCCCAAGCTTTCAAAAGCTGCGAACTGTGTGAAATGGATGAGCCATTTACTAAATTGTACTTTTCAGGAATGCCTCAGATGCCCTGTGATTATAAGAACAAAGCTTGACTTCAAATAAGAGATGAGAATATCCCTCCCCTCTTTATAAAGGTCGGAGATCATAGATATGGAATGTTGCATATACTGTCAGACTTGGTTGATTTGTTAGTTTTGCTATACTGTTTTTCCCTTTTATATTCTTTATTAAGTGAATGAAAATGAATGAACAAGCATTTATTAAGTATCTGCCAAATACCGCATTCAGCAATCAGGATACAATTAGAAAAAGTGACAGTTCTTGCTCTCAAAGACTTTACCCTCTAATTGGGAGAGATAAAAGTCCAGGTACAAGGTGGATGGCAAGGCTCAGGGGTTCTCAGGGTGCAGCAATAGGTCAGTTAACGGTGTTCAGCAATTTGTCAGGTAGTGGGGTAGTCAGATGGCAAGATCCAGAAGATATTAGGATTCACTGGAAGGGCAAATGATAAGGTCAGTGATCCTCTATCTCATATCTTTCTTTTTTTTATTTAAATAAAAGTATTTTATTATTTTCCTGTTACACGTAGAAATAGTTTTCAAGATTTGTTTATATTCATATCTTTCTAATTTCCCTATTACTGTTGAGAGCACCACCATCTTCTAAATCACCCAGTCTCACAAATCTTCACTCTGTCACTCCCTCTCATATCCAAACTGTTGCCAAGACCTGCCTCTCCTTTGGCACTGCCACCATTGTGCAATAGTCCCTCATCATCTCCTTGTCTGGATTATTGCAATCAAGAGCATGCTGGTTGATCTCCCTGACAGAAGTCTCCAGCCTTGGACACTTGACACTTACTAGCTGTGTGACCCTGGGCAAGTCACTTAACCCTCAATGCCCTGCAAAATCAAACAAACAACAACAATAACAACAACAAAAAAACAATATTGCTGTTATTGTATACAGTGTTCTTTTGGTTGTTTATTTTGTTCTTCATTATTTTGTGCAAATACTTCCAAGTTTTTCTACAATCATTAGGCTCATTTTTTATAGCACAGTAGTATGCCATCACAAGCACATACCACAACTTGTTCAGCCATTCCCCAATTGATGGGCATTGCTGAAGTTTCCAGTTCTTTGCCCCCACCACAAGAACTGTTATAAACATTTTAGGATATATAGGTTCTTTTCCTTTTCCCCCAATGATCTTTGGAAATAGACCAAATAGTGGTATTGCTGGGTCAAAAGCTATAGGTAATTTAATTACTCTTTGGGCATAATTATAGATTGCTCTCCAAAATGATTGGATCATTTTGTAATTCTACCAACAATGAATTCATGTACCAATTTTTCCACATCCTCTCCAACATTTGTCACTTTTCCCTTCTATCATTTTAGCTTATCCAGTAGATATAGAATGATATCTCAAGGTTGTTTTAATCTACATTTATCTAATTGATAATGATTTAGAGTATTTTACATGACCATAAATTGTTTTGATTTCTTCATTGGAAAACTGCCTGTTCACCTCCTTTGACCATTTGTCAATTGCAGAATGACTCCTACTCTTATAGATTTGAAAAAGTTCTTTATATATTTTAGATATGAGACCTTTATCTAATAAACTGTCTTTAATTTCCCCCTATTTTCTGTTTTCCTTATAAGTTTCACTATATTTATTTATATAAAGCCTTTTTGATATAGTATAGTTGAAATTATCAATTTTACACCTAACTTTGCTCTGTCTCTTATTGATTCATAAATTATTCACCTATTCAAAAGAATGATAAATAATATGTTCCATGTTCTTCTAATTTTCTTATAAAATCTCTTTTGATATCTAGGTCTTGTATCCATTTTGACCTTCTCTTGGCAAATGGTGTTGAGATATTGGTCCATGCCTGGTTTTTGCTGTACTGCTTTCCAGTTTTCCCAAAAATTTTTGCCAAATAATGAATTCCAAAATCTTAAGGCTTTAAACTTATCAAATAAAAGGTTAAGGTCTTTATTTGCTGCTGTAAATTGAATGTCAATTATATTCCATTGTCATACCTTTCATTTTTTAGCCAGTACCAGATACTTTTGATAATTGCTGATTTATCACATAGTTTAAGATCTGGTATTGCTAAACCTCCTTCCTTTACATGTTTTTCATTATTTCCTTTGAAATTCTTGATTTTGTTTTTGTTTTTCCAAATGAAATTTTTATTATTTTTTCTAATTCAGTAAAATTGTTTTTTGATAATTTAATTGGGATAGTGTTGAGAATACAAACTATTCTGGGTCAAATTGTCATTTTTCTTATATTGCCCTGCCTATCCATGAACAATATCTTTCCAATTTAACTCTGATTTTATTTACATAAAAGTTTTTAAAAAATAATTTTGTTTATATAGTTCCTGGATTTATTCTAGCAGGTATATTCCTGGGTATTTTATACTGTCTAAAGTTATTTTAAATGGAGTATTTTAAATTATTTCCTCTTGCAGAGTTTTGTTTGTGATATGTAGGAGTGCTGATGACTTATGTGGATTTACTTTAAATCCAGCTACTTTGCTAAAATTATTGTTTCAACTAACTTTTTAGTTGGGTCTTGGGGATTTTTCAAGAATATCATCACATCTTCTGTAAAAGAAATGGTTTTATCATCTCATTCCATATTCAGTCTTTTCATATACTTTGAAAGATATAGCAAAAGAAACAACATTATTTAACAATACTTTGATCATTAATATTAATAAACAAGGTATAAAAAAGAGACATCTGCTTGCCAAACATAAATTTCAGCACCATCATATAGCACTTAGTAGGGGAGAGGTTCCATATGGAAGATGAAGGCATACTGTTTTTAGATGATATTGTTATGAATGCACATCAAACTTATACACATTGCAGAGCCTCCTATATGAAATTCATAATCACTTAAAAACTTTGCACTACTATCCACACAATAAATTCAAGTGGATGAAGAATGCTTGTTGTCCAGGCTATGATATATTGTTGGATGTGTAATTGATAGCTTCTACATGAGTACATATATCTGGAACAGAAGTTTCAAATGAGCAATGAGCTCAGCCCAGAATTGAACAAGAGAAAGAGTTATCTGGATTGCTTTTGTGAAATTGTGCTGCTTTTAATAATTGCAGTCTTTTCCATGAAATGAAGACCCACATTTTTTTTAGCACTGATATTCTTCCAGGAACATTGAATACCTAGGAGTAGAGGAATTTTATGGTATTCTGAAAACTGAAACTGAGATCACTGAAAGAACATTGGAGAAGCACATGGGGGGGGGTGAGCACATTGCAAGCCATTACAAATAAATAATTATGTGGAATAATGTGAAGGATGTCATTAAGTAATTAGAGAAATGTACCACTGGGAGAAATATGGGCCAAATGCTGATAAGGGAGGAAGAGCTAAATGTGTAATTTAGCTCATTGGTAATCTAGCAATGTCAGGAGAACTCAAGGAAGGTGCTTACCATACTGACTGGACCCCATGATCAAACTTATGGGAAGACATGGACAAGAGTAGCATAAGAGGAGGATGGACAGAGAAGGGTAGATTGCAGTCTGTATCCTTGAAGGGCACATCCCCAAAGAATGAGAGCTCAGGTCTGCTGGAGTGTGCTGAAATATACAGGCAATATTTATTTCAAACTAGGAAAGGAATTTGAGGAGATATTTTTAATGAAAGGCACATAAATTCTATCCCAGAATCTTCCCCCTGTCATTATGTTTAATCATAAACTCAAATATTTCTGATTCTCCAGGTGGGAACACTCTATAGCATGGTTATCCTACAGCTTTCATTATTTTTTAAAAGAAAATAATTAATTAATTATGAACTGAGCTTTGCCTGTCAATGGACTGGTAGAGAAATTATGTTGTAAAATTAGCTATCAAAGTTCATACTTACTTTTGTAACCTATAGCTGAATAATTTGAACATGGCCTCAGGTGTTGATTTTTGAAATGCAAATACAGCTTAATTAGACACCACAGCTGAGCCTGCTGCTGCATTCTCCTCCCACATTCACTGTTGGTTTAATAGAAAGAAGGGCATTGTCAATTGATCCTGGATGACAATTATGGATTTGCTTAACATTCTGAGCTCAATTATCCATCTCATTCCAACTTGCCAAACAGAATTATTCTCATATTCCACTGCCTCTGCTTTGTATTGGAGCTCTCTATCCATGTTGCATCTCCCCAACTAGGCTGTAAATTTTTGAGGGCAGGGCCATAGCTCCCTAATTCCTCTTTGCATGATGAATTTGTCCATGTATGTATTAAGGAGTAAACAAATATCTATTGAATGAACGAAATATAAAATTGATCCAATTTCTAAGGCATATTGCTGTGTTGTATTCCAGAACCTAAAGATATGTGTACCTATTTTTATTTCGTAAGTGTCGCATCTTTCAGAGGAAGACTAGAAAATAATTTTCTACCTTTTAGAGCATTATAATTTTAAAACAATGTTTAAATGAATTTTAAAATTGTTTGTTCTGGTATAAATTTGGATTTGAGTAACATTGAGTGCCTTTAACAGAAAGTTGGCAAAATCAGATGTTACTCTGAAAAAGCTGCAGACCTTCAAGGGAAATTGTTTAATAAGGAAAGGTAAGCATTATATCTGAAGGGAAATAATTAGTAAATGCCTAGCAGCTAGCTTTCTGATAGGAGGGAGGGTGTAACTTGAAGCAACTTGGAAACTATCTGCCAGAAAAAAATACTAACTGGAAAAATTCAGTTACAAGGTTTTTATGCAAACCACAGACCTCATGCCTAAACATATGTTCTTTCTCTTTCTGATTTGCCATCAGGTCAGAGAAAAGTGCTGGGAAGTCAGGGAGCACCAAGAGTTCATTAGTTCAATCTAGTAGTATTGGTTAAGTGCTTAGGACCTGTCCTAGGTTCTGAAATTACAAAGGTGAAAAACATATTCTTTGTCCTCGAGGAACTTAGACTACTGAGGAAACTATGAATGTGTTGGAGGAAGAAGGATTGTGGGGATAGAACATGTACCCAGATAAAAATAATGCAAGATAGGAAGTGATAGGAATAAAGGAAAAGGATTAGATACAGATAAAATAGGAACATTAAAGGAAAAAATACTTCTAGTTTGGGGGTAACATGAAAGGTTTTATGAAAAAAAATAACACTTTAGCTAAACCTTAAAGGAAGAGAAAGAATTTGACAGAGATAAGGAGGTTTTGTGTACCAGGCATGGATAAGTGACTCTCACTCTGAATGCACAAAGGCAGGAGACAGCAGGTCTAATTCAGGGAAATACAAATGGTCCTGTTTCACCAGAGCAGTAAGAATATGAAAGAAAGTGATGTAAAATAAGTTTTTTAAGGAATATTGGAACTAATTGATTCAGGGCCTTAAATGCCAGACTTATGAGTTTGCATTTATCCTTTAGGCAATAGGGAGCCACTGAAAGTTTCTGTGTGGGAGAATGATGTGATCAAATGAGTGTATTAATAAGATTATTTTGAGACCCTTTTGAAGAATGGCTAGGAGGAGAGAAAAATAGAAGGCAAAGAAATAGCTAGAAGGCTACTAAGAAAGAGATGATAATGGTCTCATCAAGGGTTCCAGTATCATGAGTGGATATACAGGGACAGATTCAAGGGGGTAAAATCATGTCTTCTGTTTGATTAGGCTGATAGCTAAAGATCTTTCCAGAAGAGAAAAATCAAAAGATAGACAGAAATTCTCTTCAAGGAATTTGGATAAAAATATACTCTGACACATGTACAAAAATATTTATAGCTGCTCTTTACGTGGTAGCAAGGAATTGGAAGTTGAGGGGGTGCCCATCAATTGGGGAATGGCTGGACAAGTTGTGGTATATGAATACAATGGAATACTATTGTGCTGTAAGAAATGATGAGCAGGAAGAGTTCAGAGAAACCTGGAGGGTCTTACGTGAGCTGATGATGAGTGAGATGAGCAGAACCAGAAGAACATTGTACACAGTATCATCAACATTGGGTGTTGACCTACTGTAATGGACTATATTCTTCTCACGAATGCAATGGTACAGAAGAGTTCCAGGGAACTCATGATAGAAGAGGATCTCCAAATCCAAGAAAAAAAAAAGAACTGTGGAGTATAGATGCTGATTGAACCATACTATTTCTTTTGTTTTGGGTGCTGTTTTTTTTTTCTATTTTGAGGTTTTGCATCACTGCTCTGATTTCTTCTCTTGTAACAGGATTAATGCAGAAATAGGATTAATGTTGTTATGTGTATATATATATATATATATATATATATGGGTATATCTATCTATCTATCTATATGTATATGTATATAGATATAACCTATATCAGATTACCTGCTGTCTAGGGGAGGGGGGAGGGAGGGGAGGGAGGGAGAAAAATCTGAAATTGTAAAGCTTGTATAAACAAAAGTTGAGAACTATCTTTACATGTAACAGAAAAAATACAATACCTTATATGTAAAAAATAAAAAAAATTTTAAAAAATCAAGGCCAAAAAAAATATATACTCTGAAATATGCTAGAATCATGGACAGATTCTAAGCAGGCTTTATATTCAAGTTTAGGTTATAATGTAGCTATTCAACCCTGTAGAAAACTAAAGTATACTGTATTAATCAATGGCTGGAAATAATGATAAGGCAGGGTGAAAAGTACCCAATTGTATCTTTCTATTGTACTTCCTTAAATATTAGATGACATTGCTTCACTGTTTTAAAACATTGTACAAATAGTTAAACTTCTACTAACAATAACAGCATTTATATAGCACTTTAACATTTGCAGAACAGTTTAGGAATATTATTTCATTTTTATCCTCACAGCAACTCTGGGAGATGTGTTATTATTGCTACTATCATTATTACCATCTTATAGAAAGTAGAAACTGAGGCACATAATGGTTAAGTGACTTCCCTTGCGTCATATAGCCAGCAAGTGTCTGAGGCAGATTTTGGACTCCCAGACTCAAGGTCTAGTACTCTATCCACTGTCCCACCTTGCTTCGTTGAGATAATAATACTAGATAAAATTGATATTTAACCATTTTAAGTTTTTAATATAAAAAATTTTGAGTAGGAAAAATTCTGTATTCTATACCAATTATTCATGCCTATGAGATATCTGACTTTTAGTATGACAAATCCACTATCTATTTAATGGTGTTTTACCAAAATTACAATTATATAAATTTATAATAGGGTTTTGGCCCAAGTCTAGACCAACCAAAATGTAGGTTATAACCAAAATGTGGGAGATAATATGGATAT
Source organism: Dromiciops gliroides (assembly GCF_019393635.1). NCBI lineage: Eukaryota > Metazoa > Chordata > Mammalia > Microbiotheria > Microbiotheriidae > Dromiciops > Dromiciops gliroides. The sequence continues at coordinate 135,888,032 of NC_057864.1, forward strand.
GTGTCTGGGAGAAGATATCCTGTATTGGCTCTCATGTGGATAGGAGTAACTTCTTTCCCAGTTGTGTAGCTTAAACTTGATCCATGTTTGAATTTATCTGATTGAGCCACAGTAACTCTCTCTTTGTATTGGTTTCCAGGGGTTAAAGGTCTTATTCACCTAGGGCAGGGACACCAAGCTGAGAGAAAGGTTCAGAAGGCTCCATTCTCTTCCCCTTAGGCCCTGTGACCCAAAGAGAAAGAAGCTTGAAATTTGGGTCTTTCATTTGTCCTTTCAGTTCTAAGTGTGGAGAGTAGAATTCTTTGGGAACTTGAGCCATGGAGAACTTGGTCCCCAGGATTCCAGGCCCACTAGGGAAGCCCCAAGAAGCCAAGGTCCCAGAGTCCTGTGCCCAAGGCACCGCCCTCCTCCTTGAACTTTCAACTTGACATAATCAGTGCTATATAAGAACTGAGTGAAAATGTGAACCCAATCCTCTTCATCTCCCCAGAAAAAAAGTGCTCTTTGGTTGGGATTATGCCATGAGAGTATTGGGGGAAAGTGTTTATGTTTTATCTGACTATATCTTAAAAGTAAAGACTAATCTGATTGTTAAGTAATTAAAAAGAAAAAGTGTGCTTAGATCCCTAAAATTGGGGGAACACATCTGGTGGGGGCTTGAGCCAACAGCAGAGAGGAGATACACCCGTTCTCATCCAGTAAGGGTATGAGAATCAAAGGGGTGAAATGTAACATATCTGCCCTTCAGGCAGTGGGAGCCAGAGAAGCTCCATTACACACAGTATTAGGAGGAAACAGAATAACATCATCTGTTAATAAACTCAAACTCATGTGTAACAGAAAATCACATAAAGATATACCTTCAAGTGTAACAAGTCCATGGAATTTTCCCCTCAGCCTGAAAAAACATTGATAAGTGTGAGGGCACAGTTTTTATCTGAGACTTCTGTGAGGACTCTTTGCATTAAAAGATTCTCCTATGATTCACAACAACTATAAATGATTCTTACCCTGACATGCAGCCCCCTACAGCAAAATAGACTCTGTAAACCATCAATGAATAATTGAAATGTGATTAAAATTTAATTAAGATTGGATAGAGTGCTTTTCTGCCAAGACTCATCAATCCTGCTGATCGCTTCCCACTTTTGCTTATTCATGTGGGAGTGAATGACAGAAGAAACCTGGAAAGTGTCGATAGATATTTCAAAGTTGTGAGTAGAAAAACCAATGACCGAAGAACAGGTGGTGTTTTCATTTCTTCATTCCAGTCAATGACCGTTTATTTTTTGTTGTTTTTGTTTTTAGGTGGATGCATGTTTTTCTCTATACAATAGTACAGGTTATAACCTTGTTAACTTTTCCAATCCTATAACAATTCTAATCCTATTCCAATTCTGGGTCATCCTTTCCCCTAAATCCAGAGAAATATTGAGTTTCATAGGTCAAGGATAAATTTGAGGATCCTTCATGATGAGAAACCCTGAAAAATTCTCAAACTGTTTTTATTTTCAGGAAACAACTTTTTTATACTTATTAGAAAAGAGATGTTAAAGCTGTCTTTGTAATTTTTCTTCAAAAAATCAAATTACAAAGTTTATTTTTAAATCCAAATGGAAGCCTTTACTATCAAGATCCTTTGGGATCCTATCATACAGTGCTAGCTATGTTTCCTAGTTTTGTGTCATCTGCAAATTTGATGAGGGTGTCATTTATGTCTTTATGCCAGTTCAGATTTACTAGGTTAGCACATGGAACTAGTCTATTTCCTAAGACTATGCCTTACATTGGAGTGAGAAGGAAGTATTTGAAGGGACACACTGAGATTCTAAATAGAGTTTTGAATGGAAAAAAGGAAAGACAGGCTAAATCTACAAATGAGATGTGGAATACAGCATGCATACCTTAAATACTATTAGAATAATGGGTATAGTTACCCAAATTCACATATAAAAAGCTGCTCAATTAACAGTATTCACATGTTTACTTGTATAACCTTGGACAATATATTTAACATCTCTGGGCCTCAGTTTACTTAAGTATAAAATAACAAGAGCAACGCATTTATTTAGTACCTTAAAGTTTTACAAAGGGCTTTACAAATATCTCATTTTATCCTCCCAACAAATATGGGAGATAGGTTTTATTATTATTCACAATTTATAAATAAATAAACTTAAGCAGACAGAGATTAAATGACTTTGCTAGGGTCAAATAGCTAATAAGTGTGTGAGGTCAAGTTTGAGCTCAGGTAATCCTGACTGGTGGTCTGCTGCTCTATCTACTCCCCCACCTACCTGACCCAAAATGATAGGGGTATCCTAGATGACCTTCAAGTTCTAAACTTATGATCTTATGAACTTGAAGCATATGCAATAATAGTAATTCTAGTATGAGATGATAATTCTTTAGGATTTGGTGAAATGATGGGAATGAAATAGAGTTATACCTTCCACATCAAGGTGTTTAGGGGCATGGTACTCCAGGAATCTGGAAAATGAGTAAAATATTTTGGCCCTCCCTTCATACTAGGGAAGAATTCTGAATTAATATGGTATCAAAAGATAAAATAGGTTGATAATATATACTATACATATATTTTATGCATTTTTGAGTTTCTAAACTTTTTCTGTGTCATCTGCAGCTTCTGCAAAACTCCCCTGAAATTCACATTTAATTTCTTATGCCTACTCAAGATATATCACAACTGACACATGATGAGGAATGTTGCATTATGGAAGAGATAACTCTATTTTGATCATAGCATTCCCCTTATCTACTAGCTTGGCAACCCTATCAAAAAAGTGAAATGAGATTAGTCTAGCTTGACCTGTCCTTGATGAAGCCATGCTAGTTCTTTGTAATCATCATTCCTCTTTCTAGATGATTAGGGATGACAGGATGGGCTTTCTCTTCTATCTTTTTGTGTGCTATACCCTTTTGATAAGTCAATTCAATTCAATATGGTGCCAGTTTTGTGCTAAGTGCTGGAGATGCAAAGACAAAAATGGAACAATCCCTGTCCTCAACCATCTCAAATTCTTTTGAAACATTATATCATGTACACAGAGAAATAAATAATATATGTATATATGCACAAATAGTATATAATATTTAAATATAAATGTATATATGTTATATGTATACATTTGTATGTAAATTATATCTCATTTCATAATTATTTATATAAAAATGTATCTGTAAATACCATACACACACATATACACTTGTGTGTATCTGGGTCTGAATTTGAACTGAAGTCTTCCTGACTCTAAGTCTAATGTACAATCAATTCTCAACTTTCAAGAGGCTAATGTTCCTAGAAAATGGCACAAAAGTAAAAAATGAGAATGTTGAAACATTGAAGCTATGGGAAATAAGGGGTCAGATTCATGAGACCACCAAAAACTACCATTTTGCTAGAGATTCCTGAAAATACACTTTTCTGCATAAAGTTCTTATAAAAAAACCCATTTATTCTGATAATTTGCATTTTTCTTAACACAGTAAATGAAATGAAATAACCTATAAAATGCAGTACAGAAATTTAAATTGGTGACTTGCAAAATATTTATTCTCTTTAGTAATTCTCTAGAATTTTGTGTCCTTTCAGGTTAATTGAAAAAAAAATTATTTCAGACAATATTCACTTTTTATTACACATGAAATCTACAGCACATAAATACTGCATAACAAGTAAAATTCTTAAAAGTAAAACATTTTTAACCTCAATTTTACCTTCTGCTATGTCAGGTGAAAGTGGTCTCTATACTATACTCTATACTATACCTCTTTACCTTGGTCACCCTCTGAAAACTAAGGGAGAGGTTGCTGGAACTTTAGTCCCTGCTATTGGAAGACACCAAGACTGTCAACATCACCTTATAGCCCCAAAGACTTGAAGTATGCTTTGGGGGCATAATTGCCACAGAAAATTTTAGTCTTAAAGGCAAACAATGAAAATATGCAGTGAATGCACAGTGAGCATGTTACTCTACAGTAGTAGGGTGGACAAGATCAGTGAAGTACCTAGTAGGATTCTAGCTGCTCTACAAACTTGTACACATCATGCTCCTCATTACCCCCCTCCATATCTGTGAATGTATGTGGTTGCCAATGTGGACATAAAAATGAGGTTATTAATAAAATCATGCAAATGCTTGAAGATGCAAAGTTAAATGTGTGACTGTTGAGGATTGATTGTATATTTATATTCTACACATATGCATATATAATTATTATAATAGTTCATCTGTAAATAAGTTATTATATAGGCATATATATACATATAGGAAGTAATTTTTTGGAGGGGGAAGAGGTAGGTAATTTGATAGAGGAGAGAATCAGGATAGGATTTCTGTAGAACATGGCACTTGAGCTGAGCTCAAGGAAACTGGGTATTGTGTGAGTTGGAAGTGTATAGGAATTACTTTGAAGATACTCCAAAGGCATAGAAACAGGGGAGTGAAAGTCATGTAGAAGGAGCAGCAAGTAGGCTAGTTTGGCTAGAAAGGAGATCATGTGAAGGAAAGTAACATGTAATAAACCTAGAAAGGCCAATTGAAGGTAGACTGGGAAGGGCTTTGAGAATCAAATTATGGTACAACTGAACTTCTAGGGAAGAAGAATGACATAACCAGATTCATGCTTAAGGTATGTCAATTTGGCAGCTATGTGAAAGATGTATTAGAGAAGGGAGGAACTGGGTAAAGGGGATCTATTAGGGGTCCAGGTGAGAAATAATTGACGTCCTGGGCTGACCAGCAATATTCACTCACTCTACTCTAATTATGAACATACTTGTATAGTTACTCATAGTCACAAATAACTTTACATAAATTTTCTTAGATCATATAATAAAAAAATTATGATAGATAACATTTATATAGCCCTATAAGATTTCCACTGGGCAGCTAGGTGGTACAATGGATAGAGTGCCAGCCCTGGGGTCAGGAAGACTCCATTTCCTGAGTTCAAATCTGACCTTAGACAGGGTCTGTGTTACCCTGAGCAAATCATTTAACTTGTGCAAGTTGACTATTGATTTGCTCATTCCATTCCTTCAATGTCATTTAAACAACTTAGGTAACAAAAAATCTGGGGCCATGCATGCTTAGAGACACATTTCTGGGATAATCATAGCCTTTCTCTTCCTCTGCTCACCTCCTCTTCTTTCTCCATATTGGTCCCCTTTCCTTTTCTCTTCCCATGTTAGTTTAGCATAATGGAAAGAGAATTGAATTAAAAATTAAAAATTAAAGGACACGAGTTCAAAGTGTTTTCTGCCACTTACTAGTTATGTGATCTTTGGTAAATCCTGTAACCTTTCTGGGACTTGTTTTATACATCTGGCAAACAAGTAACTTGTCCCAGACAATCTCTTAAGATTCCTCCCAATTTTAAATCTTTTCTATGAAGTTGGCCTTTAAACTTATTGCTTCCTTCCATTCTCCTTATTTAATATTTTATTGTGTTTTGTTAATCTGGGTGCTAATGTTTTCTACTTCTATAAAAAGCATACTGAAGAATTTCCACATGAATTGGTAGGAAAGAGACTAAGTTCTAGGAATCCATTTTTGATGAATATGTGTGCAAAAGTTATAATTAGATCCACATGTATTCTTGTCCAATTTCATGATTCAACAAGCATATATGATGTTTCTTCTCTGTACAAAACATTGTGCTATCTCTACCAGATATCCTAGATGAGAATAAAAAGAGAAGTAAGACATGGTCCCTGCCTTCAAGCAGCTCAAAATCCAGTAACACATCCAGATGGTATGGCAGCATTCCTATATTAAAAGGGAATGGAATAATCTGATGGCAGTTTCTAATACTTGGTATTGACATCAAAGAAAGCCCCCAAGTCTATGATATCATTCTAGGTTCTTGTATCATTGGTCTGAATAACTTTCACTGAGCTTTGCAGAATCCTTGGCATATAGCGGGTGTTTAATAAATGTCTGTTTCTTTCTCCCTTTCACTGACCAAACCATACCTTCCTCATAAGCTATTAAAATCATTATACACTTTGGTGAGGTATTTATGAAGGTGGGCAGAGAAAGTGGAACCAAAGCAGCTCGATGGGAATTTCCTGAAATGCTAAGTACCAATTTTGTGGGAAGTTTAGGTAAGAAATAAAGGAGGTCAAACACAGAGTATGTCTTCTTGCCAAGCCACCTGGAACAAATATCTTTAATGGAACTTGTGGGGATTTTAAAGTACTCTAGTGTGATTTATTCATCCTGTCTGTGTGGTCACTAATTTCTCTATCAAAGGGATAAATAGGCTAATTTGTCCTATTCAAGTCATTCATGTTGCCTTAGGAAGTATTAATCTCCAGTCTTATGCTAGAACAATAGGTTTACAGTTATGGAAAACAGGGCCTTTGAAATAAGAAAAAAACCAAATCTCAAGGTGAAAGTGAGAATTTAGATCTCCTTTATCTACCTTTGCTTTATTTCCCACTCCCTTTTCCTCTCTGTCCCTTGATTCCACAGTGGTGTTTTTCAGTCATTCAGTCATGTCTGACTTTTTGGGACCCCATGGACCATATTGTTAATGGGGTTTTCTTGGCAAAAATACTGGATTGGTTTGCCATTACCTTCTCCAGTGGATTAAGGCAAACAGAGGTTAAGTAATTTGCCCAGAGTAACATAAATAGTAAATGTCTGAATCCAAATTTGAATTCAGGTCTTCCTGACTCCAGGCCATCTAGGTGCCCCCTACATATATTGTTAATTTGTTAGTCATATTTCCTTGTGTGAATTCCTTATCTCATTTGGTCAGTAGGATGGTGAAAAGCACTGAGTATCTTATCAGAGGGTCATTAAAATGAAATAACTGATCAATGAATCTAGGAACAAGCATTTCCTAAATACTCTATATGCTGGACATTGTGTGAAGTACTGGGGACGCACACACACACACAAAAACAACAAAAACCAGTTCCTACCTTTAAAGACATTACATTATAATGGCAGAGACAAGATAAATGTAAGTTGGTCTGTACTAGTTCCTTGTGGAGTAGATGGAGGGTGGCTTCAAGGGGGAAAAACCAGCAGCTAGGTGACCTAGGAAAGGCATCCTGTAGAAGGTAGCATTTCAGCTGAGCCTTAAAGGAAAGGCAAGGATTCTAAAAGGTGTAGGTTGGGAGGGTGAAGATTCCTGGTATGGAGAACAGCCAAAGCAAAGGTTTTCAGGAGAGGAAACATCGGGGAGCCCTCTATGGCAGGAGAGTAGAGTGTGGAGGAGAGTGATATTCAAGAAGACTAGAAAGATAGGAAGAGGCTTGGTGGTAAAGTGCTTTAAATATCAAACAGAGAAGTCTCTGTTTGACCCTAGTTTACTGATTAAAAATGTATTAATGAAAAAATTATGATTAACCAAAGTGAAGCTGTATAATGAGACACACATACACGCATTTATTTATATCTATTTTTCATCTATCTGTATATATAAGGGGGTTTGTTTTGCTTGATTATTCACACTTGTTATAAGAAATTTGTTTTTCTTTTTTTTCCAGTGGACTGGGGCAGAAAGGAAAGAAAACAGATTTCTGTTAATAAAAATAGTTAGTTGGAGGGGTTCCTACAGATGTGAACATTGAGATTCTTATAGTATTACCTGTACTTAAGTGTTTTACTTTGTTAAACTCTCACAAAGTAGGAGTAATCTATAAATGTTTGTAATGTAAAAAAACAAAATGCATCGATCAACTTTATTGATTATGAAAATACAGTAATCATTGCCATAACGAAGGAGGCATAATAGTTGAGATATGGGATCAAGAAGGCCTGTGACACCCTCCTCTTTCCCTCTTTCTCTTTTATCTCCCTGTTTTTTTTCTTTTTCCTCGCTTTTTCTCTCCCCTCCCCCCAACCTTTTTTACTTTGTGTTATTTCCCCTTCTTTTCTCTTCAGTTTTTTCATTCTTTTGGTAACAAGGAAGTCTCTGACCCATTGGTTTGATATCTATAACTTGAACCTTGTACTGTAGTTACATATTATGTTAGTAGGAGAAAGAGAGAAAAGCTGGGAAAGACCTCTTTATGTAATAGCAGTGGGGTTCTGGGGTTATGGTGTTGATAGGTGACTTTCTTTGTGAATCTTTGTTTATTTTCACATATATCTATCTTTGGTAAAGTCTTGTTCATTAGACTGGATTGCAAATTGCTAGAGACTTTAGGCCAACCTAAGAGCATTTAAGGGCTAGGAAAAGCTAATTCTGTCACAAAGCTTTAACTGTATCCTTGACAAGACCTCCTGAGACCTTCCCTAGTTTCTAGCCAGGTTATGTCAAAGATCACAGAACTCTGGCAGTTAGCAGTCATGGGATTCTGGTAACAATACTAAAAAGTGCTGTTATAACTTTAAATACTCTAAAAATTACAGAAATCTATCTTTCAAGAAAAAATATATTATAGACTTAACTAGCAGGCAAAAGAAACACTCAAATAAACATATAAAATTAAAAATAAGATTATACCCAAATCTCTTAGCTTTCAATAAGGCAGAACCAAGGAAATGAACAAAAGACAAAAGTAGGGGAAAACAGTTTTGTTGTGTGTCCATTTCCAGATCTTTCATATATTCCACCACCTTGAAATATCATATTCTTACAACTACTATTTAATATTTAATTCCTTGAATATGATTCATGTAATAGTCTACCATATTATACTTTTTAGGGTTTCCTTTCCAATTCTAATTTAGAAATTAAATGTAAGTCAATTATTCACTTAATGCAAAATCATTGAGTGAATACCTTTGGTGTGAATAGTTCATAGTAGTTCAAGTTACCAAAGAAATCTCTAACCTAATTAAGAATATTCTGTGCCCTATAATATGCACAAGTGGACTGATTTGAGGGGAAAACTATATTGGTAGATACAAAATGACAAACATTTCCATATAGATTTATTTGAATGCTAGGTAACTTTTATATTGATTGGTCATTTAATTGTTAAAATTTGAGTCAATTTCTAATGGGTGGCGGTGGGTACTCTTGAGGTAAGAGCTGTTTTTTAAAATACTTTTGATTACATTTCCTTTAATACCTCTGTGAATCTTTTACCTTTGCTTACATGGCATGAAATTTTTCATATACTCTACAAAGCAGTTCTGTGGGCTTTTGTTCGTATATGAGAAAGTGAGGTGTCAGAGAGTGTTGCCCTTTTGGAAGCTATTTGAAATGTGTCAAAATATTTAAAGGTCCCTGAACTGTGTTCCTGTTCTTAAGTGTCTTCACACTGCTGGAAAGCCTTTCAATTTTGCAGTGCTACAAAAACTATCTAGTTTATACCTTTAAGCTATATTCTGGGAAGAAAAAAGCTCTATGAACAACATAGTATCAGATATGACTGCAGATTCATAATTGAATTAAATCTAGGTCCTTGCTATATTATACAAGCTATGTGAAAAAGCTACTTTATCTTAGGGATTGTTTACTCATGGGCACTTGTGGCTTTAATGAAGGCAGATCTCTTTGTTGAAGAAAATGATTAGCATTCATTCAATGAAAAAATTTTAATCCCAGGATACCAACTGCCATGTAGAGCCTGTATTAAAAATTTTGGTATAAAATGTGAAAGCTTGCCAATTTAAGAGCTTCAAGATGGACATAGATCAAGTGGCTATTTCCAATCATTTCAAGAAAAGTGGGAAACTGATGCATTATCCACATAATTTAGGGTAAAATGGAAAGGTAGACACATGGTGCTAACACTAAAGACCAGCAGTTAATAATGAATTAATGAATCATACATTTCCTTTTATTTCCGGTTGCAGGACCATGGCCTTGGACTTCACCACTTTGAGGCAAGATATAATATATATACAAGAAAAAATGGCACTAAAGATGAAGTTACCAATATGATACATTTCATAAGGAGCATGATAAAGTGCAAAGAGTGCTGAATCTGGAGATCTTAGTTCAAATCCTGCTTTGACCATGTGCTAGTGATGATGAGTAAGTAATTTTATTAGTCTAAACCTTGTTCTTCTTCTTTGAAAAGTTGTATTATAATATGAGTATAATATGAGTAAAGTGCTTTGTTATCCTAAAATCACTATATAAAAATGAATTATTATTTAGAGGTCTTTGCTTAAATGTAATACTTTATGTGTGATGACATCATGATTTGACTTTTGAATGATGTAAAAAATTTTGATGATTGCTTCTATGTTAGAAAATATGTGCAGAAGAAGTCTCCACTGGATGCAATGTAATTTTAAAGGCACTTAAAAATCTATGTTCAAAATAACTCACTGAGGGAAAATTCCCAAAGAATAGAAAAGACAGATGGTATTTTTACCAAAAAAAAGACAAATAAGAAGGCATCAGCAGCTATTGACCCATATGCCATATGCCCATATTCTCATCTATCTAAAGTCCTTATGATTTTTCCCCTGGTATATACATTGAAAGTATGCTTGATGAAAATATGTGAAGGAAATAGGAACACTCTCATAAAAATATTTTTAACCATATACAGGATCTTCATAATCACACAAATGAAGACAATAAAGAATATAGGTTCCCACTATTTTTATTGTTTGTTAATTAAATTTTTTGGAGGCATGCTAATAGCTTGTTACTGCTAAAAATTGGTCCAGTCATTATGGAAAGCAATATGAAATATGCTGAAAAAAATCACCCAAGTTGAACTTTATTAACTTTTAATAAGAAACATTATTGGGGCAGCTAGATGGCGCAGTGGTTAAAGCGCTGGCCCTGGATTCAGGAGTACCTGAGTTCAAATCCAGCCTCAGACACTTAACACTTACTAGCTGTGTGACCCTGGGCAAGTCACTTAACCCCCATTGCCCCCCAAAAAAAAAAAAAAAAAAAAAAAAAAAAAAAGAAACATTATTACTAAGGAGAATACAAAAGAAGAATGATAACATGACATTGTACCTGCATAGCAGAGATACATTCTCCAACCAAAGGACACAATTATCCAATATTTGCTCTACTTTGGAGTTGCTGAGGTAGAATTATGCCCTTTTGGCAAAAACAGAAACACTAAGCCTGGAATTTACAGTTTCTCAGGTCAAATCCCTTGGCTAGACTATATAGGCCTCCTAGACAGTAGGTGGCAGTGTACGGAAAAATGAAAGTAAAAGTCTTCTTCCAGTAAGCTCTTCTAAGCAATGATGCAATGTCTGTCTTTTTCTAGAAAGCTCTTTCAAAGCAGCAGGTGGCAGTATAAATTTCTTAGACCCAACCAGAAGGTTCTCCTTATATGATATCTGCACTTTAAGGTGTCCTATGAACTCTCAGCTCAGATGTACTAGCCTATTGGTCCAAAGTGGTTTTTCTTCAGTGAAATGATTCAACTCTATCTCATGTGATAAACCAAAACCCAAATTCCTGTCATTTTCACAATAGTTAGACAATATATATTTATCCCTGTTAAGGGTTAAAATTCTAGCTAGTCTGTCTAAAATATCTAATGAGTGGTCGCCAATCAATTACAAGCTTTAGCAAGAGTTAGACTTTTAAGCATTTATTAAGGAGAATAAGAATTTGGTAAAGAGAGAGAGAAAGGCCTAGATTCCTATCTATTAAAGGGAGAGCACATTTCTAGCTCCCTTCTCCACCAGAGTCCAGAGGAAAGAGCATGCGAGACTGAGCGCCAGTCTCTTCCTTCCTCCTCACACTATCCCGCGTCACTTCCTGACTCCTGGTCTTGCCCTCAAAGACCTTCCCTTCATGGGCAGAACTCTTCTACAGTAAGTATCCAGCAGGTGGCGTCATTCCAATCGTTACAGTCCCCCCTGTTGTTCCTCAAGAAACAAAATGTTTCCTTGACGGAACAGTAAAAACAATATAATAACTATTGCTAACTAATAATATGTGAACAACAATATAGAAAAGGAAGAGAGGAAAGTTTTGTCCAGAGGGGCGATTTTTTTTTTGTCCTCATGAACCGACGCTTTGACATTAGTCTTGCAAAGGGAGGGCCTCTGCAGAGAATACATGTTACAGATGATGTATATTATAACAGAAAGAGAAAAAAAACAACAAAAACAACAAATCAAAACTGTTCATTTAAAGTCTCTGAAAGTCTTTTCTCAGATGTCCTCTAGGTGTAGTCATGGAATGGAAGTCTTTTCAGGGGTTGATGTGTGGATGCTGGTAATCAGCCAGGAAAATTTCCTACAAAATTGAGCTTAACACAACTTTAAAATAGCTTTGTCAATAATCAAATCAAACAATGAAAGTTCTCAAAAACATGTCTAAGGGAATTCAGAATCTTAGTTGTTACACATGAAACATATAATAAAACAAAAATTGAACCATTCTTTAAAATTATAATATTACTATAGTCCCCCCCTTATGGAGGGTAATTGAGAAGACAATTGCTGCGATATTAATTATTAAAAATAATTTTTATCTTTGTTTCATCACTTTTTGCATCATCTGCCTAATCATCCTCATGCCATTATGAGAAATTTTAAAAATCTAATATAATTGGTAACAGGTGTCAAGGCCAAATTCAACACTGTATTTATCATGACACCTGAGATAATTATGGGGGTTACCATAAAAGAACAGAGAAATGATGGGATATGAGCATTCCCACACTTGAGCAATATGTACTGCCCATACAGTATGCCAGGCTTAAAATAGGTGGATGGAATATATGTCCATGCCACCGAACATATTGGAAGAAACTGAGTCAGACTTAATCAGATCCATGGGATTAAGATGTCCATGGCATCAGGCATATAGGAGGGAGCATAGAAGCCAGGTGTAGAAGTGAGATGGGTGGGATGAATACTTCCAGCCATCTGTACAATATTGTGGGGAAAAATAAAATAAAATATTAAACCAAGAGAATCCAACCTCAACATTTGTCAAAAGCCGTTCTCTCAGCCATACCTTGACTTCATGCATGTCTCCCCTCATGTGACAGTTCAGTGTCTGCTCTTGCATGTATTCCTCTTGTGATTGGATGGCACCTTGGCCAACTGGCATCTGATAACTCAGAATAAAGGCAATTAATGTCTTAAATGATAAGTTCCCATAATCCAAGTCTCATATGGATTTAAAATTGAGGATAATAAATGATTGCAAAAAATGTGAATACATCTTGACTCAAAATATAATATATAATTATGCAACAATTTCAAATAATACCCTTTTTTTTACTTAGTATACAATTACTTTTGTGAAAAATCAGAACATATTTAAATACAAGTTAAAGCACAACAGAATCTCAAAGAAAACTTTTTTTTTTGAAAAAAGAAAACTTTTACAAATGTTCCCCTCTTTTTTTTTTTTTTGGGAATATGCTTATCAAAAATAATACTTCTAGAATCAATTTACACTTGCCATGGCAACCAATTTGCCAGGGAAATGCTTTAAAGAGTTTGATCAAATAATCAGTTGAGGAAAAAAAAAATAACAAAAACAAACAACTCAGAATATGGGAGCACAATACTCCTAGAATTAACATTGTATTATGAAATCAAAACCATGTTTAAAAATAGATAGATGAATGAATAGAAAAAAATACACGTGGAATAATAAAAGACAATGAAATTCAAACTAGGGAAATCTAAATGAATGTGAACTTAATAAGAGTCTTATAAAATATAAACGATCACATGATTATAAAAAGCTTTTACAAATATTCTCCTTGTTTTAAAAACTAAGTATAAAACACAATCTCAAAAGCCTGAAAATCTCTATGAAAATAAACCCATACCATTAATTTCAAAATGTATATATAATAGCATAGAAATCCTATGTAACCTCTGAACTGATATTAATACTCTGAATGAATTCAGAACACTTTTGATTCCGATATCTAAAATCCCCAACACTCATATCAATACCTTGCTGCTTACTTCTACATTTCTGTAAAATATATACCCTTCCATGGCAAAAGAAGCACAGTCTTGAACTATGTTGATTGTCATTCTTATTCAGCTTAAGTTTTTCTTCTTTAACCCCTCTATATTGTCTGTCGGGCTTTTCACCATAAAAATGCTTTATAAGATTACTAATTAAAGACAAAAGCAGGTTAGCAAAATTATGAACAAATCGAGCATATCTGGAATTTAAAGGGTTTTCTAAAGTTGTCTCAGAAGCACAGCCAGGCTGGGGAAGGGCTGAGCCTGAAGCTGCAAATGTAGTTAGAGAAAGTTGCTCATGAGCATTAGATCTCTGGACTTCCCAGGCCTGGGAAGCAATGGGCTTGGCCATGGGAGGAGTAGAGGGTGGAGTCTGGAGAGGGGGGAGGGACCAGCGCAATTTGAATCAGACTTGATTTTGAACTCAGGCCTGGATTCCTCTTCCCCCACTTTGCCTCCAGGTGCTAGGGGATTAAAAGCTTCTAGAGGGTGGGTCTTTGCCTCCAGGAATGCAAAATTAGAGCAACAATTAGTGTTAGAACTGGGAAAAGCTGCGGGAATCTCTTCAGGTTTCTCTGAAAAAGCATGGTTGGGAGAGGGAGAGATATTTCCTTGTGTGAGTAAGTTGCTGGCTCTTTTAACAAAAATAAAAAGAAAAATAGAAAATCCACAAAAACAAAGCATTAACATGATCTTATCTCCCATTTGTCTGGTTAAACAGACTAAAATAAAAAATAGGATAATTAGGGAGTTTAAAAGGTCCATTTGAAAAAATTTAAAGGAAAACACAGCCAGTACACCAGTACTTAGCAGTTAAAGGGAGAGGGAGGGGAAATTTCTTACCCAACCAGAAGATCAGAAGAAGACTGAGGGTTAGCTTTCCTCTTCGTGGTCAGCCATCTGTTAAGGGTTAAAATTCTAGCTAGTCTGTCTAAAATATCTAATGAGTGGTCGCCAATCAATTACAAGCTTTAGCAAGAGTTAGACTTTTAAGCATTTATTAAGGAGAATAAGAATTTGGTAAAGAGAGAGAGAAAGGCCTAGATTCCTATCTATTAAAGGGAGAGCACATTTCTAGCTCCCTTCTCCACCAGAGTCCAGAGGAAAGAGCGCGCGAGACTGAGCGCCAGTCTCTTCCTTCCTCCTCCCACTATCCCGCGTCACTTCCTGACTCCTGGTCTTGCCCTCAAAGACCTTCCCTTCATGGGCAGAACTCTTCTACAGTAAGTATCCAGCAGGTGGCGTCATTCCAATCGTTACATCCCATTCTAAAAACCAAATAATTCTAGAAATCAAGGTTTCCCAACTATTATCTTCAAAGTCCTCATGTCAGACATTTAAAAAAAAAATAGATGCTGAGAAATAGGAACCCATCCCTCTTTAACCTAGAGGTACCTTTTCTAAGTGGAGCTGCTTTTTCTGTGTTTATTCCTAAACTTGCCTATTCCTCCCCTTTTTCATCAGCTAAACTATCCACATTTGAGAATGATACCATCTTAATACATAATTCAACATTTAATTCTGTAATTAAATAGTATAATATATAATAAAATATAATTTAATATTATACAAGTTTATAGAATATTTAATATGATACAAGTACATAATTTCTCTGCCATCTTCATACCATGCTGCTCACACTCTGGTCATCATATTCATCTGCCCATGTATGGGCAGGATGATGAAGCTATAAAAAGAAGGAAAAGTGGCCACATGTGTGGATTCATGATGACTAATAAAATAAAGTATAGTTGACT
The DNA here is from genome assembly GCF_019393635.1 of Dromiciops gliroides. NCBI lineage: Eukaryota > Metazoa > Chordata > Mammalia > Microbiotheria > Microbiotheriidae > Dromiciops > Dromiciops gliroides. The sequence goes on from NC_057864.1 coordinate 135,903,654, forward strand.
ACATTGTTATGAGACTGAAAGCCAAAATAATTATGGTAACATTATCCAGGGTCAGGAAAATAATCCTTGACTGGTGCTGACTGGCTTGTTCATTTCAAAAGGTGATGCAGCATGAAAAATGTTAAACTTGCAGCCAAGGCAGGTTCTGCAGGTCAGGCGGCTGCAGTAGAATTTTTAAAATACTTGCTAAGTATTATACAGGGAAAGGATTATGTGGAAGAGCAGGTTTCTAATGATGATGAGACTGTCTTGTTTTAAAGGACATTGGCAAATGAACCTATAAATGCAAATGGCCTTTGAAACCTTTGCTTTAAATCAGTCAAAAACCTTATATCATTGCTATCATGTACCAATGCCAAGGGCAGTTTTAAGTACAAACCCTAAATGGATACAGACCTTAAAATTCATGATCACTAAAGGGGAAAACCTGAATCCTGTGCCAGTCTGTTGGAGGTAGAACAAAAAAGTGTGGATGGTGTCTGAAATTTTCTGGGATTGGTTCCACAGCTGCTCACGTATACTGTGTGCATGTGTATGAATGAGTAAAAGAGTCAAAGTTGTAAAATCACAGGAGAGTACACTACTTAAAATGCTGTAATTGATATATTGTTTTATTATAAAGAAATACTGCATATAATTATTTGTAAAACATATTTTGTTGTTCAGTCATTCAGTTGCATCTGACTCTTTATGACTCCATGTATCATAGCATGCTATGCCCTTCCATCCTTCATTATCTCTTGAAGTCTGACCAAGTTCATGTTCATTGTTTCTATGACACTATCCATCTCATCCTTTGCCATCCCCTTTTTCTTTTGCCTTCAGTTTTCCCAACATCAGAGTCTTTTCCAATGACTCCCATCTCATTATGTGACCAAAGTGTTTATATTTCAGCTTTAGTATTTAACCTTCCAATGAATAGCCTGGTTTAATTTCTTTAATTACTGACTGATTTGGCCTCTTTGCTGCCCAAGGGAGTCTCAAAAGTATTCTTCAGAACCACATTTCAAAAGTGTCAATCCTGTAGTGGCTCTTGTATAACAGTACAACACACACACACACACACATACACACACACACACACACACACAATGACTTTAAACAGAAACACAGATAAAACAAGGTTCTCTATTGGTTAGTTGATGAAAATGTTGTGATCAGAAGCTCACAGTCACCTAACTCTGTATTTCTTCTAGGAGCAATGGCCTAATATTCACCAATTCAGTGTTTTTGGTGACTTTGTAGAAGATAAGTATCACAAATTATGAAAATAAACAGTATTTAAATTATCTTTGTAAATATTACAAAAAAGTGTTTGTCAGTCTACCCCCCCATATAGCCTCACTCTCTATCCTTGTATCTTTCAAGAAAAAAAAAATCATTCCTTGGTACTATTCTCTTCTATGTTTCTTCTCCAACTAAGCTACTTGAGGGCATGGGCTATTTTAGCTTTGGTATTTGTATTAGCAGCAGTTAGCACAGTGCTTGGAGTGCAGTTAAATGTATAATAACTGCTTCTTTGTCCATTCATTTCCTCATCCAGTTATTCAGGAACTAGATCTTTTAGACTTGTAGAGGTTCTTACTGTTGTTTTTGTGCATGGACCCCGTTGACAGTCTGGTGAAGCCTATGGACCTCTTCTTAAAAGAATGTTTCTAGATGAATAAAATACACAGAATTACAAAGGAAACTGATTATATCAAAATACAATTGTCACTATCTCTACCTCTGTGTGAACAGGTTTGCAGACCCCTGAGTATTTATGATACAGGGAATTTTTTTGTTGAAAGAAAAGGATAGTCTACACGGTTCCTGCATAGTGTCATATTTGAAGAGGAAAGCCAGTGAGCTCTTCAGACAGTATAGGTTTGACACAAAGCAGATTAGTTGTTCAGAAACCCCAAAACATCTTTACTTTTCAGAAGAGTCTAAACCATCATGTGGTATTGTTTGTCTTGGAGAGATTGCTAAGGAATATAAGAGAAGAAAACACTCACCAGAATGACAAATGCTTTAAGTTTAGTTCCCTTCCAGGGAGATATGGGATATTTGAATGCTTTATGTTTCAATCTTCTGGATCTGCTCCTGTGCTCCTGTGAGTCCTTTTTTTGTTGTACTTTTTTGTGTAATGAAATAGAGGCTACCTCATACCTGGGATTGATATAGAGTCAAGTAAATAAACATTTATTAAGTGAATACTGTATGCAAAGCTTTGAATATAGAAATATAAAAGGAAAATATGTTGCTGCCTTCAAGGAGATTACATTCTATTTGGAAAGGCAACACATTAAAGGGAGCCAAAAATGGATAGGGAAGGTACCCAAGGGGCAAGGTAGTAAAGTCCAGATTGCTACTGTGGAAGTTGAGGATTCTGTTAGCCACATTTGGAGAAAGCCTCAGCATAAGTCATATCTAAGTTTTGTTTTGATGATTTTCTCATAATGAAATTACAGGATAAGGATAACTAGCTCAAGAGAAAAATTTGTCCTCTTGAAATCAGGCTCTGAGGACTGCATCCATTTTTGTGATGTCTTTGGACAGCCCTATGCCATAAGTGGCAAATAAATAAATAATTCTTCAAATATCTTGGAATTAGGACAAACTAAGGCAAGAGCATCTATGAATGAATTGAGCAGGATAAAATAGATGGAAAGTGGAACAAATTGTCAATATTTCCATGATTATCTCCATGTACATAATGGAACTATTACACTTGGACATTGACACCTCAGTCCCCCAATATGTTATATGAGGCTGATAAAATAGCATTTAAGAAGATGAAACTGAGAAGTTTAGCTGGACCAGACACACAGAGGATATCCATGCTGAAGGCAACACAATTTTTAAAGCATTAAGGGTTCATCTTAAAAGATCTCTAAGGGAGAGGAAACTGGCAAAAGTATTTTAAAATCATGGATAAAATTAGTACACCCCAAAAGTGATTAAGAACATATCAGTAACTAGTAACTCATATGAATGCTTTCTCATTTTTATAGAACCTAATGAGAATGATCTATCTATCTATATCTATATCTGTATATGTATACATATATATATTGAGGATATCCTTAAGAAAATATGAAAAGGGAACAGGCAAGTGTTTGCAAATGACTTCCTTCAGCAGTTGACATCTTTTGAGCAACATATTTAACTAAAATTATGGCAAGCACAAGATCTTGATCTGTTTCTGGTATGCTAAAGAAAAAATAATGACTTCACTAAATAAATGTGACCTTCAACAAAGCATCTCTCATGCATATCTTAAGATCATACAGATATAACTTGGTTCAACTATTCTTTGATTATTAATATCAAGTGAGGCACAAAACAAGAAAACAAGCTCTTTAAAAATACATTCCACTGTCAAGGAGTATGTTCTCTACAAGTCCAAACAGAAGAGATATAATCTACATAAGAACGTTAAGCTTCTCCACATTGTGAATCCACAGTCCTCATTGTGGATAATATGTTGATTATATCAAAGCCCACAGCATTACCAAGCTCCCTCAATGAGATCCACGATTCTACAAAAGAGAGGAACTTACAGATCAATAAAGCAAAATCAAATTACTAGAAAATGCCTATTATCCAAATTATTATACATGCATGAGTGGAAGCCAGTCCATTGAATTAATCTTTCAGTTTGTCTGCATGGGACAGATGCCACAGATGGATAATGAATTGGTCTCAGAACTGAACAGCAAGAAGACAAGAAATTGCACAGTGCTTTTAATGATCCTAGACTTCTCTGTGACATAAAGAAACACACACACACACACACACACACACACACACACACACCCCTTCTTTTGAATTTATATAACTACAAAGAATAAAATACAATTTCCAAAGAATCTATAAAGACAGTAGAAAGATGTAAGATGGACATATTAAGCTGCAGGACATTTCCAACAATGACCTCCATAAAGGATGTGGCATGAGAGCTATTATCCAGGAAGTGAATAACTGGATAAATTAGTTGGTCATATAATATGAGGAAGTGATAATAGAGACATTCTGAGTATTGCATTAGTACTCATGAAATGCAAAAAGAACAAAAGTAAGGTTTCCAGCATGATGGATCTATCTCTTGCAAAGGAACTATGGGAAAACATGGATAAGTGTCACACAGGATAAAAAAGAAGTTGTGATCTACAGCAAAAGAAAGAATAACTGTACACACAAAAATGAGATATAGAAGAATAGAAGTATTTTCCTTTCAGTACTATATGACTGTGCATTATGGAATTAGCTTCATGAACACAGAAGAATGAAAATTACAGATGGGCAATAAAGACACAAACATTGAATGTAAACAGGCTGGAACATATTACCAATGATATCTCTTACATTCAAGAACTAGCATAAAAGGCCTCATTAAGGACATGTATAACCAGAAAAGGAGGTGAGTCAGTCATGTGTCAGGTTCGAGGGATAACATATACACTGTTTTTTTTGAGAAATGTTTTAATTTATCCCATTAAATATTTACGAATTACATGTAAAGAAATTTTTAGAATTCGTTTTTTTAAAATGTTGAGTTCTGGGGCAGCTAGGTAGAGCAGTAGATAAAGCAGTGGCCCTGGACTCAGGAGGACCTGAGTTCAAATCCGGCCTCAGACACTTGACACTTACTAGCTGTGTGACCCTGGGCAAGCCACTTAACCCTCATTGCCACCACCCCCCCCAAAAGAAAGAACAGAAAAAAAGAAAAAAAATTTTGAGTTCTAAATTCTCTTCTTTCTTCCCCTCACCCAACCCTGACTTGTTTTAATTTGGATTTCTCTAATCAATAATGATTTAGAGCATATTTTTTTGCAAGACTATAGATATTTTTGATATCTTCTGAAAACTGCAGGTCCAAATATTTTGACCATTTATCAATTGAGGAATAACTGATATTTCTTTTAATATAAATTTGATTCAGTTTGCTATATATTTGAGAAATGAGAGATTTCTCAAAGAAACTTGCTATAAAAAAATTCCCCAGTTTTCTGTTTTCCTTTTAATTTTGGCTGCATTGGCTTCATGCAAAAACTTTTAAATTTCATGTAATCAGAATTCTCCATTTTATTTCATGTGATCTTCTCTTGCTTGGTGATGAACTCTTCCTTTATCCTGAGATCTGACAAATGCAGTTTTCCATGCACCTCTAATTTTCTTAAGATATCAGTTTTTATGTGTAAAGCATTTTTCCATTTTGACCTTACCTTGGTATACAATGTGAAATGCTGGTCTGTGACTTGTTCCTTCCAAACCACTTTCTAATTTTCCCTGCATTTTTTTCTAATGTTTTACAATTTGTCCTATGACCTGCTCATTCTTTAAATTTAGATTATTTAATTTCCAATTAATTTATAATCTATGCTTCTATGACCCTTTGTTGAACATAATTTTTAATTTATTATGACCTGAAAATGGAGCATTTAATATTTCTGCTTTTCTGCTTTTGGTTGTGAAATTTTTATGCCCTAATACATGGTAAATTTTTGTGAAGGTGTCAGGTAGAACTGAGAAAATGTATGTTCCTTTCATTCCCATTCAATTTTCTTGAGAGTTCTATCATATCTGACTTACAAAGATTCTAGTCATCTCTATAACTTCTTTCTCATTTATTTTATGGTTAAGTTTATCTAGATCTGAGGGGGAAAAGTTGAGGTCCCCCAGTGATGTAGTTTTTTTAAAGTATTCAAATATAATTTTTGCAATTACATGTAAAAATAATTTTAACATTTTGAGTTCCAAATTTTCTCCTTCCCTTCTCTTCTCCCCATCTTAAGAAGGCAAGCAATTTGATATAGATTATACATGTGTAGTCATGCAAAATTTGTTTCCATATTATCTATTTTATCTTAAGAAGGCAAGCAATTTGATATAGATTATACATGTGTAGTCATGCAAAATTTGTTTCCATATTATCTATTTTATATCTCTATCTCTAATTTGGTCATAAGTAATAGTTTTACTGTTTCTTCCAATCATTCATTTAACTTTTCCTTTAAGAATTCGGATGCTGTGCCATTTGGTGCATATATGTTTAGTATTGATATTACTTCATTGTCTGTGGTCCCTTTTAGCAAGATGTAGTTTACCTGCTTATCTCTTTTAATTAGGTTTATTTTTGCTTTTGTTTTGTCTGAGATCATGATTTCCACTCCTGGTTTTGTTTTTTTGTTTTTTAGTTCACCTGAAGCATAATAGATTCATCTCCAGCCCTTTATTTTAACTCTGTGTGTATCTCCTATTTCAAGTGTGTTTCTTGTAAACAACATATTGTTGGATTATGGTATCTTATCCAGTCTGCTACCTGCTTATGTTTTATGGATGAGTTCATTTCATTCATATTCACAATTATAGTTGCTATCTGCATTTCCCTCTAAGCTATTTTCTTGTATTTCTTCTTCTTCCTTCTCTTTTTATTCTCTCTTCTCTGAAGTCCATTTTGCTTCTGATTACTGCCTTCTTTTATCTGTCATCCCTTTTATTACCCCCTTTTTCTCTTATCCTCTTCCCCTCCTACTTTCCTGTTGGTTAAGATAGATTTTTATAACCAACTGAGTGTGTATATACTTTTCCCTCTTTGAAGCAACGTGAATGAATGTGAGATTCAAACATTACCTATAACCCCACCGCCACCACCACTTTCCCCTCTGTTGGAAAAGCTCTTCCTTGTGTACCACTTTTATGTGGGATAATTTCCCCATTCTTCTCCCATAGAATCCTTCTTTCTCACCCATCCATTAAAAAAAAATCATCCCAACATAATTGACTCATTCTTGTACCCTGTCTATGTAGAATCCTTCTAACTGCTCTAGTAATGATAAAGTTCTTAGAAGTTATGTATGTTATCTTCCCATAATAACAAATGTGAACAGTTTAACTTTATTGAGTCCCTTATAACTTCTCTTTTAGGTTTACATTTTTATGCTTCTCAAGTCTTGTATTTGAAAGTCACATTTTTTATCTGCTTCTAGTCTTTTCATCAGGAATACTCGAAAGTGCTCTACTTCATTAAGTATCAATTTTTTCCTTGAATGATTATACTCAGTTTTGCTGGGTAAGTTATTCTTGGTTGCAGTTCTAGCTCTTTTCCCTTCAGAATATAATATTTCAAGTCTTTCACACCTCTTAGTGTGGTATCTTCTAAGTCTTGTGTGATTCTGACTATGGTTCTATGATACTTGGATGATATTTTTCTTACTACTTGAAATATTTTCTCTTTTACCTGGGAGCTCTGGAATTTAGCTATGATATTCCTAGAAGTTTTCATTTTGGGATCACTTTCAAATGGTGATCAGTGGATTTTTTTCATTTCTATTTTATCCTCTGGCTCTAGGCTATCAGGACAGTCTTCCTTGACAATTTCTTGAAATTTAATTTGTAGGCTCTTTTTTATTATGGCTTTCAGGAAGTCCAATAATTCTTAAATTATCTCTTCTCATTTTATTTTCTAGGTCAGTCAGTTGCTTTCATGGTGAGATATTTCAAAGTTTCTTCTAATTTTTTTTTTGGTTTTTGACCTTGTTTTGTTGTTTCTTAATGTCCCATGGAATCATTAGCTTTTACTTTCCTAATTCTGATTTCAAAGGAATTATTTTCATCAGTGAGCTTTTTTCCTTCTTTTCTCATTTGGCTAATTCTATGTTTTAAAGAAATATTTTCATCAGTTAAGTTTTCTATCTTTTTTACCATTTGGCCAATTGTTTTTAAGGTATTATTTTCTTAATTATTTTTGTGTCTTGTTTACCAAACTGTTAATTGTCATTGAATAATTTTCTTCCTTTGCTCTTGTTTTTTTTACCTATTTTTCCCAGAACTCTTGTTTGATTTAGAATTCTTTTTAGCTTTCAAGAATTCTTGTTTGCCTTGTTTCCAATTCACATTTTTCTTTCAGGCTTTTCTTGTAGCTGTTTTGACTCCATTGTTTTCTTCTGAGTTTGTGTCTTGATCTTTCCTGTCACCATAATAGATTTTTAAGACCAGTATTTTTTGTTGTTGTGTTGTTGTTGTTTTTATTCTTTCTCATTTTTCCAGTCTATTTCTTTACTTAGAATTTATGTTAAAGTTGTGCTATGTTCCATGCTTGGGAAAGGGGGGCAGGTGTGGGGGTGGACAGGGACACTGTTGTAACTTTTCAGCTTTTTTGCACTTCTGTTTTCAGAGATAGTTCTGGGGGTTTGGAAGTTTTCAATAATTCCAAGATGGTGTTATCTGGGGAGAGATGTTATCATTGCTCTACTGGTTTAAGCTCTGCTCCTTAACCAGGAAAGGTCTTTGATCTCTTTGGATTACAATTGACACTGCTCCTCAGGTCCTCTTCTCCCTCGGGACTGTAATAATACTCTTCCTCAGGTTCTCTGATCCCTTGTGACTAAAATTGTTCCTCTCCACTCTTGAACTATGAGTCAAAAGTGCATATAGATAATGGAGTTGCCAAACAGGTTCCAATCTTATATCCAGTACTAGCACAAGAGTCCCCTATAATCTCTTTCTGACCAGTTGCCGTCTCCCTTTACTATCTTTGACTTGAGTATTCCTGAGGCTTCTGTTGCTTTTGTTGCCACCACCTATTCTCACCAATGGTGTTGCATCCATCTCCAGGACAGCCTCTAGCCCCTGTCATTTTCCTTCACTCCTCCTAAGTTGTCTTGGACTGCAAGAATATCTCACCCTGACCATTTGTTAAATCTTCCACTTTAGACATTGATTTGAGGTGTTATTGTAAAGTTGTTTGAAGGGAAATGTTGAGAGAGGTTAGCTGGCTGCTTCTTCTACTCTACCATATTGGCTCCACCACAGATACACATCCTTGAGTGCTTCAGTCAAATTCACAAGATATTAAATGAACCCAAGAAAGTCTTCTGATGCATGAAGACTATTCACCATGAGAGATTTGTTGAGAAATATGAACAGTTACTTAGTATAAGAAAGTTTGGAATGGTTGGCTGAAATTTCATGAGCAAAGGGACAGGAAATTCATACAAATAATAAGATCAAATATCCATCAACATGCACACATGCATGTATAGACACACACACAAACTAACTGAATTCCTTATCAAAATAATTTGTTAGTACCTCTTTTCTCCTGGGAAAATCCCTAACTTATGAAAAATTTCTGGTATATTGTCCTAAAAGTGATGTTTGACTCTCCTTTATTCTCTTTCCCCAAAGTAGATGATTATATAACTACCACAATAATATAAGGATTGTGAAAAAATAACTGTTTGATTAGGATGCTCTTAATAATAGCATAATTTCCTATTAACTTTTCAGGTAAAAAAATCAATGGCAGGGTGTTTGCTTGATATGAAGTGATGCTGTTAATAATGATTGAACAGGTTGAAGTCACAGTATAAATAGTCATGCTATAGAATAAATGAGGGATATATCCCTTTGTTATTTACCAAGCATCTGGAACATAATGGTAAAATTCCAATTTACATAATTCAAATGGAAAATAAAAAATGAGGTGTATATCATCTATGCCCTACATTTACACATTTGTCTTCATCTTATTATGTAGTGCTCATATGTACAAATAATTAAGTTCTTTTCAGTTAAATTTCTCTGTTGGATCTGATAGCATAGTCTTTATGACCCAGCATATTATTTTGAATTCAAGGAGAAGGATTTTCACAATCAGTAGGTTTTGATTCAAGATTCATATTGACAAAACTTAATTAGAGGCGGCTAGGTGTTGCACTGTATAGAGGGCCAGGCCTGGAATCAGATGTATAGAGGGCCAGGCCTGGAATCAGAAAGACTCATTTTCCTGAGTTCAAATTTGACCTCAGACATTTACTAGCTGTATGACCCAGACAAGTCATAGCTCTATTTGCCTCAGTTCCTATCTATACAATGAACTAGAAAAGGAAATGGCAAACCATTCCAGTATCTTTGCCAAGAAAACTCCAAATAGGGTCATGAAGAGTTGGACATAACTGAAACAATTGAACAGCAACAATAATACTACTTAACCCCCAAACTCCATGGCTGAAATATGTATGTATTCCCCTGTCTTACCATGGTCATAGCATTTGGCTTAGAATAGAAACCAAATGAAGAAGGAAAAAAAAAACAAAACTAGTTCAGCTGCAGAAAATCAGCAGTGCTACAAGGACAGATGTTAGATCCTTCAAATCCAAGCACATGGGCAAAGGTTTGGCTCTGTTAAGGGCCAAGTTAAACAACAGATAAATAAAGTTAATTAGTCTTGTGCCCTGCTTTATAGTCTCTATTTGTGGGTTTATGACCCTAGATAAAATTGGGCTTTCCTCCAAATGTATTATTTTGGTAGCCAGTTGACAAATCTGCATGACACTGTGTAGTTGTACTGATAAGTTTCCTTTCTCATTTGGCAAGAACTATCTTTAGAAAGTTGAAGGGAATGGGGGTGGAAGTTTTTGCATAAACCATTTCTGCTGCACTACATCGATTCAGTCTGCCCAGCACTCAGCCGATTTATCAAAGTGCCTTGAAATTCAGCTCAACTCAATAAACATTTATTAAGCATTTGCTATGAGCAGTGTGTTTACCTACACACTAAGGGTACATAAATGAAACCTAGAATAGTTCTTCCCTCAGTTACTCAACGAGCATTTATTAGGCTCTTACAGTATACCAGTCACTGTACTTATAAACTACTGGGGGAACGAAGTATATAGAAATGAGAATGATATAGGTAGAAGGTGATATGAGGAATAGGGATACCAGGGCAAAATTTGAGAAGGAAGAAGCCAATTGGGCATAGGGAGAGCATCAGGAATTAGGAAAGGCTTCATAAAAGATGTAATACCTAAGTTGGGCAATGAAGATTTCATTAAGCAGAAAGTCAGAAGAGGTATGTATTTCAGAGCATGGTGGCTTCTGTGTATATAGAGAAGTGGGAAAGGACAAGATAATATCAGGGAGCAGTGAATGGTCTAATTTATTTAGAATACATAGTTTATTAAGGGGAGGGATATAGTCAGCTCTTGATAAATGTTTGTTGAATGGATAATTGAATGAATTAAATGTAGCAATTTGTTGAATTTTTAATGGAGGAAAACAGTAAGGAAATGTTTTTATTTTCTTTCCTTTTGCACATTTTACTATGTATGGCCAAACGGTTGCACCAAATATCTATTTAAGGGGGCTGAGCCAAATCAATATAATTTTCTATTGGTAGCAAGCTTCCATGTTCTTCTATCCCTATCACCCATCATAGTTTCAGTTCCAGGTACCTTCATGTATAGAATTCTCTCCTTTATCTCTACCTCTTAACTTCTTTTGATCCCTTTAAGTTTCTGCTAAAATCCCACCTTCTACAAGAAGCCTTTCCCAATCCCACTTAATAGTGGTACTTTCCCCTCCATTTATTATTTCCATTTTATCATATATTATAAAAATACACATATGTATATGTACACACATATATGTATAAATGTGTATCTTGTTTTTATATAAATATTGGCATGTTGTTTTACCCATTAGACTGTAAGTTCCTTGAAAACAGGGAATTTTCTCTTTTTGTATCCTCAACACTTAGCACAATGCTTGGCACACAGTAGGTGTTTAATAAATGTTTGATAAGATTTGGTTATGCATAGGTATGTCATAGCCTAGCACAGGTTGAGAAATAGTAGACGATAAAACTTTCTGAAGTGATTGGTTTGTCTCAGTGATTGCATACCCTATTTTTGTGTATACCAGGGTGTCCCTAAATATCCCTAAATATATCCCTAAATTTTCAGATCAAAATAAATTTTAGTTTCATTTTTAAGTGTACTCTATCACATTGCATACTTTGAGGCAGCAAGAGGGAAGAGAGGGCCACAAATACCTTACAAACATAATGTGGTCAAAGTGTCAGGAATTGCTAACTTACAGCATCAGTTTTAGTAATTTGGCATGTGCTTATTGCGTGCCTTTCAGAGCAATCAGGTATGTGAGGTGGAAGACCAGAAGTCTCTGGAATCCCTCTGATTTTTTCCCCCTATAATTCTGTGCCTAAATGCCCAGAGAAGTTAATTATTACAAAAGACAAATAGGAAAGGCAGGGTGAAGATACACTATTAAATTAGAGCTGACTAAATGAATCCCCAAATTGATCATTTTCTGTTTGCTATATAGTTCATTATTGGGGGGGGTGGTTTTTCTTTAGTGATTAATAGTTTGCAATAGATCATTATGGTTGTTGCCTCTCAGTAATCCTCTCTACTTCTGCTGACAATTAGCTCATCTCACAGGACCTATAGGTATGCTTATTTAATTCTACTGCTTTTCTGCCCTGTCTAATAAAGAATTTGAACTTATATAGTGCTTTCAGGTTTACAAAGTAATTTTTTCACAACAGCCCTGTGTGGTAGATAGAATATTACTATGTCCATTATACAGATTAAGAAACTAAGGCTCTGAGAGGAAGGAAATAAACATGCATTTATTGAGTACATACTATGTGCCAGGCACTGTTCTAATCACTTTATCATTTTATCCTCACAACAGCATTTGGACATAGGTGCTATATATAAATGTTAAATGACTTGCCAATTATTATATAGTTAATAATTGTTTATTATAGGATTTGAACTCAGGGCTCATTATTCCAAGCCCAGTACTCTAACCACTATACCACACTATTTAAAAGAAAGAAGCACTGGGAGGTTATTTGCCTCAGATTACACAGGCAAAGCAGGGTAAAGTACTAGGCTTCCTGGCATAGCCATTTACAAAAGAACCAGGTCATGCCAAGATAAATGTCATTGGACTTTGCACCATAATGAGGTAGGGAAGCCAAAATTTTTACCTACAGTTCTTAAGTTTTGGGCAGCTTGGTGGTGATAGAGTGGGTAGGGTGCCAGGCCTGAAGTCAGGAAGACCTATCTTCCTGAGTCCAAATCTGGCCTCAGATGCTTGCTAGCTGTGTAACTGGGCAAATAACCCTGTTTGTCACAATTTCTTCATCTGTAAAATGAGCTGGATAAGGAAATGGCAAACCACTCTAGTACCTTTGCTAAGAAAAGCTAAAATAGAGTCATGAAGAGTTGCTCACATCTCAGCAACAAGATTAAATTAAGAGATCTCTTATAGGAAGGAAATAAGCATTTATTAAGCACAGACAGTGTGCCAAGTCTCTAAATAGCTAAGTGCAAAATATTAAAATGTTATCACATTTGATTCTCACAACACTGAGAAGTATATACAATTAATATCCCCATATTACAGTTGAGGAGACTAATCTGCTCAGGTAGCAAGCATCTAAAGCTAGATTTGAACTCAGGTCTTTCTGACTGCAGACCCAGCATTCTTTCCACTGTCCCACCTAGCTGCCTCTAGCAAAAAGTGATGGCTCTTGTCCTTCAGCAGTGTAGAAGCAAATGACCTGGTTTTTAAGATCTTGTTATCTTTTGTTATCATACAGCATATTTTCAATCTCCCCTAAACCTGATCAACCCTTCCTCCCTGTTCCCACTCCAGTGAATTTGTTTTTAAAAGTTGATTTATAGGCTTATTTCATACAATTTGCCCTGGGCAAAAAAAAAAAAGTTGTTATAACTCTGACTGTTCTTTCTGTGTTAGAACAACATGTTGCAGACATGAGAGCTACCTAGACAGAAGAAACATCATATGTGAACTTCATCTAGAACATTCACAGGATAACCCTGGATACAACCATAAGTTCACAGGATCATAGATTTAGAGCTGATGGAGACTTCAATTGCAGTCTATTTCAATCCCTTAATTTTATAGAGGAAACAGGCTCAGTAAGGATAAATGACTTGCCCACAGTTACAAAGCTAGTAAATGTCTGAAGCAGGATACAAAAGCAGATCTTCTTGACTACAAATGCTGAGCACCATCCACTTTAACATGTCATATCAATCAAATGTCAGAATTTTTTGGAAAATATTCTGAGAAAAGAAGGCATAACTTTGTATTTGAGAATGAAAATAGCTTAGCCAGCATGCAGTGAGGGAAGATGGTAGATTTCAAAGGAGAACTAGACTAACCTTGATTTTCAACCCACCATGGAGTTCCTGCATAATGTTGGATTTTTTTTGTTTGTTTTTTTAGCATTTGGTTACTTTCATGTAAATTTCCTTCTTGATTTTGCTCTACTTCATACCCTAAAATCAGTCACCTTAAATAGGCTGCTTCATCTCTAATCAAGCAAAAACACCATATCTTGTCTTCGCCAATTTGTCTGTTGAGAATTTAGTTGCTCCCTGCATGATTCATACTGCATAAAGTTATTCATTTTTGTCTGTTGTGGATAATTTCATCTTGGCACTCAAACTTACACCATCCACAGTCCAAATCTGTTAAAACAACATTGAGAGTATGGCTAAAACAAAAGAAAATTCATGTCGGAGAAGAATTTCCTTTGGATTCCCTTGTTATTCCTCCCAATAGGCATTTAAACAAAATTCTGCAAGGCTCTGCAATCTCAGAAGGGAAATGGGAAGCCACAGGTTCTCAGTTTTAATCTAAGAAATAGTTGGGTTATTTTATAGGGCAAACAGTCATGGGAATGGGGGAGGATAAGTGAATTGGGTGAAGGAAGGAAATGTTTTTTAATCTGAGGTCTTTTTTTGCACATTTCTTAGGCTTAGAAAATGTTTTCAGTGTCTTCGCATGGGTCATATATGCTATTTTTACATCTCAAACATTCTTTTCAAGACTTTCTTATCCTCTTCGAAGTCTAGTCAACAAAACTGGATTCTGCATCCTATTCAATGTATCATGTTATCTAGGATGTATATGTATGTCTGGGGTGTAAAAAGCTGCCCCTGTGAACTAATTTGAGAAACTACATAGATGTTACAGAATAATATACTATTAGCCTACAGGCCAACATGAGGATACTGTTCTTGGGAAGAAATCAGTGAAAAGGAAAGAGGAAGAAGAAAGGAAATGATGGTTGGTGTGAAGCAATGCCAGAAAAAAACTTGGTTCTATTCACAATTCTTCCCAGAACAGCCTTGGGTCACATTGGTAGCAGTAAGGCTTTGGTGTTCTTTTGAATTTAGGAAGTACCAAGGGGGTTGATCTTGTACCTGCTTCTATATGAAGGGTGTGATATCATTATGGTAGTGGTAGATGTCTTGACTGTTATCCCATCACTTTTCCCCCAGTATCTATATCCCCAGGGAACCAGAATAATGAAGATCTCCATACTTAAAATATTTATTATAGCAATTTTTACTTATAGGTTCTGTAGATATGAGTTACAAGGCAAACAGCTATATGTTAAATATGATTATTGTTCTTGTTTGTCCTTCATTCTCAAAGAGGACAATGCCATCGGGGTGATGTCATGACTTGCACTATTTGAATTTAAGTGAGCGTGGGCTGTTCAGGATCATCAACCTTATTCTCTCCTCCAGAGCCATCTGGATCCAATGGCAAGGTATATATCAGGATGATTAGAGATAGTCCTGGATGTTTTTAAGGCAATTGAGGTTAAGTAATTTGCCTAGGGTCACATAGCTAGTAAGTGTCTGAGGTCTTAGGGCCTCAGGTCCTCTTGACTCCAGGGCCAGTGCCCTATGTGCTGCACCACTTAGCCGCCCTCACGTGGAGTATGAAAGGGGTACTTCGCTGCCGGTAACTGGAAGTTGTATCCAGAGCTGCTGTAACAATAACAACCATCATCACCACCACCAAAAACAATAGTTTGCATGGTGCTTTACATAAAAGAATATCAGTATGTTCCTCTGAAGCTGGTGCTCATTTGGTATGGTTCAGCACAATGATGAGATTCTATCTCTCAATGTGTTTGTGGGAGTATAGATCATTTATTGAAAGAAAGAATTAATGAATGAATAGAACCTGAGTATTTGTGATAGAGCATGTTGAAAGCTGAGATAAGAGAGAGACAGAAAAATTATGTGAATTGTCTAGTCTTTGACATCAATCAGCTTTCCTATCTTTTAACCAGTATTGAATAGTTTTTGATGATTATTGCTTTGAGATCTGGTCATTACAGTTTAAGGTATGGTAATATTAGACTTTCCTTCCTACCATTTTTTTCATCATCCTTTATGTGACCTCTTTCTCTTGCCATTACAGATCACCAAATGTAGCTGTCAAGGTATGGATATGTCACCGATATGGTAGGTAAATGTTGAAACTGTAGTACATTAATGTAAGCAATGTTATAATGAAATTAGGAGCACCAATTATGAGGAATGGAAAGAAACTTGGGGGGAAACTTTTGCAAAATAAAGCAAGAGAAAAGCAAAACAAGAAAAATGAAGTACACAATAACTATAACCATAGGATCATAAGGATTAATCCTCTGATTTCATTCATATAGGGAGCACCCAACAATGAATGTAGTTCTGCATCTGAAGTACTTTTTCTCTGCGACCAGAAGTCTTAGAGAATTGCCTAGAGCACTAAGAGATTAAAAGACTTGCTCAAAGTCATGTAGTCAGAAAGTTTTAGAGTTGGAGCTTTAACACAGGTCTTCCCAGCTCAGAGGCATGTTCTCTATCCACTGGAAAATGATGCTGCTTCTTGCCTCTAACAGAAGAGGAAAACCAACAAAAAACTGAGTGCCATTCCTTCTAAGGTAAGCTTCCATCTTCACTGAATTTATCTTACAATATTAATTTGTCTATGCCCCCCATTAGAATATAAGCTCCTTGAGAACAAGGAGTATTTGTGTGGAGGGGAGGGTTGTTTGGTTTTGGTACTAGTAGCCCTTAGCCCAGAGTCTGGCACGTGGTAAATGTTTAATAAATGCATGATTATTATCAGGTGCCTACTATGTACTAGATACTGTGCTGGGCAAACTGGACACACGCAAAAAAGGCAAGGAATAGGGAGCTACTGAAGCTTACTGAGGAGGAGAATGACAAGATCAAGCCTCTATTTTAGAAATATAAGTTTGGCAACTTTTTTCTGGAAAAAAGATCAAAGGGAAAAGAGGTTGAATATAGAGAGACTAATTCAGCCATTATATTATGATAGTACAGGTCAGAGGTAATGAGGGCCTGAAGTAGGGTGGTTGTGGTGTACATTGAGAGAAAGGGATTAATATGAGGGGTGTTGTGGAATTAGATACAAGACAAGAATTAGTTGATAGGAATACAGGGGATTGAGGATTAATTCTAAAATGTCCGAAGGAATAATGGTGACCTTAATAAAAACAAGGAAGTTAGGAGGAGAGGTAGATTAAAGGCCACATAATGATTTCTGTTTGGGACATTGCAAGTTTGAGATGCCTATCAGACAACAAGGTGGAGATGTCTAGCAGACAATTGGTGATACAAGACTAATAGTTAGGAGAGAAGATGAAGGTAGGATGTGTACTTTGGGTTCATCATAATAGAGATGATAGTTGATCTGATTGGAATTGATGAGTTCACCAAAAGATAAAATATAGACTATAGAGCAAGAAGATTTGAGGATGAAGGACATAGCTTTGGAGTATATCCACCCATAGGGAATGTGAATAGTGATGTCACAAAGGAAGGTAAGAAGGATTTCTCAGACAAGCGAGAAGAAAACCACAATAGAGCAGCAGTATCACAAAAATTCATAAAGGAACAAGTATCCAGAAGGAGGTGGTGACCAATAGTTTCAAGTGTTGCAGAGTGGTTAAGGAGAAGGAAGGAGAAAAGAATAAATAGAATTATGAATAAATAGGTCATTGGTGACCTCAGAAAGAGCAGTATCAGTTGAGTAGTGATGACAGGAGCCAGATTGCAAGAGGTTGAGAAAGTGAGTGGTAGATGAGAACAAATGGACAAAGAATCCTAGTGAGGGCTTAGAAAGAAATATGGAAAATGTGTTATGATATTTTTATCATAAGTAATAAAGCATAAATAATTTCAAAACAGCTTAGTTGGCTGTCTTTCTTTTTATGTTATTTCCATTAAATTATTTTTGAAGATTAATAAACAAGGTAGGTATTTATAAATGCTTGTTGAATTTAATGTATTGTTAAATTTCAACTTTTTCTTGTAAAAAGCCTTTTTACAAAGGTCACTATTGGCTCAACAATAACCACAGTTTTTTAATGCTAAGCACTATATAAAAATTGCCATCTTAATAAAATAATAAAAAGCTCTTTCATATTAAATAAGTTGTTAAAATATTTTTGCATTTTTAACAGCTTGTTAATCCCTATATTTTCTTGCCAGGATTTTGAGATAGATATTTTAGTGTTGAAAGGATTTGGAGAATAAAATTTTATTCATTTGCTTACATTTTTAAAGCCATTTAATTCAATTCAGTTCAACAAACATGTATAAGCACCTACCATATAAATAACCCAATCCTCTTAAAAATCTCTGTCTTAAGGATCTGGAATGAGGGGTTGTTCCAGAAATCTGTCACCCATACAACTTTCTCTGTTACAATGATACTGTCTAGCACATAATAAGGATTTTTTTATTCTCAGGGTCATATTCATTCTGAGATACTCTGCAGTAGATATCTGGCATCTTTGATCTGTAGAACCTCCTAGAGTCTTTCCCACCCTCATCTTCCTCCAATTTCCTTTCATACTCTCTTTTGGCTTTCCAATGACTACAATGCTACTTCAGTGGCAGTGATAAGGAGATGTTTCTTTTCTTCCTTTCTTATGAATTCAAGGTTCTTCTTTACCATTGCAATTTTGATTAGCAAAATATATTAATGTTACCTTATACCATCCCCCTCACCAATTTGGAAAAACTGTTTTGTAGATTGTTATTGTTGTTCAATTATTTTTCAGTCATGTCTGACTCTTTTTGTAACTCCATTTGGGGTTTTCTTGACAAAGATATTGGAGTGCTTTGCCATTTCCTTCTCCAGTACATTTTACAGGTGAGGAAACTGAGGCAAATTAGGTTAAGTGATTTGTCCAGGGTCACACAGCTAATAAGTATCTGAGGCTGGATTTGAACTCACAAAGATTTCTTTCTGACTCCAAGCCCAGTGCTCTACCTACTGCACTACTTAGCTGTCCCCTTTTGTAGATTAGATGATTGACCAGTATAAGACCAATTTTTAGATAAGGAATATTGGTTGCTTGAAAGATATAATTGTGAGAAAACTCCATGTGTCAATCTTTGTATCTTACTAGGTTTCTGGTCCACATTACTTAGGTACTTAGTTAAGGGTCTATAAATAGGGGGTACAGGTAGTTCAACTTCCCAGCCATGCAGGACTAGGTTCAAACAATGCAATAACATTTTCTCACAATACCCACAATTAAATGTTTTTTCACAAGAAAGAAATTGGACTAGACCCATAATTCAATAAAAAGGAAACTTAACTAGATCCAGAATTGAGTCACAAGATGGAATCAATGTGGTTCACTCAATTCCCACTTTTGCTTGCTATTCTAATGCCTTCAATTCCCTCAGTACTTCTTATGCTAAGCTCTTGATTTTCTTTCCAAGTCTCTCCTCCATAGTTATCATTTCTTTTCCAATTCTTTTCTCTATTGCCACCATTTTTAAGTTTCCCATCATTTCTTCTAAGAATTCTAATTGATCTTTTGGGCCAGTTCTGTTTTTCTTCGAAGATTTGCTTCCAGATATTTTGCAGTATTTTTTTTCTCGCTAGGTGCTGCAGTGGATAGCTTGGAGTTAGGATGACCTGAGTTCAGTCTAGTCTCAGACACCTACCAGTTGAGTGACCTTGGGAAACTCTCTTAATTTTTGTCTTCTTCAGTTTCCTCAACTGTAAAATGAGGATAATAATACCTGCCAAGGTTATTGTGAGGAACAAACAAGATGTTTGTAAAGCAATTAGGACAGTTGACTTTCACACAGTAGGCACTTAATAAATGCTAATTTCTTTCCTTCCTTCTACATTTGTGTCTTGGGTATCCTTGGCATGATATTTCTTCTTCTTCTGTTTACTAATTCTTCCAGAGATCCACATGGCTGCTCTGGCTTGAATATCTAGGTGCTTAGTCCAACATCCTAGCCCCTCTGAGAAACCTTGTGCTACTAGCTTGGGTTTGAGTTCAAGATCAGTTCTAGGTATCCCTTCTAGAGTTAGAGCTTTGGGTACTGAATTTGTGATTCTATCTCATCTTTTTCTCACAGTTTCAACTCAGTATAACTTGCCTATAACTTGAGTTTGTGATCTTAGCCTGGAAAGATAACCCCCTATAGTTTCTCCTTTGTTTTCCCAATCACTCCTCAGTCTTCTATTTTCTCAGATAATTATTAAAGTAGTTGTAGAAAGCCCAGCTATGTTCCTATTCTACCATCTTGGCTTAGTTAATTCCCATGTCTTTTAGCAAAGAGCTAGGGTATGTGTTGTACCATTATTCCTGATACACCAATATTTCTTTTTATAAAAAAAATTAAATAAATTGTGTTTCAAAATCAGTCATTTCCAGATATCCTCCTACCAACCTCTCAATCTTTTAGTCTTTAGAAAAAGGATCAATTTTATTTTTCTGAGTCAATGTGGGAAGGGGTGTGGCCAAAAAGTAAGAATGACTTTTTGCCAAATCTTATAGGGAGATGGAGTTAGAAGGAGAATAAAATACAACCTTGATTCTGATATCATAGATCCTTTGGCCATTTGATCAAGGAATAACTCTTGATTTAACACTGAGGGAGATATGAAATATGTGTAAGGTACAGTCTTTGCCCTTAAAGAGCCTACATCCTCATATAAGAGAAAAATTAGATAGCACTACATCATAATATGTAATTATGCACCAAATTGTGGAGTACATTCAATCTAACAGGCCATATTACTTTTCTTTGCTTGATTTGTATTTGGAAATATGACTTTAATATTTCTCATTGTTATTCACAGAGGACACAAAAGTAATCATACATAACATGTTCTTACAGAGAAGAATAAAACAAGCGTTTAAATTTTACATACATATATTTATGTGTATACATATATGTATGTGAATATATACATACATACATATACACTCACATATATATAGTACTATGATACTGTTGTAAAGGCCTATACATCAGAATTATATTATAAGTAAAATTATACTATAATAAGTTTCTTTAGATCCTCTCAGTAATATGATATTTTAAATGATTTCTAAAATTAACTCTCCTTATGCTGAAAATAAGACTAAGCTGTTTCTAAAAATTGTGAAAATAGAAAGTTTCTCTTCCTCACTGAATTTCATCCTTTCAAGTCCTTTGCTCCTAATATCTTCCATGTCCTTCCCCCTCTATGCACACCTCATCCCAGCCCCTAACAACCCAGTACTTTCAGCTTATCTTTGACCCTACATGAATGAAGAGAAGCAAATTTAATAAGATCTCTGATGCAAATTAGGTAAATGTGTTCCATACTCTCAGGAGTATTTACATTTAAAGGGGCCTACAGGGAGATCAATCCAAGAACATAAGTGGAGTAGAATATTGGTGGTACAGTGGATAGAACTCAGGGCCTGGATTCAGAAAGACCTAAATTATAATCCAGTCTCAGATACATACTACCTCTATGACCCTGCACAAGTCACTCAACCTCTTTTTTCCTCAGTTTCCTCAATTGTAAAATGAGGATAATAGTAGCCCCTATTTCTCAGGGTTGTTAAGAAGATAAAAATTAGATATTTGAAAAAAGCACTTAGCACGGTGCTTGGTTCATAGTAGCCACTATATGAATGCTTATTCTCTCTCTCTCTCTTTCTTTCCCCTCCTTCAGTCCAAGGTAATGAATCAAGTGGAATTTCAGATGTAATATTTGAGGGGTAGGAGAAGTTTCCCTCTTTAACAATTCTTTTCCCCTACACATAAGGCTTGCTGAGCAGCTTTTTTTTGTTGTTTTTGTCTAGACCTGTGATTTTATTGATATAGGGAACTCCCTGTGAGGAATTACCTCCTCTATCAATGCAGATAAGCAACTCTTCATCAGATTGTAGAGCCATAAGATCATAGAGCTATAGCTGGAAACCCAGGGCTATTTGGTATAACATATTCATTTTACAGATGAGGGAACCAAGGCCTATAGGAGGAAAATGACATGTTCAGAGTCACCTAGCTGGCACATGGCACAGCAGGAAGTCAAAGCCAGGTCATGGGGCCATAGAGCTTCAGCTGTTAGGGACCCCAGAGACCACCTGGTCCACTCTCTTCACTTTATAGATGGGAAAACTAGAGTCCAGAGAGGTTAATTTATTGAATCAAGGTCACACAGGTAGTAAGTGAAAGAGCCAGGATTTAAACATGCACCCCCTGATTCCAGAGCCAGTGTTATTTCTTTTGCACTACATTGTTTCTTCAATTTGCTATAAATGTCACAACCTACACTCTCAGCTACCTGGAAGCACTGCAAAGTCAAGTGGTTTGTGTCTGGTATGTCAGAGGCAGAACTTGAACCCCGGTCTTCTTGACTGTGAGATTAGATCTTTAGATATTATTTCACTCCATTACATATACATAGCTATACATGCATAGACACACATGTGCAGGTATGTATAGAAATATGTGTGTATAGGCATGCATACATGCATCTATACACACATGTATGTATGTGTACATATCAACATAAATGTGTTACTGTGTATGTGCATAACTATATTTATATACCTTTGCATATGTGTGTGTCCATACACATTAATGCTTTTATACAGACAGACATACACATATATATCAAACAAATGCTTGCTATGTATGCATATGTGTATTATACATTCACACACATATTTAATTCCTTTAGACTATATAAGATAGAGCTAGATTGATGAATCTATAGTAGGATGCTGTTTAGTCATTTCCATCATGCCTGACTTCATAACCCAATTTGGGATTTTGGGGGGTAAAGATGCTGGAGTGGTTTGCCATATGCTTCTCCAGCTCATTGCACAGATGAAGAAACTGAGGCAAACAGGGTTAAGTGACTTGCCCAGGGTCACACAGCTAGTAGTTGTCTGAGATCAGCTTTGAATGCAGGTCTTCCTGACTTCAGACCCAGCACTCTATCCACTGTGCAATTTAGCTGGTAGGATACATAGATAGATAGATAGTAATATTGAGAAATGTGTATATATAGTCTGAAAGAACTAAACATTTGTTTCAAAGTAAAGATAAAGGGGTGGCATAAACAGCTTCGAGGAGTCTTAATGAGCTCTGCTTACTAATGCTTAAAGAAATAGAGCAGAACAGGAAGAAAGAGTAATTTATTTGATTTGATGAATACTTGCTATAAAGTTTAATGTGCATTTCGAGTAATTAGAGGTTGCCTTCATAATAAATGATATTCATTGCCACCAAATGACTGATTTGCAAATGGAAAATTCTCAGTAAGACCAGCCCAAAGCTCTACTTTGGCAGAGCCATCATCTAGCAATACTGAAGGTATATCTGAACAAACTAAATTAGGAATGGAACTAACCAGTATCTTTGTGACCCTGAATTGGCTTCTTAAGCCTTTTTATTTTCCTTTCTAGTTAATATCTTATTAAGGTCATTCAGGTTGTAGGAAATAAGGAATAACAAATTATAGGATATCAAAACTGTATGGGCTCTGAGATCCCTTATTCATTTTCCCTCAAACTAATATATATATATATATACACATATATAACTAATATATATATATATATATACACATATATAACTAATATATATATTATATATATACACATACACATACATACATATATATACATATACATATGTATACATATGTATATATACATATACATATATACATATACATATTACTAGAAATTCATCTTAATCTCCATCTTGGCCTGCTCCAACCTGTCCTTCCTCTATAGCAGGAACTAGAAACAATGCAAAAAGATGAAAATTCTAGAGGGAGGACAAGAACACATGGGAAAGGATGAAGGGAAGCATTAAATACTACACAGGTTTTAATTAAACACTTGGTAGTAAATTTCACAAGACAGCAAAATTTTGCTTAAACTGCTGCTTTGCTGTACAACAGCAGTAGCAAAATACTTTTCTAATCTCTTCCTTGTAAAGATGAGGGTCTGGAGTCCACAAAGGTTAGATAATTTACTTCAGGTATGAGCTTGGCAGCTGAGTGGTGCAGTGAATAGAGTGCCAAGTCTGCAGTAAAGAAGACTCCTCTCCCTAAGTTCAAATCTAACTTCAGACACTTACTACCTGTGTGACTCTAAACAAGTCACTTAACCTTGTTTATATCATTTTCCTCATCTGTAAAATGAGCTGGAGAAGGAAATTGCAAACCACTCCAGTATCTTTGCCAAGAAAATGCCAAATGGATTCACAAAGTTTCAGACATGACTGAAAAATGACTGAACTGGAAATTTGGGTATGTTTTTATCAAAAGGTCATAATAGAATACATATAAAACAGCATGGCACAGTGGTAAGAACACTGGCCTTTGAATCTGGGAACCGACTCTAGAGTCAGAGGCCCTGGGTTCTAATTTTACCTTAGATGTTTACTTCGTATGTAACTTTGGGCAAGTTATTGTATATCCCTGGGCCTCAGTTTCTTCTACAAAATGAGGGGCTTGGACTAGATGCCTCTTATTTCCCTTAAAGTTACTGAATTATGATTTAGTGACTTGGATTTGGATTCTTCCTATGTCACTTTTTTGCTATATGACCATGGACATGTTATTTCACTTCCCTGGTTCTTGTTTTCTCATCTGTAAAGTAAGGAATATTGGACCAAATGACCTACAAACCTTTTTAAATCTATAAATTGAATACAACTGTTAGTATTCTATCTGTCCTTTGGCATTTCATGCCTAGTATAATACGTCAAGGGATCACTGATGTAGAGCTGGAAGGGACTTCAAAGGTCATTCAGTTAAATCCCTTCATTTTACAGATGAGGACAATGAGACCCAGGAAGATTATATGAATTTGCCCAGAATCACAAAGGTAGCAAATGACAGAGGTAGGGTTTTAACCCACATCCTCTATTCTTATTTTTATTTGGTTCTATTACATACAGGTTCCATTTTCTAAGGTTCTATGGCTTTGGATAGTATTCTTAACTTTGTCCACATACATTCATTTTTTTGTTGTTTTTACATCAAAAAAGGTTTTTTTTAAAAATTATTTCCATGTTATTTTGTGGGGCTACGACCATATTCTAATATTTAATAGTAAAAATAAAAGAGTAAAAAGTATGTTTGGCTCTGCCTCACATAGACTGAGAATATGATTTGATCTTAAAGATTTAAGGAAATACTATGATAAGGGCACAAAGAACAACCCTCATGATATTTTAGCTGCCTATCTGTCCCCAATAAGCAATCTTCCTCTGGTGTACAAAAATGCTACAATCCTACAATAATTTCTTAAGCACGTGTAGTATTCAGGACACTGTGCTAGGCACTGAGTATACCAAAACAAAACCTTAGAATATAAGCTGAATTAATTTATATTCTACTGGGGTCACAGGTTATAGTAGGTAATCAGATAAGTATATACATGAGAATTTGAAGCTACAGAGCATGGCCATCTTCTTTTAGGAAGAGAGGATGCATGAACTGAGCCTTGGAGGTGGCTGGAGAGGCTAAGAGAATGTGATGAGGAAAAGCTGCTTTCCAGGCTTAGAGAATGGCTTGGGCAGAAAGACAGAGACAGGAAATAGCATGCTGGGTTTTAGGGATAGCAAAGTATACCATTTTGGCTGGAAGAGATTGCAAGAAGAGTGACAAAGTGAAATGTTTGAATAGCTAGGCTAGAACTAGATTGAAAAGGTCTTTAAGAAATAAGCTGAGGAATTTATAGTGGCAGTATTGTTGTTCAGTCATGTCCAACTCTTTGTGACCTGATTTGGAGTTTTCTTGGCAAAGATACTGGAGTGATTTGTCATTTCCTTCTTCAGCTCATTTTACAGATGAAGAAACTGAGGCAAATAGGGTTAGGTGACTTGCTCAGGGTCATACAGCTAGTAAGTGTCAGAGACTAGATTTAAACTCAGGGAGAAGAGCCTTCCTGACTGCAGGCCAATAGCTGAGAGATACTGAGATTTGGGAATTCAATTAAGAATCTATTGCAATAGTCTAGGCAAGGGACAATGAGGAAACTAGGCATGGCCACCCATTCCTGTAATCCTTGCTACCGGAGAGGCCAAGCTTAGCAAATAACTTGAGTTTGGAATTCTGAGCAGAAGAAGATCATCAGGTCTCTAAACTGATCTTGGAATTACTATGGTTACTCTCTCTGCCCCTCCCCTATCTCCCAGAGCTGGAGGCCAGTAGGTTGCCTAAGAAGGGGTAACTGGCCCAAGAAATGGGGCAAACTAAAGCTTCTGCATTGATAATAATGGGATCCCTATATGAATTGCCCCTGTTCTTCTTACCTTGACGTTAGGGAAATCCAGTGTTTATTAAAAAAAAAGTGATGAGGAACTGTACAAGAATGGAGACTGTATGAGTAGAAAGAAGGGGAAAGATGGGAGATGTGTTTTAAAGGTAGAATTGACAAGCCTTAGCAACTCAGTGATAATGGAGAGTAAGGAAAACTGAAAAGTTAAGGATGACTCCAAGATTGAGAAGGAATTCTCAATTTGAATTCATAGATTTTAAAAGTTAGGACCTTTAGTGTCAAAAGTTTTAAAAAACTAATAAGAATCTGTTGTAGACTAGGACTATGTCATGCATGATCAGTTTGGAAATAACTAGTCCAATCTCTTTTTGAAGATGAAGAGAATGAAGTACAGAGGGGTTAAATTATTTACCTAAAGTCTGAGCTGGCAATTATGATGTGTGTTCTCATCAAAATGCCAGGAAGGAAGACATAAACAGACACTGGTACAATAAAAAGAGCACTGACTTTGAACCTGTTGAGTTTGAGATGTGTACTGGTCAAGCATTTGAAAATGTCTACCAGGCAGTGAAAAATATTTGATGGGAGCTCAGGAGAGATACCAGGAATGGATATATAGAAATGACAGCCAAATACCTAGAGATGATAAATTGAATTTATGGTAGCTGATGATATTACTAAGAGAAGGAATAGAGAAAGAAAAGGGCCAGAATGTTTAAGCTTTTTTTTTAGGGAAATATAAAATCAGTTCTTCTGATAAAAAAAATGGGGGCAATATTACTTATCTTGGGGTCTAGGATAATTCTTTTTTTGCGGGACAGTGAGGGTTAAGTGACTTGCCCAAGGTCACACAGCTAGTAAGTGTCAAGTGTCTGAGGCTGGATTTGAACTCAGGTTCTCCTGAATCCAAGGCTGGTGCTTTAACCACTGTTCCACCTAGCTGCTCCTGGATAATTCTTTTAATACTTGATCTGAAGTAAATGTCTGGATGACAATAATTAGAGAAAATGTGGCATAGCATCGGGCAGCTAGATAGTGCAGTAGATAGAGCATAGGATTTGGAATCTGGAAGACTTTAATTTGAATTCTACCTCAGACACAGTCAGCTGTGTGATCCTGGGAAAGTCACTTAATCTCTGCCTCAGTTTCCTGTTGTGAGAACAAAATGAGATAGTGCCTGTAAGGTGCTTTGCAAAATTTTAAAAGCTATATAATAAGTGTGAGCTATTATTTTTAGCAGTAGAATCATGGGACTCTAGTAAGGGTTCTAGTCCTCTCTCTGACATTACTAACTAGCTAAGTAACTTAATCTATCTGGGTTTTAGTTTCCTCATGTATAAAAAAATCAAAGTGGGAGTGTTTTCTTAACCCATTTCTGAGTACCCCTTGAGCTCTCATACCATGTGCTTTTGTGTATTTATAGTGATTCACTTAAACAATTGCTTTGTATGTCTAGATGAAGCTTGTGATCATTTTGGTACATGCCTATCATAGATTTGCTACAAAGAGGTTTCATTGTAATTCAATAATCCTAAACGCTCACAATTACTCTGTTGACTTAATCTCCTTAAGAATCTGGCTTTCTCCTCAATTTTCATGTCATTCCTGAATGAGGGTCAGGATTTGGTATTATTACTCCACATTTGGGAAGCAGATGGAAAACATGTAATGGAAATACCACTGAATTCACTGCCCCCTGACTCTCCATGTGACTTTGGGAAAATCACTTTTCTTCTCTGAACCTTATTTTCCTTCTCTGTGAAGTGATAGAATTGGGCTAGATGATCTTCAGTGCCCTTTCCAACTTTCAAATTCTGTAAGTTCTAAGATATATTATGGGCTAAAAGCTTCCTTAACCAAGGCTTTGAGATTTGTTTGTTAAGAATTGATAAAAAGGACTATGGAACTCTCCTAAGCAAATGCTTTCTCTATTAAACATTGCAGTTCCAGAGGTGCACAGGGATGACCTGGTCCATTTCATCTTAATTTCACTCCATTTAAATACCCCTTTACTTGAACAAGTATCTGGCTCCTCCCAAGCATGTACTTATTCAGCATCCACGAATATCACTGTTTACAAAGGCAACCTCTAATTACTCAATCTGGGTGACTAAAATTAGAAGCATGTTGATGTGGTTAAAAAAAAAAGTCCAGGACTAAGAGTCAGAAAACAGCAAATATAGTACTGGTTTCATCATTATTGGACTATATAACATTAAGCAAATCATTTAGCATCTTTAAGCCTGTTTCCTCATCTATAGAATGAGAAGGTTGAACTATAACTATAAAGTTCCTTCTAAGTCTTTCTCTATGTTCTTGCCATCCTACATCTCTGACTTTCTGTAAGCAATTTATATTAGGTTTTTCAGTAGGTTTCTATGATTTTATCACTTGAATAAAGTATTCAAGATAATGTATTGATTGGGGTGTGGAAGTGGGGACAATAACCAAATCTCTCTGTGTGTATCTTGAAGGATACTGGAATACAAATGATAGGCAGTTTTATTCTCAGAGTTCTAAGCTTAATTCTTATTCCAAGAAACTTGCTTAATATTACCTTCTACAACCAATTGCTTCCTGTGTACCCATAATTTTTTTATGTTCCCACGTTCACAATGTATTATATATTCAAATTAAATTTTCGGTTGATCACTAATTGATTTTTTTCCATATTGACACAAAATTTTTCAACTCATGAAAAACAACAAATTTTGGTTTTTCTACAATATATGTTAAATAATTTGTACTGTCTTTTCAGAATATTATAGAAAACACCTTAGAAAAGAATTTTTATTATCTCCATTAAAAACAGAAATGAAATATCATTAGTAGTACTATTAGTAGTATAAGAAACACATTGGATTTTCACAAATAACTCTCAAATGCTCTATATGGAAACAAAATAAGACCTAAACAACTGGAGAGACATTCAGTGTTCATGGTTGGGCCATGTCAAACAGATTTAGCATTACACCAAATAATCAAGAGAAGATTTTATGGAAATAGGCAAATAATAAAATGTATATGAAGAAATACAAAGTTCAAAGCTTTGAATGGAAATAATGAATAAAATATTTATAAAGGGTCCTGGAATCTTTAGAACTCAAATTAAAAAGCAGCAAGTACCAAAACTATTTGCTACTGGTGAAAAAATTATTATACTGGTGGAAGGGCCTAGATAATTAAAATTTTAGTATAGATAAGCAGAGCAGTCCCTATGTTCGGTTTACTTAGAAACAAATGACCAACAGAGGGACTCTTTATTTGGTAAGAATTCCTGAGAAAACATGAAAGGAGTTTATTGAAAATGGGTTTTGACTAGCACTTTATACCTAGTACCACAAAAAAAATTTTTTTTGAACTGGATAAATGATGTAAATATAAAAAGCTACATCATTAAAAGAAAACAGAGGCAAATGGAAGATCACATATTGCACAATTAATATTGGTGGGAAACTGATAACTAGATAAAGGATACAGAAAATTATGAAATGACAAATAAACAATTTCAATTCTGTTAAATGTGTTTTCGTTGATAAAATCAGTGCCTGTAGGAGAAAACTTAGGGATTGAGCATAATAAACTTTCCATCAATTTTTGTTTTTTGTGAGGCAATTGCAGTTAAGTGACTTGCCCAGGGTCACACAGCTAGTAAGTGTTAAGTGTCTGAGGCCAGATTTGAACTCAGGTACTCCTGACTCCAAGGCCAGTGCTCTATTCACTGCACCGCCTAGCTGCCCCATCCATCAATTATTTTTGATGAAAGCCTGAGATCCAAAATTTATATAGAGTATTGACATATTTATGTCTATCATCACCCAGTAGATGAATGAGCAAAGAATATGACATAGTTTTGTTTTTGTTTTTGTTTTTTTGGTGGGGCAATGAGGATTGAGTGACTTGCTTAGGGTCATACAGCTAGTATATATCAAGTGTTTGAGGTCAGATTTGAATTCAGGTCCTCCTGAATCCAGGGTGGTTGCTCTATCCAGTGGACCACCTACCTGCCCCCTATGACATGGTTTTCAAATGCAAAGCTTCAACCACAATATGTCAAAACTCTGAGTTACCATTGATATGCAAATTAAAACATCATTGATGTGCTACCACACATCCATCATAAGGAAGAAATGGTAAAAGGTATAAACTATCAACATTGTAAGGGGCGTGGGTAGTCAGACTCATTAATTCACTGTTGTCAATGCTGTGAATTGGTCCAAACATTCGCAAAAACTGGAATTATTTGAGGAAATGTTACTATACTATTAATACTTTCTGAACCAGCAATCTTTCTACTGGGTTTATGCTCCCAAGGAAGTAAATGACAGAAAAAAAGTTCTAATATACTTCAAGATATACTAACATATGCCAAAATGGTATTAATAATATTTCTATGATATCAAAAACAAAGAACAGCATCTACTTGTTGGGGAATACATTTTTTAAATTGAGCTATAAATGTAATGGAAAATTCTTGTTTGATAATGAATAAAAAGCATTTATTAGGGCCTTTATATGTGCCAAGCACTGAGCTAAATGCTTGAGCTACATATGCAAAAAAGGATAGTCCCTGCCCTCAAGGTGAATAGGGCCACTGGGGAAATAAATTAGCACACCCCATCAGAGAACAATGGCAGTGTTAATTAATCATTGTTTATGATTTTAGACCAGAGAGAGAGAGAGAGAGAGAGAGAGAGAGAGAGAGAGAGAGAGGGAGGGAGGGAGAGAGAGGGAGAGTGTGTGTTCTTGAAAGAAGTGTGCACACATGCAGCAGACAAGGAGAGGAGAGAGTGAAGTAAAGCTCTCCTAAGACATTCCTGAAATAATATTCTAGGAAAGGTAGTCACTAATAAGGAAATAAGGAGGGTGGGATTACAGAGTGAAAGTTCAAAAAGATGAATTTGACAAAATTAAGAAGAATATGA
Organism: Dromiciops gliroides; assembly: GCF_019393635.1. Taxonomy (NCBI): domain Eukaryota; kingdom Metazoa; phylum Chordata; class Mammalia; order Microbiotheria; family Microbiotheriidae; genus Dromiciops; species Dromiciops gliroides. Next base: position 135,934,782 of record NC_057864.1, read on the forward strand.
GAAGACATCTGATTTGATGCAGAGAGAAGCAAAGTCAAAAGAGTGATATATATACACAGCACTTAGACAGATAATCTGTATCTGTAAATATAGCAGACAACTAAAATAGAACTGAATTACTGTAAAATACAATAGGGGCAGCTAGGTGGCTCAGTGGATAGAGCACTGGCCCTGGAGTCAGGAGGACCTGAGTTCAAATCCGACCTCAGACACTTAACACTTACTAGCTGTGTGACCCTGGGCAAGTCACTTAACCCCAATTGCCTCACTTAAAAAAAATTAGATAAATACAATAGACAATATTGGTTCCAAATGGTTGATGTTTAAACATACTTCCTTCCTATTAAAAAATGGCAAACTATGGGGACAGCTAGGTGGCACAGTGGATAGAGCACTGGCCCTGGATTCAGTAGGACCTGAGTTCAAATCAGGCCTCAGACCTTACTAGCCTTGACACTTACTAGCCTTGACACTTACTAGCTGTGTGATCCTGGGCAAGTCCCTTAACCCTCATTGCCCCACAAAACAAAACAAAACAAAACAAAACAAAACAAAACAAAACAAAACAAAACAAAACAAAACACAATGGCAAACTATGAGAGTGCAAAGTGGCATTGTTGTCTGTTTTACTTTACTAGAAGGTTTTGCTTAATTATTTCCCTAAGAGAATATACAGAGGGACAGTAGCTCTTTATTGGGAAATTATTATTGTGTTGAAAGAAAATGTATCAATTCTTTTTAAATGGTCAAACCCCACACACAAAGTAGATGAATGAAAAAGAATAATTACCAAGCAGAAGTTGCTTAAAATAGTGACATGATAAAATCATAAATTTGAAGGGATGTCATATCTACCCATCCCCCAAAGAGCTGTCCCTTTGTAATTTTGCATAGCCATCCACTTACCTTCTTTTTCAAAGTTTTTTAGTCATTCAGTCAATAAGTATTTATTGTTCTAGTAAAAGACATATTGCAGTCTAGATCAGTAACAAATCGTTCAGTTTATGTCACATATTTCCTGTGGAGAGTTCTCAAGGCTCTTTTCTCATAAACTTTGACCATGGAAATTTCAACATTTGAAAACTGAAAGTAATGAAATAAGAAGAGGAAAGAAAAGTGTGAAAACTCATGGAGAGGATACAACAGGGATAAATAAAGAATAGCTAAAAAACATTAAACGCTTTATACCAAGTTTTGTGCTAACCACTGGGAATACAAATCCAAAAATGAAACAATTCCTGCCCTTTGGGGGCTTATATTATTATAGGGAGTCAAAATATATAGAAGAGTGGTTACCAGGAAGGTATGCTTTGGTCTGGGAAATCATAGGGATATTAAGTGGAATCATACGGAATTTGATTGACATGCCCTTTCCTGAGTTGGTTAGTGATGATTTGGTTACAGTTCTTAGAACAAGACGTTGAACATTTCTGTTTATGTTTATAGTTAGCACTTAATAAATTGGAGGGAGAGGGGTGTGTGTGGAACACATTACTCTCAGAGTGGAGAATGGAAAATAGCTGGAATGAAAAAGCATGGTCACAGGGAGTCAGAACCAAATGTCTTAGCTCTTCTGGGGCATGGTCTCTGGAAGTACAGTTTGAAAGATGGTACTACAGTAGTAAATGGGAAGAAAATGGTCAGGATGAAAAAGCATAGGATGGAATAAGATCACATATTTAGAATTTATCTAGTCCAGCTCCTTCTCCCTTCTTAATTTCTGTAGTATTGGTTGTTTTAATCCAATAATTTGTCATTTAGCATATTACCCTGTATCCTAAATTATGTTATGTCCTCTCTCCTTTGTTTGACTTTAATATCTTTGAGGTCAGGGACTGTGATTTTTGTTTCTTTGTATCTCTGGTGTCTATCATTGTGTCTTGAACAAATTAGGCTCTCAAGAAATTTGGTGATCATACATATAGAGCTGGAAGGTACCTCAGAGGTCATGCATTCCTTTTTTTTTTTTTTTTGATTTTACAAATGAAGAAACTAGTCCCTAGAGAGATTGAGTGGCATACCTAAAATCACAAATGTATTAAGCTGGGGAACCAGATTTGAAACCAGATCTTTTGACTTCAAATCCACTACTTTTCCCATTGCACCTTACTGCCAGTCCCAAAGAATTAGAGAACCACTTAAAGTCAGAACAGAAAGGGCCTTTAGAGTTCATTTAGTATAATCTTTTCAGAGGAAGAGACTGAGGCCTAAAGAGGCTAAGTGATTTGACTACATCCACATAATCAAGTACAAGTGTAAGGAATAAACTATAGTGTATTTAGATAATGGGTAAACAGCCCTCAGGCCAAGTCCCTGGGAACTGTCTGAGGTACTGAACACTATACCTGAAAGAAGTATGAGTGTTGTTGTGGGCCAGATGCTCCCAGGCTCATCCCTGTGACCTTGATTTTCTAACCTAAATTAAACAATTGTAGTTTTCTTAAACTTTTCCTTGTACTAGCTTTGGAGAAAAATGGGGAACTGCCAGAGAGAGCTGTTCTAAATAGTTGAGGTATGAACAAAGCGAATAATTTATGAACTATGATAAAGTAAATTTTTTTTTCGGGGAGGCAATTGGGGTTAAGTGACTTGCCTAGGGTCACACAGCTAGTAATTGTTAAGTGTCTGAGGCTGGATTTGAACTCAGGTCCTCCTGAATCCAGGGGCTGGTACTCTATCCACTGAGCCACCTAACTGCCCCGATAAAGTAAATTATAATCAACCACTCTCCCATCCACTCACAGTTCTACAAACTAGGAGCTCAGTCATCTCTGGAAAGGTATTTTGAAAGTCTTTTTTAACTCTACCATACCAACCACCAGATCTGTTCCCTGAAAAACAAGCTATGTTTTACTTGAAAGTCTGCTTGTGAAAAATGAGCAACATGAGAATGAAAGATGGAGACATGGCTTTATCATATTGAAAATACATTTCCCCTCAAATTGAACATGGTAACCCATGTAAAACATGAATATACACAATGATGGGTGGATACTAAAGAAGACAAAGAATAGTTAAACAGAGTGATACAACTCTTTCCAAAGTTCAGTACTTTAAATACTATAAGATTTGGGGCAGCTAGGTAGCACAGTGGATAAAGCACTGGCCCTGGATTCAGGAGGACCTGAATTCAAATCTGGCCTCAGACACTTGACACTTACTAGCTGTGTGACCCTGGGCAAATCACTTAACACCCATTGCCTCACCCAAAAAAAATAATAAAAAAAATACTATAAGATTTAATAGGTGTGGGTATTCCTTCCATTCCCAAAGGGAGACTGGAACCTTTCTACATTTTGGAAGACATCTTGAGTTCCCCCTTTTACCCATTCTGCAATTCTAATCCACCACTTTGTCAAGCCTCTCTTTAATTTTGCTGCAATAGTTCAGTGCCTACATTCATCCATCTATCATTTTATGATCTATTCCATGGCTTCCAGTGCACAGTGAAAGGCAAAAACAAAGATGGCTACATTCAAAACCTACCTAAGGATAAATTTGTTATATGTATCCTGAAGGGGAGTAGTTTTGACATTTCTCCTGTTGGAAGTGCAGTCATTCTCACATACTCAGATCCTACTGCATAGATATAATAGAAAGGATATCTAGGACAATTTAATTTAATTAACTTTGCCCTACTTATCTGATAGACCAGTAATCAGGTATTGCCTATAATTTGCATCAGTATTACTCCTAGTTCCTCAAACTAAATTTAATTTTATAAAGCAATCTATACATTAGAAGTAGGCAGTGAGCTGGCAAAGCAGATAGCACACTGGTCTTGGAGTCAGGAATACTCATCTATGTGAGTTCAAATCTGACCTGGGATACTTATTAGTTGTGTGAACCTGGATAAATCACTTACCCCTGTTTGCCTCAGTTTCCTCACTGGTAAAATGAACTGAAGAAGGAAATGGCAACCTACTCCAGTAACTTTGCCAAGAAAACCCCAAATGGAGTCATGAAGAATCTGATAGAAGTGGAAATGACTTGACAACAATAACATAGATTAGGTAATTGTCTATCTGAGTTTAAATTCCAATACTGCTGCTGCTTCTGTTAATAATTAGAAGAAGCATAGCTAACTTTATATAATATATACTATGGGGGCAGCCAGGTTGCGCAGTGGATAAGGCACCAGCCTTGGATTCAGGAGGACCTGAGTTCAAACCCAGCCTCAGACACTTACTAGCTGTGTGACCCTGGGCAAGTCACTTAACCTCCATTGCCCTGAAAATAAAATAATATATACTATGTGTCAGACACTGGGCTTTATAATTACTTTATAATTATTATCTCATTTGCTCCTCACAACAATGCTGGGAGGTAGGTGCTATTATTATCCTCATTTTATAGATGATGAATCTGAGCCAGAGAGGTTAAGGGGCTTGCCCAGATCATACAGCCAGTAAGTGTCTGAGGCGAGAGTTTAACTTAGGTCTTCCTGACTCCAGGTCCAGCATTCTGTTTACTGTGACATGTAGCTGCTTCTAATTTTCCATTCAAAGTGATTGACTCTAAAACTTAAGTAGTATCTGAAAACTCACTTAACTTCCTTATTGCCCCCTGCCTGTCTTCTCCAAATTAAAAAAAGAAACAAAAATGACTGCCTCTTTACCTAGGTTATAGTGATTATATTAAGGGATTGAAGGATTGGAGTAAAATATATCCAATTCTGTGAGCTTTCTTGAAAATAAGACTAAGACATAAAAAATATTAATATTCTGAAGCTTCCCCCTTCAAGGCATTTTGGTTGAGTTGAACTAGATTAGCCAAAAGAACTTGATTTCCTAAAATTCACCCTTCTCATCTTAATTCTAGGATCTTCTTTATTTTCTTCTCTATAGGTATCTTTTTCCTCTAAAGTGAGTTCTTTAATTATTTTCCAGTACCCTGTAGCATACTTCAGGGCATCTGGCTACAACCTATTACTTTTGCTAACAACACTTTTGGAGAAAGTGTCTGGAGGTGCTAACATAATACCCATTTTATTTCCCACTTTGGTTGCTTCTTTTCATATTTTGCAGAATTGGAGACTGACACAAGTTGTTTTTGCTCTGTTTTTGGCACAGCACTGAAAAATAGACCATCTTTCATATGTAAGAATGATACCTCAGACCCACTGTCAAATTATATCTTTTCAAAGATTCTGCTAGCAATAATGATGGATTTTCACTAAGCCAACTCAAATTTAAGTAATCTCCCTTTATAATGAACCATTGTAAGTTCATGAATGGCCAACAGCTTGGGTGGAATGAAGTCTATGGCCACAGAATAGAATGAAAATAATTTCTTTCAATTAACAGTGAGAGACAATGTGATTTAATGAATACAGAGCTGAACTTAGAGCCAGGATGGCCTGGGTTCAAGTCCAACCCCTGACACATATCAGCCATGTCACTTTATTTCTCAATGGCCTTGACACCTCTCCAGACTATAAGTTACAGAGCAAAAAAACAGTTTACACTGGTCAAGAAAATTTCCTTAACTTAGAATTCCTTATACTACTGCTGGAGATGGGGAGGGTGCCAGCAACCATGTCATAGCCCTACTCCCATACTTAGTCTCTAGTCTTACTTTAGTATCCCTCTCTACCACTTCCAAAATGTACTGCAATTCCTAAAGCTCTCAAAACCAAGTGCCAAAGACATTGTCACTACTCCCATGTTGCCTCCACATTCCCTTAACAATAGTTGTGAAAGGTATCCAATCCTATTAACTTCTAGTTGTTTGTTTTGTTTTGTTTTAACCCTGGTAGTATGCTTTATGTTCAGGTTCCATATTCACTTTGAGCTTATTGTAGTTTGTGGTGTAAGCTTTTGGCATCAAACCTAGTTTCTATAAAACTGCACTCCAGCTTTTCTAGTAGTTCTTGTCAAATGGGGAATTGTTTCCAAAGTCTTTTATGTTTTCAGGTTCATCTGAGTTCATATGATTTCTGATTCTTGATTATTTATCCATCCCAAATTTTCAACCATTGCAATTACTCTCACACCAAACACCTCTCTAATTCACTCTCTTATCTTTGGCAAACATATGAATTTTGCCCTTTTACCACACCAGCAGTCTCTCCCTCTGGCCACCTTCCTTATCTCATAGCTCATGGGCACGTATTTTAAGCCAGTATTACATTATACCGACCCTGGGTTGGTATTTTACCAATTATACCAATCCTAGGGCTGTTTCCTAACATTCCTAAATAAAACTCTTTCAGGGAATTTAAAATACTTGTTACTCTAAGTAGAATTCTCCAGTACTTCAAGAGACAGAAAAGGACTTTTCCATAAGGCACACCTGTGTATTCCCTATGTCCTCTCAAGTCCCAGCATCCCAGGCTCCTGAATTACATGAAGGCATTTACTGACTTGGTATAATATGAGACATGCTTTAAGGTGAGTCTTCTGCAAAATCTCCCTTGCTAAAAAAAAATCTCCATAATTTTCCTAGAACTATATATTTGTAATCTCCATTATATTTCTTTTATTTAAGCCGAGAGATCCAAATGTTGAAATCCAAATGTTATCTGAAGAGGCAATCCATTAAGTCATTATTAACATCTGTGCTCAGTTTAGGTAATCACATTAGTCACTGAAGCCCCTGAGAGAATGAACCTGGGGATAAGTACCTTTTGACTAGGGAACGATACAGATTGTGGCTGAGGATACTAACTAAACAAGGCAGGTATAACTGGAATACTTTAGAGAAGGGAAGAGGGATGGCTAAGGTAAAAAAAAAAATAGGGCAAAGGGTGACATTCAGAGATGGGCTACAAAAAAACCCAAACAAACAAACAAACAAAAAAAGATGGAGAGTCAGTCTGGTTCAGGGGAAGAATGAGAAAACCAGAAGATATTGTTTTGAATTCCTTGTCTCTGCTATTTATGACCTACGTGACCTTGAACAAATCTGGGCTTCAATTCCATATTTGTAAAAATGAATGGGTTGGGGGTTTTACTCAATTTGTTTCTAAGTTTGCTTTCAATTCTAAATCTATGATCCTATGACTTCACCAGATTCACAGTTTCATCTAGGGACAGTCCTGCTTTAAATAGCTACAGCTTTCTCAAAGCATTCCCCAAAACTGAGGATGAGGAAGCTGATAATTGAATATTCAATTCAAATCTAAATGTCAGCCTAGCTCTGTGCCTGGAGGGACTGTTTATCATAGGCTGCCTGGGCTATACTGGGAAAACAAAACACTGATCAAGAGTCCACTTAAAGCTTAGAAATTTGATATTTAACTTTATCTGCAGTATGCAAACTACTCTTTGTAATGGGGTCAACTGGGTCAAGTCAGTATCTTGCAGTATATTTGATAGAGTACCGGGCATACTACCTCTCAACCACTATAAAATAATAAGTGCAAGTTTCCATACTACTGTGTGGAAAGAATGATGATTTATTGGCTGATCAGCAAGGGCTGAGAGAATGAATGTATGAAACATTGAGTGGAGCTGTAATTCTTAGCAGGGCCATAAATGTGGCTTAGATGGTGTGTCATTTGTATTCTATCCTATTCCTCCTATTACATATATCTGTGTATACATATGTATGTATACACATCTATCTATATAGACAAATATATATGCACACACATATATAATACAATATATAATACTGTACATGTATATGTGTGTATATATGTATATGTGTATGTATATACATATATATACACATACATACATATACATACTCACACACACACACACACACACACACACACATATATATATATATATATATATATATATATATATATATATAAATACAACAGAGAGGAGGAGAGGAGAAGAAAGAGTGAGACAGGAAGGAAAGGAGGGAGGGAAGGAGGAAAGGACAGAAGGACAAAGGGGATTGGCTGCCCAGAAAAGCTTGGAGTTGCCCCTCAAGGCCCATTCCTCCTTTGAACAAATAAGGAATAAGAAATGATAAAACAGTTGGAGGAGGGAGGAAACTTGCAGAGATTAAGTACCTAGCTATTTTCCATCCCTCCCTTTTATATGTAATGAAAATACTTTCTGGATTAGATGCTACTGCTTTTAGCTACAGGCTAAGATTCATTCCTGTTGAAAAGGGAAAAACATTTTTTTTTTTGGAAAAATGTCTTTAAACAGAGTTAAACTATAATGGTAGAATATATACTGTTGGGAAAGGTTCTGACATGCTATGGGGCAGAGAGGGAAAGAGATAGAATCAAGTGTGCCCAGAGGCCACAAGAGAATGAAGTTGCCCAAAATGACAGTAAAATATTTAGAAGCCTTAGGAAGTAGCTCAGGGCTAGCATAGGTTAAAGTAGAGGATGAGAAACTATCCTGAGAGAAGTGATCAAAGGATTATAGATACAGAAGTGGGGATTATGGAGAGAGTGAATTTGAAGTTGTACACTAGAATAAGACATGAAAGTTGTGTAATTGAGAACTGAGTTCTGTTTGATGGTGTTTTCAGTGGTCATATGTTGGGGAGGAAGCTAGTTCATTCAAGAGGAAGTGCTAATGCAAAATTCAATTAGTAGTCCAGCTGTGTACTGGGATTTGGTATGATCACCAAAAAAAAAGGCAAGATTACACAGGAATAGGGCTGCTTGTTGATGCCCTCCCTATGCATGGTAGACCAGTAGAATAAATTCTGATTTAAAAATCTGTAGGATCAGTGTCTCATATATCATATCCATAAATTAGAGTTCTGGGCTCCTTTTAGTTTCTTTTTTAGGGAAGACATTTCCTAGGGGACAACAGGTGACATAGGCCATTGGAATAGGTCTATTGAGTTTAGTGATAAAGTTCCTTTAGTCTTTAGGTACTCTTAACTCTCAACTTTTCCTTTTTCAATGGCTCATTCTTTGATTTCTCTATCTACCACACAGTTGCCAAATTGATATTCCTAAGGCATAATTTTGGCCACGTCCCTCTCCTGCTTAAGAAGTTTCAGTGGTTCTTCTTTGTCTCTCAAATTCCTCTGTTGACTCTTTTGGAGCCATTCCCAATATGGTCCTTGTCTTTCCAAGATGATTACGTGTTACTGCCCACCACATATTCATTACTCTAGTTCAGTGCAGCCAAACCAAGAATTCACATTATCTCTGTTGTATTGTATTTTTATGTACTTTGTTAACCATTTCCCAATGACATCTTAATGAGTTTTGCAGACCCTTTCGGTGGATAGGCCACAAGTTTGACTCTCCTACTCTAAATAAATTAGCCTATTTGCTGTTATTTGTGACATTCCATTCCCTATTTCTCTGCCTTTTCACCCACTTCCATCTATGCCTAGGATGCTCTATCTCCTCACCTTTGATATATATAAACCCTAGATCCCAAAAGACTCAAGTATCACCTTATTTTCCAGTTTTTATCATGTACCTTGTTTCTCCCTTAATTCAAGTGTACTTACTCCATGTATATCCTGTAATTACTTCTCTGTGAGCATCTTGTATCCTCCTGGTTGAATTGTAAATTTCTTGAGGGCAGGATCTATCTTGCTTTTGTATTTATACCCCTAGCACCTAGGACAGTGTCTGAAATACAGTTACAACTTAGTAAATTATTGTTGATTAAAGGCTGATTAACATTGACAGAAATATATTTATACTCTAAGAATAACTGACTTTATGATTATTTATTCTTCTTTACATTGTCTCTATCAACATCTTCAGCAAACTTTCTTTTGAGATCCTACTATACAGAAGGCACCAAAAGAGTAATTAGGAATACAAAGAAACATAAATCATAGTTTTCCACCTCAATATTTTAGTCTGATGGGAATGAGAGAGGAAAAACAGAAAATGGGTAACAATACAGAATGAAAGGATTAATGAGGAACAAATAGGACAGGCAATAAGTAGAGTAGAAATTGAGCAGGGGACCTGGGTAGCCCTGACTCAGGCTTATTCTGTTCATGTTTATTTGGGGGAACTGAAAACATTTATGATTCATTCAGAAGTTGACAAAAGGAGTTTTATGTAATAAGAAGAGGTTTACTTATCTTTACATAGAAGGGATAGTCAACAAGGATACTTAGCACTTATGAAAACTCCTCATCCCCACCCCCATCAACAGATGGGAAAACTTAGTTAAGTAAGGCAATGTGTACTGACTCTCAGCATCTGGGGACATCCACCAAGTCTGAAGGATTCTGACTCCATGTGGATGGGCATTTTTCTTCAGTTAGGTGACCAGGAAGCCATGTTAACATGTCCAGAGGATACCAGGAAGCTGCATCAGGAGAGGAGCAGCTTGACCTATAGACCATTGGACCAATCAAATGCAGGGATAGTTTTGTTACCTGTCAGGGGAAAAATAGCATAACTTGCATGAAGAAAAGGGGTTAGGATATTGCTTCTATGACAGGAGGCATATCATTGTGGATTAGAGTGATCATTTGCATACTGATTAATAACTTGCATGCCAAAGATTCTCCTAAGTGTGAAGGTACCTAGGTTGTATTCAATTTTACTGTTGCCACTGAATATTAAAAGATGTTGCTTTGAATTAGAGAGTCCACTATTTATAGCACATAATGAGATAATTCTACCTAGTAAAAAAGAAATCTGAACCATGTCATTAAAAAAGTGACAGCTGCAGTATAGTAATTGGAAGACATTTCAGTGATCTTAGAGAATCTTTCACTAGCACAATGAAAGAAGGGCAACTTTGAGACCAGAGTTTGATTTCCATGCAAGAGAGACCATACAAATTTCCAGAAAACAAGGCCAATAGGCTGTTTCTAGATAGTAGAAACTACTACTATCACTACTCCTTCCTCTTATCAATTAAACAAATATTTGTTGAATATCTATAATGGACAAACCATTGTGCTAGTCCCCATGAAATACTGATATACAAGATTTACCTGACTGCTAATAGATTAATTCTACTTAAACTTCAATTCAAGAAATGTGCCAGACACTGTAATAGGTATGAGGATACAAAGATGAAAAATGACAGCTATTAGCACAGTGCCCAGAACATAGTAGGTGCTTAATAAATGCTATTTGACTGACTGTCAAAATTTGACTGACTAATAGGCAGTCAGTCAACAAGCATTTACTAAATTCCTTCTATGTGGACATGGTGGTGGGATATAAAGATAGGCAAAAGTAGTCCCTGACAACCTAATAAAGGAAGACCACACATAAAAAGAAGCTGAAAATGGAGTGGGAGGAGGAGAGGGTATAATGAAATACAGAAGAAATGTAGCTGGGCAGGAAAGGTTGAGTTGGCTGTCCTGGACACCATCCTAAAATGTCAAATCTGGGAAGACCTCCCTACTGTTCACCTTCATCCTCTCCAGTCAGAGGAAAGAAGGGCCCCAGGACAGAGGGTAATGAGAAGCTTTGAGTTTTAGGGTTGATTTGTTTCTGCCTTCAATGAACTTGCAAGCTTATAGAAGAAATAAAAGGACCTAAATCAACATGATACAAGACAGAATATAAGAAATGGAGGGCCCAAGAGTTCTCTGCTTGGAACTGGGCTATGTGATATTTTTATTAGGACTTGGGTAAAGACAGAGAATTAATGCCAATTAAATTTTTAAAAAGTAACAACATAGAATTGGTAGTTAGGAAAGATGAATCACTAACAGACTATATCAGGCAACAGAAATCCCCCCAAATCTTGACCGTTTAGACTACTGTGCTGAATCAAATAAGATGGAATTCATTATGGATTATCGTAAAATCTTAGACTTGAATTAAAAGGAAAATCGATTTCACAAGCTCAGAATCAGGGATGGATAAATAGACAGGAATTTGTCAAGAAAAGATCTGGGTTTTTTGATGGACTGCAAGCACCATGTGAGTCAGCAGCATGATGAAACAGTCAGATAACCTAATGTAATCTTGGACTGTGTTGAGAGGCAGAGCTTCAAGGAATAAGGAGATGAAAGCCCCTCTGTACTCTGCCCTGCTCAGGCAGCATCTTGAATATTATGTGCCACTCAGGGTGTCTCGATTTAAGAAGGACATTGATTAAATGGAGCCTGTCCAGAGGAAGGCAGCCAGGATACTGAAGGGTCTTATGTTTATGTCTGATGAGGATGAGCTGGAAGACATGATTTATAGTCCAAAAGTTAAGTAACAAATACTAGGCATAAGAACATGATAAACTTGAATAATCAATGCTAAGGACTTCGAAGCCCAAGAGATTCTCGTATGCTAGAGAGGTTAGGAGGTTTCATGGAGAAACCTACATAATAGCTGGTAAATTTGTGGATTGTCTTAAACTTGGAAAGAGGAAGCAGTCCCAGGAAATGGAGTGTTGGGAGCAGGAGTATAGTAAATACATCCAAGAGATTTTATTACATACTTACTATGTGCTAGGCACTGTGCTAGGCTTTGGAGCAAAATCCAGCGAGTCCCTGCTTTCCAGGAGCTTACATGCTATAGTGTGTAAGGAGGGAGATGGAGTGGTGATGGAGGGAATTAGATAAAAATGCCATAATAATGTTGTGATAGCTAAGAGAAACCATATGGAATATGAGGCGATTACCCCCAAATAGGAAGTTCAGAAGAACCAGAGGTCCTAAGGTGTAACTCTGTGTTAAATTGTAAACACAACATATTCTGGTTTCCTATCTGCTCCTGAATTTCGTTATTCATTTCAACAAATATTTATTGGACACCTACTACAAATATAGCACTATGGGGATACATACTGCCTGTCTTCCAGGAGATTACAAATTTGCATCTCTATCTCATATCCCAGATTGATCTTCCTGGAAAGCAGGAACTGTTATCTTCTATTTTTAAAACTATTTCTCATAGCTGCCAGCACAGGGATTTGCATGGAATAAGTGCTTAATGTTAATAAATAATAATATAACCCTCCCTCCTTTCATCAAAGGAATGGGGAACTATGGATGTGCAATGCTATTTAAACATCATACTTGTTGCATTGGTTAGTTTGCAGAGGTATTTTTTTTATTATTCTTTGTTAATTGGTAGGAGTGGGAAAGGATGTTTTTGGAAATGAAGATGATATAAAAAGAGTAATTTAATAATAAAATGGGATAAAAACAAAATTAAAAGATATTTGATAGGAGCCTGAGGAGCTTCTCTAAGCACCCTTTTTATTAACCTCCTGTTAACTTGTTTATATCCTCTATTGGAAATCATTACCAAATCTTACAATTAATCAATCAACAAGCTTTTGTTAAGTGTTTACTTTATACCAGGCCGCAGCCTCAGGCAAACCAAAAGCAAAGGCAAAATAGTTACTGTTCTTAAGGAATTTGCATTCTAATAAGGGAGATATGTATGTAGGTAGGTTTATTTAAGACACTTATAAAAAAGTAGACACAAGGTAATCCTGGATGGGAAAGCACTAGCAGCTGGGGGTAGAAAGGACCCCAGAAAATATCTCTTCTAGAACCTTATAGTTGCACTCTGTACTAAAGGAAATCAGGAATTCCAAGAGGCAGAGGTAAGGAGAAAGATTGATAACACAAATACATGAAAATACTAATGCAACAAGTATAGGATGGCAACATTCAAAGAGTATCCCATGTAATCATGGCACCAAGTGAAAGGGAACAAGATGGTGGTGCTATATAAAGAAGAATGGGAACTGAAAGCAGAGCTGTGAAAAGGAAACTATCCCATTGAACCCTTGCAAAACTGCTTGGCCTTGAAGAGGTTCTCTTCATGGACTTTGTGCAAGTGGTCTTACATCTGGCAGAAAGAATTGTCATTGAGAAGATGGAGAAAAAAGCAAAAGGATACCGGCAGCAGAGTGAGCAGAAGTAACTCTCTAAAGGGGAACATCTCCAAAGGACAGGGAAGAGTCATTACGTCTTCTTGGCTCAGATAAGGAATAGATAAGGAATTGTTGCTTAGCCCTAGGCCGAGTATGTCTATAGTTCATTGTTTCCATATGTTAAATGGCAGGACTTGAATGTCTTCCACTGTCAGTCTCCATGAGAGAATTAGAGGAGTATAATGTCAGAGTTAACATCATTCAAAATCTTTCAGGAATGTAAAATAGGCTGAAGAGAGGAAATATACTTGGTGGACAGTTTGATTTTTTGGTATCTTAGATTTTTATCTCTAAACCCAACAGTATATTAAGTTAAACACCTCTGTTAGTTGGCATGACATACTACTATTATGACATGCTGGCAAAACATTTCTCCCTAGAATAAGGGGGAAGGCTGTGTCTTACCTCAACAAATGGTGTATTTACACTGCACACAGGAGCTTAATAATAATTACTAACACATAGAGTTCTTTAGTTTCCAAATCCTATTCCTCATAACAGGAGGAAGCTAGTGCAAGTATTATGATCCCCATTTTACAGATGAGGGAACTATGTCTATGAGAGGATCAGTTCTTGGCTTGAGGTCACATAGCTAGTAAATGACTGAAACAACATTAGAATCCATATCTCCTGTGGGGCGGCCAGGTGGCTCAGTGGATAAAGCACCAGCCCTGGATTCAGAAGTTCCTGAGTTCAAATCCGGCCTTAGACACTTGAAACTTACAGGCTGTGTGACCCTGGGCAAGTCACTTAACCCCCATTGCCCAACAACAACAAAAAAAAAGAATCCATATCTCCTAAAATCAATCCTAGCATTCTTTCTCTTGTGCCACTTATTCAAGGAGCATTTGGGGGACTGATGTCTGAGTCCACATGTGGTCATTGGAGAAGAAAATAATTTGTTTCAGAGACATTGATAGATCTTTTGTTTTCTATATTTCCATATTCTTGTCTTCCTTGAAATTTTAGCCCTAAATGCACCCAAGGATGATTTGATTTAATTGGATCTCACATCAAGCTTTCTGAAAACCTTTTTTCCTCTACTTCTTGATATTATACTGCTCATGGTCTTCTACTATCCTCCTCTTTAAGACTTTTTTTTTTTTCAGTGAGGCAGTTGGGGTTAAGTGACTTGCCCAGGGTCACACAGCTAGTAAGTGTTAAGTGTCTGAGGTCAGATTTGAACTCAGGTCTTCCTTAATCCAGGGCCGGTGCTCTATCCACTGCGCCACCTAGCTGCTCCTGGCATAGTATTTTAAAAGCTAGATTCATCACCACACCAAAATGAGACATTCGAGTAAGATTTCTGTGGAAGCAATCCTTCACTCAATTGTCAAAATAATCTTCCTTATGCACAGTTCTGATCATGTCAACATCCTTGTTCAAAGACTTCCAGTGGATTCATATTGTCTATGCAGTTCTTTGCCTGGCAATCAAGACATTCCCAATCTGGTTGCAACCCATGTTCCAGTCATAGGTAACACTGCTTGCTCCTCTATAAAAAAACTGAATCATGAGTATCCTCTTACTTCTGCTATTTCCATCTCTTCCTTTTGAAATCTTACCCAACTCAGGTGACAAATTATTTACAAAGTTTTCCATGATTCTCTCTTGCCCTAGTTGAAAACAACCTTTTCCTCTTCACTTTGCCTGGTTCTCTTTTTACTATGATCATGATATATTTTGTATCATCATTATTTGCATGCATATTTTAATCTCTTCTGTTATTTTGTAAACTTGAGATCTGGGACTGTGACATTTTCAGCTTTGTTTACCTGTTGGCTTAAATATGTTAGGTATTTGCACTTTGTCAACAATTTTCAAAAATTATTTTTCTCCTAATGTGACTAGATCAGTGATATTTGGCTCAGCTGTATTCTTGTGGAAATTGTAGTACCAGGAAGTCTAGGACTTCCTCCTACTAAAGATCTCATTTGAGAACACAGGGTATAAGATGGAATGCCCCATGGCTGAGTTAAACAAACATGCCTGGAGAGTCAGTAAAGAGGCCTCACTGGTATCCATCTGAGTGAAAGATCTTTGAGGTTAGGTATCTTGAATAATCTGCTGAATGTTACTAATAGCTAACATCAAATCAAATCAAATAATAGTTTATAATTCCATAGCTTTGAGGTCTCCAAAGTATTACATACATTATGATATTAGCCCAATATAGTCATTGCTATCATTAATTCCATTCTACAAATATGGGAAATGAGGCAGAGAGAGGCTGTGACATGGAGAATCTTACAGTCATTAGTAGTCAAAAGCAGGATAAGAAATGAGGTTTTTTTTTACCCCAAGTTCAATATTATACTCAGCCCATCATTCTGATTCCCTGCCACTCATAAAGATGCTTTTATGAATATTTTCCTAAATATTTCCATAGAATTTATACAGATGGTCTGTATCACATGATAATTTTTCTTGCAATTTTTATTTAGGTATTTTCCATGTATATATTTGTCTCCCTAATGGCATTAAAATCTCACAGGCAGTGATAGTTGTATAATTCTGCATATACTTTCCTCAGATATTGTCTAATATAGTGTTCTCCATGAAATTGACAAATGCCCGATAGATGCTAATTGGATAGAGGAATGGATGAATGAGTAAGTTAATGAAGCAAGGAAGACATTCAGAATAATAGGGTTAATTTGGTCAACTATTTGACCTCTGTTTTTCACATCTTAATATTTCTTTTCTGGTTCCAATTTTCTCAATCACTTCAAACAGTGACAGTGAAAATACCTTTGCCATTCCATCTGCTATATAACTGAATAAAATTTCTGCACTATCCATCAAAACTAATACAATATACTAAAGCCCTAGTCATCCCATGTGTCTACTAACTCAAAATTATGTGTCACTAGATTATGACAATGATGTTTTGAGACTTGGGCTTGTGCTGAACTTTCTATTATTTTAGATTTATAGTAACAAAATTTCTTCCCTCAAACTGTGGCCATGGGGAATACATAGATAACTATGCAAGGGCATGACTAATATTCCCTCCAAATCACTAGTGAACTCAAAGATGTCAGAAACCTTAAAACATTGACAGTCTTGCCCTGCTGTGAAACTTTGGGAACAGAAATGATATTAAGCAAAGTGTGGACAAATTAGCTCTGGAGTCTGGAAACTGAAGAGAGAATAGACAAGCTAGAAAATTAATCGAATCACACTTTAGTCTCTGAGGTCCTACAACATGAAATGACAAAACATTTTTTTGGCAAATAATACCTGAGAAATAATCTGCAAACCTTTTTTTTTTGTTGTTCCCTGAAAACCCAGGAGATACAAAATGAATTCCTACTATTTTTGTGGGAATAATTTGTTTCTAATTTCTCTTCCTTTTCATATCTGCTACAGGACCTGATGTCATGGGAAAGAAAAAATGGAAAAAAAAAAGGGGGTAGCTAGGTGGTACAGTGGATAGAGCACCAGCCTTGGATTCAGAAGGACCTGAGTTAAAAATCTGGCCTCAGACCCTTGACACTTGCTAGCTGTGTTATCCTGGGCAAGTCACTTAACCCCAACTGCCTCACCCCCCCCCCCAAAAATGGAATGGTTCCAAGTTCCCTCCCTTCAACAACTCTGCATCCAGACCCTTCCCCTCACTCCAATTTGTCACTGTGCTTTCAAAGGCTAGGGAAAACTATGGGGGAAAAGGGTACTATAAAAAGATAAAACAAAAGAATTGGAGTACCAAAGTTTTTTGTTGTTTTGTTTTTTAGAACAAGAAATAATGTGTCTGTGGGAGGGGAGCATGGATTTAAGCTGGACATAAAGACTCACTTTCTAACAATTAGAATTGTCCAAAAGTAAAATGGTCGCCCTTAAGAAGGAATATTGTAATTAAACCTTAAATACCAGACTGAGTGGTTTTAAACCAGAAGTAACATGGAACCATTAAAAGACTGAGCAGAAGAGCTACATGAACAGATGCTTGCCTTTAGGAATATTAGTTTGGCAGCTGTGTGAAGAATGGATTCAAGAAGGGAGAAACTGCAGATAGAAGGACCAATTAGGCTATTATAATAGTCCAGGTAGAGTCTGAACAAGATTATGATAGTGCATGCAAGGAGACTAATGCCAGAAATATTATAGATATAAAATTAGCAAGATTTATTAAATGTGGGGGATGAGGAAGAGAAATGAGCCAAGAATGAATGCATAGTAATGAATCAGGGTAACTGGGAGGGTGGTGACATCTTAAAGTTCAAACTGTGGTAGAATATCCAGGTAAATTAACAACCAATAAGCATTTATCAAGAACCTACTAGGCCACAGGCAGTGTGCTGGGTATCTAATAAACAAAAATACAAGCAAGGAAGTACCTGCCTTAAAGCAAAAACAAAAAACCACATTCTGCCCATCAGGCACTTAAAGATATAGACCTGGAGTTTGAGACATTAGGGGATACACAGATTTGGGGGTTATTCTCATAGAAATAGCAACTGAATCCATAAGGAACAAATGAGAATGAATTCACCAAGAGAGAGAATATATATAGAGAGGGGACCCAGTACTGAACTTTAGGAGAAAGCTTTTTTACTCTATTCTTTGGAAGATATTAGGGTGTAAGAAAAGGAATGCAATTTAACAAAGGGGATCTGGTCAGACAGATAAGAGAACCAGGAGAATGCATTGCTATATAAAACAAGGGAAGAGAGATTATCCCAGAAAAAAATAGCCCTTAATGTCCAAGGCTGCAGATAGGTCATGGAAGATGATGACTGTGAGAAGGCCAGTGGTTGAAAATTACATTACATTTACACTATCATTTCTTTATTGTGGGGCAGGGTCACACAACTAGTAAGTGTCAAGTGTCTGAGGCTGGATTAGAACTCAGGTCCTCCTGAATCCAGGCCCAGTCCTTTATCCACTGTGCCATCTAACTGACCCACCCCCTACACTATCATTTCACACCTATTATCTATTGTATATCTATGGCAAAGATGGCAAAACATGGGAGATTTTGCTTTGTAAGGAGATGAAAGAAAATAGGCATGCTAATTCAGTGTTGGAAATGTTGTGGGTTGGGGCAAACGTTTTAGAAATCAATTTGGAATTAAGCAAGAAAAATCACAAAATTTTAAAATCCCTTTGATTCAACAAGGGCTTATTGGAAACAAAACCATATAACCAATGTTTGAGGAATGGCTGAACGGATTGTATCATATAAATGCAAAGCAGCAATAAAAGAAGCAAATAGGAAGAATTCCTATTTACAGCAAATAGCTATAAACAGCCAACAGGAAGAATTCAAAGAAATGTCAGAGGGTCTGTATGGAGTGATACAGAATGATCAAAGAACAAAAAGAAAAGTATACCCAAAAGCTTTAACTGCATAACTTAGGACCACTACAAACAATAAAAAATCAGACAGAATCAGGATCAACCTATGAAATATAGACCTAAGCTTTCTTTTAACAAACACAAAACTATGAATGTGTAAGGTTGTGTGTACTACTAGTTGTATTGTCATAGTCATCTATTTAGCAGCTTTCAGGGAATGTATATTGTAGAGTATTAAAATGGGAGTATGCTAGGTATTTATATAATATGTTGAAATAACATTTATCAATAATTGAGCAAAAAAAGAATAAGTAATAAGATTGAACAGTAAGGAGGTCATTGGTAACTTTTGAGGGAGCACTTTCAGTAGAGTGGTAATGATCAGAAAGTAGCTTGCAAAAAGTAGAGAATGATGATGACGATGATAGTAATAATAAAAATAATAGCTAACCTTTATAGAGCACTTTCAATGTACCAGCTGCTTTACAAATATCTCCATAGCTCACTTGATAGATAGGTGCTGTTTTCATGCCCATTTTACTGATGAGAAAACTGAGGCAAATAGAGGTTAAGTGACCTGCCCAGGGTCACAAAGCTAACCCACCAGTCCTTTATGCACTGACCCCACCCAGTAGTGAGAAGATGGAAACCATGGGAATAGACTTTTTCTGGTCTTTCTAGGACATTTTGAATAAAAGGGAGGGGTATTATATATTAATTGCTGGATCAGAAGAAGGATAGTGAAATCTTAGCATATTTGTCAGGATAAGGAGATTATGTTTTGTTATGAAGATCATAGTCATTGCAGGTTTGTTTGGTTTTTTTTTTTTGGTAAGGCAATTGGGGTTAAGTGACTTGCCCAGGGTCACACAGCTAGTAAGTGTTAAGTGTCTGAGGTCGGATTTGAACTCAGGTACTCCTGAATCCAGGGCTGGTGCTCTATCCACTGCGCCATCTAGCTGCCCCGTCATTGCAGTTTTATGAATGTGGGAGTGGCATCATCAGACCTGTGCATTAGAATGATTATTTTACAAGGTATTGGAAGAATAGATTAGAAAGAGGGAAAGATGAAGAGCCAGAAAATCCAGTGAAACAAACTTGCAGGAAACACAGAATTAAAAAAAAAAAAAAAGATCTGACTCTAGAACATGGGCTATATAATATTAGCTAGAAATAATGAACAAAACTGTGCTCATTATCTTCCTAGCCAAACTAATAGTCTTGTCCAATTCCCCGCCCCCCCCCCACCTTCCCTGTCAATGGCAACATCATTTTCTAATTGGTTATGCTTGAAAGCCTGGGATCATCTTCCATCAGCTATCTGACTCACCACCAGTTCCTTCTGCCTTTTCTACCCAATGTCTGTCTCAGTCATTACTTGAACAGAAGTAGAGGTCTGGTAGACTGGTAGAACTTGGAGACTCCCCTGTTCAAGTCTACATCTCCAGTGGAGAAGAATTACCTTATCTTTCCCTGGGAAAATGCTCAAATGCTGCCTGCTATAGCTAATCAGTCATTCTTCCCTTCAGTGTTCCTTTCCCACTCCTCCCTTCTGCAAATAATTCTCCTGGCTTGCATTCCCCAGCTAGTACTTTCCACAACCTTTACTATAGCTCTGGTGAAATAACAAACTGTATTTTTACTATATGTGGGTGGCAGCAAGTGTATTGTCTTGTGCTCAACAACTTCATCATATTTCCATTATTACCTGTTCTGCTCTGTGCTGTACTAAGAAACAAAGATAAACAATGGTGTGGGCAACAGACCAGCTTCCATCTGCCTCTGCTCAGCTGCTGCATTCTCATTATGCATTCTCCTCACTCCCTTGCCACTAACTGCGTAGAGCAGAGATTCCCTCTTCAAAAACTTTTCATGTCGCCATGCACACAAGAGAAATGTTTTGATTTATCAAGGCAGGCTTATGTTGCATCTGGCTCAGTTAGAAAAATGCTACTCCTGCTGCTTGATGCCCATTAGACATTCTCATCACACCAATGACTCTAGGAATCTGTGTTTCTCTGCACAGGTCAGGTCCCATTTGCAGTGATGTGCAAAGATGCTAGTGCTAATGAAGGAGATAGGGACTAAAAATGGAATTTCATTGAAAACCTTTATGGATGCACACACCTTTGTGGGGGTGTATGTATTTGCAACACTTCTTGGCAGCTGCTAGGCTCCTTAAGACCTTGAAAGTGGGAAAAATATTTTTAAACCTCAGTTTTCCAGAAAATTCACAAGAGAGATCCAAGCTCTGAATTTTCATCCTAAAGGGGAGGGGGAAAATCCTACAACTTTCTCAAATGCAAATACAGTAAAATCCCTTGAGAAAATTAAGATTACAAGGCAGTAGAAATATTTTTTAAAAACCTAAATAGCTCTGTACTGATGTTAACAAGAAAAACTCATAAACATCTAAAATCTCTCATGTGTGTATGAGCATTTTAATATCCCTTTGGAGCAGCTAGGTGGAACAGTGGATAGAGCACCAGCCCTGGAGTCCAGAGGACCTGAGTTCAAATCCAGCCTCAGACACTTGACACTTACTAGCTGTGTGACCCTAGGCAAGTCACTTAACCCCCATTGCCTCACATAAAAAAAAAGAAAGAAAAGAAATACTATAAGGGGCAGCTCGCTGGCTCAGTGAATAAAGCACTGGCCCTGGATTCAGGAGGACCTGAGTTCAAATATGACCTCAGACACGACACTTATTAGCTGTGTGACCCTGGGCAAGTCACTTAACCCTCATTGCCTCACTAAAAAAACAAACAAACAAATATCCCTTTGGAGGCTTTTTAAAAAAATGTGCCATGGACAATTCATTTGAAAATCTGGGGACTTTTTGGCTAAGTGTTTCTCTGATAACCTTTGTTTTCACAAAAAACCTACCCTCCTTGATGATAAAAGAAGCAATACCCTTCCCTATTCATGACTGGAGTCAAAGGAAATGAATTAGTAAATTTCTTAACTCCCCCCCAGAATAAGAGCAAATATACCAATAAACATCCATGAATTCCCCTTCTCTGTTGCAAATCCAATCAATATAGTTTTCACTTAAGGAGACTAAATAATACTGCCCCTTCCCCCTATGATGTTTAAAATCTAAATTGTGTGGTGACCTTAAATTAGAAGCTTTAGCACCAGTTTTTGGGCATTAAGCATTTATTAAAGCATACCAAGTATTCATGTGGAGTTCAGAATGTTAAGAAAAGGCCTATCTAGCCTAGAGTTCGAACCTGGTTTGGTTCTTCCTCAAGTCCTCCACCACGAGCCTGCTTCAACTATGAACTCCTCAGCAAACTGATTGTGGGAGCTTTTTATAGGTCCAGAGCATGGGGGGTCCTTACACACTGCTTCAAGCTGGATTGGTTAGTGTCATCCAAGTCCATTGGTCACTGGACTTGATGGTGGTCTCCAGTTAAGTTCAAAGTCTAGCTTCTGAGAACAATACCTTCCTAAGGGCTAGCCAGATGTGCTTACAATCTAGTTAACTTGAAGTAGGCTAATCAGCAGTCAATAACTCTCACTTAATTGAATCAGTTTAGATTAATCTCCAGGTGGGTCTTTGAGTATCTGCTAAATCCCATTATTTTATCATACCCCAAACAACAAACTACAAACAAATTCTTAATGACAGTTATCCAAAGAATAGAATGAAAAGTTTAAGGTACTACCCAGGCAACTGACAAGGGAACCAAGATTTAAGTAATTCAAGCATAATCACACACACACACAGAAGTGTGGTGTGTATACATACATACATATATATATACATACATGTTTCCCCTCTAGGAGACATACTTATCTGAAATAGTTGAAAAATGTGATGCTGGGGGAAGTCATTTCTGTTTTGTGCATATGGCACATATGGATCCCTTTTAAATTAAGGTATATAGACACCCCCCTCCCAATTCTTTTCAGGAGAGCTCTGCCATAGGGTTCCTATGGATCTGTGTGAGTCTGATAACTGGCAATTTCTTTTTGGACTCAAATAAACTTTGCATTTCATGAGCAAATGAATCTAAACTAGCACAAAAGCTAAGCCCCAGCAGCTAAGACCATTGGTTTTCTTTCTTATCAAGCCAGGTACCTGACCTTTCATATGTATATATATGTCAGAAGGTCTAAAGACTTTTCAGGTTTTTACATCATTTCCAAGTCCAAACAGCTAGAGTATAAACGCATTTAGAGTTCTTTTCCTTTTACTTGTAGCACTTAACCCAATGTCATACTCACATTAGGTAATTAATAAAATATTTTTTAATTATGCAGAGCTGAAATAGTACCACCACCACTACCACCATCACCACCCACTTTCTTGTTTCTTAACTTATCAGCTATGATAAGATCCATGCATCAACTCCTTTCCCTAAGTTGGGTGTCTGGGGAAGCAAGTAACAGGAAGGAGCCCAAACCAAAATGAGATGAAATTTTCATTAGGTATTCAGCATGAGCCAAATGAAACATTTGGTTTATTAGCCGCCCCTTCCTGATCCAATAGTTTTTGTTTTCCTGTGCCCTATTAAGAATGATTAGAATGAGTTCTGAGTTATATCTTCAAAATAGAACATTGAAGTTTTATCAAATGAGAATCTAGCTTCCAAATAAAATGAATGTGCCCATCTCCCCCCTTCTCCCTTAGCACAGGGCAAAAACCATTGTTAGCAAATCCCAGGGTATTTTTCCCAGTTGAAAAATATGTGTGATAATGTCAACTGAGCCCTGTCTCACACCTGACACTTTGGACCTGGGTATAGTCTTATCTTATGATTATGGATTTATAGCTGGAAGGGACTTGAGGAGTCATGTAGTTTTACCCAATCATTTTACAGATGAGGAAATAGAGGAAACCCAGAGAGTTTAAGCACCTTGCCCAAGGTCATTCAGGGAATAAGTAACAAAGCTGAGATTTGAATTGGGTCCTGTGACTGCACATTCAGCAGTCATTCTACTTTACCATACTGCTTCTTAGTCTTATATCTCATATTTGATATCTCATGTTCTTGGGTTATGCTATAATTCAGGGTTTACAGTGGAAATATCAAATGTTGACTGATGACACTCCTTGAAAATCTCTTAGTTCCCCAATAAATTGCACTAGGGTATGGCCTTGTCCTAAATGCTGTGAGAAAAAAAAATCTAAACTCTATGTTCAGTTTCTTCTGCAGATGATTCTTCTATTCCTTTTAGTTGAAGAGTCTCTAAATTAGGACTTCTTCAGATCTACTACCAAGTTAGTTAGCTTATTCTAGCCTCAGTGTACTTTGTTGGTACTGCCTTCTATACACCAATGCACTGCTGCACAGGAAACATGGATAGTCAAGTTATTCTTGTCCTGAACTCCAGAGCATTCTATATCCCCAGAATAGGATAGAGTTTATCCTACTCATCACCAAGTCCCTGAAAAGATTAGCTGGGTCTTGACATACCAAGGATGCAATTACATTTTCTTTCTGTAACTTATGACTTTCCTGGGAAATTCCATAAATATTATGATATAACTATGTTATAGGTAATGCTCATTCAGCCCGGAGATGATGTCTGATCCTTTCTTACACTGTAGGGGAAAATATATATACACAGACACACACACACACACACACATATATATATATATATATATATACATATACATATATACACACATACATATATATACATACACACATATATGTACATGTATTTACATACACAGATATTGAAAAATAGATACACACAATTTTCTCAATTTGAAGCCTAAAAAATAATGTTAATTTAGGTTCAGTTGTCCAGTCAAGCAGATTAGTCTGTGTCTTGAAGAACTGATGATTTCTCTCATATTAATAATCAATTATTGAATTAATACCAGAATTTTTTCAGAAGCCTGTAGGTTGTTCAGTCTCAGAAGAATATTGTTGATGGATGAGATTACCCAAATTCCCAGGTACATGCCTTTAGATCCTGGGTGGGAGACCTTATGCAACTAGAGAACATTAAAAAGGATTTAATCTAAGGTGAATTCCAACTCATTGTTCTATTCAGCCAGGTCTGAGCAGAGGTGGACCCCTTTTTGTCTAGATTGCCCTAAATGGGTAGTCTGGATAAGAGATAAGTCATCCAAGACTGAGTGACCAGAGTCCCATCCCCCAGCCCCTCATTAGAATAGGTCTGCCTCTCATTATAATATTCATTCTTCTCATTAATTATTAACTAATCAGAGTTGATAGCCACCCTCAAGAATGCCTACTTTTCCAATAACATATGGGCATTGAGTGGGTTCCATAAGGGGTCTTTCGCATTTGAGCATGTCACTGACCCCTTTTATTAATTATTGTTAGCATGATTAATCAAATTATTAATGACCTAGAAACTAAGTCTCTTGAACATTTTATAAATTAAACTCTAATCCTCATGGTCACGATAGCATGGTGTCCTACATATCTGTGTAGAATGACCTATAAAGAATTTCCACAGAAATAATTAATTAATTAGCATTCTATATTATTTCCTGGCACAAGTGAGCTTCCCTAGTAATCATTTTTGGCTAGAAAATTAGTGTAGTGGATTCACCTTTCAGATATAATCACCTTACCTGGTACTATCTTATCCATAGTTGGAGCAAAATACTGTTCAACCAATATAGGCATGTTCTTTCAGTACCATTGCCAAAGCAACTCTTGATTTCTGAATCTGAACTAAATTGACTTTTCAGATAGAGTAACTGGACAACATTTAACAAACAGAAGGCCTAGTTTTAACTTCTTTGGTGAAATCTGTTTGAAACAAATTTTCTATTTTGGTTTTGGTAACTAGTACCTAAAAGATGTCCAAACATCTATCTATCCCTCTTCTATTGCCCCTTTCTGCTGAATCAGTTCAGCCTAGCAAAAGAGGTATTCCTAAAAAAAAAAAATAATAAATAAATAAAAAGGGGCAGCTAGGTGGCGCAGCGGATAGAGCCTGGCCTTGGAGTCAGGAGTACCTGAGTTCAGATCCGGCCTCAGACATTTGACGCTTACTAGCTGTGTGATCCTGGGCAAACCACTTAACGCTCATTGCCCCACAAAAAAACAACAACAACAAAAAACCAAAAAAAGTAGTTAGGAACTTAACCTAAACCCTTTTTGTACTTTCTGTACTGCTAACTTGTCTGGCCAGAGACTATAAATTTTGAAGTTTTATAACCTCCAGACATTCCATCTTCAAGGGTCAGAGAACAATTAAGGCTAGCCTCCTAGGATTCACATGTAAGTACCCACGTTTCAGACATCTCCTACTCTTGCATCATACTTGTGGCATGTCCTAGCTAGGATTCAAAGACTTTCTCTCTGAAAAGATGAACCGTCAATAGCGAAAAAACAATCTATAAGCTCCCTATGTGCCAGGCATTATGCTAGGAGCTGGAGATACAGTAATAGACTAAATAAATAAACAAACAGACAGACAGACAGACAGATAGATAGATAAAAACCAACCCTTTTCTGTCCTCCACAAGTTCACAATCTAATAGGGGAGACAACAAGCAAACACATATGTACAAATAGGGTATATACAGGATAAATAGGAAATAATTAAAAGATGGAAGTCACTAGTATTAAGCATTGGGAAAAGTTTCCTGTTGTAGGCATTAAAATTAGATTTAGGCTCCCGAGTGGAGCTGGGGCTGGTGCCCCTCCCCCTCCACTTCAGGGGCCGAGCTGAGAAGCCCCTTGGGCCTTGGAGCCTTAAGGGGTGCCGGCCAGGCTGGACAGCTTCGAAAAGCCCAGCTCCCTCTGCCCTGAGAAGATCTACACCAGAGATCCCAGGGCTAGCCCCCACAGCAGCCTCTGGCTCGCAGCAGGGGGCATGGGCCCCTAGAGTCCTGGGTATGGTACACATAGCTCACTCAAGCCCCCTGCCATGGTGCTAGCATGACCAGTGAATTAGCTTGGCATGTTTGGGGGCACAGGGAGTCCGAGGTTTGAGGGGAGAGAAGGGATATATAGTCTGGGAGGCAGAAATGCTGGGGATTGCTTCGGGACTGAAAGGTGATGGAGAAAGAGCTAGCGAGAAGGTAGAGAGACTCCAGAGGAAGGAGGACGCTAAAGGGTTTTTCAGGGGGGTCGAAAAAAGTGAAGGGGGCTTGGAATTATAAGAAAGGAGCAGAACAGTGAAAGCAACACAGGGGAGCTGGAGTGAAAGAGAAAAAGAGTGAAAGTGCAAGCAAAGAGAAAGTGGAGAGTTCCTTGGCAGAAATTCACAGGTCGTATAACTTTGCATTTCTTTATCCTTATCTTTTATATTTATTTTCATAAATAAACCCTGCTTTGATGATTTAATTAAAAGAGGTATTTGCTTATCAGTTTGGGAGAAGTAGAGCGGGAAATTTTTAACCGTCCCTAACAGACTGGCTTAGGCAATTAATAGCAGTCAGATAGCCAGCCAATCAAAAGTCCACAGATTAGGTCTGTCAGGAAATTATTTTTACACTGTACAACATAGGGTTTTATTTGGGAATTGAAGAAAGCCAGGAAAGCCAGTAGGAAGAAATGAGGAGAGAGCATTCTAGGCATGAGCAATAGTCAGACAAAATTCCCAGAGTATTACTAATGAAAATAGGTTATAAATTCTAACTTACTGGGCAAATATATTTTAGTTTTTGTAGCCTATACATGAAAGGATCCCTTCTGATCACTCCTTTTGTCCATATATCCTACTTCTCCCTCCCTGAGCTATGGGATCAGTTCAGTATAGCTGAGAGGCTATTCCCAATAATCTGTGGTGGGTCCCCTCTGGTCATGCCTATCTACTGACATCCTTGTCCGTATTCCAGTCCATGCTTCTTTTGGCACTGAGTCACTAAAGATAAAAGTATCTCGATGATGAGCACTGATGGATGATGATTGATTGATTTGATTGATGATGACAAAATGCATGGTACTTACTTTGTTGGGCTATTGTGAAGAAAATCCTTTGTCATGTATAAGGTACATTAATGTTATCTATTACATAAGGTACATAAATGTTATCTATTACTTTTGTTGCAATAGTCAACCCTCATGGGTTTATTGTAAGGAAATCTCTCTTTAAAGTACTATATAAAAGTAGTTTACTGTAAAAAAAATGAGTGATGAGCAGGATGCTATCAGAAAAACCTAGAAAGATGCACATTAGCTGATGATGGAAAGTGAAATGTACTGTATACAAAATAACAGCAATATTGTAAGATGATCTGCTGTGAATGACTGGGTTATTTTCAGCAATGCAATGATCCAAGACAACTCTGAATGTCTTATGAAAAATGCACTCCATGTACAGAGAGAGAACTGATGGTATCTGAATATAGATTGAAGTATCATTTTTCTTTTGTTAATTCCTTTATCTGGAGTTTTATTTTTGTCTGTGTTCTTTCACAACCTGGCTAATGTGGAAATGTTTTGCATGATTGCCCATGTATAGTGTATATTGAATTGCTTGAGTTCTTGGGGGTAGGGTGGGAAGGAGGAAGGAAGAGAATTTGGAACACAAGGTTTTTAAAAACTGATGCCAAAATTTGTATTTTACATGTAATTTGAGAAAATACAATTCTAAATATTGAAAATTAAAATTAAATTAAATTTTTTAAAATAACATAAAAGTATCCCATTCTTCCAGAGTTCCTTTGTATCTTTTGTAGCACACTTTCTCTTTTATTTGTAAATTTCAGTGTATTTTTCAAGTCCTGGTTTGGAGTTTCCAAGTAGCTCTTTTTCTAAGTGTCTATAGGAACCAAGGAAGGCTCCATGGTGTCATGTAGATCATTCAATGTAGTAGTTTAATTTTCCTCCTTCTTAAATTATCTTTCCTAACACCATTATGCCTTTCTAAACAGGTATACAACTCTTCCAGGGCTACCCTCTCCACAGTCCATAGGCACTGCCTAATCAACATTAAGAAAGCTTGAAGCAACAATTTATTTCAAATTTTTGAGTCTCCCATTCAAGACCCTTTACATTTTGATACCAGCATATACTTTCAGTTTTATTTCATACTACTCTGTCCCCAACACATAATACTTTAATCTGACTGGACTACTTACATTTGCTTGTGAATTCTAGGTACTACCTCCATGTCATTGTCCCCATTGTTTTGTGTTTCTATAACAATTTCCACATTCTTTCATTTGTTAAATTCCCACCCATCCTTCTAAACTGAACTTAAATGTTACTGTATCTAGAAAGGTTTTCTTGATTCTCCTAAGAATTAATGACTTTGTCCCTCTCTACATTATTACCATCACCGGGATTCACATAGAACATTTTTGCAACTCTTATTTATTTCCTTTTCAGGAAACTTTGTATATCTTTGACTAGTTTTTAAATTGACTGGATGTAATTGGGCAGCTAAGTAGTGCAGTGGATAGAGTGTTGGTTCTGGAATCAGGAAGTCCTGAGTTCAAATCTGGCCTCAGACACTTACTAGCTGTTTAACCCTGCTTGCCTCAGTTTCCTCATTTGCAAAATGAGCTGGAGAAGGAAATAGCAAACCACTCCAGTATCTTTGCTAAGTAAACCCCAAATAGTGGACATGGAGAATTAGACATGACTGAAAACAACTGAACAACCACAACAACAATTGCTTAGAATATTTAATTAGATAAAAAAAAAACAATAGCCACGTGATTGGGAGGCCAAGCAACCAACAAAAGGTTAAGAAAAAATACTGGTTCTATTTATGCTACTTGCAGTTTTCTTAATTTCAGTTAGAATCTCTTCCTTTGCCAAAGGTATACTGATTTAAAACACTACTAGGTCCTTTACATTCAATCAAATTAGTAATATTTATCTAAGAGCAAGCAGATGGGTTAGGGAAAGAAGAGTAGGGTAGGGAATGAAAAAAAATACAACAAACAGTATCTTTGAAAATAGAAGTCATCTTTTTCTTTTTTTATAAAGTGTATTCATTTAGGTGTATGTAATGAAGACAGGACAGATGCTCTCGAGGTATAACAACAGATTTCTCAAACCAAAGATATTAAATTAAATAGAATTCTCAGATTTAATAGATGATCAGAAACAGAAGTGAATGTGTTCTGAATTTTCATGGCTGTCATTGACCTAGAGGATGAAGTCACTGAAAGTCAGATATAAAGTTAAAGTCTCACTAAAAGAAACGATCTACCACCAAATGTATTTGTTCAGAAGATCCTTATCTGGTTTGAAGATTATCCTGTCTCCTTAGTTTTCCTTTTTCCCCAATTCCTGATGTCTCATACAAATACCAATGAATACTCCTATCATGGGGATTTGAAGCAAAAAGAAGGGGAGAAACCCCAAAGAACTGATATGTTACTCCTCCATTGTTGCCTCATTGTGGTGTTGGAGCTCTAAGGCTATACAACCAAAAGTCTAGTAGGTTCTATCATTTTACTTCTTTCAATCTGTCTCCCCAATCCTCACTGTAGAAATGTGGGCTTTAGCTCCAGGGAGAGGGAGAAAAAGAAGTAACTCCACATCTTGTCATGAAAAGAATGCTATGCCAGGGTAGAATGGTTATATTACCTTTCTCCAGAGCCAGTTGCTGAACTCACTTTCCCTGCTTTGTGATGGGTCAGCTATAGTTAAATGAGGACAAAGGCTCCTGCCTGTGACTGGCCAGCCATGATGGAGAAAAGCATTAACCCTGGGGAACTTCTGTCTTCTCCAAATTCCATTGGATCCTGAGCCTATGTCACCATGCAGAAGGAGCCATAAACTTCCAGGGCACACACTTTCTGTGTCTTCATCAAAACACGGGCCCTTGGGGAAGTGTGAGTCAAACATCAAATGGGAAACCTCTTGGACAGTTCACACCCATTTTCCTGCTCCCTGGGGAGTGGCCATGGGAACCTAAACAGACTCACATTGTAAAGTTTCTATAATTCCACAGTTTGATGTAATCCTTTATTCTGTGGACTGCTTAGCTCTGGAAGAGGCAGTGGCTGTGCAGACACTTGGTAGAAGTTTCAGTATTCATTATTTTTATGTGATTATGGCAGTAAGCAGCTAAATGGTGCTGGGCCTGGAGTTAGAAATAATTAAAATACTAATACTAACAATAATAGCTAACGTTTATGTAGTGCTTACCAAATGTTTTACATTTATTATCTCATTGAATTCTCACGACTCTGGAAGGTAGATGCTATTATTATCCTGATTTTACAGATGAGGTAACTGAGGTAAATAGAAGTTAAATGATTTGCCTATGATCACAGAACTATTTAAATGTCTGAGACTAGATTTGATCTCAGGTCTTCCTGATCTTAGGCCCAATGCTCTAACCACTGTTCTACTTCTTTCTTTCACTTGATAAATGATTGTTGAATTTAATTGAATACTGTATATTGTTTAAAAAACCTTTTGAAATCATATTCTTTATGTATAGCAGTCACCTTTGGAAACTACCCATCAAATGTAAAAAGGGCATATGTCCTTTCATTTTCATAGTTAAATAGTACCAAGAGACCACTGTTGAAAATCAAACCCCTTCAATTACTAGCTATATGACCTTGAGAAAGTCACTTTTTCTTTCTCTTATCTGTAAAACTGGGTCATTATTACTTGTAATACCTATCCAACAGAGTGGTTAT
Organism: Dromiciops gliroides; assembly: GCF_019393635.1. NCBI lineage: Eukaryota > Metazoa > Chordata > Mammalia > Microbiotheria > Microbiotheriidae > Dromiciops > Dromiciops gliroides. The sequence continues at coordinate 135,966,396 of NC_057864.1, forward strand.
GAGTAAAGACCTTTGGAAACCTTAAGTGATTATATAAATGTGTATTATTTTTATATTCAACACCATCCTCATCATCATCATTATGAATAATGATACAACCTCTCCTGAGGTTGCAATGAGTGCAATGATTATTTGACTTTTTGGCTGTTTCCACTATTACTTATGCAGAAAAAGAAGTGATCCTTCCAAATAGTTACTTACTTCCTTGCCTTTTAGGAGTAATGGCATGCCCGATACATAGAAAGAAAGATGCCCCTTCCATGCATTTTTCTTTCTAGAAACTCCTAGTGAACAGATGGACAAGTCTATTTAAATAAAGAAACAAAAGAAAAATGTAAACTGGTTAATTTCCCATATTTACTTTTAAGGCTGACACAGATTAAAAGGATAGGTGAATAGGGCTTTCTATCCAAGGAGCTCTGAGCATTGTGTTAGGCGGTTTCTCCAAGAGAATCTATTGAATTACCAAGAAATCAAAATAGAGCAATTTGATCAACACTGGAGTGGAATGGGGGTGGGCTGGGGGAAGATATTCCCTACTAGAATAATAAGAAGTTATTCAGGTAGAATCAATTTTCAAATTGTCTAATCAAAAAGATGTATGGTGTGTGTTAATAAATTAGTAATATGTGTATGTTATTCCTTCTTTGAGTCCATTCCAATGAGGGGAATGTTCAGGTATTGCTCCCTAATCCCCTCACCTCCCTCTCCTGCAAAAAGCTGTTTTGTGTCTCTTTTATATGAGATGATTTACCCCATTCTATCTCTTCCTTTGCCCTTCTCCCACTGCATTCCTCTTTATCACCCCTTAATTTTATTTTTTTGGATATCACCCCACCATAGTCAATTCATTCCATGCTCCCTGTCTGTGTATACTACCTTAATTTTAGTTTTTTAGTTTTTAGTTTTGTTTTTTTTTTGGTGAGGCATTTGGGGTTAAGTGACTTGCCCAGGGTCACACAGCTAGTAAGTGTCAAGGGTCTGAGGCCGGATTTGAACTCAGGTCCTCCTGAATCCAGGGCCAGTGCTCTATCCACTGCACCACCTAGCTGCCCCTATACTACCCTAATAATGAGGAAGTTCTTAGGAGTTACAATTATAATTTTACCATACAGGAATATAAAAAGTTTAACATTATTAAATCCCTTATGATTTCCCTTTCCTGTTTATCTTTTTATGCTTCCATTGATGCTTGTATTTGATAGTCAATTTTTCTATTCAGGTCTGATATTTTCATCAGGAAATACTTGAAAATATTTTATTTCATTGAAAATACATCTTTTCCCCTGAAGGATTATGCTCAGTTTCACTGGCTATGTGATTCTTGGTTGTAATCCTAGCTCCTTTGCCTTCTAGAATATCATATTCCAAGACCTCTGATCCTTTCATGTAGAAGCTGCTAAATCCTGTGTAATCGTGACATTTAAAAAAAAACAATGAACATTTTTATTTAAAGTGTTGAGTTCCAAATTGTATCCCTCCTTCCCTCCATCCCCTCCTCCCAGCTTGAGACAGTAAGAAGATATAGATTATATATGTGCAATTATGTAAAACATCACCATATTAATAATTTTATATAAGAAAACTTGAATAAAAGAAAAAAACTGAAAGAGTAAAAAATAGCATGCTTTAGTCTGTGTTCGATCAATATCAGTACTTTCTTTGGAGGAAGATAGTATATTTCATCAGTAGTCCTTTGGGATTGTCTTGGATCATTATATTATTGAGAATAGTTGTCATTCACAATTCTTCATCAAAAAAATATTGCTGTCTCTGTGCACAATGTTCTCCTGGTTCTGTTCATGTCACTATACATTAGTTAATACAAGTCTTTCTTTCCAGGCCTTTCTGAAATCATCCTGCTTATCATTTCTTATAGCACAATAATATTGATCATCATCATATGCCACAGCTTGTTTAGCCATTCCCCAATTGATGGACATTCCTTTGTTTTCCAATTCTTAGCCACCACAAAAAAAGAGCTACTATAAATATTTTTGTAAAAATAGGTCTCTTTCTCTTTTTTGGGATGTCTTTTAAATATAAATCTAGCAGTGGTATTGCTGGATCAAAGGATATGCACAATTTTATAGCCTTTTGAGCATAGTTCCAAATTATCCTCCAGAAAGGTTGCATCAGTTCACAACTCCTCCAACAGTCAATCAGTCTCCCAGTTTTGCCACATCCTGTCCAACAACCAATATTTTTCCTTTTTCTTATATTTGCCAATCTGATAGGTGTGAGGTGATACCTAAGAGTTGTTTTAATTTGCATTTCTCTGATCAGCAGTGATCTAGAGCATTTTTTCATTTGACCATAGATAGCTTTGATTTCTTTGTCTGAAAACTTCCTGTTCATATCCTTTGACCATTTGAGCAATGACTTGTATTTTTATAAATTTAACTCAGTTCTCTTTATATTTGAGAAATGAGGTCTTTATCAGAGATATTTGTTTCAAAAATTCTTTCTCAGTTTTCTGTTTCCCTTATAATCCTGGTTACATTAGGTTTGTTTGGCACCATGATATTTTAATTGTTTCTGACTGTTTGAAATATTTTTTTCTTTGACCTGGGAGCTCTGGAATTTGCCAATATTCCTAGGTGTTTTCACTTTGGGATCTCTTTCAGGAGGTGATTGGCAGATTTTTTCAATTTCTGGTTTACTAGTTTATCATCTGGTTTTAGGATATCAAGGCAGTTTTCCTTGATAATTTCTTGAAATATGATGTGCAAGTTTTTTTTTAATCATGAATTTCTGGTAGTCTGATAATTTTTCTCTTCTGGATTTATTTTCTAGGTCAGTTGTTTTTCCAATGAGATATTTCATATTTTATTTTATTTTTGGTTGTTCTTTTTTATTTTGTTTTATTGTCTCTTGATGTCTTATGACATCATGATCTTTCCATTTGTCCAGTTCTAATTTTTAAGGAATGATTTTCTTCAGTGAGTTTTTATACATCATTTTCTATTCATCAATTCTTCTTTTTAAGCAGTTCTTTTCAGTGATTTTTAAAGTATCTTTTCCCATTTTTCTGCTTCTTTATCAAGCTGTTGACTTTTTGTAATTCTCTTCTATCACTCTCATTTCTTTTCCCATTTTTTCTTCTACCTCTCTTAGTTGATTTCTAAAATCCTTTTTGAGTTGTTGATGAGTTCTTTTGGGGCCTGATACCAATTCACATTTTATTTTGAGGCTTAGCATGTAATCATTTGCTATTGTTGTCCTCTTCTGAGTTTTTTGTTTGATCTTCCCTTGTTACAATAGTAACTTTCGATAGATTTTTTTTTGGCTCATTTCCATACTATTTTGTGTCTTTTCAATTTGGACTCTGCTTAATTGATATCCCTTGATGGCTTACTTTTTTTTTTTTTTTTTGGTGAGGCAATTGGGGTTAAGTGACTTGCCCAGGGTCACACAGCTAGTAAGTGTCAAGTGTCTGAGGCCGGATTTGAACTCAGGTACTCCTGAATCCAGGGCCCGTGCTTTGATGGCTTACTAAATCTTCCTAGGTATATTCAAAATAGAGAATTCACATGTGATCTTAAAAGAACTATGTTTTTTCTAAGCTTTTAATTATATTGTTGAGTTTTGAATTCAGGTACAATTGTTTGGATGGTTAAGCCAGTAATCCAAGTACTGGAAAGAATGCCACAAATCAATGCCACAAGAGGGAATGTTCTGCTTACAGGTGGAGGTATCTGAGAAAAAACCGAGAGGACAATTTTGGACTCAATCCAAGGTAGGCTCTTTTTGGCTCATTGCATTCCTACTGAATAAGAAATGTTTTCCCACCTGCCTAACTTTTACCTGAAATCAAACAGAGCTAAGGATGCTAAGAAATGAGCGAAATGAAAGTATGTAAGATCTTACTGTTTTCAGTTTAAATGTGTGGTCACTTGATATGTCAAACAACAAGGTATATTAATACTCAGGTTTGTCATCTGCCTGCTAAAGTTTCTATGGTATTATGATAAGGCTAAATTAACTGGGTATTTTTCTGGTTTAGAAGAAATTGAAATTCCTCCTCATTGCAGATGAGAGGGAGGATGGTCATTAGGAAACACAGTTATGCATTTTAGGTTTTAACATAAATCTGCCCAGTCAGACCTCTGTTTTGTGCTACCAAGGGCACCAAGCTACCAACTCCATAGCACAAGGGAATTACAGGACAGAACTTGCTGCTAGATAAACTGCCAAGTCCATTCACCTGTCCACCCTAGCCCTGGTCCCCTTGCACCCTACTATACCTGAAAAGTATTTCCTCTTCCTATACCAAGGAGGAGATTATAATTCTTTAGTGTTAACTACCAACTACTTAAACCCATATGTTACTTTGGGCTATCTGGATTCCAGAGTAAGAATGCTACTGCCTCTTCTCATACTAGAGTAAGAAGAGGAACCTGGTATAATTTTATTTGGTGGGTCTGGAAAACTGCTGTCTTCACTATTCCTCCTCCTGGTTTGCTAGGGTACAGCCTGCTGCTTGCTTTCCAAAACACTGCCTTCACTTGACTATACACCCCTTTTACCCAATGGAAGCAAACATTTCTTGGTTGTCTTGAGCTAGAATATTGTTTTACCCCATCTTTTTGTAGATTCTGCCCCTCCAGAATTTGTTTTGAAGCATCATTTTATACTTGTTTGATTTCCTTTGTTAAAAAATAGTGTTATCAGGGCAGCTAGGTGGCGCAGTGGATAGAGCACTGGCCCTGGAGTCAGGAGTACCTGAGTTCAAATCTGACCTCAGACACTTAACACACACTTACTAGCTGTGTGACCCTGGGCAAGTCACTTAACCCCAATTGCCTCACTAAAAAAATAAAAAAAAATTTAAATGGTGTTATTAGCAAATTATAGAAATTGCATAAATATGATACACCTAGATGTTAGCAACACATTTGGCAAAGTCTCTCATACAATCCTAGGGCACATGATGGAGAGAAAAAAGCCAAGTGATAGCCATTAGGTAAATTTGGAACAAATTAAAAGACAGATTCAAAGAGTCCAAATAATTGGCTTGATTTCAGCTTGGGAGAACTTTAATAGAGAATTCCAGGTATCTCTCCTTTACTTTTCATTTTAATCAGTGGCATGGGAAAAAGTACAGGTAATATGCTTAGCAAATTTGCAGATAACAACAAAGCTGAGATGGCTAGCTAATATGCAGGATGGAAGAGTTATAATCTATAAGGATCTTAGTCTAAAATGACGGACTGAACCTAATAATTCTAATTTGACAGAGATAAATGTATATACTCATATGTCAGGATTTCAGCAATCTTTCATTTACTACTGAGCATGAAATCAACTATCTAAGTACAAGAGGGAGTAGGCATTGCTATCCAAAAATTCATATTATAAATATGAATGCTTTAGTGGATTGCCAGCTCAATGTTAATTAACAGCCCAGGTTAGCCCTGCAAATATCATAGACAAAAAAACTAATGTTATCACAGGTTTCATTAACAAAGAGTGTCTTGGGCAGCTGGGTGGCACAGTGGATAGAGCACTGGCCCTGGATTCAGGAGGACCTGAGTTCAAATCCAGCCTCAGACACTTAACACTTACTAGCTGTGTGACCCTGGGTAAGTCACTTAACCCCCATTGCCCCACCAAAAAAAAAAAAAGAAAAAAAGAAAAGAAAAAGAAAGAGTGTCTTGAACAAGGAAGGTATCCTTGTATTCTGTGCTGTTCCAATTATATCTAGAGCATTGTGTTCATTCCTAGGTACTACATTTTAGGAAGGACAGTGATAAGGTGGAAAAAGTAAAAAGGAAGGTGACCAGGATAGAGAGAGAATTAAAAACTGTTTGTGGGGGACTTGTGACCTAGTTTGGGGGGCTAGCTGACTCCCAGAATTTGAGGCTCATCACAAATCTTGTAAAATAAAAAGAGATTTATTAAGAGAGGAATATATGGCCAGGGAACAGATCACCTTGGTGAATGTCCCACTGGAGTAAGAGAAGACCTGTCTTTTGTATCTTTACAAAACTATGGAGAGGAAAGGGAAATATCAAGGTCTTCAAGATGATATACAAGACATGGATGGGTGCCTTGGGGGTTGGGATCTTTAGGTTTCTTGGGGTCACACTTCATTCTCCTAACAGAAACCATGCCACCTGAAAATTAGCTGAAAGAATTCATTTTATTTGTTTGATGAAGAAAAATTAAGGGATCCACAATTGAGTTCTTCTATCATTCAAAGGCCTATCATTTGGAAGAAGGATTAGACTTATTAGCTTATTATTTTAGGCCCTAGAAAACAAGACTAGGCGAAATATGTAGGAGTTGCAGAGGGGTAAATTTTGCTTTGATGTAATAAAAAACTTCTGAATGATCAGAGCTATTGAATAGTAGAATGAGCCTTTTTAGGAGTTAGTGAGTTTCTTTCTGTGGGGATTATCAAGTGTAGGCCTGAGGACTGCAAGTTGGTGATGCTAGAAGAGAATTTCTATATTGCTATTGATTAGATTAGGTGGCCTCTCAGGTCTTTTCCAACTCTGGGGTTAACCCGATTTTGACCTATGTGGGGGTGGGGGGGACATGGCCCCTCATACCACCTATGGACATTTCTATACTAATTTTCATTGGCCAGTGATTATTCCTTTTGCAAAAATCTCAGGCATAATCCTAGTTATATTTGAAATTCATATTGATGTTGGGAAGGATTGAAGAGAGGGGTTTTTATCCCCTCTGCAATTCCAGAGAGTCTACTGGCTTATTATTCAAAACCAGAAAGGAAGAATTACATTGAATGAAATTAAAGATTACTGTGGTACTTGTGCCTAATGTGTCATGGCTAATATGTGACTCCAATAAATTCAGAAATAAAAAATTCAGCAAGATAATTTATATTAAACTAGTTAACATTCAAGGGTGATCATTTATGTCAAAGAAATCTATTTTAGTATGTGGCAACTTTCTGTCTTTCTTTTTTGGTACACAAAACATGCTGATACCCAAATATTATGTGGACACATGTTTTAATTTGCCTAGTCAGTTGCAATTAAATACTTTGTTCAGCCAGATCAAAACCTTTCAAGGATATGAGGCAAAACATCTCTCCCTCCCACCTCGACCTCCAGAACCTGAGACAAGGACTTTCAGTAAATTAGGTAGCATTTATTGGGCACATATTGTGGGTTCTGTACTATCTCAACTTGGTAATGAGGAAAGGACCAATAGTTTAGCCATTCTGGGCAATTACAAAATGATCACTCATAATTCAATGGGCTACTCTTGGATTGTTTTTAATTGTTCCAGTTCAATTTAACAAATAATTTTAAGTGCCCACTATGTACAAGGCCCTGTGGCTTTAAAGATATATGGAAAATAGTCTCTGCTCTCAAAGAGCTTATATTCTACTTCAGGGAATCAATATGCAAAGGAGATAAGTAAATACGAAATAATTTGAGGAGAAAGAAAGCATTAACAGCTAGGGGGAAGGGTAGTTTAGGAAAGACTTTCTATTTAAGGTAGTATAAAAGTTGAATCTTAAAAAAACAGTTAAGGATTACAAAAAGTGGAGATGATAAGGGAATGCATTTCAAATACACTCTAGGACAGCTAGTACAAAAACATGGGTATGTGTAGGTGTAATGTAGATTCTTGGAACAGCAAGGTCATTTTGGCTGAAGTCTGGTCTGAGCTAGTTTTTGAAGGGCTTTAAATGCCAACTTTCTCTAGGCAATAGGGAGTTAGTGTAGATTCTTCCACAGGAAAGTGGTAATATCTATTCCTTAGAAAGCTTATTGACAGTGTGGATGAATTGGAGAGGGGAGAGAAGGGTAGAAGGAGACAATGAGGCTATTGTAATAGCCTAGGTAAGAGGCTGCATGGGCATGGGCCCAAGTAGAGTAGTGACTATAAGTGGAAAGATGGAAACAAATATGAGAGATATTGTGATAGAATTGACAAGATGTAGCATCTTATTAGATCCAGGGAACATGATGAGAGTAAAGAATCACAGATGTCTTCAGGGTTGCAAACCTAAGTGATTGGAATAAAAATAGGGAAATTCAGAGGGGCAACAGTAGGTATAGCAGAATTTAATGAGTTCTATTTTGGATATGTTGAGTTTGAGATACTGATTAGATATTCCAGTAAAGATATCCAGCAAGCAGTTGATGATGTTGTAGAACTATAGTCAGGAGTATAATTGGGAGAAGGGTGTAGAGAGAGAGCGAGAGGAGGAGGGACAGAGACAGGGAAAGGGAGAGGAAGAGAGAGGGAGATTGTAGAGTTAGGAATCATCTGCCTGGAGATGACATGAACCAGTGAAAGCTGATAAGAAAGAGAGGGCGTAGAGAAAAAAGAGAAAAAGATCTAAGATAGAGACTTAGGGGATACTATCCATGCTTACTGGGTGGTAAAGGGATAATGATACAGCTTAGAAGACTGAAGAAAAGTTAACAAATGGGTAGAAGCAGCAGCAGGAGGAAAGAGTGGCATGAAAGTAAAGGAAGGAAAGAATGTTCAGGAGGGAGGAGTGGCCTACAGTATAATAAAATACTGCAGAGTGATCAGGTAGAAGGAGGACTGACAAAGGGCCATTGGATTTAGCATTTTAAAAGATTGGCCATGACTACAGGTGAGTCATATGTCTTTCCCAATTCTAAATTTCCCCATCAATAAAAAGGGAGATGATATTGCATGTAGAACTGATTTCCAAGGGTGTTCAATTAAATAATGCATGACAATACTGTGCACCTTAAAACGATATATAAATTTGAACTATCATTTTATGAAAAAAGGATCGACTGGAGCATCTTTTATGGCAAGTGTAGGGAGGATGGGATTGGAAAGAATATAGGATTTGGGGTCAGAGGACCTAGGTTTGAATTCTGGGTCTTGGGCAAGTCTCCTAATCTCTGGTTACTTCATTTTTCCTTTCTGTAAAATGAACTGTTGGACTAGAGGACCTTTAATGTCCCTTCAATCTCTAAATCTGACACTATTTATAAATACATAAGTATCACCTAACTTATGGAGGAGGCTAAAAGGGTTAACCAATAACCTAAGACTTGATCAAAAGTAGCTAAAAGGGTTAACAGAGAAACTTAGGTTTGTGTTCTTACAGTAACCAAGAGGGTTCAAGTCCTTATCAACCCTCACCATCAACAGAGACTGTAACTAGGGACCATTAACCATTAATAGCCATTAATATTCCTAGATGACAGGACACCTAGAAACCAGATCTTAAGTAAAGAGAGATCATAAACACAGAGACCCTCTGTCTTTGACAAGTTTAAGCATGTCTTTGGGAACATGAGCAGAGAAGGCCAAATATGTCCTCAGGTTCACCTTATGACATATAAACCCCAAAAACACCCCCCAAGGAAAAAAAGTACCTGCCTTGGGGGTTGTCTCAGGACCCCAGGAAGTCCAAATTAGGATAAGACCTACTATGTACCTCCTTAAGGAGGAGATTAAGATAATAAGGAGATAACCTACTTTTTCTCACTATAAATATAACCATTTTCATCCCCCTATTTGAGATACCTATCTCCTGAGTGGCCATCAGTCTTTCAATAAAACTTGGGAAACTGAGTCATCGAGTCTTGTAATTCTTTGGGGTGCCTCAGGATCAATTTGATCAATTAAATCCACCTGTACTTCATAACCTGCTTCTTGTCACTTATCCTTCACAACAGTAACACAAGTGACTGTCAAAATCTTTGCCCCTAACTAGATAACCTACATTTCCAGCATATTCTTGATCTAATAACCCTGTCAGTAAAGGAAATGAGCTTAGTCTGGCACGATCTGTCCCATACTGGCTCTTTGTAATCACTTCCTTTTCTAGATATTCACTGACCATTTCTTCAATAAATGTATTGCAGACTTTTGCTGGAAATCAAAGTTAAGCTCATTAGCGTATAGGTTACAGAATATATTTTTTCCTTTTCTGTTTTTGAAAATTGAATTAACATTTGCCCCTTTACTATCCTTTATTATGTATACTTTACCTTCTCTTACTTGTTGGTTATCAGTGTCACATCCATACCAAGCTATGGTTCTACACAGTCTTCCATCCTTCTCTTTTGCTCAGTGTGGCTATTTAAAATTAAACCAACTAAGATTTTGTTGTTATTCTTGTCCTTAGCCTTGTTCACCAGTCTTAGTTCATCTGACCCATAGCAATCTCAGTGCTGTTCTTACAAGAACATTATATGCTTGTGTGTTCACCATTACCTGTCCTTACATCTTCTATATGTGCAATTTTTAAAAAGAAAGGTTTCTTTTAAAAAGTTGGTTGTTGAGTTCCCTGAACATCCTCAATAATCTTTTTTCCTCTCTATTGAAATCACTTCTCTTTGTTTCTCAAGAATTTAAATTCGAAGTACCTCCCATTCTTCTTGTACTTACTTCCCCTGTAGAATTTAATTCATTAGCTCCTACCTATCATTTCTTTACTTGTCCCCAAATCTAGAAGGTAGGTTAAACTAGTCCCAGCTTTTCTCTCATTATTTAATACAAGTCTGAAGATAAATCAGTCACTTTTTTTCAGGGCAATGAGGGTTAAGTGACTTGCCCAGGGTCACACAGCTAGCAAGTGTCAAGTGTCTGAGACCAGATTTGAACTCAAGTCCTCCTGAATCCAGGGCCGGTGCTTTATCCACTGCACCACCTAGCTGCCCCTGAAGCAGTCACTGCTAACCAAAGTTAGAAACATTTCCACCCCACCAACTAGTTCTTTATTCTTTTTTGTTGGGGTTTTTTTTTTGTTTGTTTGTTTTGTTTTGTTTTGTTTTTTGGCAGGGCAATTGGGGTTAAGTGACTTGCCCAGGGTCACACAGCTAGTAAGTGTTAAGTGTTTGAGGCCGAATTTGAACTCAGGTACTCCTGACTCCAGGGCCGGTGTTCTATCCACTGCGCCACCTAGCCGCCCCTCTTTATTCTTTTTAATAAGGATTAGATCCAGAGCGGAATTTATCCTTGTTGGTTCCTCCACATTTACCTGCCATACTTTAGAGACAGGGAAAGAGCTCCAAATAGTTATCCATTTAATTTAAGTCCCCCATCAATACTATAGTAAGTCTCTATACCAGTCTTGAGATCTATTTCCTGGACTCATCTATTCCTTTTTTTTTTCCTGTCCAAAAGATCTATAGTGGAATTTTTTTCTGTCTCTATTGACCTTCCCTCAAATTCTTTCTGCTATGCTTTCCCTCTCTGGCTCTTGGATTCCTGGCAGGACTATATCTTTTCATTCAAATATGGTTTGCATGACATGGCCTCTAACTTCCCTCACAACTCAGCAATTCAATAAAGTTAAGAAATGACATATATTTAGAAGTTTTTTCCTCTTTTTCTTATTCTATATGGTATTACATAATAATGTTTTAAAGTGAAGTTAACTAATTCCTGTTATGTTACTGGTTTGTCACTATATGGATTGGACTAAGCAGCTGCTGAGATCCCTTATAACTCTCAAATACTGTGTCTATAAGTCAACATAATTTGCTTATATCATAATGGCCTTTGGTTTAAAGTGTTAAAGTTCAGGCATATCTCTGGTATCTTTTCCTTCTAAGAGAAAAGCTCTTTGTGCCTCTTAGGATCACCTCGAAAGGCATCATTAATCACCTGATGGCAGTGACCAAGACTCATAGCTGAGTCCTAGGGGGAGTTAAGAAGCTTTTTGAGGACACATTCTAAATTCAAAGACTTTCTATGGATGGGGAAAATATCACATAATCAAGGGGTAAATTGTTGATAAAAACCTCTTTATTAGGACTGGTATATGGCTAAGTGTCTCAGAATAGGAGATTTTGGAGCTGTTTATCCTTAGGTGAACTGTAAAATTTGAGTCTCCAGCTCACTATTTTTTACTTCCAGTGTTGTGTTGATTCTAATGAGGTAATGTGGGGTGATGGCTCATCTGCAGCAGGAAGCTTGGTGCTCCAAGCCTAAAGGGCTTAATTGATATTCCTTGATGGCTTACTAAATCTTCCTAGGTCTATTCAAAATAGAGAATTCACATGTGATCTTAAAAGAACTACATTTTTTCTAAGCTTTTAATTACAATGCATTTTAAATTACTGATGAGTTGCTTTTGTAAACCTAGATGTTACACAGTTTAGAATTTGGGACTTAAAGAAAATTAGAAAAATAGAATAATTATTGTCTCACAGATGGCAATGACTTCCTAATTTAAAACATCTTAAAGAATGAAGAGCGCTATGTCTAGAATGTAAACTTTTTGAAGGCAGGGGATATGTTTTAGATTATTTTATATCCCTCTACAATATCTCACATACAAATTTGTGGAGGATTGAGTATCTGGTGACTTATGAAGGTCTTTAAAATTCCAGTGAATGGAAACATTTTTCCTGCAAATATTACAAGATATTTTGTTTTTTCTAAAACATTTTCAGTCTTGACAATCATCTGTTTAAGATTGTACAGAAGCAGCCTGCAACAGCACCAGGACCATTATATCTGTAGTCAGAGATTCTCGGGTTTAAATCCAAGGTTTTTATTTACTATGTTTGTTACCTTGGACAAATCACTTTACTTCTGTGGTAATTGGATTCATCAAGTCATAGAAGAAGCTGGTGATAACAGGCTACATATTCCTCCACACTGAGAAGCTCCAAAGAATACACCTTTAGCAGCTGAAGGCCTTGGTTTATGATTGAAAAACTGAATTCTGCTTCTTCTGACTAGACCATTCCCTGAAACCTACCCCCACCAAAAAAGGATAAAACAAGTTTATTGACAAAGTTGTCAAAAGCCTTATAATCCAGCTAATGTTTTTAAAGTGAAGGATTAAACCAACACCTTTGGTGCCTTCAAAGAGAAAGTGGCCACAGGTTGATACTGAATGTGGTGAACATCACACACAAAAAAAGAAAGACTATTTTTTTTAATAGAAAGGATATTACTGCTTACTGGTCATTTCAGAATCAACTGTTTTTGCGCAGTTGGATCATCAGCTGGTTAGAGAAGAGGTCAAAATCAATACCACCTTACAAGAAAAGATAAATATGCACATATCTCATACTATTAAAATAGCTACATCCTGACCTGCTTGAATAAACTGTTGAATCTATAAAGAAAGAAAATGAAATAGACAAAAGTAAAGATGTCTAATCTCTATTGAATTTAATATCATAATTAAAACAAGAATCAAAGCATCACAAAAGCTTATTAGTCACTAAATATATGACTACCATGCTAGGTATAAGGACATTACAACCAAGCTCAGTTTTCATTTAGAGTACAAGCTCATTTGCAAAATATTATGGAGGAGAATAACAGAATATTATGAGATATATAATTTCACTAGTCAGGGGAAAGCTAAACAAACTTGCTGAAAGCTTAGTGTGAGGCCAGTTGAGTTAAATGCCAAGGGCATGTGTAGATGAAACTAGAGGGTGGAAAACAAATTATAAAATGAAAACAATTGACTGTGATTTCTATGGTAATCAATTCTCAAGAGTACCAATAGTGGTATGATCACATATGGATGCTACCTATTTAGTGCCAGATGCACTCTGTGATGAAGTAGCAATGATACTTAAGTTGGAATCAGGAAGAGTTATGGACATAAATAAAATATGTATGGAAGAATTCACTATAGAAGCAAAAATTTAAGGGCATTCAAGGATTGATTTTCAAGATATCACAAACATAAGATGATTTCAAAAGTATGAAAAAGATCACAAATGGTACTTTTTCCATTTGTGAATAACTAGGTGGCACAGTAGACATAACAATGGGAATCAGGAAAGTATAAATTCAAATATGGTCCCAGACCCTTACTGTGTGACCCAAGGTAAGTCACTTAACCTCTATTTGCCTCAGTTTCTTCAGCTGTAAAATGAGAATAGTAGCAACATCTACCTTTCAGAATTATTGTAGGGAGTAAATAAAATAATACTTATAAAAGTGCTTAGCATAGTGCATAGCACTATAGAAATGATAGTTATTATCATTTTATAAAAAGATGATAGAAGGGGCAGCTAGGTGCTGCAGTAGATAAAGCACCAGCCCTGGATTCAGGAGGACCTGAGTTCAAATCTGGCCTCAGACACTTGACACTATCTGTGTGACTCTGGGCAAGTCACTTAACCCTCATTGCCCTGCAAAAAACAGAAACAAACAAACAAAAAAAGATAATAGAGAAGATATCAGGAACTACTAACATGTATGTTTCTTTAGTTCTATAAAACCTTTATGAGAGTAATCTTTATATCCATTGAAGGTATTGTTGAATAAAGCATGAGGAAGGAGCATGCTTTCACAGATATCTCTTTGGCAGTCCACATCTTTATAGTCCTACAACTAAGTGCAAAGTAAAGGGAATATAATATCCCACTGTATCTATCATTGACTGATTTTAAGAAAGCATTTGAACAGAGAGCAAAATGTAACCTTAAAGGCTCTGCTTTAATAAGATGTCTCCTGTGTTTATGCTCAAAATCTTGCAAACAGATGTGATCGTGGAGATGGAGTGGAAGGGAAAGAGAGTTGCTAAATTCTTATCAGAATAGCTAGTCCTAAATGCTTTTTGAAAAATCTTGTTTAGGCATACACATTTTTTTTCTCAGATCAGTCCCAGGTTCCAATTCTTTCTTCCTATTCCCAATGATGTTCCACTGAGATGAGGAGGAGGTGATGATCCACTGAGTACCAACATCACACAATGGATAAAAAAGAGATGTTCATTTGAGGTATTTATCATTAGTATCTTCATAATGATAGCAAATGTTTATATTACTAAAATTTTCAGGGAATTTTACATTTTTTTCCAAGTCTGATCTCCATCAGGATGTCCTGCACAGAATCCAAATAGAAAAGTGGGTGATAGTCAAACCCTCATATAATTGGATTAAAAAACTCTCTCATTCTGGATCTCTTAGAGTCTGAGCCAATCTGTGCCAATCAAATACAAACAATCTGAAACAACTCCTCATCATATCCCACAAATAGATGAATTTCTCAGTGGGGAATCAGCCCAAGGATACAGCACGAACTCACACCCACTACAACAGCCTGCCAACTCTCATATTGACTTAGAAAACCACATATTATTATTATTATATCCTTTCAAGGATCCACACTCAAGAGGGCAGGACTTCAGTAGGTGCTAGGATCCATACTGGCAACTTCCCTTCTGTACACTTTATGAAAAAATGATGCCAACTCAGAGCTATAGCTAATAAGCTCCTAGGATCTTAAGCATCCAACTTTCACTTTTACCTCACTAATTCCTTACCTCTCTACTCTGTTAAGACTTTCTTTCCTATTATATTATTTTCTTTTCTTTCACCAATTGATTCTTATTTTGCCCAACTCTAACACAAGTGGGGTTGGTCCCTCAGGAAAAGCAATACTCAGGGGTAGATCCTGATTGCTGCTTTAGAGACCTGGGAGGGCAGCTTGTATTATAGCATCCTCTCACCCAGCTGACCTTTGTTTCATAATGAAAATTACATTGTACTGACTGTAATACTTTTACTATTAAGACTTAGCATTTAAATAATGCCTACTATATGCGAGGTACTATGCTAAACTTCAAAAACACCTCATTTGATCCTTATAAAACCCTATAAGGTATGTGCTATTATTGTCCTAATTTTCCAATGAAGAAACCGAGGCAGAGAAAGATTAAGTGACTTTCCCAGGGTCACAGATAATAAGGGTCTGAGGAGGGATTTAAATTCAGGTCTTGCTGACTCTAGGCCCAGCATTCTATACATTGTACCACTTAGATGCCTTAAGTGCTGAACTAAAATGAGAGTCAAAGACTCAAAAGCCACTGAAAAAACCAAGTGGATGAAAAATACAATTTTTATATCATAGTTTTATCATGGATAGGCATTGTATTGAGCTAATTTATAAATAACTGGGCCTCTCTGTAAAATGAAAGGTTTGGACAAGATCAGTGATTTGAAATTCAAATAGAAACAATGGTTACTATCTCATACATGAGGATCCCTGTGGAACACATATTGACTTAAGAAACTACATATTGACATAATGAAATATATATGTATTATTATATTTTTTTTTATTTTGTTAAATAGATTCCAATACCATTTGAATCTGGTTCGGGCTACACTTGGGAGTGTTGAGGACCAAAATGTTTATAAACTCTATGTTTGACTCCACCAGACTAAATAATCTCTGAGGTCCCTTCTGGTTCTAAATCTATGCAATTATGAATAGAAGAACCTGAGTTTGGACTGCATTTGGGAAATTATGTAGCACTGTCAGTAATCCCAATCACTTTTACTTCCATAAAACCATTAAAAAGAATACTACCCTCCCTCTCTTTCTTCTACATGGCTACAAATCATGGAACATCATAATCTCAGAAAGATCAATTTGTTTTTTTTGGTCGGGGCAATGGGGGTTAAGTGACTTGCCCAGGGTCACACAGCTGGTAAGTGTCAAGGGTCTGAGGCCAGATTTGAACTCAGGTACTCCTGAATCCAGGGCCGGTGCTTTATCCACTGCTCCACCTAGCCGCCCAAAAAATTTAAAAGTGACTCAAATGGTAAAGGAAAATGTGTGGTGGGTATAATAAGTTGGCTGCATTATGCTGCTAAAAATAAAAGGAAGCACCTGAAAAACATTCAGCTCTAGATATATAATCCTATAACCCTATAACATATCTAAGGACATTCAAGTGGGTCAATTAAATAGTGAGAGTAAAGGGTAAGAAGAGATAGGCACCCTATTCATTTCCACCATTTCTAGTCATGTCTAACTCTTCCTGGCCTTATTTTGGGTTTTCCGGGCAAAGATAATGGAATGAAACTGAAGCAAACAGTTTTAAGTGACTTGCTCAGGGTCACATAGCTAGTATCTGAGGCCAGATTTCAATTCAGGAAGATTAGTCCTCTTGACTCCGAACTCAGAACCCTATCAATTACTCTGGAAAGCCACTGGTAGTCCTAAAATACTTTAAGTGCTAGAGGAAGGCATCATGGGTGAGTTTAGCAAAGAATTGATAGCAGAATATGAACAAGAATTGCACAAGATGGATAGGTGTGGATAGGTTGCAATCTGTACCAGTAGAAGGTTTGCCTGTCAATGAGATCACAAATTTAACAAATATTTGCAAACCCTGCCTGAAAGATTATCTAAGGGGGCAGCTATGTGGCACAGTGAATAAAGCACCAGCCCTGGATTCAGGAGGACCTGAGTTCAAATCTGGCCTCAGACACTTGACACTTACTAGCTGTATGGCCCTGGCAAGTCATTTAACCCCCACTGCCCCACCAAAAAAAAAAAAAGTCATATGACTAACAAACAGGGGCAGCTAGGTGGTGTAGTGGATAAAGCACTGGCCTTGGATTCAGGAGGACCTGAGTTCAAATCTGGCCTCAGACACTTGACACTTACTAGCTGTGTGACCCTGGGCAAGTCACTTAACCCCCATTGCTCCACAAAAAAAAAAAAAGAAAAGAAAAAAAAGAAAGATTATCTAATAACATTTCACAGGTTCTTCTGCCCCCTTCTGAACCTTCCCTTATTGATGCCTGAAATTCCCCTAATAGAGGCCAGAGTCTTTTTTTCTATAGAGATAAAAGATTTTAAACACAAATAAAGGTTGGAACAGCACACTCACTGTATAGTATAAATTGGTCAATTAGAAAGTAGAAATGCCTGACAAATATTTTTCCAGCTATGTAACCATTGGCATGCCACCTAACCTCTCTGAAAATCAGTTTCCTCATCCACTGAATAAATTAATAATATACTTAACACAGTCTTTTATGCTTGATATTTAAGGCTCTTCACAATCTGGGTCCATGTTATTTTTCAGGCTGGTTACATGTTATTCTCCCTGACCATATTTTGTACTCCGGACAGACTTGGTATTCTCCCCAAATAACATTCTCTCTTCTTTGTCTTTATACGGGCTCTTCCCCATGTCTGGAATGTTTTCCTTCCCCACCTCAGCCTCTTGGAACCCCTAGCTACCATTGAGATTGAGATCAAATGTTACCCCCAATAAGAAGTCTTTCCTAATTGCTAGGATTTGCTTTTCTTTATGTCACTTACCCCACTACCATGAAAGCTTGGGAGGCAGGGCCTATCCTTTGTTTTCCTTGTACATTTATTTTTGATTAGGAGAGTGCTTATGTGACCCTAGACCCTTAATTCTGTTTGCCTCAGTTTCCTGGTCTGTAAAAGAAGTTGGAGAAAGAAATGGCAAAACCACTTCAGTATCTTTGTCATGAAAACCCCAAATGGGGTCATGAAGAGTTGGACCTGACTAAAAATGACTCAACAAAAATGTACTAGGCATTGTGAAAAATGCTAGGAGATACAAAAAGAAGAAAAGATGATCCTTGCCATCATGGAACCCACTAGCTAATGGATTTAAGGTCCAAAGGATAGTCATTAATGGGTCAGTGTTGCTGACCAGAGCTTGGTCTCTAGGGTTATGTCCCTGTGCTGGGCACATCACTATTCAACATTTTTATCAATGCCTTGGATGAAGGCATAGTAGGAATGCTTTTTATCTATTCAGATAACACAAAGTTGAGAGGGATAGCTAATACTTGGGATGGTAAGGTCAGAATTTTTAAAAGCTCTTGCCGTATTGAAACATAGGGCCTCTAAAGTCCCTTCTGGCTCTGGATTTCTGATCCTATGACAGTATGATTTCAAAAGATGAAATTTTACAGAGATTGAGATAAAGTCTTATGTGTAGGTTCAGAAATTAACTTCCTAAGTATAGGATCATGGAGGCATTGATAGATAGCAGTTAGTCTGAGAAAAGGTTTGGGGTTTTAGGGAGCAAACTTACCATGAGATAATAGTATGTCTGGGTAGCCAGGAGAGCTAATGTGAATTTAGGGTACATCAAGAGAAGCCTGGAGATAAGGCAGTAAGAGTCCCTTCTTGTTCCTCCCTGGCCAGACCATATTTGGATATCTGGAGTGTTCATTTCTAAACATCATTTTACTGGAGAAAACCAGAAGTGTGAAAGGCCTTAAGGCCTTGAGATCTCTCTCTCTCTCTCTCTCTCTCTCTCTCTCTCTCTCTCTCTATATATATATATATATATATATATATATATATATATATATATATATATATATATATATATATATATGTGTGTGTGTGTGTGTGTGTGTGTGTGTATTTCAAGGAATTATTAATCTGTATCATAGACAAGATTCTTTATTTTTTGTTTGGTTTTTTTTTGCAGGGCAGTGAGGGTTAAGTGACATGCCCAGGGTCACACAGCTAGTGTTAAATGTCTGAGGTTGCATTTGAATTCAGGTCCTCCTGAATCCAGGGCCAGTGCTTTATCTACTGCACCACCTAGCTGCCCCCTCAGAGACAAGATTCTTAAACAAGTAGTATTGTATTCCTTATTTTAGGCACAGATATGTCCCCCAAATTTTAAAAATTAATTTAACATTATTCTAAATACAATTATTTCTAGTTTAGAGAGAGAAATGTTCAGATGAACATAGTGCCCTCAAGCCCTTGGACATGTCTCTGTTATGTTACTTTGAAGTCCCAATTTATATCATCCTTGACATAAAGACTATTTCACAGTCGAGATAAAGGAAAAGACTCAGAGTTTAGGTAATAGTTCAGTAAACACTTTACTTCATCAATCCAGAAAAATAATCTTGGAAGATGATTCTTCTAAAATCACTCAGTCCCTTTATTACCATTGCCTAAAGGGGTCCTACACTACTTCCCAAGCTGGTCCCAGGTGATCTGAAGTAATCAGAGAGGAGATCTCCTCCCTTGGATCAATACCTTAATCCCTTCAGGAAATGAAGAAAGAGGGTACTATGGTTTAGAGGATCATTAATCTAACCCCGTTTGGGCATGGGGAAGCCTATGGTTTAACTGGCAGAAAGCATATTTCCTTCTGAATTTGATTACTATCTTTAATTCATTTTCTGGGCCTTAGCTTTTGCATATTTTCTTGGTGGAAGATGGGAGAAAATTATTTTAGTAGAAAGTATAGTTTCCTGAAAAGTTTAATTAAGCACACATAAAAGTTTCCTTCCTTCAGGCAAATGTGAAAAGGACTTTAGACTAGAGAAATATTCATTTCTTAATATTTTCAGTAGAACTAAAGACATTTTAATGTCCTCCAGATGAAACATGATAATTGTCTTCTAGTACTTGAAAGGTTGTCATATTATGTGGAAATACTTAAAATTGTCTTGAGTGGACCCTGAGTGCATAGCTCAGAGCAATAGGTAGAAGTTAAAGAGGAGAAGAATCTGATTTAATATGTATAGCATCCTTTCTAGAGCCTCTTCCCTAATTCACACTAGCTTTGGAGGCCCTTCAGAGGACAATAAATAAGAGAGGCAGTCAGGGGGCCTGGTGGATAAAGCACTGCACCCACAAGCAGTCAAAACTGAATTAAAATCCCACCTCAGTAACCTGTGTTAACCTGAGCAAGTCATTTAACTTCTGTTCACCTCTGTTTATTCATTTGTAAACACATACATAATCATTTTCATTTTTTGTCAACATGCCTTCCTGATCCCTACCCTCAGTGGTTTATTTTTCCCATAAGGATGCTCAGCTGCTTATCAGACTTTTCCCACACTTGATTGCAATCTCTTCTGTTTCCTAAAGATGAATACAGGGTGCTTTGTAATCTCCATTCTCTCTCTCTCTCCCTCTTCCTCCATCCCCATTTTTTGCTATTAAGGAAGGTTAAAGTTCTCATTATAACCTATCTTTCAATATGGGAATGAAATCATACATAAGTGCACTCCATCCCCTTCTGACCACACTGGCCAGGTTCTTCTTTTAGACAAATTATATATTTAAGCTCATGGCATTTGATATAATTTAATAGAATCATGGGATTTTAGAGTTGAAAGGCCATTGGAGATTATCCATTGCAAATCCTCATCTATTTTACAAATGAGGAAACTGAGATCATAGAGGTTATACAATTTATCGAAGATCATGCAGGTAGTAAATAACAGAGCCAGGATTCAAACTCTTTGATTGTACCATATCATACTGTCCCCCTTTGTAACTAATACTTACCTAATCTTTCCCTCCTAAGTGCTGTTGTATTGCTGTACTCTAGAAACAACAATGCCCATATATTCATTTTTGGTTTTGAGTTTTGGTGTTTTGGGGGGTTTTGGTGGGGCAATGAGGGTTAAGTGACTTGCCCAGGGTCACACAGCTAGTAAGTGTCAAGTGTCTAAGGGCAGATTTGAACTCAGGTCCTCCTGAATCCAGGGCCAGTGCTCTATCCACTGTACCACCTGGCTGCCCCCAATGACCATATATTCTACATTTTATCCTGGCTACCAGCTATTAGAACCTAAGGTTGAAAGCCTTGAATACCAATTTGCTATAAGCTTTTCTCTTTCCATTGATTCCATTCTCCCCTAACACACTTACAACTCTTATCCCAGGCTTTCTTACTTAGGAACCGGGAAAGCATTGCCTTTCTTCCCCAAATTATGTGAATCCTCTGAATCCAGAAAGTAACTAACATAAGTCTATTCAGGAAATGATAGCACTTGAATAGTATAAGTAAAGTCTGGAAAGAAGGTTGACATTTTGAGGCTCTTCTACTTTCACAGTGAGTCTGGAAATCATCCAGACTGGACATACACACGTGTATAAATACATACATACACACATACATGTGTGTCTATTCAAAGACACATATCTCACATACATATGTGATTGTAAAATAATGAAACTGGTTTTATTCTGCAAATTCTGTAGATTTAAAAAATAAAAAACTCAAAACAATTCCAATGAACATTTAAAAAAATTTCCTTCTTTGTGTATTTCCACTTCTCAAAGAGATTTTTCTGAGACTTGGAATTCTGACTGATGTGCTTTACAAACTGAATAAGTGAATGAAATAGCATTAATTCTCTGTAGGGTTACTATGCTACGAATTGGGGAAATAAATACAAAATGAAAGACACTCTCTGTGATCAAGGAACTTATATATCTGTTCTAGACAACAGGGAGTGGTGCACAGGGAAGGAAATTTTCAGGGAATCACAGTGATATTGTGTTGATTTGTAATGTAAGGAAGTTACTGGACATGCCTAATTCAGAAAAAATGGAACTATTGATTTGATTATTGTGTCAAGAACAACAGGAGGAAAAGGTGTGTTAGTGGGTAGAAAATAAGTAGGTATGTCACAGGGGGCAGATGCCAAAATGGCTTAGGTGGACAGCTATATGGATGGATGGATTGTCAAGATAAAGCTTAATGTGAGTTCTGGGACTAAAGGAATATAAGGGGTTAAGTGGTTATAGTGGGATAGGCCATCCTTACTCAGTTATCAATTAGGAAAACTGAGCCTCAGGGTAAAGATCCTACAGGTAAATGAATTCATTTCCCAGGCAATAGAGCCATGTATTCTGGAGGTCTGGGGGTGTGGAGGTACATTTTTTAGTACTGAAAGTGTCAAATAACATGGGAAGAAATATCACAAAGGTGACAGAAAAATGGAAAGAAAGCCTGAGTGGAATATTCGGTAGGATGTAAAAGGATAGCTTAATGATTCTCAAACACTAGGCCCATGTATGATTAGGTGTACTGGGTCCTGCCTCAGTGCTGCTGTGTTGGTTGACTAGGCTTTGCTTGCTTCAGTGGAAGGGTGGACATATAAGAGTTAGGTTGGTAAGAAACATAATTCCCTTTGTTTCTGTTATTCTGGGAATTTTGAATTCAGCAGTTTTAACTGAGAGGTTCATTAAGATTGATTTTCTCAAACTCTGTAGCCTCTTAATTTATTAACTTTCACCTATAAGCTGAAACAAAATTTCAATAAAAAGAGGACTATGAAATTAGAAGTAAAAATAAAACACCAAAATTTAAAATAATTTTTTTCTTTTGTAGCATACTCTAACTCTCCTAACTTATACTGGTCTATCTTGAAGTGTTCTTATTGAAGACTCTCTGGAAAAAGGAAGGAATCTTCTGATCTATTGTTCCAGAATAGAGATGCCTTGGACACATACATTCTCTCCATATGTGTCTCAATGTCATTGTACTTTGGGTTTGTGCCTACTCCTGCCCCTCCTTCTATTCTTCTTCCCTGCCCCCAATAATTCTTCCTGGTTCAGACTGGGGTATCATTTTAAGCACTGGCAAGATCACTCACAAAACTGTTGGGTTCCTTGAGGTTTGACTGTTAACTCAGGTTCTAGAAGTAATATCTCTGGATACCTTACTCTTAAAATTGTAATTAACAAGCCCCATTCATGTACTTCACATTAATAATCAGCCAGTAGACTTACTAAGCTATTTAGCAAAGAAACTTAAATGACACAGCAAAAATAGTAGTTGGAAGGCATTTTTCTTCCTACTCTCCCCCCTCCGCAAAAAAAAAAAATCAGGACATAAATACACCACCTGGAAGTGGGAATGGGAATAGTGGGCCACAAATAAAGTTCAATGTTAGGTATATATTTGGGGAATCTGTGTGGCCAAAGCAACTTATAACTCTAGAACAGCCAGGCCTTAATACCCTTTCCTTCTCCAGGGAGTGTTTTACTAAGTAACTGCAGGGCAAGGTATTTATCTGTATAGGATTTTGTTTCTTGGATGAATGGATTTATCTATTCTTGGACTAGGCCAAACAGCTCACTCTGCCCATGAGCTACTACTTCCAGACATGGCACTTGGCCATAATGCTCTCCATAGTACAAGTTTATTTTCTTCAGGATGAGTTGATTGATTGACTGCACTTTTCAAGGGGAAATTGCAGTCTCTACTGGCCTCTAGCCTCTAGTCTTGCTGGATTTTACTGTACTCTTACCACCTAGAAAGCTACTTTACATTCTGAGCAAAGGTTGCTATCCTTAGCTGGGAATGTATAGAGAACCCTCTCTATTTTCACTCTCTCAAAGTCTTGACTCTGATGTTTGCCACCTCCAGAAAAAAGGGAGGAAAAGTGTAACCTCTATGGCCAAATAATTCTTTCAGGTTCAGATTAGAATTCCCTTAGTGGGACTCTCCCTTTCTGATTGGGGTCTTTTGAAGGTAAGTAGCTAATGGCCAAGATATTGGGACATTCTATGCCCTGAGGCACATTCATTTTATTTGCTGACCTTTACATCTACCAGTTTGTTATTCAAACCAAAAGCTCCTTGCAGGTGTACAGTGTTTCCTTAACCCCTTTTTAAGGCTTCCACCTGATATTTTCCAAGTCTCTGATATTGCCTTGAACACCTTTAATTTTGCTGACATCTAGATGGGACATGCTTAAAAGAGAACTTGAAAGCCATAATAATTAATGATATTATTAAATATCTGTATATTGAAGAGTATTTAAAAATGAAAATAATTGTAAATGTAAATTCATTTGATTGCCTTAAGTTCATAATAAAGTACTAATTTAAAAACTTATAAAAAAGTGACTCCCACAGCTATTCATAAAACCAAAAGTTATTTATAGAGATGAATCTCTCAATATTATGGAATCATGGAATCTTAGCCATGAGATCACCTATAATAGTCTTTTTCAAAGATGAAAACAGTACAACTAGATGGCCAAGGAGAACAGGTATTACTAAACTCAGCATACTCCACAGATTATTTCTGTCTTGTTGTAGCTACAAAGTATAGATTGGGAAATTTATGAATTCTTTGTGTTTACAATTCTGCAAGGTCCCTAAGGACCTTGAAAGGAGTGATACAAAAGGTCCTAAGGACTCCTTGAAAGGAGTGATACAAAAGGAAAGGGGCTGTTATACCATTGTTCAAACTGGCCCATAAAAAGTGATAAACAGAGAGATTGCATAGAGAGAATGTAGGTACAGAGTTCATATGGGGTCATAAGGGTAGCTGAGACACCCAGAAGAAGCTATCAGGCCTTAGGTATGTCCTTTTGGAATGTTAGTGTACATGTCTTCTGGTTATCGTGCCTTTACAAATGGTATAAAAGTAATTGCATTGTTTACAACCCTGAGTATGTGTTGGCATGCTTCTGGCTGACAAGATGGGAGCTAGTAGATACTGCCTCCTGGTGAGGAGGGGTGATAGAGTGAGTCATGTGTGATGCAGTGAAACAATCTCTGCATCTGGAATAAATGCAGCAATGGATAGAATGCTGGCCTGGAGTCAGGAAGACTCATCTTCCAAGTTCAAATCTCTCACCTCAGATACTTACTAGCTGTGCGACTTTGGGCAAGTCATGTAACCCTGTTTGCCTCAGTTTTCTACTCTGTTAAAATGAGCTGGAGAAGGAAATGGCAACTCACTCAGAGTCTTTGCCAAGAAAACCCTAAATGGGGTTATGAAAGAGTTGGACACAACTATAAAACAAACTGAACAACAAACACAAATCTGGAAGGAAAGTACCTGCATTTTAAATCTTTGATTAGCCATTTACTGTGTGGCCTTGGACAAATCATCTGGGACTCAGAATTTTGATCTTAAAGTGAGGGTGGTTGACATGTGGCAAAAATATTTATAGGCAGCTCTCTTTGTGGTGGCAAAGAATTGGAAATCGAGGGAATGCCTATCAATAGGGAATGGCTAAGCAAGTTGTGGTATATGAATATAATGGAATACTATTGTGCTGTAAGAAACGATGAGCAGGAGGAGTCCAGAGAAACCTGGAAGGACTTACATGAACTGATGCTGACTGAGAGGAGCAGGAACCAGGAGAACATTTGTACACAGCAACAGCAACATTGTGTGATAAACAATGGGGATAGACTTGGCTCTTCTCAGCAGTGCAATAGTCCAAAACAGTTTCAAAGAACTTGTGATAGAAAAATGTCTTCAACATCCAGAAAAAAGAACTGTGAATTATGAATGCAGATTGAATCATACTGTTTTCTACTTTTGGACGGTTTTTTTTCCTTCTTCGTTTAAGGTTTTTTCCTTTGTGCTCTAATTCTTCTTCACAAGATGACTAATGTAAAAATATATTGATGTGATTGTACATATACAACCTATATCAGACTGCTTTACATCTTGGGGAGGAGGGAGGGGAAGGGAGGGGGAGGAGAAAAGAAAAAATTGGAACTAAAAATCCAGTGAAAACAAATGTTGAAAACTGTCCTTATATGTAATATGTAACTGGAAAATAATAAAAATAAAATTGAAATTGAAAAAAAAAAATGAGGGTGTTGGATTTGATTAGTTGTGATTCAAAGATGTGATCAAGATTTCTCTCCCTAGACTCTGAGGTCACTCACTTTGAGCTACTCCTAAGAGTGACAGGACTGATAATCTTCAGTCTTTAGGCAGGATTATAAATTACCTGTCACAGGTATAGGTAGCCCTCAGTCTAAGTTCCCCTGCAGGGCTAAGCAATTCCTATGGGTACCATTAGCACACACAACTTTATTCACAAAATATTCCAAAGATTTCAAATAACAAGGGACCCTTTGTCCCTATTTTTCTTCCATGTTATATATAAAATCAATATAAATTTATAGGGAACCAAAAAAACCAAAGCAATTCACTTATGCAATAATAAGAACCCACTCAAACTACAATTTAGAATGGATATTATAGAAGTTTAGATGAGAAGAATTATAATGCCTGGATATAACTCTGGGGGAACAAGGGATATATTACATTTTCTTATGAAAAACTAAACCGAATACCATATTGAGGGGTATTTTTATAATCTCTTGTCTACAAATTAAATCATATTCAGTGACTAGTCAAGTACCTGGCACTGTACAAGAATTACATTTATCAATATTAGATTGGCAAAGAGAGGAAAAGCAATATAATTTACATTACTACCTAGTATATTGTGAAGGTGAGGGCAGAATTTTCAAATTATAGGACATAGAATAATCTAAGAGTTAGATGAAGATTCCAGATCTTTCTCTGTGACAGCTTGGGACTAGCTAAACTCCTTATTTCTATCAATATTTGGGTAGCAGAGAGACAGTGGAGAACAGAAAGAAAATCTCTCCTGCCATTAGTTGTTTCTATTTATTGGCTCTCCAATTCATTCCAAGTGACCTCAACATTTCCCTAGAATCATAAAGATATTTCAAGTTAGTTTGTTTGTCTCTCAGTCACATTAATTCCAGCATGATCTGGTTTACAGTTCCTTAACTCTTAGAGAATCTATTTCCATCAATTAATCAAAAGCATTTATTTAGTACTTATCACATACAGGGTACTGGGGATGCAAAAACATAAACAAAGCAGTCCCTGGTATAAGAAGCTTACATTCTATAAGGGGAAATTAACATGTCACATATCAGTATGTACGGAATGAAAAAAAGTGTAATTTTTGATATGGAAGCAATAGGATCTGGAGGAATTGAGATATGCAAAGAAAGGGATGATCTGATGGGAATAAAGTAATGGGAAATAGTGGTGGGAAAAGGGTTTTGGTTTTTTAAGTTTATTTTTTTAAAGGATATTAGGTCATTGGAATTAGAAGATTAAGAGGATAATCATTTAATAGGAATAGGGGTACTTGGTATCTTTCGACTATGGTTCAAACCCTCAAGCATCCTGTGAATTGCAGAGTGAGTCAGTCTTCAAATGTTAGGGAGCAAATATGTGTTGGGTAAAAAAAAAAAAGCAAAAGTGTCATGTCTTAGATTGGGGTTCTGAGCTGGAGTTCAGAGGTGAAGGAGACATCTCCTATCTCTGTGCATTAGCTGTCTTTTCTTCCTGAAAATGCAGTATCTTCTTACCTCTGCATCTGTAGTCCCTAGTTTCCTTCAAGACTCAGCTTACCTCACATTCTGCCTAGGCCTCTCCTTTCCGCATTGCTGCTATTTCCTTTACTTGAAAGGTTACCTTGTTTCTGCTTCTTATGTATTTTGTATGTTCATTCCTATATAGATGTATTTTGTTTCCCCCTGTGGCACTGCTTTGCTTTCTTTTTTTTTGGTCCAGATGCCTAGTGCCTTGCATAATGATAGGGTGTTTAATAGTTGTTTGTTGATTGGTTGATCAAATCCAGGAAGTGAAAGTCAAGGTCTGAGAGCTGAGGCTAAATTCTAGTTAGTGAGATTGGTATAGGTAGCAGCAGATACCACTAGCTTCAATGACAATATCAGACATGAACCAGAATAAGAATCTTTGCTGTTGGGGCAGCTAGGTGTGCAGTGGATAAAGCACTGGCCCTGGATTCAAAGACCTGAGTTCAAATCTGACCTCAGACACTTGACACTTATTAGGTGTGTGACCCCTGGGCAAGTCACTTAAACCCTCATTGCCCTGGCCCCCTCCCAAAGAACTTTGCTGTTTCAAAGATCTCACAGTGTTAGGAAGTTTCATTCCAATTCATTCCATTTTTATAAAGGAGGAAATGGGGGATTAAGTGACTTACCCAGGGTCTCACAGCTAATATGTGTCTCAGGCCAGAGTTGAACCGAGATCCTCCTGACTCTGGGACCAGTGCTCTATCCACTGTGCCACCTGGCTGCACCTAATTCAGTTCAACTTAACAAATATTTATTAAGCACTGACTGTGCCCAAGACTCTGTGTAGGATCAGGAAACAAAAAGAAAACAGATGTTTCTTCCCTCAATGAGCTTAAGTTCTGATGTGGGGATACAATATATGAATAGATAAGAAATTTCCATAACTGGAATATCAGGAAAGGCATCTGATCAGATCTTAAAAGAATCCAGAAAATTCTTAGAGCCTGAGATGAGTTAAGAGTTCATACCAGAAGGGGCAGCTAGGATGGCCCTGGATTCAGGAGGACCCTGAGTTCAAATCCAACCTCAGAAACTTGGCATGCCAATAGCTGTGTGACCCTGGCAAGTCACTTAACCCTCATTACCCAGAACAACAACAACAACAACAACCAAAACCACCACAACCAAAAACAACCACAACAACAAAAAAAGAGTTTATTCCAGGTATGAAGCTGGATACGTGATTTTGATTTCAGAGCAAAACTTTTAGTGCAGTATGGTTGTAATAGTTTGCTTCATGAAAAGGGCAAAATATATTTGGAAAAGTAGGTTGGAGCCAGATTGGGGAAGGTTTTAAACACTGCAGGCTGAGCAGTTTTGTATTTTATTAATGTGTGCTGGAGCCAGCTTAAATGGCTCTCAAATATTAATATGATATCAATCTGAATATTTACATTTTGCAAATTGAAAAATGTTACAAATCAGGATTGTTTTATTGTTTTTTGATTGTCTAGACATAAGAAAGTGAGAAGAAAATGTTAATAAGCAGATTAAATTTTAATGTGTGTCCCTGCCTTATAATTAGGTACCATCTGCTTGAGTAGGACCATCTACATGAAGAACTTTTCTGATCCCCCCCAAGTAGCTTGTGCCCTTCTTCCTGGATTTCCCTTTATAGATTCTTATATACATACAGGCTGTCCTCCTCTAGAGGGCTATCTTGGTGGTTAGAATACACCAATTAGCTAGAAGAAAAGATCATATAAGAAGTTATGAGAGGGGGCAGCTAGGTGGCGCAGTGGATAGAGCAACCAGCCCTGGAGTCAGGAGTACCTGAGTTCAAATCCGGCCTCAGACACTTAACACTTA
Organism: Dromiciops gliroides; assembly: GCF_019393635.1. Classification (NCBI taxonomy): domain Eukaryota; kingdom Metazoa; phylum Chordata; class Mammalia; order Microbiotheria; family Microbiotheriidae; genus Dromiciops; species Dromiciops gliroides. The sequence goes on from NC_057864.1 coordinate 135,995,847, forward strand.
CTAGCTGTGTGACCCTGGGCAAGGTCACTTAACCCCAATTGCCTCACTTAAAAAATAAAAAAGTCATGAGAGGGGGCAGAGCCAAGATGTCAGGGGAAAGACATTAAACACACAAGAAGCTCTGATATAATTACCCCCCAAAAACAGCAATAAAAGAAACCCTGGAGCAGAAAACCCCACAAAAATATGGCTGGAGATTATTTTCCAGATATAGATCGATTAAAGGGGGCTATGCTGAGCTGCAAGAAAGTCCAACCTGCGATCATGCCAACAGAGACCCCAGGAAGGCTGTACCAGAAGAACTTAACCTCTGAGCCTCCGAATCAGCGGCAGCAACCAGCATCCTCTGGAACAGAGCTTGTTGGTTGGGCAAGAGGGCTGAACAGCTATCCAGGGGGGAAAGTGCAGCGGTTTCTGTGGACCTAGGGAGGAATTTGGATGTCCCACCCCAGCAGGGAACCAGGAAGAAATCCTGAGGAGCAGGAGGCCCAGGTTGGGGAGGGGCGCAGTCTCATCAAAGCTAAAAACCACCGTAGCACTCTGCTGGCTGGTTAACTAGCAAGTTGGCTTGAGGTTTATCTTTGGACCAGAGAACAGGCCAGGCAAGAGGAAAACCTGCCTCCCTCAAACCAAAACACCAAGGACCCTCTGAAGCTGGACACAGTAGTATAGCTAAGAAGCAGGGCCCCCCAGTAGAGGAACTGAAGTCAAGTTAAAAAATAAGCAAGCAGAGAAAGTTCAGAACTATAAAAAATTTCTTCAGTGGCAAGGAAGATCAGATGCACCCTCAAAGAGGAAATCAACCTCAGAGCACCTACATCCAAAGCTTCCAAGAAAAATTTGAACTGGTCTCAGGCCATGGAAGCTCTCAAAAGGGAGTTTGAAGAGAAAGTAGGAGAGAGAGAAGGAAGAAGTAGAGAGAGGGAGGAAAGAATGGAAAGAGAAATGAGAGCAATGCAGGGGGGTCATGAGAAAAAAGTCAACAGTTTTGAAAAGTCAAAATGGAAAAGGAGATAAAAAAGCTGTCTGATGAAAATGATTGCCTAAGAATTAGGATTGAACAAATGGAAGCTAGTGACCTTACGAGAAATCAAGACACGGTAAAGCAAATTCAATTGAGTGAAAAAATAGAGGGCAATGTGAAATATCTCTATGGAAAAACAGCTGACCTGGAAAATAAATCCAGGAGAGATAATTGGAAAATCATTGAAGTACCTGAAAAACCATGACAAAATAAGAACTTAGACACCATCCTTCAAGAGATTGTCAGGGAAAATTGTCCTGATATTCTAGAAGCAGAAACTAAAATAGAAATTGAAAGAATCTACTGATCAACCTCCTGAAAGAGATTCCAAAAGGAAAACCTCCAGGAATATTATAGCCAAATCCAGAACTCCCAGGTCAAGGAGAAAATATTGCAAGCAGCTAGAAAAAGGGAATTCAAATACTGTAGAGCTCCAATAAGGATAAAGCAAGATCTAGCAGCTTCTACATTAAAGGTCTGGAGGACATGGAATATAATATTCCAGAGGGCAAAGGAACTGGGACTACAGCCAAGAATCATGTACCCAGCAAAAGTGAGTATAATCTTTAAGAGAAAAATATGGGACTTCAATGAAAAATAGGACTTTCAGGCATTTTGTGATGAAAAGACCTGAACTTAATAGAAAATTTGACTTTCAAATACAAGACCCTGGAGAATCATAAAAAGGTAAACAGGAAAAAAGAAACCATGCAGGTATATTAAAAGGTTAAACTATTTAATTTCATACATGAGAAAATAATACTTCCAACTCATAAGAACTTTTTCATTAAGTAATACACAGAAGGCATAGATCTGAACTGAATATGAAGGGATGGTAATTGTAAAGCATTTATTTTTTGTGTATCCTTGTTCTTTGTGAAGCAAATAGGGTGGGTTGTCCTATGTCTGGGGCCGGATTTGGGCTCTGGGGCCTCCTGGACCCAGAGCTGGTGCTTTGTCCACTGTGCCACCTAGCTAACCCATGATGACATCTTTAAATAGGTTGAGGGGTAGGAGGAATAGACTGGGGGAGGGCGAAGGGGAGAGGTAGCTCACATGAAAGAAACAGTAAAAAGCTTATGGAGGGGAGGGGGAAGAGGGGGAAGGAGTGGGGTAGTGAGTGAATCTTACTATCATCAGAATTGGCTCAAATAGGGAATAACATACGTACTGAAGCAGGGTATAGTAATTATATTTTTGCCCTGAGGAAAAGTAGGAGGGGAAGGAAATGGGGCAGGGGAAGAGGGAAGGGAAAGTTGGTGGAGGGAGCTGCAAAAAGCAAAATACTTTCGAGGAATCATATAACATCTTACCACATTCTTGCCTTCTGATCCTAAGTAATAAATGTTGGCACCTAAGTCCTGGAGTAATTTTTGTAAATGCTTATTAGGAGTGTGGCAATTTAGAAGACCAAGTGTCCCAGGAAATGATATTGCCTTTTATATTTCATCACAGAAAAAAACCTCCCCAAGGTTGGTCTCCCCAAGGATACCTATGAGCCATCCTTCTATTAAACTGTTTTTTCTTTTTATCTTCTAGTTTCATTTATGGTGAGAATGTCAATGTTGATATGATTCAGTAGCTACATTAGCTTTTTCCATTTGTTGGTTACTTGCAACAGTCTCAAATCACAATATCAAAAAGTAAGTTAATGTTATAAATGGTTGTAAATATATGTAATTGTTAGCACTATTATATACTACCCTTTTCCTACAGACTTGGGGAATTACAGAATTAAAGTAGTATGGTTTCTATGGCCAAGAATTCATCACCAAGTGATCAACTATTAGTCATGAACAAAGATTGTGACACTACTTTCACAACCATTCTAGAATGGTAGTCCTATCAGAACTTGGAATCCATTGATATCACCTTTGAGAAACTAAGGCTACTTCTGGAGGGAAAGTAGCTGAGAATGGCTTCAAGTTTTGAACCTGAGTGATAGAAAGGATGGTGGTGCTCTCAGTAGAAATAGAGAAATTAGGAAGAAGGTAGGTCTTTTTTTCAAGCAGAAAGATGAGTTTGGTTTGGACAAACATGCCTAGAGATTATTCATTTGGAGATGTCCAGTAAACATCAGGTTAAAGGAGACTGAGAAGATGTGGCCAAACAGGGAGGATGAATGCTGCAAACATCCAGGAAAACCAGAGACTCAGGGAGTAGTAGATGATCAGTAATGCTAAGTGCTTAAAGAGAGGTCGAGTGCAGTGGATAAAGCAATGGCCCTGGATTAAGAAGGACCTGAGTTCAAATCCAGCCTCAGACACTTGACGCTTATTACTGTGATGTTTAAAATCTAGCTGTGAGTTCTAATCTGCCTCCCCCATTTTTTGGGGAGATTGGCTAATATTTACTGACAAATTCAGCAAGAGTTTAGGCTTTTAAGGATTTATTAACGTATATTAGGAGTTAGTGAAAAGATAGGATGTAAAACCCTAGTTAGATCTATTCAGTATAGCCAGAGAAAAACCTTTTCTTTTCCTAGCAGTCCACATGCAGTCCCCCACCACAACAAAGTCCTGTATGACAAGGGGGACCCTTCTTTTTCTCCTGTCTGCTACCACCAAGCGAGTTACACATGAAAAGAGGAAGATCCAGCAAGCCAGCCTCACCTTCCTACCTCCTGTCTCCCTCCCCAAAAGGGGAGGTACTTCAAACTGATTGGTTGAGGAGTGTCTCTTGCTGATATCAGTAGTACACCGCCTCTGAGAACACCCTAGGTGTGGTCTCGATTTTGATGGTCTTCAGGTGGGGTCCCTGGGTGTCTGCCAAATCCCATTATTTTATCACACTTGCTGTGTGATCCTGGGCAAGTCACATAATCCTCATTACCAGAGAGAGAGAGAGAGAGAGGGGGGGGGGGGGGGGAGGGGCGAGGGGGAGGTGAGGGAAGGGTCAGGAAAGTTTAAGACTGAGGAGACTAATGAAATTGGACTGAATTATCTCTGAGCTAGAATCCAGGCAAGCAAATATGAAAAGATACACTAGTAGATATCTGTCGCAATCATTTAGTCGTTTGTTCCAAAAGTTTTGCTGAGGGTGAATTATATGCTAGGCATTGTGCATGGTAAAAGGAATGAGTCATAGTTTCTGCCTTCAAGCAGCCTCCAATTTAGCAAGGGTGATAAACCAAGTACATTAAAATCACATTCTACCTCATATTATAGCTATGTCAATAAGAAAGGCACATATTCGGGGCAGCTAGTGGTGCAGTGGGATAGAGCACTGGCCCTGGAGTCAGGAGGACCTGAGTTCAAATCCGACCTCAGACACTTAAGACTTACTAGCTGTGTGACCCTGGGCAAGTCACTTAAACCCCAATGCCTCACCGAAAGAAGGAAGGAAGGGCACATATTCATTTCTATAGCTCTAAAATAGATTATTTCAGTCAGGAATCAGGGAGGACTTAGGCGGTAGGTAACATTGAGTTTGGTTAGAGTTAAGATGGCTAGAATTACAATAGGTAGTGAGGGGGGGCAGAGAAGAAAGGATATATGCATATGGACAGTTATAAGCAAAACCACACTTGCTGGTAAATGCTGGGGCTTGTACGAACGAATAATGAGCTATCCTTTTCACTTGAAACAAGAAAAATATGGAAAGATAAATAGTGTGAAATAACTCCTGATTCCATTTTAATCACTAATTTCCCTCTCCTACTGGAACTCTGACACTAACTTTGTGATCATGGACAAATATTTTAACCTCTCTAAGCCTCAGTTTTCTCATCTGTGAAAGACAATGACATTAGCACTATCTTCACAGAATTATTGATAAAGCACTAGGTAAATCTTACACTGCTGTATAAGTATGATTTATTATAATTGCTCTTCTAAACTTGGTTACATCTATAGAAAAATTAAAATATTCACTTACATAAGTCATTTTTTTTCCTATTAGCATTGATCCTTATTTAATGAATACATCTATCCATGGTGCTTAAACAACTCACTGGCTGAAAGACAGATAGAAACAGAGGGAAAGTTGACAGATCTATGTTAACATTCCCTGAATACCTTAAGTTGATAGATCTAAGGTTGCATGTGCTTCTGAATATACATAGATAATTTAATAGTTTACAGGTTCTGTCCCTCAGTCATAAAGCATTTATTAAATGCCTACTATGTGCCAGACACTGCTAAATTCTGGGAATACAATGATAAAAACAAAAAGTTCCCTGACCTCAAGGACCTCACAGTCTAATGGAGGGAGATAAGCCAACAACATACGTACAAACAATGTACAAAACAAAAAGGGAAATAATAACAAAGAGAAGCAATAGAATTAAGTTATTGGGATAAGGATCCCTGTAGAAGGTTGGTTTTAGTTGGACCTTGGAAATCTGACATGGAGATGAGGAAGGGGAGCAGCTAGAAATGTAAGAGGCAGAGAAAAGTGTTCCTTACACAAAATGATATCACTTAAATTTCTTGGTCCCCATGAAAAATTATTGTATTAAATTCAAGATAGTTCTATTCGGGGGAATTCAAAATGTACTCTACAGAAATTTCTCCTCATAGACTCCTTAAATCATGTAGAATAAATAAAATGAGTCCAGGATAATGAAGCTAACTTTATTTAACCATTTGTTTCACATGAGAATTGTCAAAAGCAGCCCTGAATAATAAAGATTGTCTTTCTAATACAAGATGAATTTTAAATTTAGGGGCAAAGTAGTAAAGTGCTTAGTCTATTCCCTGAAGACTAACCTCATTCCAGAGATGCACAAAACCTATTAAATCTGTCCTACCTCCTCCACTTCAATAAGAGCACTGCAATTCATCATGAACCTTCCCAGCACTTCTGGACTAGTGAATATCCCTGTCATTCAAAATGGGTGATCAACTTATGCCAACAGGGACATAGGAAGTAGCTTCTGATTAACAAAAGGCCCTGCTCAGTCTCCAAAGGAAGCCTCAAAATTGCTTTCTGAATGATAAAGTGGATTAGCCAAATAGAGGTTAGTGTAGTTAATCTCAGAGCTTGACACAATTCTTCAGAAGTTCTATCTCTGAAAATAAAATGGGAAAGTCTCTGCTTTGTTAGAGTTTGATTCTTGTCCACTAATTCATTCTCATCCTAGAACAGTGTTCCTTGTGTAGATGAAGCATGTGGCATGGTGTCAGTGTACTACATGGCTGTAAGGCTGTTCATTTCTAACATGTCCATGATCTTGTCACTGCAGTGACTCAATACATAGAAAGGAAGTACTGCATGCTGCTATTTAACAGCATCACCTATGAAGAGCCTCACTAATATTCTTGTAAAGCGTGGGAAACCTCTGACTGGGACCATAGGGATGGGGCACTGCAATTATACTCAGTTCTGTCCCATTCTGTATTTAGCTGTTCTGTTTGGACAGAGTTCAATCCCAAGGAGCCTGCCTTTAAGGAGAGGAGATTAGTCTTCCATTTCTCAAACTCTTTACCTCAATAAATCCCCTACTCCAGCAATTCAGGGGCAATTTTAATCATAGTAAAGTGGATAATGGCTCACATCTAGGGATACCCTCCCCCCAAAAAGAGGGGAGGGAGTAAAACAAGTAGTATATGTACAATATGAATCAACTACTTTATTTCTATGCACCCACATACACATGAATGCTAAACATAAACTCATAAGAATGCCTTAATAGATTGGGATTCAGTAGATATTACAGGTTTGACACAGATTGCTGCTTTCCCTCTCTCAGCTAATTCATACTAACCTGAATTCACAGTGGCAGGTCCATGCATTCCAGAGTGGATTCCACATGATTATGATTCATAACTCTATCTCAGGGGCCTAAAGGTAATAAGCCTGGTGGGGGAGAGGGAAGAAGGAACTGATATATTTTTACCACTTGTCACTGTAGCTCCTGAGCCCCCATTGGTGTACTTATTTGTGTAAAATGAATTCATCACAGTGATACTATTGATATTAAACATAGAGCTTTTATTAAATAATAAACCAAAAATAACAATAATCATAATATCTACTCAATAGAAAGCAAAATCAGGAATAATCAAACATCAGAGTTACTCAACTAAAAAACCCCACAAGAATAATCAAAACATAACACTCCATCCATAGACTTGAATCACTCTCTCCTACCAATACACACAATGTCCATGGGGGATTGTTGGTACACACATATAAATCCAACAAAGAAGCACATGGGTGGAAAAACCCAAGTGCCTTGGCCACTCATGACTCTAGACTGCAAGCCTTGATGGTCTCAGTCCTTTCAAGAACAATCTTCCCCAAACAAACAACGTCTCTGTTAGCTGCTTCCTTACTGACCCTCATCATTCTACTACTAGTTAAAACTGGGTCTCTTCTTGCTTTTGTAGTTGATGAAGCACTGACAAGCCCTTTTTCTCTCAGCCAACCTTAGCAGGGTACTGAGAAAAATGGTTACACTCTTTCAGTATACAAGTAGTTCCCTTAAGATATAGAACTGCCAGACCCCCTTGTATCTGCAATAGCTGGGGGATTCAGCTCTGGTCCAACCAGCTCCAAGTCTTTTCCCATGGCAAAGCACAGCTCACATTCAAAACAAACTCCAAGCTATATTTCCCTCTCTGTTTCTCTCTGTCAAATTAGGGAGGGCAGTGAAAGGCAAGCCAAACACCCCTGTGAGGTTTCCCTTCTCTCAGGCTATCCATTGATCATATTTAGAGAGCAATGAGCACCAATAGCTCTTTCAACATCCAGATTAGCTCTCAGACAATGAATTCTCCATGACCTGCTTTAGTATTTATTCAGTCAATCAACAAAGTAATGCCTCTCTTCCAATCAACAACTTCCTAGTAAAGCATCTGAAGAGTCAGCTATCACACCCTGAAGCCCTCTATGTCTTCTGCTCCAGCTTTCGTGACTCCTGTTCTCAGGTTACTTTCTGCTTCTCCTATTTTCTGTACTTTTTTCCCTTAAAGCTTCTTGCCTGGCTTCTTATAGCTTCCAGTGTCTCAAATTAGAGAATCCTTGGATCAGTGAATCATCTTACTTCTTAGTATAATTTTTTTAATAAAAATTAATAAATTAATCTTTCTGTCCAGTATAAATCCAAAATATATTACTACATCAAATTATATATATTAACATATATAGTATAATATGCAAATAATATATGTATATATGTACTCTGTATGTATATATAATCAATTCATAGTCCCTAGTTATTTGATTAATAATTTTGGCAGTTATAACCTTTAAAACTCTAAAACAGTCACATGAAATGAGTTTCTGGACTACAATGTCCTGCAGCCATTGTTATCTCATTCACTACTCTGTCCTCAATCACTAAAATAAAAAGGCAGCTCTTCATTTGGTCCTCAGAACAATCTGTCTCTCTTCAAATTTTATCTGCGTGGCTGTTTTTTCTCAAGTTGATTTTATCAGTTTTCCTTACACAAATGTTCTTTTTTCTGCCTCTTTCATTAGCCAAACTGTTTACATGCAGTTACTTTACAAGTAATTCAACTAATAACTCACAGTACAATTGTATCGGAGGATGATGGTTAAGCCTCATCAGAAGATAAAGCAGTTTGCAAGGCTGCTAATTAAGGGCATAGGACTTTTGAGCCTCAGTTTGACACTAAACAAAACTCCTAGAATTTTTCTGCTGGCAAAAGGCCAGGCTTGGGGCAGTCTCTTTGTTGGGGGCCAAATTCTCTAATGTAAAAGCTTCCTCTCTCATTTCTCTTCTACTACTGCAACAACCCAGCTCCATCTCTCAGGGACTCAGGACTTTCAGACCTCTTAAACTCCTGAGTTCATCTTCATTCTTTGAGATTGATGCTTAGTTGCTTACTCAGGAAAGGAAACATAAATTGGAAAATGCAGCCATAACCCAGGCACAAGCTCATCTAGCTAAGTGATTGAACCATGGAAGTAGCAGCAGACATGGTAGAAAGAGAACAGCCTATCCCACTACTGCCTTTTAAAAACTCTCTAAAAACAGATTGCAATATTCTCCCAATAGGGGAGTCACAATCAAAGACAACTCCAGCTGGAGGCTACTTTTTCTTTGAATAGACGTAATTCCTGTCCACCAGTGAGGGTGGAGGTGGTGGGTTTAGGACCAGGCTGCCACCCAGGATTTGGTCATCATTCTAAAATGCTGTCATTTCAGGGAAGAGCCAGCCCAAGACCAGAAATAGCCAAGAATTTTGTCATTCCCCAAAGATTCAATCAGTGCATCACCATATCTTTGGAATCCAAGAATTTCCAGTCTCTGCAATGACTCCTATAAACCAATTCACCTTCTACTTTTAAGTCATGAAGGACTGCTGTATTAGAGGAGCAATAAATTAGTCACACCATTTCTCTGGACATCAGTTTCCTCATTTTAAAATGAAAGCATTTGAAAAATGAGATACAATGTCCCTTCTAGATCTAAATCTCTACTCCTATGAACCATGAAGATTGAGAAGTTGGTTTTAAAGTTAAGTTAAACTTACACCAGAGTAGATTTGACACAAATTTAATAATATGTATAATTTTGGGTTGGGCTACAAGGTAATTGGGCAGCAATGGCAAGGCATTCACATAAATAAAAAACAATTATTATTATTTTCCTACAACCAAATCAAGCATTTCTGTGTTCAGCTGAAGAAAGAGGGCAAGGTGGGATGGGGAGGTGAGGAGTGAAAGTGTAGCCTGTACCCTCTCCTTTCCAGTTAGAGGAAGGCATCTTCTCCCTCTCCTACTAGTTCTAATTTCAGGTAATGGTAATGACCTACCCAAAGACAAGGTAGTGTTAGGATCCTAGTATCTATCCTGCCCTAATATCTAGGAATAAGCAAATCTTCTGGTGGGGGGGGGGGGAGGCGATGTCTCAGAAATACAGACATTGGGTTCTCACAGCTCTGTAAATTAGGAGGGAAAAATCTGAGAAGGAAGCTCATGCTAAAACTAACCAGGGAAGAAAGATGACTGGCAATGTCTATCTGATAAACCAAACAGCAAGAGACCTATGCAGGCTTTTTAGCACCTATAAATTAGCCAACTAGGGCTCACAATGGATAGAGCACTGGCCTAGAGTCAGGAGAACCTGAGTTCAAATCTGGCCATAGATACTTACTAGCTGTGTGACCCTAAGCAAGTCACTTAACCCCAACTGCCTCAAACATTCACAGCCATCTCCAGTTGTTCTGATGTACATCTTGCCACTGGATCCAAAGGGCTCTGGAGAAGAAAGTGAGTCTCTCCCTAACTTAAGTCCAATTCAATGCAAGCATGACATCACCTCCTAATTTCATGGATCTCTTTGAGAATGAGGGACAAACAACAATGCTACCACCTAGAAGTGGCTTAGGTGAAAAAAGATTAAGAGTCAGGATCCCTACTCTACCCCCACCCCCACAAAAGCTCTCATTTCAATATCATGTCACAATGAATTAAACAAATTACTTCCTTAATAAATGGCACCAAAAGAATAGGAGTTTTATGACTGGAGACAGGGTACAATTTTGAGTGGGCAGCACCAGGTAACAATAGATCAAAATAGCATGCCACTATTGGCAATGTTTTAGAGAGCAAGAAGATTGTATGAAGATGACAACAGCTCCTAGAAGTGGGGCAGGAAGGGAACTATAAGGAGGTAACAGAGAGGAACACCAAGGGAAGGAACAATAACAACAAAATCTAGCCACTTTGAAATCATGCCCTTTCTTCTCCTCTTCCAACAATGGAGGACATTTACTCTTGTTGGGTCCTTCTCTTCTTTTCCCCTCTGTTATCTCCTCTCCCAGAGTAGTAAATTGAGCCACAAATAGTCACAGTGAACTGGTTCTTTGAAGACAGTTGAGAAAAGAATGGCTCTACACTACAAACAGAAGGTACGAGGGACCTGAGCTTATTCTATGCCTTACTCAAATGTACAGAAATGTAGCTCACGGGAACCATCTTAAGAGGATTTCTGAAGTCATAGCACAAAAAAATCAATAATTAATTTGAGATCATTAGTTAGAGAGATAAAGATAGGAATAGGTCACTCTGCTCTGAAAATTCAAAATTCCGTTATCTGTCATGTCCAAAAGAATTCATTGAACCTAGGCAATATTTAGTATGTGCTTGATCTTCACTGCACATTTAATCTTATTAATATTAATGGAAAGACTCCAATAAAAGTCTTTTTAAAATTATATTTTTATTTATTTTGTTAAGTATTTCTCAACTTTATTTTTAAATTTTTTTTAATTTATTTTTTTAAACTTTTGAGTTCCAAATTTTCTTTCTCCCTCCTGCCACTCCCCCACCCACTAAGAAGGCAAGCAAAATATCAATTATAAATGTGAAGTCATGCAAAATGTATCTCCTTATTATCCATACTGCAAACATGCACAGAGCAAAAAAAAAAAAAAAGGAAAAGAAAGTGAAAAAATATGCCTCAATCTTTACTCAAAGTTCATCAGTTCTCTTTCTCAAGGTGAATAGCATTTGTCATCATGGGTTCTTTGGAATTGTCCTCGATTATTGTCTTAATTAGAATAGCTACATCTTTTACAGTTGATTATTGTTATAACATTGTTATTACTATGTACAATATTCTCTTTCTCATCACTTCATTTTTGATCAGTTCATATGTCTTCCTGGTTTTTCTGAAACCATCCAGCTCATGCTTTCTTATAGTATGATAGTATTATATCACAATCATATACCATAATTTGTTTAGCCAAATATCAATTTGTGGGCATCCATTATATTTTCAATCCTTTGCCACCACAAAAAAGAGCAATTTAAAATATAAAGTCCTTTGATCTCTTTGGGATATAGACCTAGAAGTGGTATTTCTGGGTCAAAGGGCACATATAATTTTATAACCCTTTGGGCATAGTTCCAAATTGAGGAATCTAACATCTATGATGAGTAAGGTTTGGCATTTAGAAGACAAAAAATGAAGACACGGTCCCTCCTCTCAGGGAACTTAATAATTTATTTTGGAGACCCAAAATATACACAAAAGATAAATATACAAAGTAGCATAGGCTAAATGTGAAATGAGTAATACAAATAAGCAGTATACAAATTTTTTTGATCATTCACTACTATAGTTAAAAAAAATAGTATGCATCTCTAATGTGTATATAATTATAAATTATATATGCTAATGTATTATACATTATAAAAACATACCACCAATATGAAAGGTGAAAAGGATTTAGAAGATTAAATTAAATGTTAATTTACCAGATTTTAATAGTATAAATTACTTTCTTTTCATTAAAATGTTTTTAGTAAAATTTTGGTGATAGCAGTATAATTAAACATGCTTCAATATATATATTTTTTTAATTCTCTCTGTCTTGGCAAGGGGATTGAATGGAATTGAATATAATAATTAGTACCAGTTAGTTATTGAATTAATTTTAGCAGTGTAGCTAAGTAGGTGAATTTTTTATTTTTATAGACGTAATATAAAAATCAAGTAACAGTTTTTAATATACAATGAACAAAACAGCTTTTCAACAGGAGGCAGGTTTCTCTGTGCTTAGCACAGTGTGTGATACATAGTAAATGCTTAATAAATGTGTATTGGCTGTCTTTGTATTGATCTTTACTACACACACTACAAAAACAAAGAACAAAAATGAATTATTTCTGATTTCATTCTTTTTGGGGGGGAAGTGGGGGGAATCAATTAAGTTAAGTAACTTGCCCAGGGTCACATAGTCACATAGCTAGTAAGTACATAGGGTCATATTTGAACTCAAGCCCTCCTGATTCCAGGGCCAGTGCTCTATCTACTTCACTGCCTACCTACCCCTATTTCTGAATTCAAATGAGCAAAATATTTTCAATATAAATCCATTCCCTTTTTTTTTTTAACATGGTTCTACCTAATGAAAGGTATCACACTTAACTTCCTTTTCATGCTTGGATATTTTGGTTGTGTTTTTGCACAAGTGTGAAGAAAGGCAAGAAGGCTGCTTTTTCTGAATTGTAAAGTCTGGGAATGATGTATAGCAAGACTGATAAAGTAGTGTGAGAAAATAATTATTAATAATGGATTTCTTGGAGGACACAGGGATCAGTTTCTCAGTCCTTTCTCCCCCCTTCTCCAGAAAGTCCAGTTCTTGAGAAACTTCAGAAAATCTTACTTGGGACAAACCAAAAGAAATGGAGATATTCTTTTGTCAAGCTCAGTGAAGGACTGATGGGATCAAACCACACCTAGATCATGGACTTTGCCCTGAGCAACTGTTCTTCTCCCTGATGTCATCTGTAGAGTTCATTTTAATTTAGACCACCTTCAAATCATGTCAACCAATGGAAGCAAATGATGTTAACCAATTAGCTTTGATCAATGTATAATGACCTACCTCTATTGAAAGAGGATAAAAATCCTAGTAAGAGGCCACGAGACTCTCTTGGGGCTCTGTTGAAGGTCTCTCTGACCTCTAGGTCTTCTGGGGCTTTGCTCCTGCTCATGCTAACTGGCATGCTGAAGCTCTCTCCCTGCTTTCTCTACCACAGGGCCTGAGACCATGAGAAGTTAGGGAGAAATGTAGTCAATTCTTTACTGGTATTTAATATTTATTTTGGTGAGTCAATTGGAGTTAAGTGACTTACCCAAGGTCACACAGGTAGTAAGTGTTAAGTGTCTGAGGTCAGATTTGAACTCAGGTCCTCTTGAATCCAGGGCCAGTGCTCTATCCACTGTGCCATCTAGCTGCCCTGGTATTTAATATTTTTTAAATAATAATATGCTCACCAACAAAATTGGTATCTATAGCCATTGTAATTTATTTTTAAAAGACAATAAATTGAGTCAAGAATATGAAAAGTTGTGAAGGGCAAAAAAAAGACTTTATGTTTGATCCCAAAGACAATAAAGAAGTACTGGAATTTCTTGTTGAGTAGGGAAGTAATATGGTCAGACCTATGCTTTAAGAAAGTCATTTTAGCAGATATGTGAACAGATGAATTGGAGAAGGGAGAGAAGCTAATATTGTGAGGCCACTAGGTTGGTGACTGTGTATGGAAAAGAAAAGGAAAGATGTAAGTCATTGGAGAGTAAATATCAAGATTTGACAACTGATGCGGTTGAGGGAAAGGAAAATGAGGAGATGAATATGACATCAAGGCTACTAACCTTCATGATTAAGAAAATGGTTTTGCTTGGTTATGAAACAGAGAATTTCAGAAAAGTTGTGCGTTTGTGGGAAAGATAATGTAATGATAACCAAAATGCAGATTAGACCATAACCATGTCTAGCTATCCTGAGGCCCACCCCAAAACAAAAAGGGGGTAGGTGGAGGTGCTCTTTCACAATGATCATTGCTTGAAAGTGTGATATAGCAGACATGAGGTGACATGGAGGGCAGAGGGTCAGTACACAGGGGAAATGAGAATTTTCCTAATAGCACCTGCATAGGTATTGGGTTGTATGCCTAAGTTGGTATTAGGTTATAGATGCCCTAAGTGGGCAATGCTGGCACAGAAGTTGGAAGCTGTAGTGTTATAATGGGTAAAAGGTAGGTGCGACTGTTGAAGACTAAACATATTCCTACCTTTCTGTTTGTTGATCACTCATCCCTTGGTGACCTGGCCATAGGTCCCTGCTTTGTGTAACGATTGGAATAACGCCACCTGCTGGATACTTAGTGTAGAAGAGTTCTGCCCATGAAGCGAAGGTCTTTGAGGGCAAGACCAGGCATCAGGAAGTGACGCGGACGAGTGGGAGGAGGAAGGAAGAGACTGGCGCTCGGTCTCAGGCTCTCTTTCCTCTGGACTCTGGCGGAGAAGGGAGCTAGAAATGTGCTCTCCCTTTAATAGATAGGAATCTAGGCCTTTTTCTCTCTCTTTACCAAATTCTTATTCTCCTTAATAAATGCTTAAAAGTCTAACTCTTGCTAAAGCTTATAATTTATTGGCGACCACTCATTAGATATTTTAGACAGACTAGCTAGAATTTTAGCCTTAACATTTGGAGACCAGTGAAAATAAGTGGAGAAATTAGGAAGGCAATATTATAGACAGAAGGAAAAAAGGGGATAAGAGCCTTTAATTGTCCTTAAATTTCAAAGGTGGTTTTTTTTTTTTTGGTAGGATTCCAGAAGGGGAAAATAATGAACATCAAATCCTTTTGTTCCTCTAGTTTAAACTATGCTTTAAAGTGTAAAAATATTTTTAAGCTGCTTTGGGAGCCATCTGTGAAGACATACTGGTCATTCTTTGTCCCTTTGGGATTCATAGAGAAGAGATTTTCTTGCTGAACTGAAGAGAGAAGAGTATGAGGCACTGAATCATTTCCTTTGCTGATGATTGACCCATGTTAAATAAATATTACTCATTAGTTTTGGGCTTTTCTTTTCCTCCATAACAGCACCTGCCTTCTCCTTTTCTGTTCTATCTCTTTGCAACAGAATCATAGTTTGCCCTCTGGAAGCCAAATGTATTCATATTTTCCTTTGTTTACAGATACTCTTTGTGTTGACTGCAAATGCGGAATTATCTATTTTTGGCACTGCATCCCAGAGTTCTGGCCCTTTGTCTCCATTAACTCATAATGCTTTTAGATTTCAGTGTAAGAAAATTCAAAGTTTAGAGACAAGAAGCATTGCTGAAGTTTGTTAATGTGTTTGATGCGAATAGGCAAGAATGATGACATCTGAGAGTCATACTTAGAATTGCCTAATGAACATTTCTGCTCACTGCTTTGGCAGTTGAGAAGTACAGTAAGCAATAAAAAGTGGATCTCAATGACAAATTGAACTATATCCTATAGTTTCTTGAAAGAATCCTCTATACATTTACCTATAGAAACTATACTATTTAAAAATCAATGGTGATCACAAATTGTCAAAGACAAGAAAGAACTGGTAGAGATGGTCCTTGTGGTCAGATAATGGAAAGGAAGCTATATTAACAGACTGTTTATGGAGCTATAAACTGGTACAAACATTCTGTGTACAATTTGGAAACATGTGAAAAAACAACTAAACTGTTTATACCCTTTGGCCCAAAGATCTTCCAAGGGTGATATGTTTCACGGGGTTCAATAAGAGAAACAAATGTCCAATATATAAAAATAGCTATCATGTAAGCAAATTATTTCACAGCAGCCTTTGTAGTAGCAAAAAAACCCACAAACCTGAACAAACTGTGGTAGGTGACTTTCTGGAATATTATTGTAGCATAAACAAATATGAGAAATTCAAAGACACATGGTAAACTTGTATGAAGTGATTCAGAGTAATGAAAGCAGTATAAGAGACCAATATACATTATAACTACAATAATGTACATTTTTTTTTCTTTCTTTCTTTCTTTTTTTTTTAGTGAGGCAGTTGGGATTAAGTGACTTGCCCAGGGTCACACAGCTAGTAAGTGTTAAGTGTCTGAGGCCAGATTTGAACTCAGGTCCTCCTGACTCCAGGGCCGGTGCTCTATCCACTGCACCATCTAGCTGCCCCAATGATGCACATTTAAATAACACTAAAAGGTAGTTTACTGCTCAAATTTTTTTTAAATTTGTGTGTGTGTGTGTGAGGCAGTTGGGGTTAAGTGACTTGCCCAGGGTCACACAGCTAGGAAGTGTTAAGTGTCTGAGGCCGGATTTGACCTCAGGTACTCCTGAATCCAGGGCCAGTGCTTTATCTACTGCGCCACCTAGCTGCTCCACTGCTCAGATTTTTTAATTGCAATGACACTCTCTTTCCAGAAAATGTATCATATTTCTTTTGTCTAGATCAAAAGGTGGGGGACTATAGCTGTAGACTGGTGTATATTGCTGTTAGATTTGTCTGCTGTTGGGTTTTTGCTTTTTAGTCTTTTTCTTTGTTATAAATGAAGATTTGTTGTGAGAGGCAAGAGGAGTATATTAGGAAAAGCCTCCAAAAGTCATTCATTTTAAAGAGATGACATGTTAAAAAAAATATGGTGGAAAGCCAGTATTTCAAGTCAACCAACATGTATTATGGTCTTACTATATATAAGGCACTTGTCAGATATGTTAGGCATATTGGGCACTGAGAAATTATGCTGGGCAATGAAGCAAAAAGAAAATCAAGGCAGCTAGACTGTGACTTATTTCATTTCTTTTCCATACAATGATAGCCTTCCGTGTTCTCCTGATTCTTCAGTACAGTAGAAACAAACAAACAAACAAAAAAACAACAAAAATACAACCCCTTAGAAAATGCAATTTAAGAGCTCTATCAGGAAGAAAATAACAGATTCTGTATTGTCACCTGCTCTCTTTCCTTAGGAGAAAGTTGTCTTGTCAAATTGAATAGTGTGATATGTTGATTTTTCAATCCCATAGCCAGTGCCTGGCATGTAGTAAATACTTAACAAATGTTTATTGACTGATTTCCTTGTACAGCCAGCAAATCTCTGAGCTGAGCCAAACGATGTGAGTGTTTGTCCCAGCTGTGTGACCTTGGCTTCATCAGTTAACATTTTTGTCTCAGTTTTCTAATCTGTAAAACTGGGATAATATCACCCCCATTTCCTACCTTATAGCATTGTTGGGATGTCCAAATGAGATAATGAACATAACATGCTTTATAGACTATACAACATTAAGCTATTAGAACTTAAACTATCCTAAGATTTTGGGGACACCTATATAACAATAAGTTCTTCAAGTTCAACAAACTTGAAGCTCTATTTCAGTGAGTTCTGGGTGGGGTTTTGTTGTCATTCCATCAGATCTATAATTTGATTGGAGGTAGCTCCTGGTGAAGAACTCTCTATACATATTTGCCAATACATATTTGCACCAACTTAGAAACCTTGGAGAATCACCTTGGAGAGGCTAAATGAATTGCCCAGGGTCATGCAGTAGTTTGTATTAGATGCAGGATATGAAGCCAGTCTTCTTGAGTCTGCCACCAACTCTCTGTTCACTGTGCCATATTGCCTCTTATTAATTTTAACAACAATATGGCCATTATCAATACTGATTATTATTAATAATAATTTAATTGTTTTTATGATCCCACATTTGTGCATTGTTGTAGCATAGAGCTGATTGTGAGTTCTCAAGGCTATGCCAATGGAAGAGCTGGCAGAGTGTTAAACAAGTGGAAAGCTTTTAGTATAGTATGTCTACTTTCCAAGACTAGCTTAGCTAGTATGGAGAGTCTCACCTAAGAAGATTTGGCCATTAAGTGATGACATTTTTGGCCACTTGACCCAATATTTTAGGTGGATCAGAACTGTAATGAAACAAAAAATAAGAAATGACTCACTTTATCCTTAAAAGATCGTATTTTTAGATATGAAAGCTAATGCAGACCTTAGGGGTCATCTCTTCTAACTACTTATTTTTACAGAGGAGGAAGTTGAGACCCTAGGAGTTTAAGGGACTTGTTCACGATCATCAGTAAGCATCAGAAGTGGGATTTGAACCTAAATCATCAGATTTCAGAGTAGGCGTTCTTTTCCATTTTTATGTGCTGGTTTTACTTGCCAGTTAAGGAAATCAGGACCCTTTTCATTTTTGAATTTTGAATTTAATTCATTTTGAATTTAAACACTGACATTAGAATTAAATCCTAAAATCCCCATCCCTTTAAGTCCTATATTAGAAAATAATTTAGTCCAGAATTCTATCTGTAAAATGGTGCCTTCAAATTGGAATAAATACACTATATCTTTATAAGCATTGAGTCATTAATATATGGTTTGTATCTAATTTCTAAATAGGTTTAACGTATGACTGCATTTAAGTGTTGTCGATCAGTGCTATCCTTATAACGATCATAAGAATTTTCCAGTTTGTCCCCTTGCTTCCTCTAGAAGTTCAAAAATTCTGTGAGAAACTTCTTTTGTCAGTTTCTTTTGTGAACAACTGTAATTTCTTAGGTGAAATTTGTATCCCATCTGTCATGTACTACCTATGTGATCTTGGATAAGTCATAGCATCTCTAACTCTTGCTTTCCTCAAATGAAGAGATGGTGGACCAAATGACACACAATTTCCCTCCCAGTTCTAAAACATGATTCTGTTCTGAGGACAGATCTCCCAAGGGGAAAATCAATGGAGTGGCAAACATGCTAGTTACAATGTGAAACCCTTGGTTTCAAATCCTAGCTTTTCATTCCTTAGTAACTCATGTGGGCAAGTGTTTTATTTTTCCTTTTTTGTACTAGGTATGGGTTTATAGCATGGTAACTTTCTCTAATAAGGCACCTGTTTCTCAATTAATAATAGTTGCTTGCAGGCACCAAGAGGTTAAGTCAATTGTCTAAGGCTACATTTACCAGAAGAATACTTAACCAAGGCCACTTAGCTATCCATTATGTCAGGCTGTTACTTGATTCTGTAAAATGAAGGAATTAAACTAGATGATCTCTTGGGTTACTTTGACCACTAAATATATATATATATATATAGATAAATAGATATAGATAGATAGATATGTGTGTATACATATATATGTATATGTATATCTATCTATTTATCTATTCTTATCTGGTAAATAATTTCTTTTTTCCAAAGGATTTTTGATAACTCTCTTAAGATAATTTTCCCACAACTAAATTCTCATTTCCTCTTCTGCGGTCCTACTTACTAGGCCCATGGAATTAAAATTGCTCTGTAAGAATCCCTGTGAAAAGTACTGAGAAATCTGGAAGAGAAAAATACAAAGGAAACATTTGCAAGCAAAAGGGAAGAGGAGCTTAAATAAAGCGTGTGTGTGTGTGTGTGTGTGTGTGTGTGTGTGTGTGTGTGTGTGTGAGTGAGAGAGAATCAGAATAGGAATAAGCTGTAGCTTGAGAACTTAGAGAAAACAGCTCAAGTTATATGAAGTTTGAAAGCTATAGGCTGCTGGCTTATTTCTGCCTCTGAGTACAGAGGAAGGCTGAGCATCCTTCAAAGTGACAAGCATGTGGCTAATCATATACTCTCTCTCCTTTGTTGCCTTCCCTTTCTACTTATAGATAAGGGTCCTCATTCCCCATTCTATTTCTGGGAAGTAGACATAGTATATATTTCTTTCTCCTGTTAACATAGCATAATGTTAAACATACTACAACATCAATCATGTACTCCTGTCTGTTCTTTCCCCCTTTCTCTCTGCTCCTTTTGTGTTTTATATTCTATAGGGAGAGGGCATATCCCTCTAACTTATCTTCCCTTTGAATTGTGATTTATGCAGCTATTTAAAATAGATTATATCTCTTTCTACTATCCTTGCAAGTTATGGGTTTTCATCCCCCTTTGTTTTAGCTCCAATTCTTGGTATTATTAGGCACCATCATCATTATTTGTTTATGTTTACTGAGGACGTAGTATGTACTAGGTGCAATATAGAACAGACAGGAGGCAGCTCAGGAGTCTTATTTAGAAAGCATCTAAATAAGACAAAGGAGGTGAAGCAGAGGAGAAGGAGGCAGATGACTAGGACTGGTGGGAAGCAGTGGGTGGCACTTTGTAAGGGTACTTTATGTCTCTGTGAGAGCAGCAGTGTCATTATATTCTTCAAGTCTTCATCACATTTCGAGTCAGCTAAGTTCATAATCCTACATCTCCTAGGGTTTAGCTCTATAAGCATAGAAAATATAGTCAAAATCATCACCAGTATACATTTACAGAGTTCTTAATTTTAGATACAGAAATGTCTTAAGACAAAGGACCTGTCCTTAAGGAACTTAAGAAGTCCTTTAATTTTAGGTTCCTATCTGTGTGAAGCTCTATACCTCAAAGAAATCTCATAGGAATTGAACCATTTTGTTAATATCAAGAAGATTCCTAAACCTCCCTTAAAATTTATTACAGGGACAGCTAGGTGGTGCAGTGGATAGGGCACCGGCCACACTTAACATTTACTAGCTGTGTGACCCTAGGCAAGTCACTTAACCCCAGTTGCCTCACCAAAAAAAATTATTACAGTGCCTCTCAGCATTAAGTATATTCTTTCTTATAATAGGTACATGTCTTCCCTGGTAGAATGTAAGCTCCTTGAAGGCAAGGATTGTTTCTTTTCTGTTTTTGTAACCCAGCTTCTGGTGCTGGGCTCTGCCTAGAGTAGGTACTTGATGATGGCTTGTTGAATTACTGCTAATAGTCATTTTTAAAAATTAAAAACTTTCAATTGCCAACTAATGCTAGTCCTACCACCTTCATTCTGTCAGCAGAGTAACCATTAATTCTGTTTCCTCACTGCTCCTATTAATGTCTCTGTGTCTTTTTCCAAGCCTACACTCATGCCTTCATCTATGCCTAAAGTATCTCTATTGTATGTGTTTGTATTAAAATCAGGATGCCAGCCTCCTCCCTTTCCCCAATAGCATACATGGCATAGTGAATGAAATGCTGGACTTAGAGTCATGAAGACCTGAGTTCGAACCCAACTTCAAATACTAAAGATGTGACCTTGAGCAAGTCAGTTTCCTGCACTCAGTTTCCTCAGCTATAAAATAAGGAAAATAATAGCATCTACCTCTTAAAGTTGTTGGAAGATCAAATTAGATTATACTTTAAGGCACTTAGCACAATGCCTGGCATATAACAGGTCCTTAATAATTACTTATTTTCTTTCTTCAGAGGGGATTTCTACAAATATGTTGATGTTCCCTTAAACACTAACTTCCTAGCTCCTCAGTCTATTCAGTCCTCATGACTTATTCCTTCATCTACCTCAGCTTCAAACTGGAATATTTATTGCTTTAATATTTTCTATCACCCTTAACTGTTCATCATCTAAGAGCTCTAAATACCCCTTTTCTGAACATCATTTATCCATCTTTTCCTATACTTCATTCCTCCTTACCCTCTTCTCCTCTTCACCCTGACCTCTAGTCTCTCCATCCCTCTGTTGTCTTCCAGACCATCATCCCTGTTCTAGCTTCCCACCCATGATGTCTTGTTATCCTCCACTTTTGTCAAGTCATAGTTGGTAGGTGCAGAGAATTCCCACATGATCCTTAAGGTCATGATCATTTTTTAAACAGGTATGTGAAATGTAAAAACACATTGTTCTTCTTGACTTAACCTTAGAGGAAGGTCTTGGCCTGCATTAGTGGCAGGGATTTCTCTAGTTTTGCTTATGGATGGGAATTTGAGATCACACACAAAAAGATTAGATTGACTGATGAAGAATTGAGCCAGTTTCCATTTTAGGGTAGAGGAGCCAGCTAAAGATAGGATCTGGCATTTCTTACATTTCATGCATGGACAAAGATGGTGGGAATTTCTTTATAGTAAATGCCCTATGACAGAACTCACTCCACTTTCCTGAAAGCACAATGTAGGTGGATTGGCAGCAATGTCCAGTTAATGATTATTGCCTTATAGTTGGGTTTTTCTACACTAACTATAGGTGCTAGGTTCAGAGGAGAGATGAGCTTCTCCACCTATTCCAATATGTAGGACCATAGTTATATAGCTGGGAAGGGACCTTACTAGCCAACCAGTATAGCCTTTCATTTTATAGATGAGAAAATTAAGGACTAGAAACTTGGATTAAGGACTGACTTGGTCAAGTCAGTAAGTGGCAGAGCTGGGATTTGATCCCAGGTCCTTTGACTCCAAATTCAACACTCTTTCTCCAACACCATGATACTCCTTAAAACTCTTTCCTGGTAGGAGGGAAGGAGACTAATATATTAATATATATATATATATATATATATATATATATATATATATATATATATATATATAGGGTGTGGGTTTGGGTGTGGGTGTGGGTGTGTACCAGTTAATCAATGATTATTTATTAAGTGGAATCTAGGCATAAGTACTGAGTTGGTTCTGGGTGTACAAAGACAAAAATAAAGAGTCTTCAAGGACCTTACATTCTATATGGGGATATAATACACACTTAAATAAGTAAGCACAGTAACACAGTAAATCATGGTAATGGGGAGGGACAGCAGCAACTGGACAAGGAAAGGGTTAGGCAGAAGATGGCACCAAGGCTGAGCTTTGAAGGAAACTAGAGTTCAAAAAGGTAGAGGTGAAGAGAAAGTATATTCCAACTACAGGGATGAGGTTGGGGGCAGCCTATGTAAAAGAACAATAACAAATGCTGAATATCATGGTGAAGAACAGTAAAAAGGACAATCTGCTGTGAAAGGGAAGTAATGTATAAAGAGCCTGGAAAGGTAGGTCAATCCAGGTTTTGAAAGGCTTTAACTGCCAACTAAAGAAGTTGTGAAATGCTTTTCGCAAGCAAAGCTGATAAACTAAAGGTCCTATTTGCTCACCTTGAAATTAAACATTTCCATGAAATAAATTCTTTTTAGAGTGAATAATAACAATAAAAATTAATAGTAATATCTAATATCTATATAGCACTTACTCTGAATAAAAAAGAACAAAGCACAACTACCTGATGGACAATTGAATTGAAGCCCATGCTTATCCTGAAAATTACTCTTTCCATTTCTGCTCTGGAATCAAGGTTCACTATCCCAGTGGACAGTTAGATATTTCTTCCTAGAAACTTTTTCCTATTCTCAGTCTTGATTTCTGAAAGGATTTATCCTTCCCTTTCTCCTTAACCTTACCCCTGCTGTGGTCCATGACTCCTTTCAAGGTTTTTCTATTCATGTACATACACGAAGCAGTACTAGTCCATAGTGGTCTTGCACCTTCCAGTGGGAGACTGGAGGTGTAACCTTGCACATCCAAGTATCCTTACATATATCGCTTCACAGAGTGAGAATTGAATTCTTTCTCTGTTAAGTCCCAGCAGTTGCTATGAAAGAAAAGGTTTCTCCTGAGGATTTTGACATCTGGACATCTATAGTATAATAGGTGATAGGTGTGATAAGTATTTGATATTCAACACTACTCTCTGTTCCAGTTCCTGGTTGACACCAAGCTAGTGCATTACAAGATTTTATGTACTGGTACAAGGTTATGTTGTTGATTATACTGCCCTTGTAAGGATTATGCAACCTTGTGAAAATTGGCCGCCACCACTATGGATAGTACAGAGCAGACATCTAAATAGTTTTCAAACTTGAAAAGAGAAGATGTGACTCAAGTGGTTGGATAAATGTTATCAGATATAGGGAAGACATAAATTATCTTTGTCAAGAATGGGAAAATTGTTTAATCTCCTACCCTACCCTTGCTTTTCATGTAGCTCATTGTTAAAATAGAAATAATATTTTGAAAGGAATATTAAGGTAGAAAGGGACAACAAGGGAATACAATGTTGTTATGCCTGGATCAGCCCTTTTTTCCTTTAAAAATCAAAAAAAGAATAAAGACACTTCAATTCCTAAACTCACTGGTCATGGTTGATAGTTGATGGAAGGGTGATATCAGGAAGAGGGTCTGCTAAGCTTATGCTTAATGAAACAATCATTCTGGACAGTGTGACAGCTGGGGTCTATTCAGAATCTGAGATCTGATGACATGGCAAAGGTAGACTATATTTAGCATGGGAAATTGAGGTCATTCCTTATCTCTCACTTTTTACTGGAAAATTCTGTTGGTGATGAATTCTGGCAGGAACAATGACTTAAGCAAAGGGAGAAATCAATGACAAAGGAAAGCAAGCCATTTTCTCCAGAACTGTGCTATGTGAAATATGACATATCTGAACCACTACTACTACCACTACCAACAACAATAACACCAAAATGCAAGCAAGGAGTTATTTGTAAACTCTGTGTGTATGTGTGTGTGTGTGTGGGGGGGCACAATTGGGGTTAAGTGACTTGCCCAAGGTCACACAGCTAGTAAGTGTCAAGTGTCTAAGTCCGGATTTGAACTCAGGTCCTCCTGACTCCAGGTGCTCTATCCACTGTACCGCCTAGCTGCCCTTATTTGTAAACTCTTAATCCAAACTCCCATCCTCACTGCTGAATCAGCTCCCTAAAGCTTGAGTACATCACCATTCCCTCAGTGTTTTAGAGGTGTCCTTGAGGGATAATTGGGTGACTTTCTCTAATGCCATCAGCTTAAGCCTCCACTACTCAGTTTTGAGAATCAGTCTAGTCATCCAGCTTTAAGTAGCTTTTATATATATATATATACATATATATATTTATGTATTTGCTAAGATAGTATGATAATAACTGTTGGTACAAAACTTTCCCCAAAGGTCTATGACACACATTATCACAAGTACAAAGGAATACAGCATAAAGTGGGTTCAAGCTTAGAGAATATATGTAGCAAAGGGGTAACTCACATCTCTTAGTTACTATAAATCCTATTCATGGGATGTTCAAGAAGTTCTACTTAAGTATTGTAAATCTCCTTTCATCTGTCTATGGCTCCTGATATATACACAGTCATCAGCTATTCCATGGGTGCTGGCTAGAATACCAGTGGAAAGACAGAAAATACAGAATCCTCTAGACCTTCCTACAGCCAAGGGGGAAGGGGCTAAAGATACCTTTCCAAAGCCAAAGGTAAGGCCTCTCCTCTCACCCCAGGTTATTCTTTCAGCTAGAACTCAATGGCTAAATCCAATATCTGGAATTCATCTCTTCCCAACTTGCTCGATAATTTATAGATAATTCCTGGGGCATAGCTAAGTTCTCTTGGCCCATTCGGCCTATCTTAATACATTTCTTGTATTCCTATATAATATCATTTTTATTCAAATTCAAAGGTTTTTTCTTAGCATTTAGTTTTAAGACCTATGAGTGAATAAGTCTATGAGACACAATCTTACCTATGTAAAGTATCAAGTCCAAAATCAGTTGAAGTGGTTTATACCTAACCTTATTCTTAGACTGCCTAAAATGTTAAAGTATATTTCATTCGTCATATATGCACTGCGATTTTCTCTGTAAGGTTTGAGGAAGGCATGTTTTGGAAGCTATATTTGGAAGCTATTTTGATAACATGCCTAAAGTTAATTCATGGCTTCTATAAATCCCAGTTATGTGGGCCTTTGTATTTATCTTTGATGTGTTGGCCATTCATTATAATGGAATTTCATACACAAATATCAATCAAAGGTTCAAGGTGAGTGTGTTGACAGGCTGTTGCATATTATCAATGAAGACTTGTATGCAAAAAGTGCCCTGAAAGGCATCATGAAGGATATATATGAGAGAAGTAGATGGATCATGTAGGGAGAGTATGGAACAACAGATGTACAGTTCAAGTGTTGTGCTGCTATCCCTAAAGTATCAAAAAGTCTAGAGGATAGCTTCAAGCATTCTGAGTACATCCTCTCTGAAGGGTTTATGAAAAGATATGAACAAAAGTTGCATGGCAAGGCAAGGAATGTATGTGTGGTTATATACACCAGTAGAGGTAATGTTTCCAACATTGAGATCACAGGTCTATTAAAATATCAAGGTATCAATTAAATGTATTTCTAAGTTGTGGGCATCAAGTAAATTTAGCATGAAAAAAAGAATTATTTAACTTTTATTATAATGTGATGCATTTCTATTTCCTTAGAAAACATTTCTAGTCAAGTCATCATTCTAAATTTCACATTTTATATGAAGGTAAAGCTTTAAAGTATAATGAACATGGAAAGACTTAAACCAAAGCACATATTCCACTGAAAATGAGAGAATTTGCAGTAAAATAAAATCCTATAGATGAAGTAAATGCCTGTATTTTTTTTGCAGATGAAGCCACAAATCTTTTATGTACAACTTGCTATTTCCATTTAAATATATAATAAAGTTATCATGCAAATTTCCTTTTTTTCTTCCCCCCCACTACCAAAGAGATGACTACCTTTAAACAAAAATATGTGTGTATACATATATACACATATATATATACATATATATATGTACATACACACATATATGTAAAATCATTCTCTATATACTTTGATTTATCAGTTCTTTCTCTGGATGCATTTAGTGTCCTTCCTTCATATGTCCATTTTCCTCTCTCAACAAATTCCCAACCATTTCTCTTTCCCCATCCCCACACTTAGAACAGATGGTCAAAATCTTTAATTCAATGAAAAATTGTGTTGCTCAGAATGGAGATTGGTCCCTCAATTCCACGCCTTAAAAATTTAACGGAATTATTGCTTATCCTATCTTCTTTTCTTTTTGTTACAGAGGAAGAATGTTTTTCTACTCATTGCTAAGGTTAATTTTTCTTCTTATGGTCCTATCCTCATCCCTTTTCTGAATGTTGTGGGGTATAATTCAACAGTTATCCTTTCATCAATCAATCAAAAAGCATTCATTGATTATGTACTATGTGGCAGGCACTGGCCTAGGAGGTGGGATATGAAGATAAAAATGAAACAGTCCTAGTCTGTCAGCATTTATATGCATATATAAACATATTGTGTGTATGTATGCTTGTATTTAATATATGTTCATATATTATATGCCTATATAAATATATATTATGTTATATATTATATAGGGTAGGCCAAAAGTCATGAATATTTAATATCCTTTATTTTTGTTTTTAATATACAATGCCACAGCATCATAGGAAATGAATTTACATTATGTGTGAAAAATCAAATCTCATAAATGAAAAAAATTAAGAAAAGATAATTTTCAAAAAGTTACTAAAACATCTGACCCCTGGGGCAGTTAGGTGGTGCAATAGATAGAGTACCGGCCCTGGAGTCAGGAGGACCTGATTTCAAATCTGGCCTCAGACACTTAACACTTACTAGCTGTGTGACCCTGGGCAAGTCACTTAACTCCAATAGCCTCCCCAAAAACCATAATTTAAAAAAAACATCCAACCCCTCTGTGACTTTTGCCCCACGCTGTATATGCTACACACACACACACATATATACACAAAACATACACACAAAATAAATATAGGGTAATTTGGAGAGGAGGACAGTAGCAGCTGAGATGATCAGGAAAGGCCATGTATGAGGTGACATTTGAGCTACACTATGGAATATTCTGTGTAAGGAATAAGAAGAAAGCCTGTTTAGGTGAACCATAAAGTACGTGAAGGGGAATTATGTAAACTAATTTTGGAAAGACAGTATAGAGCCAGGCATGAAGCACTTTGATGTCAAAACAGAGAAGCTTATATTTCACTTTTAAAGGCAACAGGGAATGATTGGAGAGGAGAACAACATTGGTCAGATCTATACATATGATGTTGACAGTTGTGTGGAAGATGAATAGAGAGAGGAGACACTTGTCCTGGGGAGACAAGTGAGGAAGCTCTTAGTAGTCCAGATAAGAAGTGATGAGTGTCTACTGTAGGGCAATGGCCATGTGAATGAAGAGGGGGAGGCAGAATGGAGATAATCAGAACTGATAAAAGCTTTCAGCTGATTGGCTATATAGGGTAAAGGGGCAGTGAAGAAGTCGAAGATGACTCCAAGCTTATGGAGGATATAGGGTTAACTATAATTCTTGCAGTGCTCTCAATAGAAATATGCTTCAGAATACAGTAAAATGGAAGCCCCTGGAGAGTAGGAACTATTTTATATTTGTCATATCCCAAGTTTCTAGGACAGTGCCAAACATAGTTGGTACTTAATGTTTGTTGAATTGATATCATATATGAATAAGGGGGCAGCTCAGTGGCACAGTGGATATAAAGCACTAGCCCTGGATTCAGGAGGATCTGAGTTCAAATCTGACCTCAAACACTTAACACACTAACTGTGTGACCCTGGGCAAGTCACTTAAACCTCATTGCCGCACAAAAAAAGATATTATATATAAATAGAAAGGAAAACACAAAGAGGTTATTTGACTTTTATTATATGAAATTCAGCAAAAGGGGTCCCTAAGAGGTATGATCTAGCCCCTGGCCCAACTAGTTATATTTTGCTAAAGATGGTCTGAGATTAAATCACAATCAAACAGAAATCAGTGATGCCTTGATTTGCATCAAATAAGGCCCTTTTTTCCCCTTTTCTAAAGAAAGTCATGTCCACACAATCATTTAACTACATTTGAATATTGCAAGTATCAGTCAGAGCAAACCTCTAACAAGAGTTCATATCCTGTATTTTATTCCCTACCTACTTTGTTCAAATTTATTTCTTCCTTTCTTAATCATCAATAAGACATTTTTTATAGTGGTAGCTGGTGAAGCAGTGAATATAACTCTGAGTCTGGAGTCAGGAAGAGTTGCATTTGAATTTGACCTCAGAAACTTACTAGCTGTGTGATTTTGTACAAATCACTTAAGGTCTGTTTGCCTCATGAGATTAATAATTGCAACTACCTTCCATAGTTATTGTAAAGATCGAATGAGATAATGGTTGTAAAAAATCATTTAGTGCAGTACCTGTCATAGTAGGCACAATATAAATGTTTATCCCCTTCCCTTCCCTTCCCTTTTTATGAACAATTAATTTTGACATTTAATCATGTACTTTCTTTTATTTGTTTCACTGGTGGTATTGTCCATTTAATGAAATTGTAAGATTCTTGAGGGCAGGTGCCACATCATACTTTTTTTCTGTTTTAATACACATAATATTTTACCATGGTACTAAAGCCAAATTCAATAAATCCTTATTGAATTGAATTACCAAGCAAATTTTTTTAAAAATCTATTTATTTCAAGGTTTTACCTCTAATTGTATTGTTTCTTAAACCATATCCTCTTCTCTCTTATTTTTCTCTATGCATTAGAATCTCATGCAATTAGCTTGTCTTAGGTATTAAAAAAGGCAAATTAAAAGACGAAAATAGAAGGTATATAGGGTCCCTTTCTAAATTCTGGAAATCAATTTAATAGTTTTCTGAACTTAGAATCAATCTATCTGGCTAATACATTTGCTGCCAGTAAAATCTGGTTCGTGATAGGTTTATATTGTTGGCATGTGAATGTCAAATTCTTTTTATTTCCATCAAGAGATTTTTTCTGTAATACACAGAAGCTGGAAGCAATTAGAAGTTTAGTTGGGCAAAGCACAGAGGGGATTCATATCACTTTTAGCTCAGCTAACTTGATTGATTGTAGAGGAAAGAAGTTCTACTATCATAAAGGCTAGCATCTGGAAAAACAGTACAAAAAATAATAAATTCATATGTGTGCTATGTGGACAAAATGCAGATGGTGAGTGGTGTTTGATTCCTCTGGCCCTACATAGCATTCATTCTAAATTCCATTAGAAGGCTCAATTTGAAAAAAAAAATGGGTCAATTAGGGGAAAAAAGTCTTTCTGGAATGGAAAATATAAAGCCACAATTTCACAATCCATTGTTTTCTTTGGTACGCAAATGCCATAAGTATGTCAGTATCAAACCAACACATCGGGCTATATTTCAGTTTCAAGAATCTAGGGACCATTAAAAACCACCAAATGGCTTATATTGTCATCAAGAATACTGTCTTTTATTCTTCATTTGGGCTTGGTTCATCCAAAAGAGCCAGGATAATATATTTTTATACATAGGAAATTATTTCAGTGATAACTGTAGCAGAAAATCAACAGTCAGAATTATTTCACAACCATTCTCCATAGTTCCAAGTTTGCATCCATAGAGGCCAAATGGCTTGTAGATCTGAACAATTCTCTGATCAGTCTGGGTAACAGAGAATAACATATTTTTATTACAGGTTTATGCTAATCCAGATAATTGTTTCAATTCTCTATTTCATTTATTTTCTGCATAGAGACAGCGATAAGGAGAGTTATTTTTTTATCTCCACCAACAGATAAGCCATTTCATATCATAACAAGTGTTTGTGGTGATATGAAACCAAGGAGATTATTTAATCCAATGTCCTACTGTGTGTGTATGTGTGTGTGTGTGTGTGTGTGTGTGAGAGAGAGAGAGAGAGAGAGAGACAGACAGACAGACAGACAGACAGACAGAGACAGAGACATACAAAGAGACACAGAAAGACATAGAGAGACACACAGAGAAAGAGATATAGAGAGGCAGAGAGAGACAAAGACAGAGAGAGACATAAACAGAGAGAAACTGCTACTCAGGAAGGTTAAGGTTTTTTGAGGCCACACAACAGGAGAAGCAAAGATTATAATCTAGTTTCCACTCCCTGAAATATCCAAGCTCTGTCTTTATCCATGATTATCTAGAAAAAAAAATTCACTCTATGTCCAAATTTAAATTAATCCAGCAGCACCAGAAGGGTAACAGCTAACATTTATGTGATGCCTTACACTTTGGAATATACACAATATCTTATTCTTATAACATTCCTCTGAGGTAGGTAGTGCCGGTATTATCTCCATAGTACAAATGTTAAACTTTAAAGAAATTTTAAGTGATGAGCACAAGTTCACAGTACTGAAGCAACAGATTCAGACATGTGACTTCTCACTAAAAACCATTGTTTTTTTTCCATTATACCACATCTATAGGTGGACCACCTTGAATTTTCTAAATGAATCTGTCCACCCATTTTTCATAAAGAAATGATCATTGTAAGAAGTTGTTATCCACAAATATTTTTTTCTGATGTATCCTTTTAATAAACTATTTAGTTGTGAAGCTACCTGGATTTTGTTTCGATAACTTATTTTTTTTTAACATTTTCTATAGTCATTAACCAATAGCTAACATTCCTTAAAAAGAAAACATACAAAATTATTTCACTTATGGATTTTTTTTTGGTAATATAGTCTACAATAATTTCTTGGATAAGGCTTTTATTATGCCCTTCCAAAAGGTGAGGGTACATATTGTGGATGGGGAGGCATTAACTCATGCTACAAAGGAAGGTCTTATTTATAGTTTTCCTTTCAGTAACAGTATATTTAAAGAAAAAACAACCTAGGTGTTTCCATGTAAAGGAAAATTAAAAAAACAGAAATATTTGATTGGGATTAGTTTTGTTTTTAATAAAAGACTGATTACCATATACACTTGTGATCTTCTAGATGTGCAGATATCTATTCAAAGATAACCTTAATGGTATTCTATAAAGATACAACCAAACAAGTTAATTACTTTTTTGTTTTGTTTTGTTTTTTAGAAATTAATTACTTTTTGAAAGCTTGTGGCTAACTTGAGTTCTGCCTTCTCTATATACTGTAGTTGTACTCCAGTGTTTTGGACTGTGGCACAGTTACATCCTTTGAAGACTGAGATTGCTAGATTTTAGTGTATTATCAGGGATCATCCTTCACTCTGAGGTCTCATATGTGAGTGGGAAACCATATTATTTAATCCAGAAATGGTTCAATGCTCTAATTTATCTGTGATCTCATCAGTGTCTCTTTTCTTTTCAACAATTCACAGAGTGACAGGTCCATGTTGGTCTATCTCACCTGACCCTTATTCGTGTTCTATAAATCCATTCCAGGGGATGCATGCAATCTGTTGGTAACCTTCCTCCATCTTATTCTCTCAATATTGCAAGCACAACAATGGAGCAGGTGTGTTCCTAATCAGTCAGAGCTCACTCTTGTCATAATGACTGGCCTTTTTTCTTTTCCATTCATTCATTTTTCTAGTGATATCCTTTCTTTTTATTTTTTTAAATTAATAAAGTATTTTATTTTTTTCTGTTACATGTAAAGATAGTTCTCAACTTTTGTTTATACAAGCTTTACAATTTCAGATTTTTCTCCCCCCCTCCCCTCCCTCCCCTCTCCCCTAGACAGCAGGTAATCTGATATAGGGTAAATCTATATGTATATGTCTATATAGATATAGATATAGATATAGATATAGATGTAGATATAGATGTAGATGTAGATATGGATATACCTATACACACATATATATACACATAATAACATTAATCCTATTTCTGCATTAGTCCTGTTATAAGAGAAAAAATCAGAGCAATGATGAAAAACCTCAAAATAGAAAAAAAAAAAAGCACCAAAAACAAAAGAAATAGTATGGTTCATTCAGCATCTATACTCTACAGTTCTTTTTTTTTTCCTTGGATTTGGAGATCCTCTTCTATTATGAGTTCCCTGGAACTCTTCTGTACCATTGCATTGGTGAGAAGAATATAGTCCATCACAGTAGATCAACACTCAATGTTGATGATACTGTGTACAATGTTCTTCTGGTTCTGCTCATCTCACTCATCATCAGCTCACGCAAGACTCTCCAGGTTTCTCTGAACTCCTCCTGCTCATCATTTCTTACAGCACAATAGTATTCCATTGTATTCATATACCACAACTTGTCCAGCCATTCCCCAATTGATGGGCACCCCCTCAACTTCCAATTCCTTGCCACAACATAAAGAGCAGCTATAAATATTTTTGTACATGTGGGTCCCTTTCCCCTTTCCATGATTTCTTTGGGAAAAAAGACCCAAAAGTGGTATTGCTGGGTCAAAGGGTATGCACAGCTTTATCGCCCTTTGGGCATAATTCCAAATTGCTCTCCAGAATGGTTGGATCAGTTCACTGCTCCACCAACAATGGATTAGTGTTCCAATTTTCCCACAGTTTCTCCAACATTTATTATTTTCCTTTTTTGTCATTTTAGCCAATCTGATAGGTGTCAGGTGGTACCTCAGAGTTGTTTTTATTTGTATCTCTCTAATCATTAGAGATTTAGAACATTTTTTCATATGGGGATAGCTTTGATTTCTTCATCAGAAAACTGCCTGTTCATATCCTTTGACCATTTCTCAATTGGGGAATGACTTGGATTCTTATAAATTTGATTTAGTTCCCTATATATTTTAGAGATGAGCCTTTATCAGAAGTACTGGCCTCAAAATTGTTCCCAGCTTTCTGCTTCCCTTCTAATTTTGGATGCATTGCTTCTGTTTGTACAAAAATTTTTTAATTAATGTAATCAAAATTATCCATTTTGCATTTTATAATATACTCTATCTCTTGTTTGGTCAAAAACTGTTTTCCCTTTCCAAAGATCTGATAGGTAGACTATTCCTTTCTCTCCTAATTTACCTATGGTATCACCTCTTATGTCTAAATCATGTATCCATTTTGACCTTTATTTTAGTATAAGGTGTAAGATGTTGGTCTATGCCTAATTTCTGCCATATTATCTTCCAGTTTTCCAGCAGTTTTTGTCAAATACTGAGTTCCTATCCCAGAAGCTAGAGTCTTTGGGTTTATCAAACACTACATTACTAGTGTCATTTACTACTGCATTTCCTGAGCCTAGCCTATTCCATTGATCTACCATCCTATTTTTTAGCCAGTGCCAGGTAGTTTTGATGACTGACGCTTTATAGTAAAGCTCCAGGTTTGGTACCGCTAACCCACCGTCCTGTGAATTTTTTTTCATTATTTCCCTTGATATTGTGATATCCTTTCTAATGATACCACTTCTCCTGTGTAATATCTCCTTCATAATGTGTTGTCATTTTCTCGTGTCCACCATGCCCTTCTCCTTGTCCTTGGGTGATGCTTATCTTAAAATCTTTTGAGATAGTTATGTTCCAGGACTCAAAGCCACACAACATCTTTGGGTATTAAAAAGATGGACCTTGTTTCATGGAAAAACTTGATTTAGATAAAAAGCACTGCATTGCCTTTGAGAAATTGAATGATTGAATGATTGAATGAATTAGTGATCTTTGAGCAGTTTCCTGAAATCCTGAAATATATCATTTAAGTCCTAGAACAGTAACCCCTTATTATAACATACTTCATTCTAATCCATATTTGGACATATCTCTGGTCAAATTATATACTACAAAACATGAAAAATTTCTTCAAGAAAAAGCATGATATAATAGAGCTATACTATAACTATGGACATTAGTTCTGACCTCAACACTTTTAATGGGTTATTTTAATTGTATGTTATATATTTTAATTGTATATTAGTATTATATTGTACAAGAGATGGAATATTTATACATATTTGTTTCCTTATTGTCTTCTCCATTAGATTATAAAATCCTTGAGGGCATTTACTGTGTTTTGCCTTTTTTTGTATCCTCAGTGCTTAGCACAGTACCTGGAGCATAGTAGGTACTTAATAAATATTGATTGATGGGAGTGGCTAGGTGGTGCAGTGGATAAAGTACCAGTTCTGGATTCAGGACCTGAGTTCAAATCTGGACTCAGACACTTGACACTTACTAGCTGTGTGACCCTGGGCAAGTCACTTAACCCTCATTGCCCCACCAAAACCAAAAAAACCCAAACAAAACAAACCCTGATGCTTATTGACTATTAAAGAAACAGTAGAAACAAGTCTTCTCTCAAGTCTAAAGATAACATCCTAGTAGGAAGAACAAAAAGACTAATACAAATTTGGTCAATTGGAAAACTGATTATTCTCACTAGAAATTATTTTAGAAAATTACCTGTTATTCAGGGATATGTTAAAATAGTCTATTATTTTTATTAATGCTAGTTTATCAATCACTCAAGCAACAGACATTTATTTATTTAGATTTGGGGGGGCAGGATAATGAGGGTTTTGACTTGCCCAGGGTCACACAGCTAGTAAGTATTGAGTTTCTAAGGTCAAATTTGAACTCAGGTCCTCCTGAATCCAGGGCCGGTGCTTTATCTACTGTGCCACCTATCTGCCTCTGATTTTTTTTTTGGAAAATATTTATTTTTTTTAAGAGAAAGATATTAGCTACTCATATTTGTAAAGTAGTTTTAATATGGAAAAGCAAATTAGAGATGCACAGACTTGAACCTTGGCTTATCACTATGCTCAGAAAAAACACCCTTTTTTTACTCAAAGTAAAGCAAACTAACAATTTTTTTGCAGTTATAACATGTTCAGAGGCAATACTCATTGCATTCAACTGAAATTCTATATCATGCATGCACACATACACACATATACTTCTATGGTAAAAAAAAAGGCTTCATCTATTTGGGTACTACCTCCATGAAGGTAGATTGCAATCCACTTCAGTTTAATGGACAGATTTCTGTACCCCCAAAATAATAATTGTCTGGTGATCAAACCTCTTGTATTGAACTTTGCTGTCTCTATATATACATGTGTGTATATAGTATAATACAGATATATATGTGCATGTGTGCATACATGCATGCATATGTACACACAACCATAATTAGGGTGGTCCCTGGATGACAGGCACAAGCAACAGATATTTATTAAAGTACTGAGAGAGTAAAGATAGCCCCTGCTTTTAAGAGCCTTTATAAAACTTTAACCTTCCTTTATTTTAAAACCCATCTGAATAACCTACCAGGTAGGTTGGTTATGGGACACTTAACCATGTTTCAGGACAAAGAAAGATAAATAAATTATTATCTGGGAATTAAAAAAGAGAGATAGTATGGTATAGTAGAATGTAGTTAGGGTTCCTGACTTGAATCCTAGCTCTTGTAAAGTTGCTATCTAGCTATACTGTCTAAAAAATCTAATGAGTGGTCGTCAATAAATTACAAGCTTTAGCAAGAGTTTAGACTTTTAAGCATTTATTAAGGAGAATAAGAATTTGGTGAAGAGAAAGAAAGAGGCCTAGATACCTACAGCTATTTATCTCAGGGAGCCAGCATTTCTAGCTCCCCTCCCCATGTGGTCCTGACCAGAGAGAGTGAACCACACCTTCTTCATCCCACAAGCCTCCTGTCTCACCCAGAAACATGAGACATCACTTCCTGATGCCAAGGAACTGACCTCCCAAGTCACATGGCTTGCCCTCCGATGCCTGCTCCTCATGGTGGAACTTTTCTAAAGTAACTCTCCAGCAGGTGGTGTCACTCCAATTGTTACATTCTGTACTTACTTCCCATGTGACAATGGATAAGTTAGTTTATATTTATGGGTCTTAGTTTACTTATTTATAAGATGAAGAGGTTGAACTAGATGATCTCCAAGGTATTGTCTGGTTCTAAATGCCAAGTTCTTATGAGCATAATAATGAAATTTTATTACGCACATGCATGTGGAGGGAGAAGGAAGAGGAAGAAAAGGAGAAGAAAGAGGAGGAGGAAGATGAGAAGAAGGAATCAACAATAGGGCTTTAAGACTACAAACATTATGTATTTTGCTTTTGGGGTTTTGGGTTTTTTTTTTGTTTGGGTTTTTTAGTGAGGCAATTGGGGTTAAGTGACTTGCCACACAGCTAGTAAGTGTCAATCCTCTGAGGCCAGATTTGAACTCAGGTACTCCTGACTCCAGGGCCAGTGCTCTATCCACTGTGCCACCTAGCTGCCCCAACATTATATAATTTGAATATCCCAATAATCCCCTGTGATAGTAGAGTGTTATCATTCCCATTTTACCAATGTATTAACTGAAGTTCAGTTTATACTGCGATAAGAAGCAAGGAATAATGGCTAGAGGGCTCATGTTAGAGTTAGGAAGGTTTGAGTTCAAATCCTGCTTCAGACACATATTAGCAGTGTGTCCATGGTCAAGTCATCATATCCCAGGCAGCTTTCTCAGATTGTAAATCTGCCTTTGTATTAGGAGTTCTCTAAACTAAGGAAATTATACTTGTAGATGAAAACTAACTAGATAAAGTAGCAGAGCATGACACTAAATAAGGTCTTCTGATTTGTTTTTATCAACCAGTAAACATTTATTAAGGACTTAGTAGGTGTCAGGCACTTTGTTAAAATCTAAAGATACAAAAGGAGGCAAAAGGCTGCCCCTCCTCTCAAGGAGCTCACAATCTAACGGGGGAAATAACAAATATATTCAAAGCAAGCTTATCTCCAGGATAATAGGAAATAAACAGAGGGAAGGATCTTCAACTTGTTCATTCTTTTAAATTTCCTTGTAAGGGTCTCTTGTAGCTCTTCTTCTTTTTATCATTCCTTATTAACCACTTTTGAGGGTGGCATTGAGAAGGTAGATTTCATTATGACCTCTCTCTTCCCCATTTTCCTCTGAGTCTTCTGACTCCAGATCCAGGACTCTTTTCATGATGCCCAGCCTACTCTTACTCTACATATTTAAAACTCACTTCCGGTGCCTCTTCACTGATCTGGAAAAACCAGTAACTAAAGTGGCTTGTGCTCTCTAGTAAAATCTAAAACACTTTGAGAATACTGACTGTAAGGAAAGCAAGCAAACAGGGGCAGTTTAATTTTAATTATTAATGCATCAAATCATCTGTACTAATTTTTATTCCTGCCTGTTTTAGGACTATGTGTGGGTGTATAGATCAACTCAGAAAAGCCCTGGAAGTAAAGCCTGACTATGGACATCTAGGAACACATAAGAGAACTGCACAGCAGCCTAAGGACATTACATTTAAGGGATATATTGGAAGGACAGGCAGAGAGTGTGTTATTCCTAAGAAACATGAAATTCATTTGGTAGATACTTGGTGGGATGGGGTGGAGCCAGGTCACTGGAAAGCTTTAGTGGCTATGCTGGACTGTAGTAATCATGATGTTAACAATGCCAGTTAAGGACAAATGATAATGCACCCTGGAAGATTTGCATTACTGTGCCCTAACATGCAAAGTATTATACACGAAGAAAGCATTCTGGGAGTAAAACCTGGTGTATCTTCATCCCCTCCCATCCACA
Organism: Dromiciops gliroides; assembly: GCF_019393635.1. Classification (NCBI taxonomy): domain Eukaryota; kingdom Metazoa; phylum Chordata; class Mammalia; order Microbiotheria; family Microbiotheriidae; genus Dromiciops; species Dromiciops gliroides. The sequence continues at coordinate 136,034,108 of NC_057864.1, forward strand.
ATACACTTAGAAGGAATTAATGGATTCCTTGAATGGGAAGTTATTCAACTTTTAGAGTGAAGAAAAGGAAATAAGAGAAAGTTGGGGGGCCAGGAGGGATGGAAGGAAGATGAATAGATGGATGTGTGTGAGAAAAGGAGGGAAGTGAAAGCCTTAATGTCTTTCCCATCCTATCCATCTCCGGAACTGCCCGAGGAGGAAGAGGAGGGAGGGAAGGGAGGAGGGATGAAGAAAGGATTCCCTTCCTGAAGTGTGTGTATCCCTTAAAGTTAAAACGAGAAGGACGAGGTGCGATCCCTTGAGAGAAAAGACTGTCAGGGGGCATCTTTGCCAGATCCTGGGGCGAAGGAAGAGTAGCGGTCTAGGTGGTTGCAGGCAGCTGGACTCCGTGTTCCTCTCCTAACCTCAGCAGCAGCAGCAGCAGCAACAGCAGCAGCAGCTTCAGCTGCTCACTGCACCAACCTGCGGGCTGACTGGAGAGCACCGGCCCCTCCCACTCCCACTCCCCTCCACCCCCTGCCGCCCTGCCTCGGATACTGCCTCCTCCTCCTCTCCCTCTCCCTCTCCCCAGTCCCCTGCCCCCCAGTCCCAGCCGGTGCGGCAAGGAGCCGGGTTGTGAGGCGTCTGCCCTGGACTGCAGCTGGCCGGGCGACAGAGACTGCCAGCCACCTGCACCTGGCGCGGCTGGCTTCCAGGAGCTTGGGCACCCTCTCCCTCTCCTCTTTCTGTCCCCCACTCCCTTCCTTTCCACCTCCTCAAACCCTGACATCAGCCTCCTCCTCCTCCTCCTCCCCCTCCTCCATCGCCACCTTCTCCAGGGAGCTCAGCTAGCTTCCCGCTGCCTCCTCTCTCTTCTTTGCTCTTGCCATCCAGCCCCACCACTCCCTGTCAGCTAGCACTTTTGCCCTCGCTTCCCCCACTCCCTGCCCCCTTCTCAGTCTCCTCTTTTCTTTCTCCTCCTGCCCTCCTACCCGCCCCCCCCTCACCCCAAGCATCCCCTCCCCAGGACAGGGGCTGTAGCTTTGTCATGTCAGGATGGAGATCCGGCAACACGAGTGGCTCTCGTCCTCCCCCCACGAGGGCTTCGAGCAGATGAGGCTCAAAAGCCGCCCCAAGGAGCCCTCCCCGAGCCTCACTCGAGTAGGTGCGAACTTCTACAGCAGCGTCAAACAGCAAGACTACAGTGCCAGTGTCTGGCTTCGGAGGAAAGACAAATTGGAGCACGTAAGGGTCTCCCCCATCTCTTTCAGTGGGACTCCTGCCCCCGTGCCTTGTCCCCTTCAAGTGCCCCGAGGATGCTGGGGAGTTGATCTGGAGTCCGAGGTGGGAGGCTGGTTGTTTGCTTGGGCTGCAGGGTTACTAGGGTAGGAAGAAGTGGCTCCTAGTCCAGAGAGACCTCCCCGGGTCTCTCTATTTGCTGTCTTAGGGTCTGGCTGACCTGAGAAACTGGCTTCACATTCCGCACTCAATGTGCTAGTTTCCTGCCTTGCACTTTCTTTTCGTAAATGACCAGCCTGCGGGAGTGGACTGGAAGGGTTCCCTTTGGAGCGCAACCCCTTTGCATCATAACTCTTGGGCTCATGTAGTGTTTTCTTGAGGGTGCGGGATGTGCGATGAAGAGTGGGGGGAGGTGAGATTTGTGGAGGATCCGCTACTGTGGGTGGATCTGATGAATGCGATTTGCATTCGATGTATTTTTAAAGTGCGTTTATGATGTCTGTTAGGGGAATTTTCGTTTTTCTCTCACACGTATAAGCTTCTATAAACTTGGAACAGTTAAGTTACCTAGTGAAGATGAAGTGCATGCTCCGTTAGAGTTTTCCTGCAGTGTCCATTGTGATGAAGCTCATAGGTACATTCCAGAGTTGAGCCAAACCAGAGGAATGTGTATGAACAGAAGGAAGGCAAAAGACAGAATAGATCACTGGGAAACTCACAAACCTACTAGTAGTACTCATACTAAGGACTGGATTAGCAGAGGGGTGTGTGTGTGTGTGTGTGTGTGTGTGTGTGTGTGTGTGTGTGTGTGTGTGTGTGTGTGTGTGTGTGTATTATGAAATTAACTTTACTAAGCATGTTGAATATTTTTAAAGCAGAAATTTGACGATAGATTTACCAGCTAGGAAAATACCCTCTCTCCTGCACTCTTCTTCAAAATTATATGTATTTTATAAAACTCTTTAAGTTATATTTGTTAGAGCTTCCATAAAGCAAATGTCAAAGGGGAGCCTGGGAGAAATAAGTCAAGAGTGAAGTAGCACTAGTTAAGGGGAAGAGAGTATCTCTCTGAGCGGCATAGGCATAATCCACCTTGTGCTTGTCATCATGGCATATTATGGTCTCAGTATTCAGGTTATATCTCCAATTGTGATGAAAGGATAAGAACTCCTCAAAATCATACATTTCCAGCCTTTGCATAGGGTAGTGAATTCTCTCTCTCCTCCACATGTCTCTCTAATGCTTTACAGTTACAACAGGGCTTCACAGTAGAAAGACTGTTAGCAGGGCATCTCCCTATTACAAATCAAAAGGGAAGGTCAGTGCCTTTTCTCAGTAGGACTAATGTTTAAGTCCCAGAAAGCTCATCATTTCAGGCTTTGAATTTGGTAGCAGGTTCTCCTTTAAGTGTGTATAATCATTTGCTAAGACAACACAGTTCCTCCATCTCTGATTCTTATAACAATGGAGGCAATTAAGCAGAGCTTCTAATATCTAGCGGTTTAAAAGTTAGTGGTATCTAATAAAAGATGGGCACAAAACATTTATCCAAGATAAACAGGGTATGCTTTCTTCTTGCCTAAAATTGAGAAATAAATTATATTTTCATACAATTTGATTTTTGCGGTATTGTGCATTTAACACTAGGATGATGTTTACAACCCTGAAACACCAGAAAAATGCTTCATTGTACATACTTTCACTATTAATGCAAGTATTCTGGAAGGTCTGTGCTTTTAGCTGGTCTACTTACTTTATACTATTGCTGTAAATCAATAAAGATAGAAGATGGGAAACTTTCTATGTGTGCTTCTTATTAAGCTGTAGTCTCTGACTGATTTTATTATTAAATATTTATTCACTTGAATATAGTCTTTAAAAGTATTAATTGAATTACATGATAATGGGGGAAAGCAAGCATTAGCTAGCTTTCTGGGGGTTGTGAGACCACAGTGATTGTGCAACTAACTCCTTAGAGGCCAAATAAATGAATGGATGACTTCCTCATTTAAAATCTTGCTTCTGGGGGCAGCTAGGTGGCCCAGTGGATAAAGCACTGACCCTGGATTCAGGATGACCTGAGTTCAAATTCGGTCTCAGACACTTGACACTAATTAGCTCTGTGACCCTGGGCAAGTCACTTAACCCTCATTGCTCCACCCTCTCCCCCCCAAAAAAAGAAAAAAACATCTTGCTTCTCTCTTCTTCTCTCTATCTCTGTCCCTTAAACAAATACGGTATTCTTATATTAAGAAATTAATGATGTCGCTATTAAAAAAAAAACAGTGATTGTGGGGGGTTTGGTTTATACTCTCCTCCTTTATGAGGTTGCTTATTTCTGTTCTGATATTCCTTATGTGCCTGCTTATTTTTCTGAAAGGAGACCTTCAAGTTGCATCTGCTTTGGTGACATGCTACTCCTCATAGAATTTTGCTGGAAACAATTCCTATCTGCTTCTAGAATCATACATTTATATGTGCTAGGAAAAATGAAATATGCCTATTTAAAAGCTTGATTTGAAGTTGTGTTCTGTGTACTATATTTCATATAAACTGTGATGTAGTCTATCATTGGTTTTAAGTTACACATATGAAGTCTAAGACAGACTCTTCCAAAATGAATGCAACAGTTGATAACTTATACTGCTGATAAATGAAATGTAATAATGTATTATGTCTGTATTATTATAATAAAATCATGGTCACAGAGCAAGTGAAATATATTTCTATAGCAGCATCTTCAAAGGAATAAATTCAGAGATGGATATGACTGGGATTCATCAAATAATATACAATCATCACATTTCTAAAAGCAACTTCTACACCCAAGACCTTCCTCTCTCCTCTCCTCTCCTCTTCTGCATCAGAGAAATGATCATAATGTTTGAATTGTGTGGGACAAAACTAATTTACATTTATACTGGTATAGAGCATATGCCTGAAAAGTTGCCTATGTAGTTCTTTCCCTGGATATTTAGAATGGTCATTGAAATATTAAGAGAAATGAAAAAAGAAATTTATCATTTTTCAATGAGAAGCATTTTCAGCCCTTAATGACAAGTCCATATCCAGAAGGGAAATATAGCAGTGTGGCATGAGTTCAAATCCTGTCACTATCCCTACCTGTCTGTGTGTCTTGGGGGAAGTGATATCTCTCTGGGCCTCTGTTTTTCATATTTAAAATAAAGGGATTGGACTAGATGACTTTTAAGGACACTTTGGGCTCAAAATCTATAAACTTGTGAAGAGAAGGGTTTCTGCTATGAATCTTGTAGGATTGTTTTCATGCCAGTGTAAAGGAGGTTGCTATGCACTTTTCAACTGTTACTGAATTAGTCACCTAGAAAACATTTTCAGGAGTCAAACACTTAATGCTCTCCTTTGTCCTGGAGCCTAAATTTCCTTTGTAAGAGATGTGCTTGAAAAATAACAGTAGCCCCTTTTCTTCATTAGCTAGTATCTAAGATCCCTTTTAGGCACAGGCTAAAAATGTAGTGTGAAGATCTGGCCAAAACCATGAACAGAAATGCTAGAAAGAAGGTAAACCATATTATCTTATCCATGAAGCTTGGATAAAAGCCCTTAGTAGAGTTTGACTATCCCAGAGGGCAATTAAGCATTAACTTGAAAGCCCTTTTTGCACCTACCTAGAAGGGTAGGAAGAAGTAGTGTTTTCCACTAGAAACTCTGTATCATGGTCAGGCTTCAGGGAAATATTTTCACCCTGTCTTGACGGATATCCCCACCATTGTTTGGGAAGGGAAAGGTGCAGTTTACCTCCTTTGATATGATATTTACACAGTTGGCTGTTGTCAAATAATTTACTCATAAGAGTTTCCTGCCCTCTCTTTCTCTTCTGACTCCAGCCTGATGTACCTGCTTTTTCTCCATGGAGGAACAGGCTTCCTCCCACTCTAAGATAAGTTCTATAGCTATAGAACTTCTATCCATATAGAAATAGCACAGGTGGTATATAAAATAATAGCTGAAGAAGGAAAATGGAGGGAAATGAATATTATTAAGTACCTACTATGTGCCAAGCACTGTGCTAAGCTTTTTACAAATGTTATCTCAGTTGATCCTCACACCAACTCTGGGAAGTTCTTGCTATAAAATGGTTCCCATTTTATAGTTGAGAATACTGAGGCCAATAGAGATTAGGTGATTTGCCCACAGTCACACAGATAGTAAGTGTCTCAGGTTGGTTTTGAACTTTTCTTCCAGACTCCAGTCTCAATAGCCATTGGGGCACCTAACCCTCTGTGTAGCCCAGCTTTCTTATTTTACTGATGAGGGCCCTGAGGCCCAAAGACATTAAATAATTTGCCCAAGCTCACACAGATAGTACCTAGGCTGGGCTGAGGATCAAGATGCAAGGATCTCCTATATCAGAATGGCTTGCCTTAGTCCTATGTCTTTTGCTCATTCACTATACAAGTGAGAGGATTAAGGAATCAAAACTTCTTTTTCCAATATCACTTCCTTGTTGTTCAGATAATTGCTTAGGTTCAAGTCTATGCTGACTATCTGAATTTCTCAATGCTCAGTTTTTGTATCTAACTGCTTATATCTGTTCTTAACCTGCTTCCCATTTATATAATCTGTTGCTGACTCCTGGTCTCTTCTAATTCCTGCTGTCTATGCTTGCCTTATTGCCTGCTCTACTGTTGACCAGTCTTAATCCCACATAAAGTTGTGAGTTCTCCGTTACTGAGCTCTTCAAGTTTTTATATGGATGGCTGCTTTTGGAAAATATTGGATGGGCATACCTGTTCAGGTATGGGCTGGTCAGAATGACCTCTTAGATTCTTTCCAGTTCTAATTACTTTTCAGTTCCTACAAGTAATCCCATATCCTACTTACTTCTGATAGTCCAGGGCTGCCCGTACTAATTATAAAACTATTAGACTACAAGAAACCCTGTTTAACTGCCTTTTAAATCAAATGATGAGGATATAAAACTTAATGAAAGTCGTCAGGATACCCAGAACTCACTTATAATGAACCATAGTATCCTTATTTATTAATTACCTTTCACCTTTGCTTTTAAAAAAATCTCTTCTAAATGCAAATTTGCATCAAAATTAATAGGTTTTATATTACCAGTGCTTACTAAATAAATGGCGTGAACACAGTTGCCTCTTGAAATTACTCATTTCAATAGGGCACAAAAGCATAGCTGAAAGAGATTACACTGGACCAACATGATGAGGTTAGCAATAAATGTTGACATCATATAATCTCATTTCTACCTTCAAAGAACTGATCAGAGAGAGAGGAGAAAAGGAGACAGATAACTGGAGTAAATAAAGCTTAACCTTTTTCAAATTTTATAATAAAATTCTTGCGATATGTTTATATCATATCCCATAAAAAGAATACCTAGTTTAAAAAAATGCCTAGCAAACATTTTGGACCTTTGAAAAATATTGTGATTTTTGGATCTGACTTCAGATACACAAATAAACTCCCAGAATAAGTAAGAAACAATTATATCTGTGACTTTTTAACTCCCAGAAGCCAAAACATAAAGCCAAGTCTCAGTATGGTGTAAAAAGTTTCTTTGTTTTTTGCTGTGTATTGGACTTATCACATTTGCATCACTAATGTACTCTTTCAGAGTGTAGACATTTGATTTAGTTTTAAATGGCCTTTGATGATTTTTCCTCCTAATTTGGGTTGGGTTGATTGACTGGACTATAACGTGTGTGTGTGTGTGTGTGTGTGTGTTTATAGCTATTTAATTAGAGATATTAGATTCTTAGACCTCACATTCTGACACAGGTACATGATACCCCCATTTCTAGGAAGGCTGCTAGTTTTCTTAAAAACATATTTTCATTATGATTTCCTGTGCCTTTGCTAGCTTTGAGCCCTAATCATGTTTTCCTTGCTTTCATTTTAACTATGATGTTAGATTCTTTTGAATAGCTTTTGATTCAACAAACATTTCAAGTCTCATTTCTGATACCAGATGTACGATCCTGGACAAATCACAACCTGTAAGTACTCTACATAGTTCTCTAAGACCCTTGAGTTGCAGAGTCATTGCCAAGATCAATGGATGTAGGCAATTTCTTTATCTTGGAATCCCCTTCGTTGATGAAATAATAGATCTAAATCAAAAAGAAAATGTGCAAGGAAGTATATACTAGTTGTTGGGAATACAAATAGGAAAAACACAATAGCCTTAACAATTTATAACCTTGTGGAGAGGATAAAGGGTGTATACAAATAACTGTATATAAGTTACTTATTTGAACTTAGGAGAAACCAAACAGGAGAGATTTTTTAAAAGGAGAAATAATTGAACTGAAATTGTGAGGGAAGTTGGCACCTGAATTGAACCTTAAAGGAAGGAATTTCAGTGGGCAGACTTGTGGCACATTCCACATTCCAGGCACAGGAAACAGACCATCAAAACACAAGAAGGGGATCAGATTGGAGGATGGTTTTGCTGGACATTTACACATTATGTTGAAATGTATAATGTTCTTGTCAGCAGAAACTCAATGTTGAGTGTCTAAAAGAATGCAATCGGAAATGTTGAAGTGCCTAGAAGTGCCAGTCAGATTTCCATGATTAACAGATCAAATATTTACCAAGAAAGTATATTTTTCCCCAAGCAACAGTACAAAATAACACAATATCTGAAATCATTAATGGAACTCATGAGAAGGAACTTGTGATAATATGGCAAACCTCCATTCTGGCCTTATTCTGTTTATGTTACCAAGTTCCTTTCAGCTCACTCTGTACTTCCAAGTTAACAAACTTGACTCTTTAATCAATCCATAAGCACTAATTAATCCCTTCTTGTGTGCCAGGCACCATGCTAAGCACTGGGGATACAAAAAAAAAAATTAAAAACAGGCCCTTGTGTTAAGGAACTGACATTCTCATAGGATAAAGCACCAGCCCTGGATTCAGGAGGACCTGAGTTCAAATATGGCCTCAGACCCTTGAGACTTACTAGCTGTGTGACCCTGGGAAAGTCACTTAACCCTCATTGCCTTGCAGGGGTGGGGGTGGGGGTGGGAGAAAGGTGCTCAGAAAGCTTTTGGGTAGCCAGGTGGTGCAGTAACCCTGGGCAAATCACTTAATCCTTATTGCCCTGCCCCCCCCCCCAAATAAAGTTAGCATTAGCTAACTTTCTTTGAGTTTTCATAAATTCAGCCATGTAATCAAAGGAAATTTCCTTCACATCTCTGAGCTTAAGTAAGTTTTCTTACCTGTAAAATAATGATTATAATACTTGTACCACCTCTCTCATAGAATTCTTTGTAGAGACAGACTTTGTAAAGTTCACCATGCTTATGATTTGTTATTATTAAAAGGACAATGCATTAGAGGCTGAGGTAGTCAGAAGAATCTTAACATGAAAGGACGTTTTTGAACTGGGCCTCGAACTATTTAGTTAGGCAGAGAGAAGTGGGATAGACAGTCAAGGCATAAACAAAGGTCGTTGAGTTACCAATTCTCTCTTAATTGCCAAATCAGAATGCATTTTCTCAAGCTTCATCCTTCTCAGTCTATCTGATGCATTTGACATTGTTGATTGTCCCCTCTTACTCTCTCTTCGTGTCAAGTCAATAAACATTTGCTATGTAAACAAACAAAGGCAAAAAAAAAATGATACCTGGGGCAGCTAGGTGGCGCAGTGCATAGAGCACCGTCCTTGGAGTCAGGAGTACCTGAGTTCAAATCCAGCCTCACACACTTAACACTTAACTAGTTGTGTGACCCTGGGCAAGTCAACCCCAATTGCCTCACCAAAAAAAAAAAAAAAAAGATACCTGCTCTGCCCTCAGGGGGCTCCCAGTCTAATGAGGGACATAGCATGTAAAACAACGATGTACAAATAAGAAGGATTTAGAGATAGAGATCTATAGGGTATCCTTCTCTAGGATATAGAACATGTATATCCTATAGGATACATGTAGAGTATATCTCCTACATAAAGGCTATATCCTATCGATCTATATATGTATATGGAATTGGAAGTAGTCTCAGAGGGAAGCCATTGAGATTAAGGAGGACTAAGAAAGGATTTTTGCAGAAGGTGGAATTTTATCTGGGACTTGAAGGAAGCCAGGGAGTCAGGAGATGGATATGAGGAGGGAGAGCGTTCTAAGCATGGAGAATAAGAAGTGAAAATTCCTGGATTCAGGAGATGGAGTGTCTTATCTGGGGAACAGCAAGGAAGCTGCTGTCACTAGATGGGAATGAGATATAAGACTGGAAAGGTAGAAAGGGGCCAGATTGCGAAAGACTTTAAAAGCCAGACAGAGGATTTTATATTTGATTCTGGAAGTAATAGGGAACCATTGGAGTTATAGAATAAGGGATGACATGGTAATACTTATTCTTAGGGAAAGCAAATTTGACAGCCAAATGGTGGTTGGACTAGTTTAGAGAAAAGCCTTAGGTGAATAGAACTCTATTCTAAACCCTCATCACCTCATGCCCAGACTATCGAAATAACCTTCTGCTTGTTAATATAGTTTTAAGTTATTAAAGTTCAATAACTACTTTCTGAATGGTCTGTTTATCTGAATTGAGGACAAGGGCAGGTCTTCTAATTCTTCGTATTTCTTATAGTACCTTCCACAGTTCCCTGAAACGTGGTAGGTGGTCCTCAGGAATTTGTTGTTCATGATAATAATGATACAAGGTTTCTTAGAAGTCTCAGAGTAGATTTACTGCACTGAGACTTTTGGGACATTCTGTATTTTATACAAAAATGTATTGTGCTTGTGTAGTCACAAGTGTAGCAGAAACAAAAGAAATGCAAATATAATTATCATGGAGTGAGGGGAGAGATGTTCTAGTGATCTGTGGAACATGTCAGGAGTGAAGACAGATAATTGGAGAAAAGAGAAAAGGAGAGCTAAAAAAAAGGTTGAAGTCCAAGAGAAATCTTGGTCTTGGGAAGCAGTATGGTATAACAAAAAGAGGAATGGATTCGAAAGCAGAAAATTTAATTCTACATTAGAGATTGGGCCAAGTCACACAACCTCTCCATACCTCAGTTTATTCATCTGTAAAATGTAGAGACTTAGTTTCTTAGGTTTTTACACCCCAACCCTAAATCTATGATCCTGTAGTCTACTTTCTAATCCTGGCTCTTCTAATCTCTCCTTCTGTGTAACCATGGGCAAATTATTTCCCATCTTTGGGCCTCAGTTTCCTACTCTCTAAAACAAAGAAGTTAGATTATATGACCCCTAAGGTCTCTTCCAGAATTAAGTCTATGATCCTATGAATAGATTAAATGTAGCTGGACACATTTGTGTAAAATTTTGAAAGGTCTAGCTGAATTGTAAAAGAGAATATGTAATCTTAAGATCAAGGACTTGAATTAGCATAAGAATCTTGGGAAATATCATAATGAACACTAAGTATTTAAGGAGCATCTACCATGTAACAGGAAACTGTGGTAGGTAATATACGAAATACAAAAATTAGAAAACCTGTCCACGTCTTCACTCAAATTGAATAGACCAATAAGAAAATATTTTTGAGGGGCTGTATTATATACTATGAAGGCTACATGGATGAACAAGACTGTTTTTGAAATCATGGAGACTGTAGTTAGAGAAGATGAAACATAAACACAGACATCAATAATACAACATAGACCATGACCATTGGAATGCAATGGAGGAGGAGATCTCCTAAACCTGTGAAGAAATATTGGAAGAGATGGTATTTGCTCTAGACCTTGAAGGATTGGGGGAAATTCAATAGGTGGAGTAAGGGGGACGAGTGCTTCATTCTATACAGAACAGAGTGAGCAAAAACTCCAGAGGTAGGAAAGTAGTTTTCTAGAATCACTTGGAAGTCCATGAGGAATGAGGAGAATAATGATAGGATATGGATGAAAAGAGAGTTTGAGGCAAAACCATTGAAAATCTTGAATGCTAGGCCAAGGATTTTGGATCTTTTATGATAGGTAATGGTATCATTGATGGTTTCTGAGCAAATAAGTAACAGGATATACAGTATGATCTGAAGGAAAGAGCATTGTACCGAATAAAGATCTGGATTTGAGTCCCAAATGTTACCCCAGACAAAATGGCCCTAGGCAAATCATATAGATTCTCTGAGCTTTAGGACCCTCAGCTATAACATGGAGATTATAATACACGCACTTCCTTCCTTATGTTGTTATTGTGAGAAAATAATTTTGCAAAGTGCTGTGTAAATGTGAGTTATTATTAGGAGCAGAGCTCTGTTTTGGCAAGGTTGCTCTGGCAGCAGTGTTTAAGATGAATTGAAGGGAGGAGAGCTATAAATGAGTAGAAAAGTGAGAAGACTTTGGTAATGGTATAGGTGAGAGGTAATGAGAACCTTACTAGGGAGCTGGTAGTGGGAAAGATGTGACAGGACTTATTCAAGGATAAATAATAACCTGATATATCATAGGCCAAGTGCCAAATGCTCTCGAAGTTAAGGGAGAGGGAGATCAGTTGTATAATAAAGAACCATTCAAGAGATAAAGAAAAAATTTTAAAATATGACTGCATTAAAACAACAGAATTAGAGAACTGTGAAGAGTGGGGTTGGAAAGAACCTCAGTGACCATTTAGTCCAACTTATACCTAATAGGAGCTGCCCCTACAACATAACTAAGAAGTGTTCATCCAACCTCCTTTTTTTTTTTTTTAAAGTGAGGCAATTGGGATTAAGTGACTTGCCCAGGGTCACACAGCTAGTAAGTGTTAAGTGTCTGAGGTCGGATTTGAACTCAGGTCCTCCTAACTCCAGGGCCAGTGCTCTATCCACTGCGCCACCTAGTTGCCCCTATCCAACCTCCTTTTGAAGACAACAAGTGAAGGACAACCCACTACCCTCATGGTCAGCCTCTCTCAGTTTTGATAATTCTAATTATTAGAAAGATTTTCTTGACATTAAATCTCTTTGTAACTTCCACCTGCTGTTCTTTGTTTTCCCCTCTAGAACCAATCAGAACAAGTGTACTTCTTACTTTTACATGTCAGCCCTTCAAATCCTTGATTACTGCTATCATTTCCCTCCAGAGTCTTCTCTTCCCCAGAGTAAACATTCCCAGTTCCTACAGTTGATCCTTATATAGCATTGAGTACAAGCCCTTCACCTTTCTAATTGTCCCTCTCAAGTTGAGAGTCTGTTAAAAGAAGAGTAGCATATTGTCAAGAGAGGGGGAAGTCCTAGTCCCTTCAGTGTTTTCCCCTGGTCAGAGGACATACCAGCATTTTTTTCTGACTCTGGAAAACATGTTGTGGAAAAATAGCAACCGAGGATTGCAGATAGGATAATGAAGGGACTTAAAATCATGGTATAAGAAAAATGAATGATTTAAAGGATTTGGAATGTTTCTCTAGAACATCAGGGGCACCTGATAGGTACCTTCCAAAATTGGAATCTTAAGGAATAGGGATTGGAGATTTACTTTACTGTCACTGGTGGAAGGGGAGTGGTGATACATAGAACTGGGTCCAGTGAGTAGGAATAATATAATGATGATGATAACATCAGTGATTAATAATAATAATAATAATACATTTGGCTGGATAACAGGTAAACTTAATGATGATTTTAGTTGCCTCAGGAGGTATTGATTTTCCTATCACTGGAGATTTCTAAGAAGAGACTGAATGATCACTTAGTAGAAATTTTGTACAGAGGATTCTGGATCCATTTAAGGGTTGGATTAAATGATCTCTTAGGTTCCTTCATTCTGTATTTCTTTTTTTTTTTTTTGCAAGGCAATGGGGGTTAAGTGACTTGCCCAGGGTCACACAGCTAGTAAGTGTCAAGTGTCTGAGGCCCAATTTGAACTCAGGTACTCCTGAATCCAGGGTCGGTGCTTTATCCACTGCACCACCTAGCTGCCCCCATTCATTCTGTATTTCTAACATCATAAAGAGAGCCATATCTTAATGACTTCCCTTCTTCAACTTCAGAATTCATTTTATTTTTTAAAGTCAGTTAATAGTTTATTAAGTAACTACTATGTGCTAGGCACTGTACTAAGTGCTGGGAATAAAGAAAGGCAAAAGAGATTCCCTCCACCCAAGGAAGTCACACTCTAAGGAAAGAATGCCAAATATGTGCATATTAACCATATACAAAATAAATTGGAGATAAGCAATAGAGGGAAGGCATTAAGGAGGATTAGAAAAAGCTTCTTGTAGATGATGGGGTTTCAGCTGAGACTTGAAGAAATCCAGAAGGTAGAAATAAAGAAGAAGATTATTCTAGGCATGAGGGCATAAGCCAATCAAAAGAGCTCTAGGGAAGGAGAGTCTATAACTTCCTTAGTGATTTGACCCCCTAACAATGTTAGCATAATTCCATCATAGACTCTCATAGTTGAATGGGACTCCACATGAATACCTTTTGCAGCCTGCTCATAAGTGGCCATCTCATATCTGACTGAACTCTGCTAATGATTGGCAACTTGCTATCTCATCATGAGTCCGTGATTAGTTCAATGGCCCGTGGTCATTCACCAAATAAACAATGCATCTTTTTAACTGCTAGGAAAGCCAATCAATAAGCATTTACTTAATGCCTAGTATATAGGTGCCAAGAACTGTGCTAGTGCTAAAGTCATTATTGTTTTATTTTCAAAAATGTAATTTAGTTTTAATGAGAGGCAATGTCTTGTAATGGCCGTGACATCAAGAAGACCCGAGTTTCAATCATATCCATGTGCTATAATAGCTGCAACCTGCACACCCCCCCCCCCCAGCCAACTCTTTAAAATTAGAAGTTACAGAGAAAGGACTCATCTATGCTGGCAGAAGTTCCCCACCAGGAGCCCCATATGCAGATCAAATTACTGACCAGTGTCCTACCCCACTTAATCCCCACTAAGAAAAGATTTTAATAAATTAGTTTGATGAGCAGTTATAGTTAAGAAAAAAATATTGAGTGATCCAGGCAGCCTGTCTTCCCTGTCTCAATTCACCTGTTAATTGTTCATTCTTTTGCTTTGTTTAAGTAATGTAGACTAGGAAAATCAAAGATACTTTGGTAGCAAAGAATATGTCAAAACAGCTAAAAATCCCCTTAAAGACCTGCCAGTCTTAATTATTATGTTTCTTCTGCTATGACTTTTTGGTTTGGCTGTTTCTAAACTATTTTCATCCCTTTATAGCTTCTTTCTTTAATCCTCAACAAAACTTGCAAATATAACTAAAAGTGCTGCCTTTTAAGATTTGCAATCTAAGTTTAGAGGAGGCAAGATAGTGGGAAGTGTGCTGGCATTGGAGTGAGGGGATGAAGAGTTCAAATTCAGCCTCTCATGCTATCTCTATGACCTTGGACAAAATCATCTAACCTCTCTGAATCCCAGTCTTCTCACACAATATAAGGGACTTGTATTAAGTGACCTGTAAGGTCCCTAACATATCCAGGCTTTGATTCTGTGTTTATCTGTGTTGTGTTCTTCAGTCATTTTTCAATCATATTTGACTCTTTGTAACCCCATTTGAGGTTTTCTTGGAAAAGATACTTCAATGGTTCTCCATTTCCTTCTTCAGCTCATTTTACAGATGAGGAAGCTGAGGTAAACATGATTAAGTGATTTGCCCAGGATCACACAAACTAGTGTCTGAGGCCAGATTTGAACTTGGGTCTTCCTGATTCCAAGCCCAGCACTCTATCCATTGTGTCACCTAGCTGCCTTATTTCTATGTAAAAATGTTAAAACATAAGCCCCACTGACAACTATCATTGGGACTTACTGTTCAGGCCCAGACCAGGAGAAATGGAGATCTAGTGAATGCTCAGTACATGTTGTTGTTTTTTTAATGCTCACTGATATATTTCAAGTTTGGAAGATATCTCCCATTAAAGTGTATTAGTAATAGATGATATGATATGTGATCCCCATCCCCAACTCTGCAAATTAGGTTTCTTTCTCTACCTATTAAAACAATTGTTGAGACATGCTTAGTGGACTGAAGCCTCAGGCCCTTGGCATCATTTTCTGTTGACTTGAATACAAAACAGCCAGGAGGAGCTACAGGTATTCTGTCTGGTGGACACTATGTGTAACTTTGATCCAGGGTAGTTTTGCTTAGTTGAATCAACTCATAATGCTTTTCTATGCATTTATTTGTCATATATTTCCCCTCTATGACTAAACAAAACTTTTATTAACTGTTGAATGACCTAGAAGAGTGTCATTTTGTTCCAGTATTAGACTTTAGCTCCCAAGGAACTGACATGAGTAATGCCCAAACCAAAACAGTGTTCATTAACAACTGACCAATAAGATAGTCTTTTAAAGCATGTATCTCTTGAAATGCAATACTTACGGTATTGCAATTCAGTTAGTCCCTATGCATAATTAACATGGATAGTCCAAAATAAATCCATAATTTATGACAGAACAAGATGTAGACTATGTAGTTTTATACAATATATTATTTTCTTAGGAAAAAATAGATTTATTTCTTTATTTTTGTAGTACTCAAAGTGTGATCTGGGGAGCCCTGAGGTTACCCAAAACCCATTCAGGACATCCACAAGGTGAAAAATGTTTTTATAATAATACTAAGATATTTTAATTTAAAACATGGTAAATATCAATACCTATAATACACATAAACAAAAATTCTTTAGGGGAGTCCTTAATAGTTTTTAAAAATGTAAAAGAATCATGAGACAAAAAAATTTTGAGAACCACTGCTTGTTCCTTCTTTTTGGTATTATGACTGAGTCTTTTCACAGATATAATTTTGTACCTTTATTCTATGAAGTTATTTTTTCTTTTTTAGCTGCCAGAAAACCATCCTTAGCTACAGCAGAGTAAGGCTTGTGCCAGAATCTTCTCATTTTACACACCTTCTTTGTTGTGCCCCTTACACAGGCAGTGTCTTTTCTGCATAAATTAATCATGGCAGCCTATGAAGCTGATGGAAGAAGGGGAAAGAACCCATCCTGATTTTAGTTCCCAATTTCTCTCTTTCTAAGTCTGATGATATCATGGGACATCGTCAGCGCTCATGATATCATAGAACTAGAAGGACCTTAGACATCATCTTCCTGAAAGGGAATTGTCATTCTTGTCTTCCTACTTTGCCATGCTGCCAAAACAAATAGCCAGCTGCTTCTCCTTTGAGATTAAGCTGAGGTGCACAGTAATGTTATGCATTGAATGAAAGTGGAACATGGGGGAAAGAAGGTGCATTTATAGGGACATTTCCCTTTGTCTATACAAAGTAAAACAGTGATTAAGGATGTCTTTAGCCAACCAGTAGACATGTCTCTCTTAACTTGGAGCCATAGGACCCAAGTTCAAATTGTGGCTCTGCTCTTCAGGACTTGTGTAATCTTGAGCAAGTCATTTAAATTCTCAATGTCTCAGCTTTCTCATATATTAACTGTGAGTACTGGACTAGATGACCTTTAAGGTCCTTCCCAGATCCAGTCAGTCCAAGACATCAGCTTTGTGATGTCATTGGTCCTCTTTAAGAACTAAGGATCATATTATATAAATGAAAAATAAAAACAGACCTATAATTTCACTGGTATAGAGAGCTCCTGATGGAGTACTTGCTCTAGCAATGAAGGTTGATATCTATTTAGCAACTTAGCATCCTTATTTGTTTATATATTTATTTGTTTGTTCATTCATTCCTTCCTTTCTTTGCGGGGCAAGGAGGGTCACAAAGCTAGTAAGTATCAAGTATCTGAGGCTGGATTTGAACTCAGTCCCTCCTAAATTCAGAGCCAGTGCTTTACATACTGTACCACCTAGCTGCCCCTGCAACTTAGCATCTTAAAGAATTAGCTGGGACACTTAGAAACTGTCATGTCTCAGATCAAATAGGCAGCATGTGTCACAGATGAGACTTCAATCCAGATTTTCCTGAATTCCAGATCATTTCTCTGTCCAGTATACTATTCAGCCCTTTGTAACTTTTTTTTAGTTATTATATACTTTTTAGTATTTTTTATAGATTACTCCTTCCTCTCGTAAGTTTCAGAAGGACAGGTATGGTGTTTGAATTCTCTTATTACCTAGTGCAGTACTTTGAAGGATAAATGGTTGTTGAATGAATGAACTCCATTTACAATGCTGGGAAAAACCTTTTGCTCTATTCTATTGTCTTATTTTCCAAATCCCTCTTCAAAACCCATTTAGAATTTTTCAAAATCATTTCTTACTACGGGGATTCCTCCTCCTCTTTTGAAGTGAGAAACACCGGAGGCTAATCTAGTTACTCTAGTCAGTCTTACTTCTCATCCTACAGGAAATTTCCTGAAAAAAGCCTATTATGTCTAGGTTTCCCTAAACATAGGGATTATGCCCTTGCATAATCATTTAATATACAATATGAGTATCAGGGATGGGACAACCAAAGAAAAATGTGTAAGATGAAAGGGATTCTTGAGAATCCATGAACAACTAAAGTATAAAGCACTCAAGTATCATATTAGAGACCCCCAGAAAGTAAAAGTATTTGGGGAGATTGTTAGACAAACACTAATTACTTACACCTAGATGCCCCCTCAAAATTTAGAGTATATTCTAATAATACTTGCTAAGGCTTAGAAGTTAAAAAAATCCTAGTCTTAACTGATGGTGAAGTAGGGAAAATTATTTTTTTCTCAATATAGACTAGAGGTTATAACCAGTATGTGTAGAAAGTGACTTGACTTCATTCATTAAACAAAATACTGTATTAGGTATTGGGGAGATAGAAAATATAGAGTATAGATTAAGAACACTCTGCGCTCTTAGAGACTACAGTCTCGCAGACAAGTTTTGTAGAGTAACATTTTCTTTAGAATGGCTGTTATTGGGGCAGCTAGGTGGTACAGTGGATTGAGCACAGGCCCTGAAGTCAGGAGTACCTGAGTTCAAATCCAGTCTCAGACACTTGACACTTACTAGCTGTGTGATTAAGTGCAAGTCACTTAATCCCAATTGCCTCACCAAAAAAATTTTTTTTAATTAAAAAAATGGCTGTTATTGTATAGGGAGGAAAAAAAATCAGATAGAAAAAAAAAGATAGGTTTTGCTTTCTTCTGTAATTTCAAGAAAAAAAAAGAATCTTTTTTCTACCATTATGAAAAATTTGCTAGTGTAAATATAAATCCTCTGTTCGATTTTCTTAATGTAGTTTAGAAAGTGTTCCCATTTATAGAGATGCTAAAGAAAGAGCTCCCTGAGTCTCTGTATCAATGTAAATTGAAAAAGAAAATCCAGAATAGAGGATTTGAAAGTAAGGATTGGCACTAATTTTTCTTTATTATCATGTAAATTAGATTTACCCCAATTAATGTGATATTATAGTAATAAATTAAACCCCAAACATCACCAGCTGTGAAAGATAAATGTCTCCTGGTAACATTAATTCACTTGCATTTCACAAGATACAAATTAAGGTGCCCTAAGTATCTGATGATGGCATTATGATGTGTGTAAAGTGTAGGCATGTATGTGACATGTGGGGATATTAATATTGCCATGAGGTACTTTTGTCATTTCTAATAATTTTAAATTAAATTAATGACACATTTATTATTTAAGACTGTGATACAGGTAAAACCTAACCCCAAATGATTATTTATTTCTTTTTGGTAAAACAATAGGATGTTAGAAACTAGAAAGCACTTCTTGGATGTTCCACATGCCATTTTTTTTAACCATTTAAATCTTGAAACATTTTTTCTTAATCTTGAATTGATTCAGCATATTTTATTGAGAACCTACTATGTCCTTAATACTTGACCATTCAGAAATTCTTTAAAATAGCAAAATTATTTGAGTTCTTTGGAGTACTTTCCCTTCTATCTTTAGAGTAGCTTCTGGATCCATGATAATATTTATCCCTGGGATATTAGTTATAGATCCTTTTATTCTCTCTATTATTATTATTGCATATGATTTTGGGTTCTTTTGGAAGTTTCTAAATATTCTTTAGGTAATATTTTTCTCTGTCTGGAAAAATCAATGGCACATTTTGGTGGAAACAGGTGTCAACATTACCACAGTTTTCCCATTTGAATCTATTACCTATGGATTATAGTGTGACCCATTTTCCTTCTTATCCCACTCCCAACTGCAAAATTGTTGATATTAAGGAAACAATGGATGTTGACTTCCATTCCTTTCAAAGGTGATTCATGTTGTTGTTGTTGTTGTTGTACTAGAAAGAGCAATCAGTCAGTCAACAAGCATTTATTTTTGCTGAGTCATTTCAGTAATGTCCGACTCTCCATGACCCATTTAGGATTTTCTTGGCAAAGGTATTGGAGTGGTTTGCCATTTTCTTCTCCAGCTCATTTTATAGATGAAGAATTGAGACAAACAGGATAAAGTGACTTGCCCAAGGTCACTCAGCTAGTATGTTTTGGAGGCTAGATCTGAACTCAGGTCCTCCTAACATCAGAGCCAGTGTTCCATCCACTGAACCCCCTAGCTGCCCAAGTATCTATTATGTGCTTACTATGAAGATCATTAGATTTATAGCCCTGATATTTGGATGTTTCTCCCTAGCACAAAATAGCTATGTAGTCTGTGAAAAGCCACTTCATTTCTCTTAGCCTCAGTCTTCTCATCTATAAAATGGAGAAGATAATATAATCTATGACACAGGGTACCACTATGGGCTAACTTATATTTGATTCTGAGTGCTTACCAATTGGTTCTTAACACCTACAGATACATTGATTGTCACCAATCAATTATCTTGGAGTCAGATCTAATCACTGATAATAAAATAATAAGATGACTTAGCACATGCCTGTTCACATTACAATAATACTTATCCTAATTTATAGGGCTATTGTAAGGGAAGTGGTTTTTTTTTTTGGCTTTAAACAGCTTTATAAATATTAACTTAAAATATAGGGATGACAGGCTGCTGGACAGGGACAGAGTGTACCTAAAAAGGGCTAGTAAGAATATATTTTCCTGAATTCTTGCAAACCAAAATAAAAGTGCTTTAAAAAAGGGAGAGGAAGAAAAAAGGTGCTTATGTATAGCTACCAAACCAGATACTGTAGAGAGTACCTGAAATATAGAAAGAATAATAGACAAAATACCCAGAAATTCAAAGGATACAAAATCAAATAAAGGAGCTACAACAAAACTCCTCAGTTCAGATGAACACACATTATAGATAACAAGGTAAATTATTATAGTGAGACAAATTTGACTTCACGGTTTATCACTGAGACTTGATAGAATGAAACATATCTCTTAAGAAGGTTCCAAAGGATGGGGCAGCTAGGTGGCGCAGTGGATAAAGCACTGGCCCTGGAGTCAGGAGTACCTGAGTTCAAATCCGACCTCAGACACTTAACACTAGCTGTGTGACCCTGGGCAAGTCACTTAACCCCAATTGCCTCACTAAAAAAAAAAAAAAAAAAAAAAAAAAGAAGGTTCCAAAGGAGGGGCAGCTAGGTGGTGCAGTGGATAAAGCACTGTCCCTGGATTCAGGAGGTCCTGAATTCAAATCCGGCCTCAGACACTTGACACTTCCTAGCTGTGTGACCCTGGGCAAGTGACTTAGCCCTCATTGCCCCACCCCAAAAAATAATTGGGAGTGAATATATAATGTACTAATAAGGTTCCAAAGGTATATCTCATTTAAAAAGTACAGGATAGGTAAAAGGTATACAAGTGATATTGCATAGAAACAAAGACAGTACATCTAATTTCATTGATATAGAGAACTCCAAAATGAGAAAAGTTTCTTCTATTAGCACTTGTTGGCACCTTCCCTACAATTTATAAACTTAGATAACTAGAACACTGAGAAGTTGTGACTTGCCCATGGTCTCACAGTAAGTATGTATTAGGAGTAGGACCTGAACCTAGGTGTTCCTGGCTCTAAGCTGAGCGCTTTATCTAGTATGCCATGCTGCCTCTCATGGAATTTTATACTAAGGAGATATATTTAGGTGAGAAAATTCAGGAGTCAGAGAAGAGAAGTGTGAGAGAGAGAGATTTTAGTCAAAATCAAGGGATGTAAAAACAGAAGCCATATTGTCATTAGAAGATACTACTTGGACAGGAATAAAAGCTAGATAGAGAGTTTAGGAATCATCTAAAAAAACCTGGAATGGAGTTATGATATTGTGATAACAATTGATTTCATTTGTCCAGACACGAGATTTGTATGGGATCATAAGTTTACAGAACTTATGTTGGAATGTCCACCATCTACTTTCCATAACTGAAAGGTCTATTGACTTATGATTAAAGGGGAAAAGCAGAAAATCCAGCATTTGAACCCATTGATCTGCAGTTTCAAGTTATATGACCTTTATGATTGGAATTTACTTCCACTTCCTAGAATTTTTGCCTTCCTTAGAAGCATAGCTCTTATATATGGACTGTCTTGATCCTCCCAATTATTTTTGCCCTTTCTTGAAATGATTTAATACTACTTTGTATATATTCACTTACACGCATGTTATATCCCCTGCTACAGTGCTCCCAAATTTCAGGTCAATGAACTTAAAATATTTCAATAACTATTTTATTATTATTAGTTTCCTTTGTAATCTCACATATTTTCTTTTATATATTTAAAAACATTATTCTGAGAAAGACTCCATAGCTTTCACCAGATTGTCCAATGGGTACATGGCACACAAAAAAGGAAAGTTTGTATCCCTAGTGCCTTGTAAACAGTGAGTGCTTAACAAATGTTTGTTGAAGACTTGGATGGATAATATGTTGGCTAATTGTTAGTTAATAGCTAGCACTTATGTAGCACATTAAAGTTTACTAAACACTTTACAAATATGATCTCATTTTGTTCTCACAAAAAAAACCCAGGCGGCACATACTATTATTATCTCCATCAGGTGAATTAATTTGTCCAAGATCACAGTAATTAACTCAGGTCTTCCTGACTCCAGGTCCAGTACTCTTATCCACTGGATCGCCTAGCTGCCAATTGAAGGACCTCTCAGATATGACTGCTGAGGGACTTATGATAATGTTGGAAAAGTCTCAGAGGAAGGGAGAAATATTGTAGTATTGAAGGTCAAATGATATCCCAATTTTCCAAAAATGGGAAGAGACTGGAATCTGCAAACTCCATTTGATTTTGACTGATTCATGGAAAAATTCTACAACATGTTATTAAATAACTGGTTAGTGTGTACACATGCACACATATGTATATAAAGAAGCAATAAATACAAAGACCCACCACTGTTTCATGAAGAAAAGTGAACCAGTCTTATAACATACCAGAGAATAGTATCTTTCCAATTCTAAGCCTAGTTTGTGACTACCATAGGCTTCTAAGTCTTTTTTTGGGGAATGCAACAATAGTCACTGAGAAACAGCTCCAATTTGGGATTTTTCCCTAAGAATCCATAGGTCAGATGACCGTTTCATATTATTGCAGTGACTGGGAAGTGTGTATCTATAGGACATTTTGTGGAAATCAGTTCATAGGTTAAATTGACACCCCATACTGGACAAGATATGGCATTTTTTGGATTTATTTGCAATGACTATAAAGGTGAACATGTTTTGTTCCAATTGTTCTCTTTGTCAAATTGAGTGATATTAATAATAGAGCAAAAAACCGGCCCTGGAGTCAAGAGTACCTGAATTCAAATCCGGC
Organism: Dromiciops gliroides; assembly: GCF_019393635.1. Lineage (NCBI taxonomy): Eukaryota > Metazoa > Chordata > Mammalia > Microbiotheria > Microbiotheriidae > Dromiciops > Dromiciops gliroides. The sequence continues at coordinate 136,056,925 of NC_057864.1, forward strand.
CTCAGACACTTAACACTTACTAGCTGTGTGACCCTGGGCAAGTCACTTAACCCCAATTGCCTCACTAAAAAAAAAATAAATAAAATAATAGAGCAAAAAATGCTCCATTCGAAAATGCCTATTAGAAAGATAGTAGTTATGTTATTGAGAAAGCCAATGACATCAATTGCCAGAGTTGAAAAAGACATCACTTCTTTGAGTGTTCCTCTGCTTCTTCCTATGGAATTGCTATATATAAATTTCATCTTTATTGACTTGTATTTCACTCAAGTCAAATTTCCTTATTTTAGGTGAATGCCTGTGCAGAACTCCTTCCATAATATTTTACCTTAGTTTCTCTAGGTTTTTGCTATTCCTTTAAAATTTTCTGATTTATAACACATGGCTTAAATTTTAGAATGTTAAATAAATCATGTAATCAAATATACACAGTTTAAACAAAAAGGTCATGTCAGACAAGTCTTATAAGTTTTTTGATTCTCCTCTTTTTACCAGCTATAATTAATTCTGAATGCATCATATCTGTATGTTATATAGCTATAATTAATCAGTTTTATCTATTTTCACAATGTTTATTAATGTATTTGTCTTTACACTGCAGTACCTTGCTGCTTCTCCTCTATATTGATCCCTTTTGGAAAAAGAAAAACAATTAAGCAACAAAATTTGCTACTGAGAGCTATGTATATCATTATTATCCATCTCCTTATTTTGGTATTCATGACTTCATATGCATCTTCCCATATTCATCTGAATTCCACATTTGTCATTTTTACCATGTATTATTCCATTGTATTTAGATTCAATATTCTTTCAGCCATCTACCAGATGATGAATACCTACTTTGTTTCTTATTCTTTGAACTCACAGTGTAGGCTGCTATGAATATTTCAGACTATATTGAGCCTGACTTTCATTTCATGGGGGGTATTTGACCAATAGTGAGATTCCTAGGTCAAAGATTAAAGACAGTTTAGTCACCTTTCTTGTGTAATTAAAAATCAAATTCTGTAATTGTTCAACCATTTCATAGTTCCACCAACAGTGCATCAGTGTACCTGTCTTCCCATAGCTCTTCTAATCGTAACTATTCCCTTCTTTTTTCATCTTAGCCAATTTTAAGGTTTATAGTTTTTAATTTAAAAAAGAGCTTTTATCATATATCAGGGCTTCTTAACCTTTTTCTGCTTATGACCTCCTTTTGCCCAAAAAATTATAATAAAACTCCAGGCATATAATAAAGATTCTTAACCTTAATTGTTGCCAAATTTTTCACAAACCCCACATTCAATTATGCAACCCCTTGTGTGTGTGTGTGTATATGTGTGTGTGTGTATTGAGAAAGGTTTGTGGTGTTATAAATTTGTGTTAATTCCCTGTATATTTTGAAATATGATGTAAATAGTTATCTTCCCTACTTTTTCTCTTTTCATTCTATTATCACTGATTTTATTAATTGAAAACCTTTTTAATTTGGAGTAATCATAATTTCCTATTTTGCCTTTTATTCTTTCCCCTATCCTTTTTTTTTTTTTTTGCTAAAAATATTCCTCCGACTATGCTTGTAAAGGATATTTTATTTCATTCTGTCTTTTTAAAAATAATTTGACCTTTTATGTGGTGGTTCCCGTTTTGAGGTTACATACAGCATAAAAGTTTGTTCTAAAACTCTTCTCTCTACCAAACTGCTTTCAGAGAGAGAGAGAGAGAGAGAGAGAGAGAGAGAGAGAGAGAGAGAGAGAGAGAGAGAGAGAGAGAGAGAGGAGACAGTGACAGAGACCTACAAAGAGAGAGACAGTGGAAATCTTTCCCAAATAATTTAGGCTGCTGGAGGGTATCAATTAATACACTACTATTGGTTACTTCTGGTTTTGATTCTAGTTTTACTCTAATGATGTAGTTTTCTACTTTTTTAACATATAAAATAGCTTTAATGTTTTCTGTTTTTAACATAGTTTGATGTCTAATAATGCTGTGCCCCTTTCATTTGTCCCTTTTCTGATTATTTCCATGATATTTTACATATCCTTTTCTGGCATATGAATTTTATCTATTTTATCTATTAAAAAAGCATCCCCCTTTAGGAATTGGTAGAGTACTAAAATTTAAAAATTATTTTAAGTAGTGTTGTCATTTTAACTTTATTGATATAGCTCAACCATCATGAACAATAAACCTCTATCCAATCATTTGGTTCCCCTTTTTTTTTGTAAAGAGCATTTTGTAGCTGTGGGATTTTTTGTGCAAATTTTATGTCTCATATAAGAAAACTCTCAGATTTTATTTGTATTTTGAAGTTATCCTGAATGAATTTTATCTTTTCTTTTCTTTCTTTCTTTCTTTCTTTCTTTCTTTCTTTCTTTCTTTCTTTCTTTCTTTCTTTCTTTCTTTCTTTCTTTCTTTCTTTCTTTCTTTCTTTCTTTCTTTCTTTCTTTCTTTCTTTCTTTCTTTCTTTCCAGGGCAATGGGGTTTAAATGACTTACCCAAGGTCACACAACTAGTAAGTGTCAAGTGTCTGAGTCTGGATTTGAACTCAGGTCCTCCTGAATCCAGGGCTAGTGCTTTATCCACTGTGCCACCTAGCTGTCCCCTCTTTCTTTCATTCTTAATACTGTTTAGGAATACAGATGATTTGTGGTCATTTATTTTCTACCTGTTATCTAACTCTAGCTTTTAGTTGTCTCAGTCTGTTTCTTTTCTGATTCTCTGGTGTTTAACAATATGCCATCAACAAATAAAGTTAATTCCATCTTTTCTTCTTCTGTGCATATACCTTTTATTTTGTTACCCTGCCTTATTGATTTGGCTAGCATTTTTAGAATTATGTTAAATATCAGAAGAAGGCAATCTTTGTTTTTATCTTATTTGTTTTAACCTAGATCTTATCAATTTTTTTTAAGAATCTTATATCTTAAAAAAAAGAATCAAGTAGCTTCAGAACTGGCTGAATATCCAGACTCAAAGATGATTCATTAATAGTTCAATATCAAGTTGGAAGCAAGTCTCCAGTTGAGTGGCCCAGAAATCTTGTGCTTGGTTCTGTGCCATTTTTTTTAAACCAGTAACAAAGAGTTATAATTAATACACTTATCAAATTGCTGTATGGCACAAAGCTAGGATGGATAGTTGTCTCATTATCTGGAATCCATGTTCACAAAGACCTTAGGATTAGAATGGGCTGAATGTAATAAGGCAAAATTTTATAAGGATAAATATAAAATCTTTTACTTAGGTTCAAAAAGTCATTCTATCACAAAGGGCTGGGATTGGATAAACATTAGTTCCTTTAAAAAAAACTAATTGTTTTAGTGGGCTACAAACTCACTGTGAAACAATAGTACAAAAATGTAGTTGAGAAGCAAATCAAATCTTAAACTATATGAGAAATGGATTATTTCTAGGACCAAGGGGCTGAGAAGGCTGCTTTTCTTTTCATTTTTCAGTCACCATGTGAAATAATGGTTTCAGTTCTGGACACTGCATTTTACAAAAACACTGATAAGCTAGAGAGTGTCTAGAAGAGAGCAGCCAGGATGAGGAGGGCCCCAAAATTCATGCCATTAGAGTATTGATTGAAGGAACCAGGGAAGTTTAGCTTGGAGAAGAGAAGACATGATGAGAGCTATTTTCAAGTAAAGAAAGTGTTGTTGTGTGGAATAGTATTAGACTTTATTTCTTTTTGGTCCTAGAGGGCATGACTAGGAGAAATGAATGAGTGGACATAGACGAGAGATAAATTTAAAGTTAATAAAATGAAAAATTTCTCAAGAATTAGAGCTCTCCAGAAATAGCTGCTCCAGTGGATAGATAAAATAATAAAATTCATATGCCAGAAAAGGACATGTAGAATATCATGGAAATGTATGTGTATTTGTTTGTTTTTGTTTAGTCATTTTCAGTCCTGTATGGTGATTCATGACCCCATTTGGGTTTTTCTTGGCAAAGATACTGACGTGGTATGTTATTTACATTTTTAGCTCATTTTACAGATGAGGAAACTGAGGGAAATAGGGTTCAGTAACTTGCCCAGGGTCACATAGCTAGTAAAGGTCTGACGCTAGATTTGTACTCAAATCCTCCTGATTCCAGGCTTGGTACTTTATCCATATATGCGTATGTATACACAGAAACACATACATATGCACACATACATAAAAAATATAAAACAAAATTTTAGTCCTATTTATAATAGCAGGGCTTGTTTTCACTTTTAATCAAGAAGCAATTATTTGTCTTTTTATAAGAGTATTGTCCTTACTCTTTTGTGTTTTGTAGTTATGTCTCTTAAGGCATATCCCAAAATTAAGCACCTCGACTTTTTTGTATTTTTAGTTATATTGCACTTTTAAAAATATTTGATGTATTTTAACATATGGGTGGAGTTATTTGAGTTTTTAAAGTGTTATATATTGTTTAGAAACAATTCTTAAATAGTATTAATGAAGTAATATGCCAAACATTACAAAATATATAGATGCATAGTTGATATCTTCATAGAATCAAAGAGCTAGAAAAGTCTTTTGAGTTCATCTAATCCACCCCTTCACCTCATATTTTATAGATGAGAAAACTGAAGCCTAGAAGGATGAAGTGCTCTATAGAGCCAAAGCTAAAGCCAAGGGCTCCTAATTCACAATTAAGTGTGTTTTTTTCCTAGTAGAATTCTATTTAAGGGAGACTAGAATAAACCTTCTGACTATACTATGTTATCTGAGAATGGAGAAAAGCCAAGGCAAAAAGATATCTCATGCTTAAATAATAAGTAAGATTTTTGAACTCAAAGAAGTCTTTATGGATCATTCATTCCAACTCCATTTTACAGAAGGTACTTGCCCTTGGGCCAAACAGATGGTAATCAGCAAAACTGAAATTCAAACCCAGGTCTTCTAACACCAAATCTGGTACCCTTTACACTACATCAGATTTCCTCTTTATAAAGTATAGAAATAACATCTGTTGCACTCTGCGAAAAGAAACTCTAGTTGCCCCAAATCAGTACAAAATAATCAAATAAAAAATAGAGACATGAGAAATAAGCAACACTGGTTTTCATCTTCTAAAGAGAGGAAAAGAAGGCCCCCACAATCCAGCTCCCACACACTTTCTAATCTTATATCATTTTACTCCCCTTCACACATTTTTCTGTTCCAGTCAAGTTCACCACAGCTTCTCTCTCTTATCTCCATGCTCTTGCATAGTGGTAACTGATGTCAGAAATATACTCTTTCCTGACCTATGCCTCTTTGAATCTCTGTCTCGCATTAAAGTGTAGTTGAGGAGGCACTTCCTAGATACTGTTGTTCAGTTATTTCTGACTCTTTGTGACCCTATTTTGGGGTTTGATTGGCAAACATACTGGAGTGGTTTGTAATTTCCATCTCCAGCTCATTTTACAAATGAGGAGACTGATGCAAATTGTTCAGGGATTTGTCCAGGGACAAAATCTAATGTGTCTGAGGCTTATTTCTGGGGTTGCACTAAACTCAGGTCTTCCTGACTCTAGGCCCAATACTCTATCCACTGCCCCACCTAGCTGCCATACTTCCTAGATGAGTTTCCTTATTCCTTCAGTCTAACCCTAATTCCTTTTCTAACCCTCAAGTAGTTAAGTGGTGCAATAGATAGAGTACTTGGCCTGGAATCAGGAGAACTTAAAAGCTATGTGACCCTAGGCAAGTCACTTAACTGCTGGGCACCTGTTTTCTCAATGTAAATGGGAATCATAGAGTTTATCTTACAGGGTTTGCAAACCACTTAACACAGTGTCTGGCATTTAGTAGATGCTTAATAAACGCATGTCCCTCTCGTCTTGAAATTATATAATGTTACAATTTATATACTTTGATCTTACTTCAATACACACACTATATGCCACTCCGTCCTCCCCCCTCCAAATGTAAGCTCCTTGAGAGTTGGCACTGGCTTGTTTTTGTATTCACTGTGCTTAATATCTTAGTGTTTTAGATCTCCTAGCTCTTTGCACAAAATGGACAAGGTACATCATATGTCTTACTGAACTGGAAGTTTCACAGATAAAATGAAGAGCTAAGCAATTAGGAATGAAGTTAGAAAATCAGTACACGTGAGCTCTCTATGGACTTTTGTTTAAAAAAATCATTTTCTTTTTAGTCTTTCATGAGGTTTGTCAGTGCAATTTTACAAGGACAGAATTTATAATCTGAATGACTATTTTAAGAAAGGTAAGAAAAAAGGAAGCTTTGCAAATTGAGCCCCTCCAACAATATTGAGTTCAAACCATGACATATTCACAAGATTATTATTGCAAAAATTAATGAGGGTCACACTTTAGAGGACATATTCTGCATAAAAGTTTAAGAAGACAGCTGAAAGCTTAGTCATCCAAAGATAATAGTAGAAATGTTCTTCATGAGTGAACTTTTTTTTTTCTCTCATGAGTTTGAATTAGGAGGTCAGGCCTTGATTATTTTTGTTTCTTTATTTAAAATAATTTGAATATGTAGGATTGTTATCAAGATTCGGGAGATAAATTAGAATACTGGCCACATTCATTACTAATATTCTTCTAATTAGCTTAGAAAGGAGGTAGCAGCCTCAAAAGTCAGGTGTAGGTTGTCTGTTTGCTGTGTACACTTCTTGTACATGCTGCAATCAGAGAATATTTGACAAAGTGAAAGTCAGTAAAGGTTAGAAACCAAAGGAAACACGTCAGTTGAGTTGTATTTGTAGGTTATACACATGATATGGTAGTATATAAGATAATGATTGATTCTAGCTTTCAGACCTGTGATAAGAATCCAGTGTTATTGGGATCCAAAGTCATTTTTTTTTTTAATTTGAGGAATTCAGACACAGGAGATAGAAAAAGAAATAAGAGAAAAGGGAAAAAGTAGATACTCTAAAATAAATGAGTAGATGTGGCTTTTGCAGGGAGCTTTAGAACCTAGACAGATGATAGAATGTAGTGTGTACTACCCCTCTCGACAATTTTTATATAGGTAAAATCTGGCTAAAATGAATGCCCAGGATATCCTTGGAGATTTATGGTTTGGGAAGTGGGGCAGACTTACCTTGTTGATGATGGCACTGGGTGATAGATCAGGCAGTCATGAGTTCATTTAATATATTCATCTGAACTTCAGATTCCTCATAGCCACAGCTGATGGACCCACACTTCCTTCCCTCCCTTTGGTGCCTCCTTGAGTTATTGCTTAGCATCAGTATTTCATGTGAAAGCAGGGATCGATGTATAGAGGCATCTGGACAAGAACCTATAAGAATCGAGGTAGACTGTGGTAGAAAGAAAGGAGGGGAAACATCTCACCCTTTCCAGAACTGATGAACTTCAAGGGCAATGTATTCTTTTGAGAACTTCAGTATCTAAATTCATATCCTATAATTATCTTCCCCAAATCCTGAACCGATAGGTCCTCATTATCCTCATATAGTAACCTTTATTTCCACTCCACTTCAGCAATCTATGCATGAACATAGACCCACCTTAGACCTGATATTCACTAGAAGTACTGTTTCTAAGATCTTGAGCTTTGAAATTACTTTCTGATTTGTGTTTTCACTCTTCTAGTGTCCTCATTTCTACAGGATGTGCTCTTTATTTTTATTGTGGCCCCTGGTATTCAGCCTCTCCCCTTTCTTCTAGTCCATTATCTTCTTACTGTCTTCACTTTCTTCCATAATACATCCTTGAATAGTTCATCTAGAAGTTCAATTATACTTTTACCATCTCTCTAAAATCCCTTTTGTTTATCTTTTGATGTACTGGTATTATTAAACCTCCAACACTGAGTAAACTTCTATGGTCTGCTTTCTCCCCTCCTTTTCCTGTCCAATGGATATTCTAAAGAAGCCCAAACCCCTCTTTTCTCTTTGATCTCAAAAAATGACCTCACTTTAACAGAGACAAAGGTCACCTGAAGATAACTCCTTCTGTGTAGTCCTTCCAAGCTTATTATTTGCATAGGAATAGGGTTTAGGGACTGAATCTGTTATTTACTTTGCATAGGGAACTCCCAGATGATGAAATTCCCTCTACTAGTGTAGGTTAGTGTCTTTTTGTAAACCATAAACTTAGAGCATCACCTAGTCATTAAGTGACTTACCCAGAATCACAAAGCCAATATATTTCAGAAACTAGACTTGAACTCAGGTCTTTCTGGTTCCAAGGCTGGCTTTCCATTAATATTCATATTGCTACTACTTGGTACATATTTTGAATTTATTTGTCTATTATTTCTCCTCCATTGTAATATAAGTTCTTGGAGAGCAAGAACACTTAATTAATTTTTCTTTTATATTCCTAGTGCATGCCACACAGTAAGTACTTCATCAATGATTGTTTAGTTGAATTGAATTCTATCAAAGAATTTGAAAGAAGAGAAATATAGTTGACTATAGCTTGAAGGGGGTAGCTTGGCATAAGAAAAGTTTTTATTTTCACGTAACCAGGATTCTAGCTAGCATTAAGTGATTTTTAACCTTTCCTAGCTTGGGAAAGGAATATACAGAACTCTGAATTGGAAGGTTGAGCCTCCCCCTGTGGCAGAAAACTCCATTCTCCATCTCAGAGTCACTGAATGTCATGGCTGGGGAAGACTACAGATCACTTAATTCCAGTCCTCCTTGCATTCTTCTTAGAAATATTTGAGGGGCAGCTAGATGGCGCAGTGGATAGAGCACCGGCCCTGGAGTCAGGAGTACCTGAGTTCAAATCCAGCCTCAGACACTTAACATTTACTAGCTGTGTGACCCTGGGCAAGTCACTTAACCCCAATTGCCTCACTAAAAAAAAAAAAATTAAAAAAAAAGAAATATTTGAACATGTTTATAGGGGGAATATTGATATTTCAAAGCATTTATCATCTCAATGATGTATTTCTACTGATACAAGTTGCAACCCATATATTTCTGTCTATTCTCTGTGCCTCTTGTTCATATCCTCATATACATTCACCTCAGGCCATCCCCCTTCAGAAAGGCCTTCTTAAAGTTTGTTTACATCATAAAAATATCAGCAGAAGCTTTCCATAATACTTACTATGTAACCAGCCCCTTTTCAGTCACATATTTCTTTGGTCCTTTAAACCCAGGCTTCTTAAACTGTGGGTTGTGACCTCATATGGAGTCATGTAACTGAATGTGGAGGTCAAAAAAATTTGGCAATAAATGTTTTCTTTGTATGCCTACTTTATGTACCTATAAACCTAGAGTCACAGAAAAATTTCTCTTGCAGAAAGTGATTGCAAATGAAAAAATTTAAGAAGCTCTGCATTAAACTACCTCTGCTCTGTAGTTCCTTTTTTTGTCATTTGTAATAGCCTGCAGGATCCCACCTCCCATGTTTCACTCTCTTGCACTTTAGGAGGTTCTCAGCTTTAGTTCTCCGGACATTGAAGTTCTTCATGACTTTCAGTCATGTAAAATTACTGGGAGGATGTTGTAATAAAGAGGCACTAGAAAATGAAAAAAAAAATATTTAAGAGAGGTATCAGGGATGGATCAAGGGCACAGACTTCTTCAGATAAGAGAGAACCCAGTGTTGATGGATATGTTGTCATGGAAGGCAAGGAAAAAGAGTTCCAAGTGGGAAGCAGAGGTCTGTAGTTTCAAATGCTGCAGAAATATCAAAGACTATGAAAGGGTAAAAAAAGTCCACTAGATATGATTTTAGACGGCAACTGGTCATCTCCCAAATAGTCTATGCTGAAGAAGTAGTTCGTACAAAACTCCACCTTGTTTATGCCTTTCTTATAGCAGCCTACATTGTCTGTGTTTTGTTATAGTCATTTGTGTTACATATATAGTCTCTACTATCAGATTGTAAATTCCCTGAGAAGAGAGACAGTCTCATTCATCTTTGAGTCCTCCACTGTTCTTAGCAATTTTTTATACATAGTAGTTTCTGAATAATGTTCTTTGAATATATAAAATAAAAAATTGAGAAAGGAGGCTGAGGGAAATGGAGATAAAAATAAAATCAGGTATATAGAGAGAACATCTTTCTGGAATAGAATATGAATCATCAAGAAAGTTTTAAGCCTTCATTTGTTTAATGCTGTTTTTTACCTGGATTAGACTTGTCCCCAGTTATATGCAGTATATCTATTTGAGATTATTTTTCTATTGATTTATATAAAAAACAAAACAGACTCAACATAGAACAGTCTTGAAATTAAATTTTATTATATCTTCCACCAACAAACATAAACACTGTAATATAAAATCGAGAACAAAAGACATTAATAAAAACAAAATAAAAAGTGATTATAAATAACTATAAATGTAAAAATACACTGATTACTGAGTATTAAAAGAAGCAAATTTTCTGTTAAATTCAATGACAGAAAATTGTGTATTTTACATGGCTTTTAAAATGACTTTGTTTTAAAAAGTTGTAGTGTGATAGAAAAAAATTTTGGATTTGGAGTTGGTAGAGACCTAGACTCAAATTCTGTCTATGGAACTTAAGAGTTGCATGACCATGAGCATAGCCCTTAACCTTTCTGGGTCTCACCTTTTTTCATTTCTAAAATGGGGATAATAATTCCTATAGTATCTATCTCATAGGTTTGTTGTGAGGAAAAGTCAAGATAATGTAAGAAGAGTGTTTTGCAAACCTCAGAAAATACTATATAAATATTAGCTATTATTAATAGTATTATCATCTAGCATTCACTTATTGTTCATGTTTCATCACTTTATATCTTCACATTTTTCTGAATTATTCATATTTGTTACTCATATTTCTTATGATGCCATAATATCCCATTGCATACAAAGACCATCATTTATTTAATTTTTCATCAAATTTTGGGGCACATTATTTGTTTTTAGTTTTTTTTTATTACTATAGTAATGTAGACAAATATTTCTTGATAAAAGTAGGTTAGCCAAAATATATAGCCAGCAGTTTCAGAGTTCATAAGTTCAAGCCAGCAATGGAGAAGGAACCCAGCCCATGAGAGTAATTTGCTATTGAGGAATATACAGTTTTCTTTTTCCTTTCTCCCTTAACCATGTTGCTTTGAAGGAGAGTTACTAAACTAGCAGAAGACATTACATCTAGCAGGATGCAATGGCAGCAAAGAAAGTAAAATGCAGTCAGATCGTATTTCTCTTTATATTTAATTCTAAGTTTGTTTAATAAAATAAACCCTGTGTTTTATTTTTTAAAAGGCTTTTACTTATCAGTCTGAGAGGCAGTGGAGGAAGGGACAGGCCCTTAGAGGTTGGGTCCCCATATGGGGCTTAATGAACCTGGGGGATTTTTTAAACCCCCAGGCAGATAGGCAACTAATACCTCACAAATTGGCTCTTCCCATTTTAAATTAAAAGCAGTCAGATAGCCATCCAGTAGTTCACAGATTAGGGCCCAGTTAATAATATAATTTTTACATTACATGGCGACCACGGCAGGACTCACAGGCCAGTTATAATTTCTCACATAGTTTACAGTTATAATTTTACAGATTAGGACCAGTAATTAAAATAATTTTTATACAACACTATTTTTTACTAAGCTCTAATTGAAATTTAGAATTTCTTTTGATTATAGAGGCCACAAATCATATTATTCTTAATAGAGAGAGGTTCGCCAGATTTTTTTTTAAGTAATAAACATTTTTATTTATAGTTTTGAGTTCCAATTTTTATCCCTCTTTCCCTCCCTCCCTCTTTCCCTCCCTCCCCCTTCCCCTTTCTGAGGTGGTAAGCAATCATATATGGGATATACATGTATGATTATGTAAAACATTACCATATTAGTTATTTTGTCCAAGAAAACTTGAAAGAAGGAAAAAAAGGTGAAAGAAAGTGAAATATAGCATGCTTCAGTCTGTGTTCCATTAATATCAGTTCTTTCTTTGGCAGTGGATAGTATGTTTCATCAATAGTCCTTTGGAATTGGCTTGGATCATTGTATTGTTGAGAATAGATGTCATTCACAGTTCTTCATCAAACAATATTGCTATCTCTGGGCACAACATTCTCTTGGTTATGCTTGTTTCACTATATATCAGTTAATACAAGTCTTTTCAGGACTTTCTGAAATCATCCTGCTGATCATTTCTTATAACACAATAATATTCCATCACTATCATATACCACAACTTGTTTAGCCATTCCCCAATTGATGGACATTCCTTTGATTTCCAATTCTTAGCTACCACAAAAAGAGCTGCTAGAAATATTTTTGTACAAATAGGTCTCTCTTTTGGGGGCTATCTTTGGGCTATAAACCTAGTAGTGGTTCACCAAATTTTTAAAGTGAACCATGACATAAAAAAGATTAAGAACCAGGGCGGCTAGGTGGTGCAGTGGATAAAGCACCGGCCCTGGATTCAGGAGTTCCTGAGTTCAAATCCAGCCTCAGACACTTGACACTTACTGGCTGTGTGACCCTGGGCAAGTCACTTAACCCCATTGCCCCGTAAAAAAAAAAAAAGATTAAGAACCCCCAGAGGGGAAGGTTGTGAAGAAACTGTTGTTTTTGTTGTTTGTCCTTTATTATCAAAGAGGACCATGATAGATGTCATGACTTGCAATAAATTGGATTTAAGTGAGTAAGGGCTGTGCAACATCACCAGCCTCACACTCTTCTCCAGTGCCATCTGGGTCCAGTGAAAAGATATAGATGAGGATGCCTGAAAATGGCCCCAGATGTTTAAGGCAATTGGGGTTAAGTGACTTGCCCAGAGTCACGCAGCTAGTAAGTGACTGAGATCAGATTTGAACTCAGGTCCTCCCAACTTCACGGCCAGTGTTTAAAAGGACTTCATGAGGATTCCAAAGGCAATTACAAAAGAGGAATTCTAAAGATGTTTTGAGCAGTGGTGGCATCACTCAAATAAAAGTAAACTTGCAAAGGATGATTTCTGGTGTGATGGTCCACTTCTGAAAAGTAAAAGTGACACTACACAGAAGAATTAAATGAATCAATACTTCCTTTAATTTAGCAGGTTTAAGGGAAGAAAACAGGGTTTAAATGGAGACCTTGCCAGGCTTAATATAAATTATTCCTCTTCATGTCTTACATGGTCCAATTAAACTGGTTTAATTTTTATTACTCACACACAGTAATCTACCTCCTGTCTCCAGGTCTTTGTATAAACTAATCCCTCTATGCCTGGATTCTATTCTCTCCTCGTCTCTGAAATTTAGGACCTTTTTATTTCCTAAAGTTAAAGTCAAGTACCATATACTTTCCACATGACGCATTCCCTGTTCCCTTCAGCTTAAATTTTTTTTAAAATAGATTTTGGGTCATAGATTTTGTTTTTATATCATCTTCTTAAATCACTACATTCCCCCCACTGCCCAACATATTCCTTTAACAAAGAATTTTTAAAGAGGAAGGAGAGTACAAAATTATGCAAAAACAACAAACATATAAAAAATATCTACTATTATATGCAAGGTCTCATACTTATAGAGCCTGACTTCTATAAGGAAGTGAGGGAAGGTGCCGTCTCATATCTTTTCTTTGGAACTAATCTGATTTCTCATGATATCAAAATATTCATTTTTGATTATTGTTTGATATTATTTCCATGCAAATAATTTTTATTGTTTTGTGATTATTATTATTTCCACTTACATTGTTAAGGTTTCTGTGTATGTTACTTATCTATCAGTTCATATGTCTTTCCATGCTTCTCTGTATTCATAATGTTTGTAGTGTCTTAGAGCACAGTAAAATTGCATTATATTCATGAATTATAATTTATTTAGCCAGTCCTCTGCTGATGAGCATCTACTTTATTTCCAATTTATTGCTACCATAAAAACTGCTGCTATAAATGTTTCAATGTGTATAGCACCTTTTCTCCCAGTTGCTTCCTGGGGTAGATGAGTAGGAAAAGGATGGGAAAATCAAAGAGTATGGCAATTTTATTTTTTAAATTTATTTTCTTTTAAATGTATGGAATAAAACAAAAATTTCCATAACAAAGTGGCCATTTAGATCACTTTATTTGCAGAATTTCAAATTGTTTTTCATAATGGTTGTACTAGTTCATAGGTCTACTGATAATGCATTAGTTAACTATTCCAACTTTTATTGAAGCATACTTTTTTCCTTTTATTTTTCTTGAGTTTATTTCTTGGTCTGTATTTTCTTTCACAATGTAACTAATATGGAAATGTGCCTGTTCAATGAGAGGGCAGGGGAAGGAAGAAGAAAATTTAGAACTCAAAATTTTAAGAAACAAATGTTAAAAATTGTTTTAACATATAATTATAAAATAATAAAATATTCTCACTTTTGTTCATCTTTCTTAACTTGCTGGGTGTGAGGTGAAACTTTAAGGAATTTTTGATTTGCATTTTTCTTATTAGTGATTTGGAACATTTTTCTTATGATTATTAATAGTTTATAGTTCTGCTAAGAAATATTTGATTATATGCTTTGGGGAATAGATTTTATTCATTTATTTCTCTTAGTTTACTAAATAAATATCAGATGTCAAGCCCATATCACAGAAATCAAAATTTCTGGGACATTTTGTTCCTCCAAATTAATTTTGTTGTCATTTTATCTTGTCTTAAAAAGTATCCCTATTTTAGTTTAATTGGAATAATGTTAAGCTTGATAATTAATTTAGGCATTTTTGTTATTTTTTTGCAGTTTTTTTTTGGGGGGGAAGGGGGGGGCCAGGCAATGAGGGTTAAGTGACTTGCCTAGGGTCACACAGCTAGTAAATGTCAACTGTCTGAGATCAAATTTGAACTCAGGTCCTCCTGAATCCACGGCTGGTGTTCTATCCATTGAGCCATCTAGCTGCCCTTATTTTTGTTATTTTTGAATGGCCCAGCCATGAGAACTGAACATTCTTTGAGTTATTCACATCATCTTGTATTTCTGGAAGAACCATTTTCTAATTTATTCTATGTAAGTATCTAGTATACTTTGATAGACTGACTCCTAAATATTTTGTTCATTTTTTTTTTTTAGTTTTTTGAATGGGATTTCCCTTTCTGTTATTGCATCTTGAATGTTGTCATTATTATATAGAAATGATTGGTGGCAAAGCCAACATGGTAGAGGAGCAGCAAGAAATATAGCCAAGATCCCCCTCCAAAAGTCCTCTAAACAGATCTAGACAATGCACCAGATGGAATCCTGATGGGCAAATCCAAAAGAAAAGAAAAAAATCAATGATTCATTTTTTTTTCTAGACTGGGTTGACATAGGGAGACAGACCTGCAGGCACTGGGAAAGGAATATTTCCAGGAGCACTCCAACACACTACTCTGGGAACAAAGAAACCTTACAGCTCCCTAGCCTGAGCTGAAAGCCAAGAATAGCATAACAAGAATGCAACAACAGAATCAGCCCAGACCTTCTCTCTAGAAGGGTTCAGAGTCTAGCCCTAAAATCAAGCCTAAGGTCAGAGAGTAGACTCAAAGAATGAGCAAACAAAAAAGACTCTCACCATAAAAATGATAATTATGATAAGGACATTCAAGATGAAATTTTAGAAGAAGATAATGACTCTAAAACATATATTTCAAAAAAGCCTCAAAAAGCACAAATTCACCTATAATTCCAGGAAGCTATAAAGCAAGAGATTTTTAAAAAGAGTTTAATTTTTTAAAAAATAAGTGAGAGCACTTGAGGAAAAAAACTGGAAAAGAAATGAGAGTTGTGGAAGTATAAATTGGAGAGAAATAACACCTTGGCACACAATAGGGGTACCAAACATTTCTCAAGCAATAAACTTCTTGAAAATTAGTATAGACCAAACAGAAACCAGTGACTCCATGAGACAACAAGAAATATCAAAACAAAGTTAAAAAATACTTTAAAAGTAGAAGAAAATGTAAGGCATCTCATAGCAAAAACAAATAACCTGGAAAATAGATTGATGAGAAAAAATTCAAGAATTCTTTGAATACCTAGAACTCATTACCCTATCCCTGAGAGACCGTTAAAACAGATGTTATCATCATTTTATGTTGAGAAAGCTGAGGCACAAACAGTTGTTACCTACATAATTCACAAACTAGTTTATTAGTGACAGAATTGGGACTTTTACTCTACTTGTGTTGAAGTGCTCCTGGAAATACTCTTTCCCCAGTGCCTGCAGATCTCTCTGTTTCTGTATGTCAACCTGTTCTGGAAAAAAAATGACACTGATTTTTTTTCTTGGATTTGCCCATCAGGATTCCATCTGGTGCATTTTCTAGATTTGTCTAGAGGACTTACTTTTTGCCCTCTTGTCTTACTTTCCTGTTCTTTCTTCTGGACCATACTGTTGTTTTAAAATGGAACCATACTTTCAGAAGTCTTCTGGAAGTATCTACCTCAGCCTAGTTCTGGGATGGCTCTTTGGAAAGGAAGATTTCAGAGGAATACTTTGATAAATTCTAGTAATGCAAAAAAAAAAAAAGATTAAAGCCTTAAAAAAAATGAAAAGAACTCTCTCCAGGTATCACAATACTGGAGGAGCTTTTCAGGGGCCAACCTTAGCCAAAACTAATACCCTACAGAAATCCTGGGCTCTTGTTACATAAGAACCCATATTTGGCAGTTCTGATTTAGTGTCTGTCTTGTCCTTGGACATCCCCTTAACCACTGTTTTCCTGGCATAAGCTGATTGGCAGTGTGCCTAGACATTTTGCATTCCCCAAGGGATATCATTTAATTATGTGTTTAAAATGTTGTTCTCTCTCTCTTTTTTTTTTCTTCAAAACTTTAGAATATATGGTATTTTATGCTGTACCATAGTGGGCCTAGGGAGGAGACGGAAAGAGATTCTAGTAAAAAGATTATAAGACAAATGATTAAGAAAGTACTCCAAGTTCTTTTTCTATGACCTTGTCCTAGAATCAGAGTCACATTTGGTACTGGTTTCTGTTCCTCTTCTTTGTCCAGTATACAGACTCAGGCCACTTCTTGTCTTTGCCTAAGCATAAGAGTATCCCTTCTTGGTCCTCCCTACTTTGAGTTCCATAGAAATTAATTTTTATGTGTTGGGTTCTTAACTTTTTTCTCCATTTCATATATACATTTGCATTTGGGGGGGGCATGTTTGGGAAGTCTTGTCTGGAGTAGTCACCATTTTAATAAGGCATGTTCAACCAGCTTAATCTTGGAATGCCCATGAGGTAGGTTGATGAGTGCTTTGGTACTGGTGCCCCTTATGGGAACAACTTCCCTTTTCCTTTCTCTTTCCTCTTTATTCCTTCTTATTTCATTTGTATCCTTTCTTTCTTTTTCCTTTTAATATTCCTAAAGTGCTTAGCACAGTGACTGGTATATAGTAGGCACTTAATAGATATTTGTTCATTTCTTCTCTTTCAACTTTTGCTTTAGGCCAATGATTGGGACTCACTTCCATTGCCATCCAAATATTGCTTAATCTTTCTGTTGAGCATTAATCAGGACTCTCTTTGCTTAGGGTCTCCAGCTTGCTTTTTTGGTTAATTTTCTCCATTTTCTCCTTCTTTATTGAAGAGGATTTCCCCACCTCAGATAAAGGTATGTATCTTTTCTAAATTTAAAAAGCTACTCAGCAGATCATTGGAAGGTAACAGCAGAAAGAGAATAAATTACACATTAATTACAGTTTTGTGAGATGTTAAATTCTCCAGGAGTTAGAAATACATAAAAACAAACAATGCTAAGAGTTTTTTTTGTGTTTGGTTTTTTTTTTTTTGGTTTTGGTGAGGCAATTGGGGTTAAGTGACTTGCCCAGGGTCACACAGCTAGTGAGTGTTAAGTGTCTGAGGATGGATTTGAACTCAGGTACTCCTGACTCCAGGGCCAGTGCTCCATCCACTGTGCCACCTAGCTGCCCCTAAGAGTTTTACAGATACCCCAAATCAGCTTTTCCTTTCCTTTCCTTTCTTTCTTCCTTTCTTTTTCTTTCTTTGTTTTTCCTTCCTTTTTCCTTCTTTCCTTCCTTCCTTCCTTCCTTTTCCTTCCTTCCCACCTGCTTTCCTTCCTTTTTTCCTCTTTGTTTCTTTCCTTCCTTCCTTTATCTTTGTTTCTTTCCTTCCTTCTTTTTTCTTCCTTCCTTCCTTTTTCTTCCTTCCTTCCTTCCTTCCTTTTTCTTTCTTCCTTCCTTTCTTCCTTCCTTCCTTCCTTCCTTCCTTCCTTCCTTCCTTCCTTCCTTCCTTCCTTCCTTCCTTCCTTCCTTCCTTCCTTCCTTCCTTCCTTCCTTCCTTGGACATCCCCTTAACCACTGTTTTCCTGGCATAAGCTGATTGGCAGTGTGCCAATCCTTCCTTCCTTCCTTCCTTCCTTCCTTCCTTCCTTCCTTCCTTCCTTTCTTTCTTTCTTTCTTTCTTTCTTTCTTTCTTTCTTTCTTTCTTTCTTTCTTTCTTTCTTTCTTTCTTTCTTTCTTTCTTTCTTTCTTTCTTTCTTTCTTTCTTTCTTTCTTCTTCTTTCTTTCTTTCTTTCTCTTCCTCCTCTTCTTGTTCTTCTCCTCCTTCTCCTTCTCCTTTTCCTTCAAAAGTGATTTGGGAGGTAGTGCAGTGGATAAAGCACCAGCCCTGGATTCAGGAGTACCTGAGTTCAAATCCGACCTCAGACACTTGACACTTACTAGCTGTGTGACCCTGGGCAAGTCACTTAACCCTCATTGCTCTGAAAAAAAAAGTTATTTGGGGCTATGTTATAAAGAGGTAATTATCAAAACAATTTGGTACTGGCTAAGAAATATAGAGGTAGATCTGTGGAATAGAATGGGTAAAAATTACACTACAGCAATCAAGTACATAATAAACCCAAAGATCCAAGCTTTTGGAACAAAAACTCATTTTTTTGACAAAAACTGCTGGGGAAAGTGGAAAACAGTATGGCAGAAACTAGGTATAGACCAACATCTCACACTGTACACTAAAATAAGATCAAAATGGGTACATGATTTACACATAAAGAGAACATGGAATAGTTTATCTGTCAGATGTATGGACAGAGGAAAAATTTAGGACTAAAGAAGATATAGAGAGCATTACAAAATGTTTTAAAAAATTATTTCAATTATGGAAAATTTAAAAAGCTTTTGCACAAACAAACCTAATGTAACCAAGATTATAAGGAAAGCAAAAAACTGGGAAATAATTTTTGAAACCAGTATCTCTGCTAAAGGCCTTATTTATCAAATATATAGAGAAATGAGTCAAATTTATAAAAAAAACCAAGTCATTCCCCACTTCATAAAGAGTCAAAAGATAGGAAGAGGTTTTCAGACAAAGAAATAAAAGCTATCTATAGCAAGGAAAAATGCTCTAAATCTCTATTGATCAGAGAAATGTAAATTAAAGCAACTCTGAGATATTACCTCATACCTATCAGAGTGGCAAATATAACAAAAACAGAAAATATTGGATGTTGGAGGGGATGTGGGAAAATTGGGATGCTAATCCACTGTTGGTGCAGTTGTGAATGCATCCAACCATTCTGGAGAAATTTGGAATTATGCGCAAAGGGTTATAAAACTGTGCATACCCTTTGATCCAGCCAGATTTATATCTCAAAGGCATACCCCCAAAAGAGAAAAAGACCCATTTGTAAAAAATATTTTTAGCAGCTCTTTTTGTGGTGGCTAAAAATTGGAAATCAAAGAAATGCCCATCAAATGGGGAATGGCTAAACAAGCTATGGTATATGATAGTAATGTTATAACATAGTATTATTATAAGAAATGACAAACAGGATGATTTCAGAAAGGCCTGCAGAGATTTATATGAACTAATATCTAGTGAAGTGAGCAGAACCAGGAACACATTGTGCACAGTGGTAGTGATATTGTTTGATGAAGAATTGTGAATGACAACTATTCTCAGAAATGAAATGATCCAAGAAAATCCCAAAGGGCTAATGATAAAGCATACTACCTACCTCAAAAGAAAGAACAGATATTGATTGAACACAGACTGAAACATGCTATTTTATACTTTTTTCATTTTTTCCCTTTATTCAGGTTTTCTTATATAAAATGACTAATATGACAATGTTTTACATAATTGCATATATATAAACTATATTTGATTGCTTACCACTTCAGGGAGAGGGTAGAGGAGAGAGGGAAGGAGAGAGAGAATTTGGAACTCAAAATTTTAAATAAAAATGTTTATTATTATTTTTTAAAAAGTGGTTTGGGGGACACTAATACAAGTGTTTCTGTTAGCCACATTAATCTTTTTGACATATGCTATAAAACACCATCTGTCTCTTATTATTTCCCTACTCTTCCCAGCTAGTTTAGAGTCAGTGTTGTTGGTATCCTAATTTTGAAAATGTCCCACTGGTTGTTTAATAGCAGTCTTTCATTTATATAGTCTTTAAGTTTGTTTAAATATTGCAAAGAGGCATTTTAATATGTTATTTTTGTCTTTGCTTTTTATCTCACACTGTTTTAGAATAATCCTCTATACTTATTTGGGTTTCTTCAGAAATATATAAACCAAATTATTGTTATTTGATTGCATAAATACTTATAGCCTGCATGGATCACACCCACATGCCTGGGGGATTTTTTAAAAAGTACTTTTTTTTGTGTAGTGTTTCATTTAATTTCACGATAGACTGTGTTGGTATTTAGAACTAGATTAAGATGGAATAATTGCATTTAACTTAAGGATACATAGAAAACTTGTAATAATTTTAGAATGAGAATTGTGGAACCCTTGGTAGTTTCAGTCTCATTTTCAAACAATTAGTTTGCTCAAAAGTCCTTCACCAGTCTCTAGTAGTTGTCATTTCAGGAATGAGGATATCCTATCCCTCCAAACCTGAACTTTGTCATTCAGGAGGTATTGGTAATTATTATTAATTAAATATTAACTAATATTTATGCAGAACTTTGAAGTTAGAAAAAAGTTATTTATATTTGAGACTCACAGCAACTTCTATGTTTTTGTATCCAGGGTCATGGAGACAAACCATCATTATTATGTTGCTGAATTTTGGATAGAATTTTGAGCCCAACTCTTCAGGTTTCTAAATATTTCTAAATACTACCTTTACCTCCCTGAAAGTGATCTTTAACTGACTGCATTCCCAAAAGTATGGTAGCCTTAGTGGTGACCCTTTACAATTCCATTACTTTTCCTTTGTGTCTACCTTGTCCTTCAAGAAAGTGTCCCCAAACTTTCTATTTCTGTATTGTTTTAAGTCCTTTTGAACTCAGATGCTTCTCGTTGCCTCTGAGGTGACTGTGGGTAAATCTTTTTCTTACTTGAAAAACAAGTGAGTATAACACATGGTCCAAATGTTGAGTGCCTGTGACATCTGCAATGTTCAATTTCAGTGTCAACAAATATGCTGTCACTACATAGGTAATTTTGCAGTATACTATGGATACAAAACCAAAATAAAGTTGATCCTGCCCACAAGGTACTTATAGTCTAAATACTACTACTACTAAATAGTAATAATAACTAACATGTAATTCTTCCTATGTGCTAGTTACTGTACTAAGTACTTTCCAATGATTTCATTTGATCCTCACAAGCCTAGCCAGTAGGTGCTATATAAATTAGATATACAATGAGTCCTGCAAATTAGTGTGACAGATTTGCTGCTGTTTCTATTTGAGAGGAAGCTTAATATATTGGAAAGAACACTAGCACTAGAATCACAGGGTCTAGATTAAAATCCTGCCAGTGATCCAGTGACATTGCAGTCACTTTTCACTCTGCACTTAGTAAACCACACAGATTTACTTGAACTTTCAGCTGGTTTTGAGGGGCAGCTAGGTGGCACAGTGAATAAAGCACTAATCTGGCTTCAGACACATGACACTAGCTGTGTGACCCTGGGCAAGTCACTTAACCCTCATTGCCCTGCAAAAAAAGAAAAAAAAATGAACTTTCAGCTGGTTTCTAAGCTATCAGGATACTTTCTTGATACTTGTAGTCAAAGCTGAGCAAGATGCTGACTTCCTATGAAAGTAATTTTAGAAGGAAACAGAAGAAAGGAAGGTTGTTGCCATCCCTTAGCTTTGCTTTGTTCTATCTGCTTGTTCCATCTTCTTTCCTCTGTTTCAATACAATATTGGTCTTAAGGGGTAATAATCATAAATTGGTAGTAAGCTATGGGTGAGATAACATTTTTATCTAAATATATGTCAAGATGGAGCATCTACATTGTATGTTTTGTAGGATGAACTCCAACTTCACTGAGATATACCATACTTCTGGATTTGGATTGTGGTGCTTGGAAGCATAACTCCTTCAACCAGATATATGCCCACATCTGAAGGGAGCTCAGAGTTCTAATCCTGACATATGGGAATTAATTTCCTAAGTAGATATTGGGTATGTTTATTTTCATGAAGGTTTAGGTGGCTTTTTTTTTAAACTTTGAAGGATGTACAGTCTCACCCTTGTGGGTACTTCCTCCAGTAATTTAGATCATAAGTCATCCCACAGTTTCTTATTCTGTGACCTCCTATAAATCATTTACAAGACATTCAGACCCCAATGTACAAGGATGCTTCTGTTATCTTTCTTGTCATTACATGGAGACCAGTAGAGACTATCCATTTTTATCTGTTTTCTTGCATCAGGACCTGCCCATCTCATTTTTCAATTATACACCTCTTGTGGAACAGTAAAGAAGTACAAATAGCTACTTCTTATAGAATGAACTCCCTGTAGTCCAGGGATGAATCCTTTAGTATAGGGAGGACTTCACTGGCTTATATTGTACACATTGATTCAATGCCTTATCTTAACAGTTCTGAAAAGCATTAGAAAGATCACAACAGAGCTCCAGGAGTAGTTTTTAAATTGGCCCTGAGTTTGAAATTTATGGGCCATATATCTGAGTGAATGTGTAAAGTGACAATAGAAGCTATCCTATTTTGTCAGCTTGGACTGTTCTAAAACAAAATATTTTGAAGGATTTTATTATGAAAATAACATATTTCATCCCTTCCCTGCTTTCTGTATCTGCTGGCATCCCAGCCTTTGTTTTCCCATGAAACATTTGAAATAGAAGTAAATGTACCAATTTTGGCTTCATTTTGTGCATTGAAGATATATTTTTATCTTTAGATATTTTTGGTTGTCTGGCTCCAGGATAATTTGCTCTGAGAGTTTCCCATAGAAATGTATGTCACAATAGCCCAAATCATAGGTATGATGATATGGCTTTTTTTTTTTTTTTTTTAGTGAGGCAACTGGGGTTAAGTGACTTGCCCAGGGTCACACAGCTAGTAAGTGTTAAGTGTCTGAGGCCGGATTTGAATTCAGGTACTCCTGACTCCAGGGCCAGTGCTCTATCCACTGTACCACCTAGCTGCTCCTGATGATATGACTTTTTAAACTCCTTAACAGGGGGATTAATTTTAAAAAGATTTCCAAGGAGTACATCCTTAGTTGCTTTGATTTGTATGTACTTCTGCCACCTAGTGGACCAATCTGGGTAAAAATTCTGGAGATGTGCAACATGGTTTTTTTGGTTTGGTTTTGTTTTTTTCTGCTCTCTTGTCATTTGGATTTCATCCTATCTTCACATACAGCTGGAACATCCCAAGATAATAAGAAAAAAAATCTCATTTCCCCCCTGAATTATTGGCATAGCAATGAGTTGGTTTGGATAGCTACCAAATTGTCAAAGAGCAGATTCTCATGTGAATTCTTAAAGAATTTTTTTCTGCATCCTTCAGAAAAATAAAAGCTTCCTTTGACAGAGGGGCACACACAAAACAAGTTATTTAGAGAGCTGTAGAATTTTATCACTCAGTAATCAAGTCATCCCCAAATGATTTCATTTTTTCTATAATGATATAAACCACATCCCACTGAAATCAATATAACCATACAAATTCAGTATCTCAGAACCAAACCTAGAGGAATTTGGCAGTTGCTTAGAATTTCCAGGGGGAAGCTAGGTGTTACTTTGGATAGAACATTAGACCTGAGTTCCAGTCTCCTCAAGACACTAACTAGCTGTGAGACCTTGGGCAAGTCACTTAACCCTGTTTGCTTCATTTCCTCCTCTATAAAATGAGCTGGAGAAAGAAATGGCAAACCACTCTAGTATCTCCACCAAGAAAACCCCAAATGGGGTCATGAAGAATCAGACATGACTAAACAACAAGAAGAAAATTTGCAAAGACTCTTTAACCAAATGCTAATTTTGAAGAAGTCACTTCATTTCTCTAATCATCAAGTTATTCACTTGTAAAATGAGAGGTTTTAATGAGGTCACAGATTTAGAATAGGGAGGGGCTTTATGATCTTCTAGTCCAATCCCTTTAGCTTCCAGAAACTGAAACTGAGACCTAAAGAAGTAAAGTGATTTGCCAAAGGCCACACAAGTATTAAGTATCCAAACAAGATTTAAGTCATTCTTCTTTCCACTTCAGTATTTCTTTGTTTTTGCCGGGCAATGGGGGTTAAGTGACTTGCCCAGGGTCACACAGCTAGTAAGTGTCAAGTGTCTGAGGTCAGATTTGAACTCAGGTACTCTGGAATCCAGGGCCGGTACTTTATCCACTGTGCCACCTAGCTGCCCCTCACTTCAGTATTTCTAACCGACTATAACTTTCTCAATCTAGAGGTTAAAGTTATTCAATATATATTTTCTTTCTCTCTCTCTGTCTCTGTCTCTTTAATACACACACACACACACACACACACACACACACACACTCCCCTCTATTGAGAAGTATGGGATGTTTGCTTTCAGGATCAAGAAATTTACAATGATTGAGTTATCCTGGACTTCCAAGAGAGTTAAGAGGACAGAATCTCTTTGATTTAAGCATAATCTAGATTGTTGACTCCACATGTGACCAACCTTTTATTAGTTTAATTTTGTTGATCCTAGATCTCTTAAGGTGATTGACCTATGACTCATAAGCCTCTTCTTTGAGAAAAGAGGAAATTGATGGTTTCTTAGTTCTCATCCTCTTTGACCTCTCTGTAGCCTCTGACACAGTTGGTCACTGTTTCTTCTTGGATGCTCTTTCCTGTCTAAATATTCATGACAGCAAATCTCACCTGGTTCTCCTTTTTCTTGTCTGACTAACCCTTTCTCAGTCTCCATTGCTGGATCATCATCCAGGTCATCCCTAGTTACTATTGATGTCTTTGGCACTGTGCTAGGGCCTCTTCTCTCTTCTTTCCAGATAGTTTTGTCATGGAGGAAATGGTTGGTGTGAGGGTCCTTGGGAATTCCTCCTTAAAGAATTACACCCTCTTGCACACAAATCCAATGAGAATAAAATAATCTTTTCTTTAGGTGCTAGAGAAAAGAAATCAAGAGAGAAGTCAAACTTCTCTCCAAGGGGGATAGCTCCAGAGATGTGGTTCTCTGAGATACCTATCTCCCTGAACAGGAGAAAGGCCATAGCTTTTATGGATCATAGATGGAGTGATCACCTGAGTCCTTATTAGGAGTGGGCTCAGAGAATTGGGGGGGGGGTGGTAATCACCACCTGATAATGGAAAGTTCCCTTTGGGGATGGGGAAAGTTTGAGTGAAGGCTTGAATGAGAGAGGACTTCTGGCATTATCTCTGTGGCAGAAGCCAGATCTAATAGGATTATCTCCCTGAGAGGTGGGGGAGAATAGCTTCTTTGGGTGTGTCTGTTTCTGTCCTTTGGTTTAGTTTCTCTGAGATCTTTTTTTTTTTTTTTTTAGTGAGGCAATTGGGGTTAAGTGACTTGCCCAGGGTCACACAGCTAGTAAGTGTTAAGTGTTTGAGGCCGGATTTGAACTCAGGTACTCCTGACTCCAGGGCCGGTGCTCTATCCACTGCGCCACCTAGCTGCCCCCTTTGGTTTAGTTTCTCAAGGAGAGGTTCCCTGAGTTCCCCCCAGAAAATTTCTGAGGTACCCCAGGCCCATAACAATTTTAACCTGACATCTCTAGACTTGGTTTTGAAGCATGTATGTATGTGTGTATGTGCATGTATGCATACATGTGTATATATGCATATATCTGTATATAAGTATACATTTGCATATGCCTTTCAATAAAATGGTTTCTTTTGAAATCCTATACATTTTATTTTATATATTTGAAAATATTCTTCTGAGAAGATGCTCATAGGCTTGACCAGATTGCCAAAGAAGCTCATAAAAATTTGAAGAACTTCTGCTCAATTCTCTCTCCATGATCTCTTGCTCTTTGCAGTTGATTCCAAGATCTCTATATCCAGCCTTAATTTGTCTCCTGAGCTTCAGTTCCATATCACCAACTGCCTTTTGGGTATCAAGAATTGGATTCCTATCAGTTTCTCAAAAGAGATATGTCCAAAATAGAACTCATCTTTCCCCCCAAATCTTCTCCTCTACAAATTGCCTTATTACTATATAAAGAGTACCACCATCCTCCCAATTAATTAAAGTTGCAACCTTGGTGTCATCCTTGACTTCTGTTACATGTCTCATATATTCAAATGTCACCAAATCTTGTCATGTCTGTTTTTATAATTCTCTCTCTCTCCCCTCCCTTCCCTTTTTCTCCCCCTTCTTTCTCTCCCCCTCCCTCTCCCTCCTTCCCTCCCTTTCCATAGGTATTTATGTGTGTATATGTATTATACATATGTAAATATATATAAATATACACATATACAAATACATTTTACACATATACACACACACACCCTTCTCTATATACTCACAATAGCTACCACTGAAGTTCAGGCCTTCTTTCTCTTCTACCTAGAATATTTCAGTAGCTTTATTGGTCTCTCCCCACTTCAATCCATCCTCCAGTGAGCTACCAAAGTAAATTTCCTAAAGCACAGGACTGACCATTTCACCCTCCTATTTAATATACTCCAGTGAGTTCCCTATTACTTCCAGAATTAAATATAGAGATCTCCATTAGGCATGTAAGCCAACAAACAAAGCCTTTTATAACCTGGTTTCTTTCTTCTTTTCTAGGCTTAATACATGGTACTATCATCCACAAATTCTGCCATCTGATTCTAATGACATACTTGCTCTTTTCATACATATAACACTCTATCTCCTGTCTGTGAGCTTTCCCCCGGATGTCCTCTATACTAGGAATATTCTACCTCCATTATCTTAGTCCCCTGACTTTCTTCATCATTCAAGACTTACCTCAAACCCTACATTCAGAAGGGGAGCTTTCCTCTACCTGCTAGTGCCTTCCCTCAGAGATTACCTTCCATTTACACTGTAGGTACAGTATCTTGAATGTGTTTGGTAGTTTGCATATTGTTTCCTCCCTCAGAATGCAAAATCTTTAAGGGTAGGGGCTGGGTTATTTTTTACCTTTTTTTGTATCTAATACTTAAATACAAAGATTCAAAAGATACTTAGATACAAAGTACTTAGTACTTAGATACACTAGTGCTTGACAAATAGTAAGTGTTTAATAAATGCCCATTGGCTAGTCCCTTAGTAAATATTTGTGGATTAATGATTGATTAGTGAACTGAAGTTCTTTCTCCTCTGTCCTTTGAATGCATACAGTTTATCAATAACTAGCCTTCCTAAAATTTAGTACTTAGAATTGATAATGCACAGTATACTTTGACCACATACTAGAAGCCAGGATTCTTTTCTGCAGTTCCATGACCTCATTAGCATTTTTTTTGTCCTATCACACTATTGACTTGTGTTGAGTTTGCTTCCCCGATTTTTTTCAAACATTTGTCTAATGTCACATCATCTAATTGTGATAACATTGTTTAATACAAGTGTGAAACATTCTCTGTTGCCTTTTTCCTTAACTTCATGTCCATAGAGCATTTCTCCTAGCTAGCTCATACATTGGAATAAAAGTATTCATTCTAAGATATCTGAAATATAAAGAAGGGAGGGGAGACTATATCATAAACAACATAAAATAAATAATTAACATATACCCTTTAAAAAGGGTAAGGAATTATTTCCCAGTAGGAATTTTAGGTACTTTGATAGGTTGGTTGTAGACAATTGTTGGAAAAATAAATCCCCAATGGTTGTTGGGACAATGAAACTCCCTATAACTTTTGAGATAATGAAGCATGACAGAAGTCATATCTAAATCAACTCCTTATTTTAGCATCTTCTTTTCTTTCCCTTACTCTCCCCTCCCCCCCTTTTCCATTCGATCAATATTAAAAGATAAAATGAGATTGGGGAGAAAAAAAAAAAACAAGCAGTGAAGGTAGAGGAAGCCCTAGGGAATCAATCAAGGAAGATAGAATGTAATAGAAAGACAGTTGGTTAGATAAGAAGCAGTTTTGGATAACTGAAAATCTCAGAAAGTAATTGGAATTCTGATTTTGTGTTCTTTGCTCTTCAACCAATAGATGAATTTGATTTTAAGGAAGTTTACCAGCTTTGTAGAATTGCTCCATGAAGGTGAGCAAATTTTGATTAATGTCGGTAGAAATTTGCATGAGACTTTCTCCTTCCTTAAAAAAATATATGAGATAATTACATCTCTAGGTAAGCTTAAAATCTTCAGAAGAGTGTTGCGCTTTTTTTGGTATACTTTCTTTAGGGTGTTTGGGGAGCTAAAAAAATAAGAAGTGCCTCTAGATCTCAATCTGTCCAAAGGATTAATGAGAATTCATGTCATTAAAATGCTTGTTCTCCATTACTAAATTGTCTGTGCCTCAGCAAACCCTTTTCCCTTGGGGAATATTCATTTGTGCTCAATGATTTGGGAAGTTGAGATGAATTACATTGTTGAAATCAATCCAATGAGTTCCACATGATTAATCTCATTAAATAAAAGTTCAAATATATTAATAACTTTCTACATGTTTATTATATCCAACCAACAACCATTTAAGTAGAATTTTACATTTTAATAAGAGTATTAAATTAAATTCTAAGAAAAAAATAATCTCGAAAATTGGAAATTTATGCATACATGTACTATATTTATGAGCACATACACACACAAACTGTGACTATTAACCTTGTATTTAAAAGGATTGTTTTGAACAAATTGATAGCATATTTCTTCTGTATTAAATGCATATGACTGAGTTGTTTTACATAAATGGAGCGATAATTCCGTTGCTATTTACAAAAAGATGGTGATCTATGCCCTCGTGGTACTGTGGCTCCCTCCTGTGGTGAAAAGTAGGTATGGTAACCTATTTCTTGGAAACCAATAATAAATCTAATCTGATAGTACTAGAAAGGTTCTGAATCTTCTTTTCTCATCTAGGAATCTCTATGTATGTCTTTCTGAAGGGGTATGAGTGAAAATAATTCACACATCCTGATAATTACTTCTATCTGAGTAAAAAATAAGAATGAAATACAATATTTATGATGCCAAAATGTATCCTGTCAGTTTACATTTTAAGCTTCTTCCGAGAATTTCTTACAGATAGAGGTTATCTAGTGTAGCCTTGTATCTCTTTCGAGATACATTTGAAATTTACTTATCTATTTCTATATTGAAAAAAAATATGTATCCTATTATAAATGTGAGGTATTTCTCAATTCAGGGAAGCGTTTTTTCCTTAAAATTTTTAATTTCATCAAATAGAAAACCTTTGAAAAAGCATTGAGTGCTGAAAGGGATTGGTACTTGAATTTTAATTCTGTATTTCCTTAAGACTATATTTAAAATGACTTCCTGCTTATATGATCTCTGGTGCCATGCTTCTTCATTATTAATCTCATCTAGTATTTGCTATTGAATGGCATGGTCCTACTACTAAACTGAGGGTTAAATATTGCACAATGGACTCACAATGGCACTGCTGTCTGGGACCAGATAGATGCCAACATGGTAATATATAACTGGTCATAGTTAAGCATCTGTCAATTTAAAATGCTAAGAGCCAGAGTATAGTAAAATGTAAGATAAAAACAACATATAACTATTTCATGGTTCCACAAAAATGAGTTTAGGTGAAACAAAGTCAGGGGGACAATGGTTTATCAGGACAGAACCAGAGGAGTCAAGACAGAGCTGGAGCCACTCATGCAGGGGATGGGAAACTGGAGCCATCCTGGAAGACTGGGATAATACAATGGTGTTTGGGATGATATCATAGCTTGTGGTTACCAAGTCCTAACAACTTTACTGAAGGGAAATGTTAACCAGAATGTATAGTGGAAAATGCATTCAGTTTGGAGTCAAAGGTTCTGGGTTCAAATTATGCCTCTGCTAATTAATTCCTTTGTGACCTTGGACAAATCAGTTAAACTCTGTATGTTTAGTTCATTTCTAAGCTAATTTCCAATTAGCTACTGGAGGAGAGGTGGGGAAAGTTAGGAGGTTTTCAATCCTCAGATTGTAGAGAAAGGAAAACATATGCCAACTACTGTTCTTTGAAATTCCCAGGTGCCCTACTGCATCTTATCAATAGTGAGGAGGAACTCCTCTCCTCCCACCCAAGCCTGGAGCCTGAGAGACATCAATCCTGGCTCATGAAATCTTTTTATAATAACTTCCTATGGTAGTAATTCAATAAAAACTGTCATTTTACATAAAACCAACGATAATAATAACTTATTTCCATAGGGTATCCCAAGAGTCTTAGTGCAGTCTTAAGCTTTAATTGAGTTAAACTGGGTTTGAATTACACTTCTTCAGTTTATTATCTGTATGACCTTGTACAAGTCAATTTTACTTCCCTAGACTTTAGTTTCCTATCAAATAGATGTGGTTTATTGTGGGCTGCATATTATCTGAAAAAAACATAAAATAGCATTATCTACATTGTATTATATTTTTATTTTGTTACACACTTCACAATTATATTCTAAGCTGGTTAGTACAACACTTGGGATTTTTGCATGTGGCTTGGATGAATTTGGAATCTCTAAACTAGATCACCTCTGAAATGCCTTCTAGCTCTAAATCAGTCAGCAAGTATTCATTAAGCAATTATTACAAGGGCAGCTAGGTGGCACAGTGGATAGAGCACAGGCCCTGGATACAGGAGGACCTGAGTTCAAATCTGACCTCAGGCACTTAACACTTACTAGCTGTGTGACCCTGGGCAAGTAGTCACTTAACCCCAATTGCCTCACAAAAACAAAAACAAAAACAAAAACAAAAAAACCCAAGCAATCATTACATGCCAGGTACTATATTAATCTCCACAGGTACAGAGAAAGACAAAAACATATACATATAGGGCTTTATAATCTGAAAAATAATTTTAAATATCTTATTTCACTTGGGCCTCATTATAACCCTATGGAATAGGTACTGTGGTTATCACTAAAGTAATTTTACAGATTAGGAAATTGAGGCTTAGGGCTATTAGGTGATTTGCCAGTAGTCAAATCCCATCTACACCCTTTCATACTATGTGAAATGACTTTTGTCCATGTCAAGTAAATCCTCCATGGTGACTCTACCCTATATCATGGGAGCCTTCCTTTTGATTTCAACATTGAATATGTACTAGTGGAAAATACAGATTATCCGTCTGTTGCAGTGACATTACAAGATAGCAGTGATGCTTTGCATTTTTATGATGTTTTAAACTTTTCTTCTTAAGGACTTGGATGAAGAAACTGAGATATCCAAATGATAAATTACTTGCCTAAGGCCATAGGAGTAGCTGATGCTAAAAAAAAAAAAAAGAAAATAAAAACACAATGCTAGAACTGGTTGTTCAAGGTCTCTTGATTTGTAACCCCATGTTGTTGCTGTTGCCATGGACCATCCTACCTGTCATTATGAAATT
The DNA here is from genome assembly GCF_019393635.1 of Dromiciops gliroides. Classification (NCBI taxonomy): domain Eukaryota; kingdom Metazoa; phylum Chordata; class Mammalia; order Microbiotheria; family Microbiotheriidae; genus Dromiciops; species Dromiciops gliroides. Next base: position 136,088,515 of record NC_057864.1, read on the forward strand.
TATTAAAACTAAGAGCTAAGGGGATTTAGGCAGCAATGGATAGAGTGACAAGCCAGAATTCAGGAAGACTCTTTTCCCTGAGTTCAAATCTATTCTTAGATACTTACTAGCTGTGTGACCCTAAGCAAGTCACCTAACCCTGTCTGCCTCAGTTTCCACATTTGTAAAAAGGCCAGGGAAGTCAGGAGAAGGTGAGCTGGGAGAACATTACCATTACAAATATTTTCTTAAGGGCCCCTAGCACAAATCACTGTGCTAAGCATTACAAATACAAAATAAAAATAAAATAGTCCTTGAAGAAAGGATCTAATTTTATATGGGTACCATTTCCCCTAAATTTGATGGTGAAATCTGAAAGCAGTTGTCAGAAGAGTTTAAAAATCTAATCTACCATGGGGCATATCAGTATAGGCAAAGTGCATTGAAATGTTGAGTACAGACTAAATGTTCAATAAATCCTTGTGAAATTGAATTGGATGGTTGAAAGCTCAGATTAGGAATTTGAGATGACCTGCCCTCAAACCAAACTCTGTTTTATTCATTTGGGTAATTTCCATTATGAACTAACTCATGAAGTTGGAAGTGAATTCTCCTAGACTTGATTCAACTGCCTCTTCCTTCTGCTTGCTGAGCTTTGATCTGTGTCCATATCTGCCACCTGAACTTCATGATTATCTCAAAATCATAGACTCAGTGTTGGAAGGGAACTTAGAAGTCATTTAGTCCAACCTTCTCCCAGAAGCATTCTATAATCCTTCCACTCTGGAAAGGCTTTGAGCATGGATCTGCTCAGTCAGTAGACATTTATTAAATGCCTCTTACATTCCAGGCACTGTGTTAAGTAATGGGGATACAAAGGAAAGGGTAAAAGTCCAGGCTCTGTGGAAGCTCACAGTCTAATGGGGGAGACAACATGCAAACACCTAAGTACTGTGAGATTCAAAATTGGATATAGGGAGCATTAATCTCCCCCTTTAACTTTTCCCTTTTATATATTTCTCCCAGACCAATAAGAAAAAGGAGCCTCTGAGCTTTAATCTGTGAGAGATTAGTTTTTATTGCTTGGGAATTAATTAGGCAACAAAAAGTGAAACCATTTAGGGAAACGGGTAAGTAGAAATACAGATGAATGGTCTTAGATCTAAGCTTAGTCTATTTTCCTTTGTAAAACTCACCAAATCCCAAACTGCCCACCAGGCTGCGAACCAGTACACCCAAGCTCGAACACCAACCACGTTTCCGAACTCTTCTTACCTGTGTGCCGCCTTGGCTAAGTTTCCCAGCCAGAGAGAGTGAACTTCTGTTCCCACCCTCACTTTTAAGTTCGCGTCCTGGAAGTTCCTCGCATTCTTGTGTTTTCCTCCCCAAAGGGGAGCAAAAGCTGCTTCAGTAGCATGCACAATCTCTCAAATGATTCAGCTAAAACTTCCGATATTAATCTTTATCACAAATAATTTTTACCACAGTACAAACAAGCTATGTACAGGATAAATTGGAATTAATCAATAGAAGAAAGGCACTAGAGTTAAGAGGAATCTAGAAACACTTCCGGTAGAAGGTAGAATTTTTTATAGGATTTGAAGGGAACCAGAGGTTCCAGAAAGAGGAAAGGAGTAAAGAAGATGGGGCATTGGGGACAACCTGTGAAAATGCCCTGAATCAAGGGTCTATTCTTGTTCAAGAAAGAGTATTAGGGAGAGTGTAAGGTACAAGAAGGGGGCAGCTAGATGGCACAGTAGATAAAACACTGGTGTTGGAATTAAGAAAACTTATCTTCCTGAGTTCAAGCCCACCCTCACCCTTACCAGCTGTGTGACCCTAGACAAGGCACTTAACCCTGTTTGACTGAGTTTTCTCATCTGCAAAATAAGCTGGAGAAGAAAATGGCAAACAACTCCAGTCTCTTTGCAAAGAAAACCCTAAATGGGGCCATGGAACTGAAAAAACATAAAGTTATAAGAAGACTGAAAGGTGTGTGTGTGGGGGGGAGTTATGAAAGTCTTTGAATGCTAAATGGAGTCTTTTAGATTGATCCTGGAGGTGATAGGAAATCACTGGAGTTTATTGAGCTCAGTGTGGGAGTGACAAGGCCAGACCTAAGGTGCACATGTCTGTCATGAAGGGCAGCCTAGGTAAGTTCATAAAAGTTCATTAAAAGGTAGGCCAGAGGATTATACATTTTCCAGCCACAGCAACTTTCTTTTTTTTTTTTAAGTTTTACAGATTTTTGCATTTATAAATTATTCCTACCTTGGGAGAGGTCACTTGTAACTAAGTAAAAATGATAAGTAAAATATCTCAAGAAATCGTTTCAAATCTGTAACGTACCTCTCACTTCTCTCTTTCCTTAAAAAATTAACCAAAATCTGTTTTCTCTTTATCCTATCCTCTAACCCATTGAAAAAGAAAAGAAAATCCCCCTCTGCATCTCTCTCTGTCTGTCTTTGTCTCTCTCTCTGTCTCTCTGTCTCTGTCTCTGTCTGTCTGTCTGTCTCTCTCTCTTTCTCTCTCTCCACCAACCCTCTGTAATGGATAGCATGTTTCATCACTAGTCCTCTGGAATAACTTCAAAGAGTAAGTTAGCCCCCCCTCCTCCCAGTTAGATTAGGCCCAAATTAGTTTTAAGTTTTTCTTACATTTGAATGTTGACCGAGGCAGGACTTACAGCCCAATTATAATTTTTCTGAAGTTATAATTTTTCATATAGCCCACACTTATAAAATTTTTCAGATTAAGTTTATTAATTTTTTACACTGATAAAATCTCAAATTGCTCAAATATTGAAGAAGTAATTTGTGTATGGGTATGTTGCACATCTTCTACCAGATGATGTGATTCATGAAAACAGGGATCATGTTTTATTATTTTTAAGTGACTAGTAAAAGCTCAGCACACAATGTCTGTCACAAATATATGTTGACATTGATTTAATCTTATAATCAAGTCAAGTATTTATTGGTCACCTATGCTTGTTGTTGTTGTTGTTGTAGTTGAGTCATTTCAATAGTGTCTGACTCATCATGACACCATTTGGGGATTTTCTTGGCATAGGTACTGGAGTTTGGGGTTTTTGTTTTTGTTTTTATTGTTTAGTTGTTTTACTGTTCTTCCTGATTCTTCATGTCCCCATTTGGGTATTTCTTAGCAAAGATACTGGAATGGTTTCCCATTTCCTTCTCTAGTCCATTTCACAGATGAAAACTGGGGCAAACAAGGTAAAGTGACATGCCCAGGGTCATACAACTAGTAAGTGTCAGGCAGGCTTTGAAGTCATGAAGACAAATCTTCCTGATTCCAAGACCAGTGGTCTATCTTTTGTGCCACCTAGCTGTCACCTATACTTGGGTGTTACTTAACTAGGCATCATGGAGGACACAAAAGAGAAAATAGTCATGATCCTTGACATCAAGAAGTTTATAATCTACTAGGAGACAACATTCATAGCACAAAGTTAAATAGCTATAGGAGAATTAAATCACAATATAATGCAATTACAAGATGTCCCCAGATACCATATAATTGTCAAATTATATAGTCATATAGTGCAGATAGTATTATCTCACTTATGCAGGTAAGAAAGTTGGAGGTCAGAGGGGTCAAGAAACTTGCCTAGGGTCACATAGCAAGTGTCAATTGTTGTTTAGTTGTTTCAGTCATGTCTGACTCCATGAGCCCTTTTGGGGTTTTCTTAACAAAGATATACTGGACTGTTTTGCCATTTCCTTCTCTAGCTCATTTTACAGATGTGGAAACTTGTGCAAATAGTGTTAAGTGATTTTTCCAGGGTCACAAAGCTAGTAAGTAAGTGTCTAAGGCCAGATTTGAACTCAGGTCTTCCTGACTCCAGCCCTGGCCCTCTGTCCACTGTGCCACCTGGTTCAAACCCAATTCTCTCCTGATTCCAAGTGCATTGTTTTTTCTACTATACTTACTGCTACAGTATCTCGTGTTTTATCTCATGTAGTTTAACTAATCATTTGAATGCATGCTATGTATAGAGCATTGGAATATGCTATGATTTGCTTTGGTGGAATGAATTTTCACACTGAAGAAATAACCTATTCAACTCTTCATGTTATTGAGTCATTCTAGTTTTGTGTTTGCCTTGTCCTTTCTAGTTACAGATGTTCTGGAAATCTACTTAGAGTGATTATGAAAATGAAATATTATCATAGGACTTCAAGCTGGAAGGTCCCTTAGAGATCATCTAACCTCCCTTTCACAGATGAAGAAACTGAGGCTTTAGAGTGGTAAAATGACTTGTTAAAAGTCACACAGTAAGTGGCAGAGTCATGATTCAGCCTCAGCACTTTCAACTCTAGGTACACTGACTGTCCTTTCTATTATGCCACACCACCTTCATTCACTTAGCAGATTCTTGTCTCTAGTTCAGATTTCATTGTATGGACCAAATCTTGCTTCAGAATTAGTACTAAACTTGTCCAGAAGTTATTCATGAATTTCTCTCAAGGCAGGCCATCGATTTCAGTACCACAAGTCTTATCTTTCTGGGAAAGTAGAAATCCACTCCTGAAGTTAGCTCTTTGTAAACCTTAGAAAGAAAATCAGGCTACAGGCAAGAGATCATTTTTAACAAAAAATTGAACATAGAACCTACAGTACTACTACTGTATGTCTTTAGACTACCAAATCTTATTGGCTGTCAATTCTAGCACAGTGGTCATTGGGTTATTGGACTGTGGATCTCAAGCCTTAGAGGGTCTCAGGGACCTCAGTGGCCACCTAGTCTAATTCTTCTATTTTGCAGATGAGTAAATTGATACCCAGGGAGTTTAAGTAACTAACCCAAGGTCATTTAAGTGGTAAGAACCAGAGGTAAATTTGGTAGAGTGAAGGAAAGGCTGCTAAACCTATTGGAAGCTAATAATTTTTTTAGACTATGCACAATATTGTTTCTAGAGATATGTTATTGATTCATTTTTTAGAAAATATTTATTGATTAACTACTATGTAAAAGGCACGCTGCTCAGAGTTAGGCCATGGAACAGATTGAGACACAGACCAATCCCTAATATTAGGTAAAACATGAAGGGCAATGAGAAAGGGCAAATGATAAAAGTATCTCATGACACCTGTCATTACATTCAAGTTTCTAATAATAAGTTACATTTACAAAGTACTTTATGGTATTTGAAGCATTTTACACAGGTAAGAGGGGTAGTCCATATTCTAAGCCCTGATTAGGGCACCTAGGTGATACAGTAGAATACCTGAGTTTAAATTTGGCCTCAGACACTAGCTGTGTGACCCTGGGCAAGTTACTGAATCCTGTTTGCCTCAGTTTCCACATCTATAAAATAAACTGGAGTAGGAAAGAGCAAGTCACTACAGTATTTTTGCCAAAAAACCTCAAAAAAAGTCATGAAGAGTCAGACGCAACTGTAAAACAACTAAACATCAACAGTAAACTCCAATTAGGGTCCGTAACAATTCTATGCTTGATACGTTTATCAGGTAAGAGTGCTCTTTGAGTTATAGAAACTGACTTTCAATCAAAGCCATAAACTAGTTAAGAACAACTTAATCAATTTGGGAAGGAGTGAAGTACTTTGAATCATCATATGAAAATTCATCATATGAGTTTATCCACTAGTTGAAATAATTAGACATATACCTATATATATATATTAAAAAGAGAAAGAGAGACTTCATCAGGAACATTCCAGAAACTACTTTGAGAGTTAAGCTTTGTAAGAACTTTGAGGAACCAACACTTATACCTCTAACTAGAGGGCATCAGAAAGGGGAAGAGGTGATTCCAGACATAATATCATACTTTTCCCCCTTCCTTCCATTATCCATGTCATCAAAGCGACTGTATCAATTTAAAAAATGTATTCCGCTATGAGTGGAAAGAAGCCAAATTAGACACACTGAAGAAAGGCAGCTTTCAGGGAGCATTTCTTTTCTAAGGAAGAGGAAATGCAGCCTCATGTCTCATGAACTTCTATAAGGGTACCTACTTTTCATTAGATTCTGTATATACTTGTGGGAGAGTATCTCTCATGCTTTAGGGAGAATGTTTTGTAATCAGTTGTTCTTATTAAAGGATTTATTAAGCACTTAACTATGTGCTAGGTACTATGCTAAACTGGGGATACAAAACAAGAAAACAAGACAGCCCTTACTCTCCAGGAGCTTACAGTTGGAGAGAAGATAACACCTGAGGAGGCAGGCAGTGCCTATGTGGGGGACAAGGCAACCTGTCAGTAGGTGAAGCCAATGGGAAAATGAGCCAGGAAGGAAAAGGCCAGCAATACTCCATCAGATTAGTGAATAAGTCTTTTTTTTTTAAGCCAATTAACTCTGGGTTGTTATTTGGTCACTGGGGAGAGAAGGATTCTAATTGGGAGTTCATGAGAAACAGCTTTAGGATTTCTCTCCAGCTGTTCAGACTTAACCCCTAGAACCATGTAAGGAGGAATAATCAACTGCCCTCTTGCGAGTGGAGGTTGGGGAATGAACCTAGAGGGCATGCTACCATCTACATTATCTCATGTGACACTTTAGTTTGATTCTACAGTAGAGACTAGAGGTATTATTATCTCTATTTTACAGTTGAAGACATGAAATCTTAGTGATTTGCCTGAGATCATAGAGGTAATTAATGTCACAGGCACTAGGTCTTCTAGACACCAAATCCAAGACTGTTTACTGTGCTACACTTTATTGAGCATAATTAGAATTAATTAACACTAAAGCAGAGATTCAGAACCTAGAACATCATAGCCCTTCCCCTTACAGAGTTTATTAGTTCCTCCATCAAGAGAAGGCTTTGATTTTGGATTTTACAGCTGGATTAAATAATTGACTTCCTCATCTGTTTAACTAAACAGTTTAGGTTAAACTGTAGTTGAACAGCAATGTAGCACAATAACTTACTTAGCCTGGACTTGCTGTTCTTACTTTGTTTTCAGAGCATTTTGCCAACACCTGCTAAGCATCAAATCACTGTAACCATGGAGTGCTAGGTGTTATTGCCCCCTCTTTTTCCTTTCCCCTTCAGGCAGTGAATACTCTTTGTCTTTGATTGGAATAGCAACAATGTGACCGACCAGGACAGAGGGGTTTTGGTAGATCTGGGTGTGGATATTGGCACAGTGCCTGTCTCCCCTGGGTCCAGCTTCTGCTATGATTTCATTCCTGGAGCTACAAATTTGAAAGGAAAAGAGGGGGAAAAAGACAAAATTGAATGTAGCAACCCTTCAGCTTTGGCTAAAATGCCAAATGCAAGGCACAAGTATTATTTTTTTAACCTACCGTTCTGGGGCAAATTCGGAAATTGCTTGCTTGCAAGCCCTTCTCTTATCGTTTGGTTTGGCTGATTTCCAAAGCACCAAGGCTAGCTATTGAGGGACTGAAATACAATCGGTAGTGATACATTTTCACTACATAAAACATCGTCTGCCTCCAAAGCCTGGAGTGGCTCTGAAAGCAGTGCATCCGTAACAGCTCCAGGCTGCTGAACTCGAGAGGGAGGAGACCCTGGATCACAATGGTAAGTCACTCTTCAGTTTTCAGCAAAGCTGGGCTGATAGAGGGGAAAGGACGACTGTTTGGGAGCTGGTAGCGAAAACAGCAGTTTGTAGCATTTAAACGCAACGCTAACTCATTAGGCTCCGCTGGCGTTAGCTGTTTCTCACAGGAAGGGACCAGATACCTTTGGCACCAACGCACCGCATATTTTTTTTAATGATGCCTTTGAAGTAAGAGTATAATGCTGACTAAAAATTGACAAGGGCTGTCTGCTGCTGGGGCTTTTGATTACAGAAGGGCACTTTTACCTGGCCTTTGTAGGAGAAGATTTGACTAATGCAATTTCACTTTTGTCTGAATGTATGTATTTTCTATGCTTTTTTGTTTTGTGGTAGTTGGAAAACGGTAATTACCCAGATTCTTACTATTTTCAAGTGGGGATACTCACTCATTGACTTTTCTTTTCTTTTTCTTTCTTTCTTTCTTTCTTTTTTTGCTTTTGAGTGTTTTATTTCTTACTGTAAGATTTTTATTTTCATCAGTAGCACTTAATTTGGAACCATTACTCAACCAAACTTCTGAATGACCAATTGTTAATTTTTAAAATAACCTCATGTGAAATAATACAACAGAAGTCTGCTGTTTAAAAGAAAGTGTTGTGTGTACTTTTTTTCTTTAAAGTGAAAGTTTAATTCACAGCTGTAAAAATCAAAGATTTGTCTGAGGAAGTTGAACTGTAAGGATAAATTTTCTGTGAACTTGGTCTTTGAGGGAGCTAATATTTTTTGCTTAGAAACTAAAAATGCATTTAGCCACGTTTATCTGTCTTTTCCTTTTCCCTCCTCCATTCCTCCTCCCCCCTTGCTAAGCCACCTGTATTGTAAAGGGGGGAATGAGGATGACATTAAAACTTTTAATTCATGGGGTACTTAAAATAATGAAGGAATGCAGGACATTGGTGTTGAAATTACATAACATTTAGGAGAAAATAAAGCCTATTACTTGATAAACCATAAGAGGGAAAGTCTGAAATATGCTTACTTGACTGCACAGCTGATGTGTGGGAAATGATTATTCCTTTTATAATTCAAATGAATGAAGAGAGGACTGATGGAGGGAATCTGGGAATTTTTAGAAGTGAGCCTGCTTTTCCAACAACTCAGAGGACAACTGGAAGTCAGATTTATTTGGGTATGTTCAGTTTCATTTACACTCTTCCTACCACATTGTCCAATCCTGGATCACTAAAACGTAAACAAGGCCCTGAAAATGGAAATCAAGCTCAGAAGATCTGTATTATATCTTTCTCACCTTAATTGATTGATATCTGGTGGGTCATAGGGGAGTTTTTTCATTTTCATCTTATGTTATCTCAGCCATTTTCAGAAGCTCTGTTAGGTTAGGGCCAGGCAAATGTATCAAATATTCAAACACTCTTCTTGAAGTTGCTGAATAGGTAGGAAACTCAATAAATATAGAAGTTAGGTTTAAATTGGGTTCTTGACATGTTTTTCCTCAACTCAGGTAGCAAAGTAATTTCTTCCTTCTCTTCATTGCCTGGGAACATTCCTTTGTAGATAAAAAATGTACCTGCTGAAATGAATATACAATTCTCCATCAGAACCACCATTAAGAATGGGTATAAACATTAGCATAATTGATGATGTTGTATAGTACTTAGGGGGAAAATAATGGACCTGTCAGAGAATGAGATAATTAATACAGTAGGAGAACCAGACGCTAGAACACAAATGCCAAAGAGAAAGTACAGAAAAAATGAGAGAAAAAAAACATTGTGATAAAGTCAAGTTTTGCAATAAGTAATAACGTTGAGGCCATAAATGGCTTCCATCTATTATATAGCTATGTTTATTTTGATTTGATTTGATTTCCATTTTACAGGGTTGTAAAAAATTACCATGGAGAAATCAATAGCAATTTGTTGCCAAGGTTTCATTCCAAATGGATTTCTCTTGACTGCTAACCTTAAAATGGTAAGACTTTGGTAGGGAAATAAAACCTGAATGTCTAGGGGACCCATCTTTCACCTCGTAATTTAGTGAGAATTTCCAAAAGATCAATAGATTAAAAAATTTTCTTTGTAAGGGAAGGAAAAACATATATTAGAATTTTATTAAGTCCATACTGTGATGAAAGAGAAAATGGCTTTAGGTCTTTCTCACTATCTAGAGATGTTATCATGCATGAAAGAAAAAATAGTATTACTGGCATCCAGTAAAATGTAAGATCCTGGAGGGCTTAAATTTTGTATCTTTATCTTCCAAGTTAATAAAACAATACTGTGAACATAATAGGTACTTAATAAAGGCTTATCGAATTTGATCATCACTAATTTTCATTAGAACCTACTATGCTATGTTTTTGCTCTTGTGTCATTTTTTCAATCATGTCCAACTCTGTGACCCCCATTTAGGATTTTCTTGCCAAGGATGCTAGAATGGTTTGCTATTTCTTTAGTCAGGTCATTTTACAGATAAGGAACTGAGGCAGACAGGGATAAGTGATTTGCCCAGGGTCACAGAGCTAGTAAGTACCTGAGGCCATATTTGAATTTAGGAAGGTAAGTCTCTCTGACTTCAGGCCTGGCACTCTATCTACTCACAATCTACCTGCCCAGATATGGTATGATACAAGTTAATTAAACAATTCCCTTCTCTCAGATTTTTTTTGATAATTTAAAAGAGAAGTAAAACAAGTATAGAAGGGTAATGAAGTTCACAAGAAGTTGAAATACATAAGGAAATGAAAGGAGAATATATTAAATTTATTTTCTAGCAAGTGGAATGTGTGTATGATGTAGAATGGTGAATGGCAGGAAATTATGATTTAGCCTTACTTAGACAAGATTTGGCAGGGGAAATTTATCAGCTACAATAAATAATATGTATTAGTACATTTATAAAATTTACTGCACTTTCATATGTTATCTTATTCATGTTATTTGATCCTCAAAATCCATGAAGCATATGTGATTTTCTGGATTGTATATTTGAGGAAATTGGTTTCTCTTACTAATCTCATATCCCAGACTTCAAAGACTGGGCCGGGGGAGGGTGTTATATGCATTAGGATGTTTGTTGTAGTATTTTTGTGTTAGCAAAAAAAAAAAAAAAAAAGAAAGAAAGAAAAAAAAGAAAAAAGTAAATGTAGATTAGGGCATGGCAGAACAAACTTTGGTAAATAAGCATATTAGAGTTTTATTTCACCATAAAAATGATTAATGAGAAATTCAAAAAATTATGCGAAACCTTCTATGAATATATGAATTGATGTAGAATAGAGAAAGCAGAATCAGAAAAAAAATGAATGCAATAATATAAATGAAAATGATATTGAAAAGCTACTGAAGTGTAATTACAATGACCAGTTACAGTCCTTAGGGAAAGATAATGAACATATTCACCAGCTCATTAGAGAATTGAGGAACTCAAGAGGTCAGAATGTTGTGTATATCATCAGACAGGGTTATCTTGATAGTTGGTTTTACTTAGTGTTGATTTAACTGTTAAAAGGAAATGTTTAAAGCAGGATGTGTGCATATGTGTATACACGAACATATGTATATCTATAACACATGCAAAATTATACACATATAAATATAGACATGTATATGTCTTTATTTTTTATTTTATTAAATGTTTCCCAGTTACATTTTTCAAACTTTTTAACATTCTTTGAAAAAAATTTGAGTTCCAAAATTTTTCTCTCCCTTCAACCTCTCCCCCACCCCTTGAGAAGGCAAGCAGTAAATATGATATTGATTATATACGTGAAGTCATACAAAACATTTCCATATTAGCCATGTTGCAAAAACCACATACACACATATACACACACAAACCCCAAATCCCCCCAAAAATAATGTGAAAAAAATGTTTCAATTTGTTCTTTTCCTGGAAATAGATAGCTTTTTCTTTCATGTGTTCATTTGAATTGTCTTGTATCATTTTCTTGAACAAAGTAGCTAAATCTTTCACATTTGATCACTGTTACAATATTGTTTTATACAGTATTCTCCTGGGTTCTGCTCACTTAACTTTGCATCAGTCACTATAAGTTTTTCCAGGTTTTTTTTAAACATCCTGTGTATCATTTCTTATAGCACAGTAGTACGACATCACAATTATATACCACAACTTGTTCAACCATTCCCCAGTTGATGGACTTCCAAAGCAGGAGGGGGAGTATATATTAAGAAATAATGACTATATTAAAATATACCAATAAAACATTTTTTAAAAGGATGAATTTCTGTGCCCTCATGCATTCTGTTAGTTTAAATTTTAACTCTAAACACTGTACATATCTAAATGGTCCTGGAGCCACAGAATAAGGAGAGTTCACAGGTGGATGGATATTTTCAAATATTAATCTGTGTTGGTAGACTAGCCTGTGAGAACAGATGGCATTGTATAGGACATGGTGTGGAGAGAACAAGAGTAAGAGAATGAAGCAGAATCCTTTAAGGGCAGATTGCTAATTTCCTCATCTACAGTATTAAGCTCCATAAAGGCTAGAAAAGTGCTTTATTTACTTTTATATCTCCTACAGAGCCCAGTATGGTGATTTTTAAATAGCAACCACCAACTGAATATTTTTCAATTTGATTTGGAATTCATGAAAGAGACAATATTCTTTATATTTGCAACCTTTATTGCACAGGACTTCACAATGTGAACCCAGTGATCTAGCCAAGCTGGATTAATCAGTTTTCAACAAACACATTTGCATCTTTCAGAAGGGTCTGTGCCTTTGCTCATGTCCTTCTAGTTTCCTGGAATATACTTCTTATAATTATTTTCCCTTTTGAAAAAATAAATAACCCTTTCATCCTTTAAGGCTACTTTTATATGTCTCTTAACACAAAGAATTAGTCAATAAGTATTTTTTTAAGCACCCATTATGTGCCAGGCAGGATATGAAGAAAGGTGAAAGGCAGTTCCTGCTCTCAAGTTGCTCTCAATCTAATAGGAAGGACAGCATGCAAATAACTATGGACAAATAAATTACAGATATGATAAATTGGACATAATGAATAGAGGGGAAATCACAAGAATTAAGGGGGATCTGAAAAGGTTTGTAGTAGAAGATACAACTTTAGTTGGGACTTGAAGAAAACTAGAGAAGCTAGGAGGCAGTGATGAAGATAATACCATTTCCAACATGGGAGACAGCCAGTGAAAATACTTAGAGATGGAAATAATCCTTTCTCTTGTAATTTGGCCTACTAATGATGGCAATTATCACATATATATGGTACAGTGGATTTGGAGGACTTGGGTTCAGATCCTAGCACTGTCAGTCCCTGTGTGACATTGAGGTTTGGGTTCAATCTCTAAATCCTTTCTAATTTAAATCTTTGATTCTATGAGGTAAAGTTAGAGGCAACAAGTAATATCTTTCTACTACAATCTAAGTTTCTGAAGAAGCAATTAGATGGTGCAGTGAATAGAGCACTGGCCCTAAAGTTGGGAGGAGATGAGTTCAAATCTCACCTGAGACACTTTACTAGCTGTGTGACCCTGGGCAAATCACTTAACTTCAATTGCCTTAAACATCTGGGGCCATGTCCTGATAGTTATCTTGCCACCGGACCCAAATGGCTCTGGAGGAGAGAATGAGGCTGGTGACTTTGCACAGTCCTCCCTCATTTAAATCCAGTTCATGCAAATCATAACATCACCCCAGTGTCATGCTCCTTTTCAAGAAAAGACAAGCAACAACAAGTAGAAGTTTCTGAAAGGCAGGGAGAATGTTTTGTACAACTTTGTGTCATGTCTCACACATATGGTACATTTTCAATAAGAATTTTTTGAGTTGGAGGATTGTATCCTAGGAAACAGTCAGGAAAGGTATTCAGGAGTAAATAGTAAACTGAAGAGATCTCAAGATAGAGACAGATTGATTCAGACTATTGGGGGATCATCTGGATTTTCTCTGGAGTAGAGTGAGGATTGAAAGATCAAAGGACAGTTTGAGATGAGCTCATATGATAAAGGTTCATGGCAAGTTACAGGAGCTTTGAGAGGTGGTGAAGAGCATTGATAGGGCGAGTACTATTTTCTTAATAACTGATATTAGGTAAGTATATTGATTTGAAGAATGGAAAAAGCTAATGGAAACTTATTAAAAGTGTGAAAGTACAATGGAAGATCATGGTGGTTTTTAACAAATGATAATTAATGTGGGAACCTCATTGCAGATATGAGCATTAGTACTTTGAAGGAAAGGGGCTTTTCCTTGTGGTCGGTGACATTAGTAAGAGTGGATAGGGTAGGCATCTACCATGGAAGAAAATGTGGATGGTAGCCTTCAAAGGTAGCAAACACTGACTGACTTTGGGTTTCTTCTTGAGTGAGGTGACAAAGGCATGTCAAATGAAATGAACAGTTATGAAGTGAAAACCTTGAAAGAATACTGTAGCTCAGTATGAATGAACACCCCTTTTTGATCTCTGCTGCTAGAGAGGATGAGGTTGATGGATTTCTTGAGTTTGGAAGTTCTGAGCATTAGTAGAGCTAAAGCTGATTGAGTATCCACATTAAGTCCTGTACCAATAAGGTAAGACCCTGGGAGTGAGGGCTACCAGGCAGCCCAAGCAGAGACAAACTGGCCCAGGTTGGAAATGGAAAAGGTCAAAGTTTACTGAACCAATCAGCTGTAGATGTATGCCTGTTAATAGCCTCTGTACTTGCAACCTGGGTGAAGAGGGAAAAGGAGAATGAAAGAGAGACAGAGACAGAGACAGTATTTTATTCAAGATTTTGGATGAACATTAATATTGCCAATGGACTAGACTGAAGTCAAAACTGAAAGTAGAAGATATATTATGTAATGGGCAAAGTACTGGGTTGTCACCCTAGTGATAGATATATACTGCTTGATATATGTTTAACCTTGAGCAATTCACTTAATCTGAACCTCACTTTCCTCACCTATAAAATTATGGGATCAAACTGGATTATTACAAAGATCCTCTCTAATTCTAAAAGTATTTGATTCCATGATTCCAAGTATACAAAGAGTTCAGTTGGATTTTCACCATCATTTCTTAGTATTGTAGTGCAGAATTGGAAGTAGAAGCTTATATAGGTAAACCAGGATGGATTATTTGTTAGAAGACAAAAGAAAAATGGAGAACAATCACTGCGGGTATTGATGTTAAGGGGTCAGTGAAGTAAGTAGAGGCTCCAGACTTTGTGAGAAACTTGTCAGATATCCTGGAAATTATATAGGGACAAGACAGGAGACCACTGTATAAGTACCTGGCCCAAGAAATCACCAAAAATGGGGGAAGATCATACTGTATGGAGCTAGACTTCAGCACTTGTTTCCCAGGAAAGCTTGAATTAATTTTCTGACATTTTTTTTACTTCTATGCTGAACTTGAAATGTGAGAGTGAAAAATATAAAGAGTATGTACAATGTTCTTTTTTAAAGGGATAGATAGCATTACTGACAAAGAAGGGAACATTACACCTGGCTGTACTTAATCTGGTTTGGGATTTTCTGAGATACACTCTCCCAATTTCTCTCCTCCACCCACATTATTTCAGACTGCTTCTGAGGGAGGCCATGGTTGATTTGCATCTAATTCTCTGCTACACATTTCCATTCAGATGTCCCATACACATCTTAAATGCCAAATGTCCAAAACTATATTTATTGCCTTTCCCTCCTAAACCGCCTTGTTTTTCTCTGGGCACCTACATTCTTCTACTCACCAAGGTACATATACTAGGAGATTTTCTTAACTCTTCACTCTCCCTCCCATACCCCCATAATATATTTAAAAGCTTAATCTAGCTAATTCTACTTAAACCTCTTTACTGTCTGGTCATAGAAATAGCCTTTTCATCTGGGCTCTCTCCAATCCATCCTTCACATAGCTAGCAACTTGATATTCTCAAAGCCCAGGTTCCCCCATGTCACTCTCTTTGTTCTGCAAGTTTTAGTAAGACCTCATGCCTTTAAGAAAAGAAACCAACTAACAGATATAGTTAGGCATTTACATCCCCTTCACAATATGTCTTCAACAAATTTTTCCAAGGTGATTACCCAGTACGCCACCTTATAAAAAATGCTAGACTGTGGTCAAGTAGGAAGGCTTACTTCCTATTTTCAGAATAGGATATTTTATCTCTTGTTTCCTTGTCTTTTCACTGATTCAAGTAGAACATCACTACATGTCAACGAGGGCTGGCCTGTAAGGGTGGGTACCCACTGAGCATCTGTACACTTGTTACACACTGATGACATTGGACAGCAATGAGACAAGAGCCTGAAGAACTCACCATGAAGCTGAAAATAGCTAAAATAGAATTCATATGATTCTAGGCAGTTATCCTGCACAATATCTAATAAAGATAGTTTTTCCTCCTTGATTCAATGGATCACGTTTGTGAGTAGGTAGGGGCCAAAATAATTGTGACCTTGTGGCTAGTCCACTAGCAATGGATCTTTTTATACCAGACTGTTCCTTGGACAACAAATAGTCCATCATGAGGTCTGTTTCTAGCATAAGTCCTACCATAATTTGTGGTCTGCTGGTATGCCCTTCTAGAAACTGAACTCACTATCCCACCCCAGTTTAGGGCATTGGAATAGAATTTTCAAAGATAAGACAGTCATCTCTATATCTTTATGAAAAATGAGTTCTCTCAGAAAATCACTATTATTCATCTAAGAATTTGTTAATTCACAAGTTATTGGTGCCTTCATTTATCTGAGGATCAACTATAAAGGAATCCCTAGTACTGTCATAAACTCTTGGGGCTAAAATGGGTTCTGTAGAAATTCAGTCTAGTTCCCTGCCTTTAAGTCAAAAGTGTCATAGACTGTCTCAGGATGAGGAGATTGCTTCCCTATACTGTTCTTAAAGCTCTCTAGTACATTGAAATCCCTTAGTAATGGGTTCTCATGTACCATTATGTCAGAGGGCTTAATCTCATTTCCCCTTGTTCTGCCTTAATGGGAAAGAGGTAGAGAATAGCTAATGGTATCTTCTAAATGATATATTATGTAATCATATGTATTATAAATAAACATATAATATAATATATATATAAAAAATACTTGTATATTACATGTAATTGGAATATAATATATAATGAAATAATGTCATAATATATTATCTATATATTACAGAATAATATAATGCTATATATCATTTTATACAATGTTTATATATAAACAAAATTCTGACCCCAAAATCACAAGATAGCGAGTTTCTTATCACTGGAAGTATTCAAAGAAAGTCTGGAAAACTACTCATTTAGGTATATTTTAGGGGAATATAATCCATTAGACTAAGTGACCACTCATATCCTTCTAAATCTGATTCCATGAATCCCATTTTATTCAACCTTCCTCTTGTATATAACATCAAGTAGGTTCATTCAATATTTTTTTGGGGGGGAGGGACAATGAGGGTTAAGTGACTTGCCCAAGGTCATACCACTAATAAGTGTCAACTGAGACCAGATTTGAACTCAGGTCCTCCTGAATCCAGGGCTTGTGCTTTATCCACTGTGCCACATAGCTGCCCCCTCAATCATTTTAAAAATATACAAGATATATAAATTACACATCAATGCTGGGAAGGAGAGTGAGGACAACGAGAAACTAACTTTTTAGAAGAAAAAGTCATACGTTATTCCATAGATAGGACCTAAGAGAGGATGTGGTCATCTAAAGGGGAGATGAAAATGAAGGGGTTAGAGTAAATCATCTCTAATCTCCTTTCTATCTTGAAAATGCCATGGTTCTAAATTGTAAAGGATGGTACAAGTTTAAATGGAAAGTGTAGTAATAATCATTCAGCTTCATTAATCATGTGGTCTAGCTAGACATTGTAGTAATAGGAAAGATATATAGGTCTGATAAATAGAGCATTATGGTTTATGGCCTATGTCTGATCAGCATTGAGATACTCTGTCTCACTTAAACAGTTTCTGCTCTTAAATTGTTCCTCCATTCTCATGGAAAACAGATGCGATAGACAACTTATAGCTGATTCAAGAGCAAACTCTGAACATATGGCTTGGTGTACTACAACTGAGATGCCAAGATGCCACTCTATTCCACCCCCTCAGGACCTTATAGCTCACCAGACCTAATTAATTCTCATGACCAGTGACCTACTTTAGGTCTACTTTTAGTTACCTAGCACTTTTGTTATAATCACATTTCATTTCTTTATGGGGGATGCACCTAATTCGTGTTACTTAAGTGGGAACAGATGCATCAAAACATGCCTATTTGCAGAAAGATGTGAATCCTTTTCAAAAGACTGTTCATCTAGTTGAGTAGCTAGGTCTTGTCCAATGCCCATATATTTGGGGGGGTTTATATTTTTAAATTGAGTCAAATGTAAATAAATGACCTTTGCTTTTACCAGTAATTTTAAATTGATGGTAACGTACTGTAGTTCTGTCCTTGAGTACAGAAACATTTTAAGAAAAAACGTTTTTATAGTACTCATGCTGGTGAGACTATTGAGATATGGTTTTTCATAATTATTCACATTAATGGGGTGTAGTAGTGTTGCTATTAACTCAAAACAATGGACAACTTATATTACCTCTTGGCCTTTTAATGCATTTTTGGTTCTTTTATTACTGTCAAAAGTGTTTAAAAGACTTTTGACAAATTAGCAAAACTATACTTTATAAATTCAGTTTAAAAGGACCTTTTTTCACTGATGCAGACTGAGATTCCTGTATGATTTAGGAGCATGTATTTAAAATTTTCCATGACTGAAGAAAAAATTCATCACCCAGTAGCCATTCCGATTATGAGGCTGGTGCTGGAATGACACACAATGCCTTTATAGCTTGGTAGGACCTTCCAGATCTTCCCTTAGACTAGCATGGCCTTTGAGAACCCAGGTTTGCCTCTGCACTAGGAAGAGGCATGTAGATATATACCTAAAAGCATAATGACACAAGGTAGTGCAGACTAAATACAAAGTGAGTGGTACTAATGTTAAGTTGTCTAGGTATTCAGAAGAGGGGGTGAACCCCAAGGAAGAGGGACTTAAGGTAGGCTTTGAAGGAAGGGCAAGATATAGATTCTAGGTAGGGGAATGAGTAGCAAATCTTGGATAAAAATGTAGCTTATGAGAAGCTGATTAATATAGTAGAAAGAGCACAGAACCTGGATTAAAATTCTGCATCTGACACTTTACAAGGTGTGTGACAATGGACAAGAAAATTTGGCTATCTCAGCCTTAGTTTCTTCATCAGTAAAATGGGGATAATAATGTCGTATGTCCCTCATGGGGGTCAAACAAGATGATGTACACATGGTCCTTTGTAAACCTTAAAGTGATATAGAAATGTCAGTTATTATTTATCAGGGGGAAGGGTATAAGACATTATCAAGTTCAATTTTAATCTGAAAATGAGTCTATACAGTAACCCAAACAAGTAGAAAGTTAAAGACCTCCTGTGAAGGTCTTTCTCAACACTCCCTTCTCAACTAGCACATTCCATTTTTGAGCAGTTCCAATTATTTCCCTTTATATTGAGCCTAAATATGCCTTTTCAACTCCTATCAACTTGTACCACAGTGGCATTTTGCCTTTGCCATATAATGACTGTTTACTGTTAAATCGACTCCTTTTACATTAATATAGTTTTAGCCATGCCTGTTATTTTTGCTATGTTTGTTTCTCTCTTCTTTAATTATTACTGATTTTCTGGTTCTTATAAAAATAATTTTAGAAAGAAAATTATAATCCCTTCCAAAATCTAGATTTTATATCTGAGGAAACTGAGGTTCATGGACAGAGGGGTGGGGTCCTGGCCAAGGTAATAAAGTAGCAGAGACAAGACTAAATATCAAATAGGTCCACATGATAAGAAGCATTAGAAAAGTCAATGACCAGGAAACTTACTAATAAGGGTTTTACAAGAAAAGTATATGTGCTTTTGTGGAAATCTCATTTCTTTCCTTAATGTGAACAGTTTCTGAGAACTTTAGTCAATAATCATTAGGTCTCTTGGTGACTGACTTGTATTTTTAGGTTGATTGTCTTGAGTTTACTTAATTTCCCTTTCTTTTGACTTGAAAGCCTTTTCTGCCTGTAAATTTCTGTTTCTCCTTTAATAATTCACATGGTTTCATGGTAGATTGGAATACTTTAAAATATGTTTTTCAAGGGAAAAAACTTTAAGTATGGAAGCCAGAAGGACAATTACTGGTTAAAATGATTGCTAATGGACCTTAATATGGAATGACCCTAGCCATAATAAATTTGTGACAGACACATGGACTCCAGTGGCCATATAATGGAAATTACACCCTTTGAATAAGACAGAGGGTAAAATGATGTGTCTACATTTAGAAATGGCATGTAAACTCAGAGAAGAGGTGCAAAGATGTTTTTTTCTTTAAATTGGAGAATCAGACATAAGGAAAGGTAAAAGGAAATGACATTATTTTACTTTAAAATAGAACCCTTGAAGGTCAGATTAATAAATACTTGAGAATATGAATATGTAGTAGAGAATTATATTCAGTTTATTCTCTGATTCTACAGTGAAAAAGAAAGAAAAAGATTGAGGCTTACACTGAATGAGGAATTTAGTTTAGACACAAAGATAAATTTCCTCACAGTGAAGGTTGCTAGATATCAGGGGCTACAGACATTTGTCAATCAGCAACTTTCATTGAGAAACCATCATGTATGTAGCATAGGCCAAAGGAAATTACCTTCTCTGCTGATGTATAAAAATATAACATAGTATTATTTTCAGGTGATGGTTGAGATGTTGTCATATTTTAAATCATGGTGTAGATAAAATGACTGCAGCAAAGCAGTTCCAACGTTATATTTATGTAAAGGACAGACTGTAATTACAAATGTTTACTGTAATATTAGATCTCTTCCCTGAGCTTCATAAGTGATCCTTTTCTTTGCTGTTTATCATTAATCATTTTAGTGTAAAATTTTTATTTAGAAGATTTTCTTTTGGGGATACCTCTCACCCAGTAGAGGTTATAATTGGTAGGGGAATGAAAACTTCAGACTATAAATGTGGATTTAGTTTCAATTTCTGTGGAATAAAGACTCAAAAACTGTTTTCTTTTTTTTTCTTATTTTCCCTGTTTTCACAGGAGTTTTTTTAAAGGTCTTCTTTCTTATAAGAAGGAAAGGTTGACATTTTTGGGTCATTCTGGTCCTTGCCATCTGCCACAAAGACTTTGACATGAGGATGATGCAGGCACATTGTCAAGTTGGCAGCATTATCTAGTCATATTCATTCTGGAGAATGCTACCTTTATACAGCTCTTTCAATTACCACATTTTCCTATTAAAGACTACCTCTTACTTCTCTATTTTTCATAGTGGTAACCTTTTTCTGTGACTCCTTTCCTGTAGCTTTCCATTGAGTTCTTTTGCATCACAAATCTAATTGGGAAAAATCAACACAGAGGTACAAGGTGGTGGCATTTTTCCATTTCCTTCCTTCGACTGCTGTTACTCTTTTAGTATTCACCCTTATGACGCATATTGAAACTTTTAGTGGCATCCTAGGCTTTATGCCAGAGGTGGTTTTCCTCAGTCTGTTTTGGAACCAGAGGATAATTTCATTAGCTACTGGGGGATTATACTTCCAAAATGCCTGTACTAGCAATGAAAAGTCTGAAGAAGCCTCTCTGTACTGTAAAAGTTCAGCTATAGAAAGCAGGATTGCTCTCAAAGTATTCTCAAAACCCACTTGGTTTTGGAATTGGGAGAAAGAAAATACTATGAGGAAAAATGTGAGGAAAGCATCCTGAGAATACAAAGAAAGCTAATTAGATCAGAGATTTGCAAGCTGTGGTCCGGGGACTAGTACTTATTCTTCTTTCAATACTTCAAAGATCAATGATCTTTGCATGACCACTCCTTCCACTACTGATGATTATGGAATTCTTCCACTTCCCATTCTTATGCCATGCACAGTCTTTAAGAATTATTGTGGTTGGAAAAACATACTCAGCACTCATGATGAAACTTTTTTGAAATTAGTTCAACCTGCTCTCCCACTAGAGATGTAGTTTATTGCCTGGACTGAAATTGAATCTTTTCAAGCTTAAGAGGAAGGGAAGAGGGGGCAGCTAGATGGCGCAGTGGATAGAGCACCGGCACTGGAGTCAGGAGTACCCAAGTTCAAATCCAGCCTCAGACACTTAATACTTACTAGCTGTGTGACCCTGGGCAAGTCACTTAACCCCAATTGCCTCACTAAAAAAAAAAAAAAAGAGGAAGGGAAGAGACATAGATGAAATGTCTGTTCATTGCTTCACCTGACCCTTTGGAAAGTTGGCTTGAAGTTTTTCCTCCCTTGAGGGTTTGTTCTGTTGGTATTGGCTTTGAGAAGTCAGGGTTTCCTTCCCCAAGGCTTTAGAGCAAGACTTGAGTAGAGGAACAATCATTTATTAAAAAATTTCTCCAATTACATAAACAACCATTTTAAAATGATAAAATCATTATATTTCTGTTTTGTATATGTATTTCTTTTGATTTCCTTATTCCTAGGCTTTTCAAAAGTAGTACCAGCTTTCAATGAATTCTGAGAAGTTGTTTCTCATTTATCCAGTGGCCAGTGAGAGAGGATGCAAGAGGCTATTTGTAGATATTTAGTTTTATCTCAGTGAATCTTTTGGGAGAATCTCTTATTTCATTGCTATAGGAAACTCTGGGTGAGGAATATCCCTTTACCCATGAAATTAGCAAGTCTTCAGCAGCTTAGCCATCCTTGAATTGAAAAAGAGGGGGAGGGGATGGAGAGGAAAGGAAAGGAAAGGAACAAGCATTTATGTAGTGCCTCCTATCACCAGGCACTCTGCTAAGTTTTTACAAATATTTCATTTGATCCTCACAACAACTCTGTGAAGTAGGTGCTGTACCCCATTTTACAATTGAGAAACTGAGGCAGATAGAGGTTGTGATTTGCCCATGGTCAGACAGCTAACAAATGTCAAATTTGAACTCAGGTTTTCTTGAGTCCAGATCCTGAACTATCCACTGTACCACCTAGCTGCCAAAAGTTTGAGAACTGCAGTGTATATAAAGCACTCCCCAAATTCTTATTGATTCGGATGATTAGTTTGTAGCCTTTCCTCACTTTCTAGGAATCATGTCCCCATCTCCCCTAAAATGCTGCTGCTTTCCTTTTATTTATGATAACAGTAGGCTCTGTCATATTAGCCAGGGGAAAGGGCAGGAGAAGTAGCAAACAAAAGAATCAAATGTGAATCATTCCTGTCCTTGTCACTGACTCATCCTCAGACGGTGGAATTAGGATTTTGAATGAAGAAGGTGATCATAATACTTTTCCGAGAACCCAAAATAACAGTTGTATATAGGACTTTCCTAGTAACTTTTTACTTCCTATTACCCAAAAGTTTTTGCTAAATATCAAACAACAAAAACAGTGATTTGTAATCTACCTAATTGGTCAGCAGACTTAGATTTCATTGGACTGGGGTAAAAAGGAAATTGTCTAGGACTAGACAATTCTAGAACTTTCCATACCCAGTTCCTGAGATGGGAGGGAAGCCAGAATTAACAACAGTATTTTCAAAAGCTTCTTCATGAACAAAATTTATAAGATAACTAGCTCAACTACTAAACTATCCGAAAATCTGCAACTTAGTTATTTCACTGCACACATCAAAGAGTTAAATCTCTTTCCTGTCAGGTAGCTGACAGCTAGGCCTGATAGATGTTTTTGTTATTCTTCTCATGTTTGTTTCTTCTCAAAATAGGGCAAAAGAAAGGATGAAGTTGCACTGTGAATATGAAATACAGTGGAATTATTTTTAACGTGTCTTCAAGTGTCACCCGCACCAGACGTTTCATTGTCTGGCATCTGGGGTGACAGTGGAATGTGAGGAGGCTGGGCACATACTCATGGGAGACTTTTACATATGCATATGGATTCTTTTCCTTGCCCATTCTCTAAAAAGAGTATAACCATATATTAAAGGAATCTTTCTCCTTCCAAAATATAGGGTTGGACATTTGAGCTGTAGTCTTGAAAGTTATAATATATTAAAGAACATTCTTTCTGTCACAATATAAAACAAACTTTTAAAAAAGACTTCAGAATTACTAAGGAGATGAGTTTTAAAATGAATTTGACTGATGTTGAGACCTAACTGATATTTTTAAAATGATGATACTATGTAATTTGCAGATTTAATGCTATATCAGAATGTTTCTTCACAGATTTAAAGAAAAATAAAATTCATTAAGAGGAATCTCAATGAAAATAATGACAAAACCCACCATGAATGAATAGCTATAGCATATCCACATATCCAGACCCCACATTTTATTACTAAGGAGCATTAATTGCCCAAATTATTTGTTACTAGTTTTTAAAAAAAGAAAAGCAGATCAGTAGAACAAACTAGATAAAAATTAGAAATGTTGAAATTCAGTAACATGGTAGTACATAACCCATAAACATAAACTACCTGGAGAACAATGTCCTGTTTATTAAGAATTGCTGGGGAAATAGGAAAGTGATTTGGCAGAAAAATTGGCTTAGGCTATCATTTTATACCATATTCCACGATATATTTCAAATGGATATATATAAAAGGTCATATCAATTTTTTTAATGGAGAAAACCATATGGAAGGAAGTTTTATAACTATTGCTAGAGTGGGACATTTTAAGGAAAACAAAGAATAGAGGAAATCACAAAAGAGAAAATAGATAATTTCTGTTAGATGAAATTGAAAAGCTTTTGTATGAGTGAAACCAATGCAACTAGAAAAAAAAGGAACTTCTTAACTGGGGCCTGATAATCTGTCAATGTTTCTATATCTCTGTCTTTATTATACACACTCAGAAATCATCCATTCATGCATGTATTCAAACATATACACATATATACACATATGTGGAATTAATACTCATAAATGTACATATATTAAATATGTATATAAATACATACATATGTGTGTGTGTGTGTGTGTGTGTGTGTGTGTATAATCAAGAACCAGTTCCCGTTAGGGTGTTTAAAGGATACAAACAGTTCTCAAAAGTATAATCACAAATTATTAATAACTCTTTTGAAGAAGGCACTGTGTCCTTAATAATGAGAAGTTCAAATCAAGCCAGCCCTAAGATTTTATCTCACAACTAGCAAATTTTTAAAAATTATTAAAAAAATAGCCACTGTTGGAAGGGCTATGAAAAGAAAGGTATACTAATACAACTTTGGCAGAATTGTAAAGTGAGACAAACATTTTGGAAATCAATTTGGAATTATGTTGAAGTGACTAAAATGTCCATACTCTTTCAAAAAAGATACTTCTGGAAAGTGCATATCTCAGGAAGGTCATCTTTACCAACATATTCATAGTATCATTGTGGCAGGTAAAAGATGAAATGATGGAGGAAACAAAGGTTTGAACTTCCAAGAACATTGATTTATTAAGCAACGGCCAATTGCCCAACAAATTGGGACTAGTAACCTTCCTCAACTTTGGCAGTAGACTCAGAGAATACAAGGGGAGACAGTTTTTTATACATTAAAAACAAGGAAATAAAATCAATTCATTAAAACAACTAACCAGGATACAAACTTAGGCAATGTGATTTATTTTTTTTATTTTTTTTTTTTAGTGAGGCAATTGGGGTTAAGTGACTTGCCCAGGGTCACACAGCTAGTAAATGTTAAGTGTCTGAGGCCGGATTTGAACTCAGGTACTCCTGACTCCAGGGCCAGTGCTCTATCCACTGCACCATCTAGCTGCCCCAAGCAATCTGATTTCTAATTGAAGAAAAGATTAGGGACTTTCCAAGTTAGGAGGGGAGAGTAAATAGGTGCAATTCCCTGAAATCAGAGGAGGTGCTGCCCCCCCCAATGTCTGTATTCAATCAAAGGAGTATGGAAACAATAACTGATTAATCAGTATTTAGCAGCCAGTTTTCAGATGAGACATATGTGTTGCTTTAGATGTATAATTGTGAGAAAATTTCTTGCATCAATTTTTGAATATGATTGGGTTTCTGGTTGGCATAATGTAGGTCCTTAGTTAAGGATCACTAAGAAGTAGTCCAGCTTCCCAGGCACATAGGGATAGGTTCAAACAATCCAACAAATTCCCCTCACACTTTGCACAATTAAATAAAGTTTTCTTACAAGGCAGAAATTGGACTAGCCCCATAATTGAATAGAAAGGGAACTCAGCTAGCTCCAGAATTGAGTCACAAGAGGGAGTTAGTATGGTTCACTCAATTCCCACTACCATTTGCTGTTCTAATCCCCTCAGTTCCCTCAGCATTTTTTGTGGTAGTAAGGAAATGGAAAAAAGGTAGATGTGGGAACAGCTAGTCAAACTGTAACTTTTGAGTATAATAGAAAATTACTGATCCATGAGAAACAACAGACATGAGGAATTCATAGAAACCCTGTAAGAACTAATACAAATTGAAATCAGGACCAGGAAAATAATGTGCACAATGATTACAAAAATATATATAAAAGACCCCCCCCCCAAAAAAAGCTCTTTAATACTGTATAAATATAGTTACAAATTTTGGGCCTAAAAATAGTTGACAAAGTATGCCTCCTTCCTTTCACTGAAAAGATGAGATACTATATGTGTATAAGGTTGCATATACAATCAGATAAGGTTAATGTATTGAGGTTGTGTTTTTTTTTTTTACTTTTTTACTTTTTTAGGGAAGGTTAGGGGAAAAGGAGAAGTAAATATGATATAAAAAAAGTGCATCAATAAATGAAAAATATTCTTGAAGTTAAATCAAAATGTAGTCTCTGTTTGCTCTTGCCCATCAATCTTAATGTCACAAAGCATGGTGTGGTAGAAAAAGTAGGGGATTTGGAGAAAGAAGCCCTGGATTCAGATACTGAATCTACTACTTATTATTTGTGTGACATCAGGCAAGTTCCTTAACCTTCTACTTCAGTTACTTCATTGGTAAAAGGAAAGGTTTGGATTAGATAGCCATTTAGCTTGAAATCTACAACTCACTGACTTTCACTCAAATTTTGCCTACTCTTGGATGAAAGAACCATTAGGAAAACTTTTTATCCCCAAATTCTACTCCATTCTGGTACCTGTGATTCTTATAGTAGAGCCCAAATCATTGTGATCCTTTACATTTAACACTCAAAACAAAGTTCCAAATATTAGAGGGATAATATATGAATATCTTGGAGTATGGAAAGATTTTTTATAAGGAGAAAGTTTTCTAAAAATAACATAGTAAGTTAGATATTTCAAAGGCCTCATGTAGGTTCCTGGAGTGAATTAATGATGCTTGGAGATGTGAAAGTACGAGCCATGTTCTCATTCATACTCACAATATCTGACGATAAGGTTTTAGCACTAGCTTTGATTTTCTGCCAGCTAAATATTTATAGGAAGTTTTGTGTTTGCTGTTAAGTCCATTGAAGAAAGGGTTTTCCCCTTTCCAAATTGATTTTAATCAATGTGTTTTGCAGACCTTAAAGATGTATCTACATCAAAGAATATTCCATTTGGCACAGAGGTTTATTTAGACATCTTTAAGGTCGAAGTGTATGTTCACTTTAATTTTGGTTTTGACATTTATTTGTAATCTGGTTATTTTTCAGTATCCCCTAACCTTTGAAAGATAACTTGCTCTTTAAGGAGTCATCAGAAGATTTAAAGGGACCTTAAAAACCAGCTAAGTCAGACAGAACTGCACTCAAACCATCTGATGAAGATAATACTTCCTACCCTTAATATAAATAGCTTTGAACTTTTGCCAATTGCTTTTTATACCTGTCACAGAAATATGAACGAATTGGCTCTTACTACATAGATTTAAAAATGTGGATTTTCCTTAACCTTTCTTCTAACATTTTTATTTGGAGTGCTGAGCAGAACCTTCTTCCACTATTATGTATTAAATTACAATATCTGGTGTAAGTAATATAATATAAATATATAAAATGAATGATATCAGTTTTAGTTTAGAAATTATGCCAATGGAGACTAGTCACACTGTACTATACAACCAAGCCTAAGGATAATTTCTTATTACAAATCAAGTACTACTTATTTAGTCACTGACACCACTTTCTTATAGTATATTGCCATACCAACAGATAAAACTAGTATGTATATGTTAGAAAAAACAAGCCATATTTCAACCATATCCTACAGTACATGTAAGATTCCATACTGATAGTTCCCCATCTTGACAAAGAAGAAAGGCAGGTAAATTTTCCTTAATTCTTCTCAGGGTTTCTGTTGTTATTTCAATTTACATTTCTTTCATTGCGTAGATTTTATTCCTCATTTACATTAATTCACTCAACATTGTTGAGTCATTTTCAGTTGTGTCTGATTCTTTGTATCCCCATTTGTTTTTGTTTTTGTTTTGTTTTGTTTTTGGCAAAGATACTGGAATGGTTTGCCATTTCCTTGTCCAGCTCATTTTACAGATGAGGAAACTGAATAAGCAGGGTTAAGTGACTTGTCCAGAGTCACACAGCTAGTATCTGAGGTCAAATTTAGACTCAGGAACACTTTCTGGCTTCAGGTCTGGTACTGTATCCACTGTGCCACCTAGGTCATATTTTTTCTTCCCACACTTCTTTAAATTTTTCATAGTCAACATTTTTTGGTACAGTAATATTCTATTACATTCATGTACCACAGTTTGTTTAACCGTTTCCCAATTGCTGGACCCCTACTTTCCATTTCTTTTTGGAACAAAAAGCACTGCTAGAAAAAATTTATTGTAAATGAATTTTTTTTGTCTTTGAACATCTTGGGGTATATGCACAGTAGTTGTATCTCTGGGTCAAAGGTTAATTGGTACTTTAGTTAATTTTTTTTTGTATAATTCCAATTTGCTTTCCAGAATGGTTGGACCAATGAGCAGTTGCACTACTACTGCATTAGCATACCTGAATTTCCAAATTCTACTCTATTCTTATAAGTGTTTTTGCTCAGTTTGCTAATTTTGGCAAGGGGAAGAAAAAATATTTTTTGTTTCTTCTCCATTCCTTGCTCATTGTTCAGGGCTTGGTTTGACCCTCTTCTCTTCCTTGACCATTTTGGTGAACTTTTATACTCATTTAGCATTTATCATATGGTACCTTTTGTGGAAGAGGGAGTGGTCTGGTTCTTAACCCTAGGGGTAAAACTTGGTCCATTGAGTAAATGGTGAAAATTTCCTCTGAAAATTCCACTCATGGATGAAATTTAGTCTTTGGAGGAAGGGATAAGTCTATTTTTTCTTCCAAAAAGATGATATGTACATGCCAAATGAGGATTGTAAATGTTCACCGGAATGGTCAAGGAAGGCATGAAAGTCAAACCAGGCCCTGTAGAATGAGCAAGCCTGGAGAAAACAACAAAATCCACACACATGCACATACAATCTCATGAACGAATTCTTTTCCTATGTCACTTGTTAATTCTCATATGCCAATTGCTGCATCATTTTGAGTGGGCTAACTGTTAGCTGGCAAAGTCATTTTATCTTGTCTATTGGAACCTGTTGAATGTTTGATAGACTTTAAAGATGTAAATTTTTTCACATAAATTAGAAAATAATGTGATACTTGAACTATCCTAAATGTGTTATTTTGGAAAACAGTAAACTTCCTATCATTGGGTGTCTTCAGACTAAGGGTGGAATATCACTCATTAAGGTTATTTTATAGGGGATGTATGCCCTTAAGTGGTGGAATGGACCAGATAACATTGACAGGCCCCTTCCAACTCTTAGGATTTAGTGATGCCTACAGCTTGAAACAATGGAAACCCTGGGTTTAATCTGGGTTTGAGTCTTGGCTTCATCATTTACTGTGTGAGTTTTATTGGTGTTTTACATAGCAGTTCAACCTTATGAAAAAGAATCTTGGATTTGGAGTCAGGAAATTTGATTTTGAAACTGGCTTTGCTACTTATTAGCTTTGTATCTTTGGGCAAGTCAATGTCCCTTTTATGTGCATCAATTTCCTCATCTGTCAAATGAAGAGCATGGGTTACATTATCTCTGTTCTTTTTTAGTTCTTGATTCTATGGTTTCCTTGTCTATAAAATAAAATAATGATAATAATACTACATTTCCTACTTCCCAGGATCATAGTGAAAATCAGTTTTTAAAAAATAATAGGGGGCAGCTAGGTGGCACAGTGAATAAAGCACCAGACTTGGATTCAGGACGATCTGAGTTCAAATCCAGCCTCAGACACTTTACACTAGCTGTGTGACCCTGGGCAAGTCACCAAACCCTCCCCCCAAAAAAGTAATGTACTCTGTCAGATTTCAGTCATGAGTTTTTTTGATAATTAACACTATTAATTACCTCATGATGGGTAAACAATATTATTATATATTGCTTTCTTTTTAGCAGCAATCATTTTCTGATACATGATGAAAGTTAAAAAAGCATCTCTTAAAGCCTTTGTGAAACATTCAAAAGGTCTTGGTAGACAAGATGAAATGACTTTGCTAGCTAATAGCTAGCCCACTCATAATGATGCAGCAACTGGCATGTAAGAGTAAACAAGTTACAAAGTAAAATAATTGATTCTCCAGAGAGGAAGGCTGAGTATATTTTCTGTAAAATTCCAAAGGCATTTAGAGCCCACTGAATTCAAACACATTAAGGTGGACCAGAAATCTTTTCATGCTGCCCATCTGCTGTGGTGGTGCTTTATACTTTTCATGAGACAAACCTGATGTGAGAATATTTACTTTAATCACAATAGCCTGATTCACTGAGAAGATTGGCATGCCTGTTAATACTGACATGGGAAAGTTAGGAAATAAATTCTGGAATGGAGCCCTATGAATTATTACAAAGTTTGCAAAACACCATGTTAATTTTCATTGCAAATAAATATATTATAAAGATTATATAACTTTTGGTTTTAAAATTATTTTTCCATTCTCATCTGTTTTGTAACATTATTATATTTTTTTAAAATTTGAGTTCCAAGTTGTCTCCCCTCCTGTAGCACATCTGCTACCCCATGAGAAGGGAAGATATGTGATACCCATTATACATGTGAAATCATACAAAACATATTTCCATATCAGACATTTTACCAAAAAAAATCAAGAAAAATAAAGTATGCTTTAATCTGTATTCATTTCAATAGTCTTTGTAATAATCTTTTCTAGTACTAGTCTTTTTAATAATCTTGGATCATTGTACTGATTAGAGCAGATAGGGTTTTCTCAGTTGATCAAGCAAAGTAAACAGAACCAAGAAAACACTGTAGAGTAACAAAATTGTTGTTACTCTGTACAATGTTTTCTTGGTTCTGTTTTCTTTACTTTGTATCAGTACATATATAACTTTTTGTTTTAGATAATTAATTTTTTTGTTGGTCATAATAAAATCATAGGATTTTGACAAAATAATAATAGGCAGTTTTTATATAGCACTTTAAGATTTGCAAAGTACTTTACAAATACTATTGTGTTTTATTAATGTAACAATCCTACAAGGTAGGTACTGTTATTTTTATTTATGGATGAGGAAATTTAGTGAAACAGAGATTAAATGAATTGCCCAGAGTCAGGTCTTCTTGACTCAAAGTCCAATATTCTATCTAATGTTCTGTCTAGGTGTCTGAAATCAGAAAGAAGTCATACAGTACATCTGTTCCAATCCCTGCATCTCATGTATGAGGAAACTGGTACCTTGAGACATTAAATGGCTTGTTTATATTCACATAACAATAAGTGGCAGATCCAGGACTTAAGTTTTGTTTTTTGTTTTTGTTTTTGGCTTTCACCTTTGTACCAGAACATACTTAAATGCATCTAAATAAACTGGTAGATATAATCATAGAGGATACATATCCTATTTGGGAAATTTCCAAAGAAGCTTGACATGCTACCTCTATCCTTCATGGAATAGAGTGGCATTTTTCATGGGTAAGATCTATGTGTTAAATAAATGAGGTACTTGTAGTAAAAATTCAGTAATTAATGAACAATTGGGAGAGATATTGGAGTTTGGCATAGAGAATTCTTAATGAAAATCCAGAAATTATGCAAAACAGGTAGACTACCAGATAAACAAGTACAGTTAATGTTAGAAAGCAAAGGCACTTTACCAACTCTAGCTCTAAGAACTAGAAATCCTGTTTTTCCTCTAACCACATAACTCAAGTAACTGGTATTGATATTGAATCTAAACAGGTTAGAACAGGCTGGGGATAGCTAACTCTGCTACAGTGTCATCATTGCAGTGACTGATTGTGACTTCAGAGAACTGATGGTGGAAGATGCCTCCCACCTTTCAAAAGATAGATGCAGAATTGTAGGTGTGAAATGACGAATGCCTTGTCAGCCCTTGCATTTGTTAGAAGTTAGGGCTCTATGGTTTGTTTTTGTTGGTGGTAGAATGAGACAGTCACTAGAAATTGAAGAATATATAAAATAGCCCATGAATTTAATGCCTTAAAATTTAATATTAATGACCATTTCTACAATTTTGAGTTATACCTGCACCACATGTCTTTGATACTTAACAATTATTTATATCAATCATTATTGGCTACTATGAGAGAACATACCTGGCTTTTCAATTTATGAAGAAACTTTTATTTAGCCAAAAGTTTTGGTCAAATCCCCCATTCACTAAGATGCTGGACTGTACATTTTATTTTTTTTTTAATTGTACTTTACTTGGATCACATATGGAA
This sequence comes from Dromiciops gliroides, assembly GCF_019393635.1. Taxonomy (NCBI): domain Eukaryota; kingdom Metazoa; phylum Chordata; class Mammalia; order Microbiotheria; family Microbiotheriidae; genus Dromiciops; species Dromiciops gliroides. The sequence continues at coordinate 136,120,716 of NC_057864.1, forward strand.
AGTTTCTTCTTTCTAAACAGGACCCAGGATCTGTCTGTGGTCCTGAACCAGGGAGATTATTGTACTACTATTATTCAAAAGAAAGAATTCAACATAGCCTGGGAAATAGACTGAGTATATATTTTTAAAAAATTCTTATGTACTGAAACTGTGCTAACTACAGAAATCACAGCCACACCTAGCTCTGATATGCCCTGCTCAGATGTGCCTCTAAAATCTAGATATTCTACTATTTGGTGATTAGTTTGATAATTGCCATTTTTCCATTTAGCTAATAGATTTCTTAAGAGTGGTAACTCTGGGAATGTGCATTTTAGATAAACTCTTGTTGGACTCTCTGGAGAGAGAGAAACAGGGAGACAAAGCTAGAAAGACAGAAACTGAAAGATACAGAGAAAAAAGACAGATCACTAAAGAAGTACAAGCAGATGGACACAAAGAATAGGAATGAGAAGACAGGAGAGGAGAGGGAAGGAGAAAAGAGAATAAGGGAGAATTTGTGTGGGTCATATTGTCCTATTCCTTGTCAGATTTCTAGTCACTAGTTTAAGAGGAAATATCTTTTGCTCACTGTATTCTCAGGAAAGAGGTGTTCCATATTGGTACCTTGAAGGTTTATGTGTATTTTCTTGTCTCTTACAGTGATTTAGAAGTTTGTCCTAAACTGTGTAATTCACCGGGGTTAAATGCAAATGGATATAATTAACCTTGGGCTACTATTCTACCTTTACCCTGCTGAGTTTCAGCATTCTGAGGCCCAAACCATATCCACCAGTACAGTAAACAGTTGAGTGTGGAAGGGAAAGAAATTTTCCAAATTCCATATTCTATAGAGTTTGATAATGTGGAAACTGATTTAAAAACCAGTTATTTTTCAAGTATGCTGGGGCTAGATGAACTTGAAATCACATATGTTGTTTAATTTTTTCCATAAAAATATTTGGTTATTTTCCAGTTACATGTATAGATAGTTTGCAACATTTGTTTTTATAAGATTTCTAGTTTCATTTTTTTTCTCCCTCCCTCCCCTAACTCCTTTCTCCTCAAGACAGCAAGCAATCCAATCTTGGTTACATAAGGGGCTAAAATTCTAGCTAGTCTGTCTAAAATATCTAATGAGTTGTTGCAAATAAATTATAAGCTTTAGCAAGAGTTAGACTTTTAAGCATTTATTAAGGAGAATAAGAATTTGGTGAAAAAAGAGAAAGAGGGGCAGCTAGGTGGCACAGTGGATAAAGCACCAGCCCTGGATTCAGGAGGACCTGAGTTCAAATCTGGCCTCAGACACTTGACACTTACTAGCTGTTTGACCTTGGGCAAGTCACTTAACCCTCATTGCCCCGCCCCCCCCCCAAAAGAGAGAGAGAAAGGCCTAGATTCATCTATCTATTAAAGGGAGAGCGCATTTCTAGCTCCTTTCTCCACCCAAGTCCTGATGAAAAAGAGTGAGAGCACCAGCCTCACCCCCTCTTCCTCCCACAAGCAAATGTCACTTCCTGACACCAAAGAGATGGATGTCTTGCCCTCAGATGCCTTCTCCTCATGGCAGAGCTTTGCTACAGTAAGTCTCCAGCAGGTGGCATCATTCTAATCATTACAGTTACATATGTACAATCACATTAAACATATTTCTCCATTAGTCATGGTGTGAAAGAAGAATCAGTGCAAAAAGGAAAAACCTAGAAAAACAAAAACAAAATAGAAATAGTGTAGTTCAATCTGCATCTAGATTCCATAGTTCTTTTTTTTTCTGGATTTGGAGAACATTTTCCATCATGAGTCCTTTAGAACTATCTTGGACTATTGTGTTGCTGAGAAGAGTCAAGTCTATTACAGTTGATCCACACACAATGTTGTTGATCCTGTGTACAATGTTCTGGTTCTGCTCATTTCACTCAGCATCAGTTCATGTAAGTCCTTCCAGGTTTCTCTGAAATCTGCTTGCTCATCTTTTCTTACAGCACAATAGTATTCCATTACATTCATATACCACAACTTGTGCAGCCATTCCCCAATTCATGGATAGCCCCTCAGTTTCTAATTCCTTGCCACCACAAAAAGAGCAGCTATAAGTATTTTTTTTTAGTGAGGCAATTGGGGTTAAGTGACTTGCCCAGGGTCACACAGCTAGTAAGTATTAAGTGTCTGAGGCCGGATTTGAACTCAGGTACTCCTGACTCCAGGGCCGGTACTCTATTCACTGCGCCATCTAGCTGCCCCAGCTATAAATATTTTTGTACATGTGGGTCCCTTTCCTTTTTTATGATCTCTTTAGGAAAAAAGACCTAATAGTTGTATTGCTAGGTCAAAGGGTTTGCACAGCTTTATAGCCCTTTGGGCATAGTTCCAAATTGCTCTCCAGAATGGTTTGATCAGTTCACAGCTCCACCAACAATGCGTCAGTGTTCCAATTTTTCTACAACTTCTCCAACATTTATTATTTTCCTCTTTTGTCATATTATCCAATCTGATAGGTGTCAGGTGGTACCTCAGAGTTGTTTTAATTTGCATTTCTCTAATCAGTAGTGATTTAGCTTTTATTTCTTCATCAGAAAACTGCCTGTTCATATACTTTGACCATTTCTCATTTGGAGAATGACTTGGATTGTTGTTTAATTTTTTTTAAGTTGAATAAGCTATCTCAACTATAGTAATATCTAAGTATCCCACTAATTCATGGATTGGGTTGTACCTTCAGGCCAAAGACCCTTCTACCCATATTTATGGACATGTATAATAGACCCTACTCAGAGTAGGAACACAATTCTGGGACTTTGTCAAAATAGACACAGGTTAACACTCTTGCAGGTAGGCAGGGTTGCGAAAAGCTCCTACCTTTTGAAAACAATGTCATATTATTTGTATCTAATAGTAGCTATCTCTGGGTGGGAGTAAGGGGAAGGAAGAAGGAAAAGAAATGTATGTAATAATTTTGTTGTATATTTGAAAGGAATATCAAGTTGTACATTGTAGATTTGCAGTTTCATGTACAATCATCTTTTTATTATAGTATGTTATGAAAATTTTCATTTTATTCCATAAATTAAAGTATAAGAATATTTCAATCCTTGTATCTGGTGATACTATTAGTTCTAGAGTAAAAAATAAAGCTATTTGTAATAGTAAAAAAGTCTGGAAAGTATCCATGTGTCCAAACATGATCAATGGCTAGGCAAATTTTTAGATAGCTAGCTAAGATATATAGGGGCAGCTAGGCAGCACAGTGGATAAAGCACCAGCCCTGGATTCAGGAAGACCTGAGTTTAAAGCCTGCCTCAGACACTTGACACTTACTAGCTGTGTGACCCTGGGCAAGTCATCTAACCCTCATTGCCCTGAAAAAAATAAAAATAGATAGATAGGATATTTATGAGAGAGATCTCATATATCTTATATATCATATGTGTGTATGTACATACATATATACCTACATACATAAACATACACACATGGAAAATGTGTCATAAGAAACAACGCTGTGTAGTAGGTTGAGAAGTGACCTTGGCTCAAACCCCACCTTTGACACATACTAGATGTTTATCCCTGGCCAAGTCACTTAGATACTCATAGCCCTAGATTGCTCTCTAAGACTCTAAGCTGCATAGTAGTTATTGGCCTTTATTAGTAGAGAGTTCTCCAAGCAAATGAAATCATGGGTCCAGACCTTATTATTAAACTTATATGTTATAAGTAACAAAAACAGAGAATACAGAGAAATATTAGAAGATGTAAAGAGCAGTTTTTTTCAAAAGCAGAATCAGGCCAACAATTTACCTCCTGAATACATTTATATGGCAACAATAATAGTTTTGTTTTCAAGTCAATGTGGCATAGCAGATAGAATATTACTTAGAATTATAAAGATCTGAGCCAACTCCTGTTTCTGACAATAGCTAGTTGCATGAGCTGTACAAATTATGTAACTTCTAAAAGTCATAAATGGATTGCTTTGGTGAAAGAATTTCCAATACCCAGAGTTCTCTGTGCTGATGGAATCACAGACCCTTCATGTACCTGCAAATTGGCAAGAAATTCAGAAAAATGGGCGGGGGGGGGGAGGGAGGGAAGTTGTGTTGAAAATAGAAACATACAGAAAGTTTTTATCTCATTAAAATTAATACATGCTTTTAACAATTATAAATTATATAGTTTGTAGCTTCATTATAGTAGGTTTTAGTTTTATGGACTATAAGTTTTTATTGCTAGTTGCTAAGTTTACAATAATTTATTTTAAAAATTATAAAATATATATACACACATATACAGACACGCACAAATACATACACACCGACACACACATACATATATACCATGTCTAAGACTATCAGCATTACATTTGGGTTCTAGTACATTAAATAGAGTATTCTTAATATTATCAAAACAAAAACCAATTCTCTTAGAGTTTCAGGTTGACATCTATGTACTGGTTTCTTATACATTAAGACATATGTCATTGTGTGTCATAAATTCATTTCATCATAACATTGTTGATAATATAACCAAATTCATGAATTTGTTTTAACTGCTGATCAGAGAGAATATAGCTCATTCCAACTTTGCATTATCATCTCTTTAACAGAACACATGCAACTTAATGGCAGGGATTCTTTCAGTTTTGTTTTTCTATTCCTAGCTCCTAGCATCGGAATTTACAACACAAGTACTTCCCCTAATAACGTATGGTGTCATTACAACTGTTATAGGTTCCAAGATGTTAGTCTTCTGTGATTCAACTGTGTAACAGGATTTATGGAACTTATGGCTACAAGAGAGCTTAATGATTATCTAGTCCAATAACCTATTTTTATATATGAAGAAGGTGAAATCCAGTGAAGTGATTTACTCCAAGAGTCACATGGAAGAGTTGGAATGCAAACTCATGTCTTCTGGCCTAAATCTGGTTCTCTTTTCACCATTCTTTTAGTGTCTTTTTTGTGTTTATCTTCAGTGCTGTGATATGACAAGTTGTGGTATTGTTGTTTTCCTTCATTTTCAAAAGAACCATGATATTGGGAATGATGTCATGACTTGCACTGAATTGGATTTAAGTGAGGGAAGGCTATGCAAGGTCACCAACCTCTTTCCTCCACAGTCATATGGGTCCAGTGGCAAGATACATACCAAGACAACTGGAGATGCTCCCGAATGTTTAAGGCAGTTGGGTTTAAGTGACTTGCTCAGGGTCACAATAGCTAGTAAGTGTCTGAAGTGAGATTCAAACTCAGGTCCTCCCAATTTCAGGGCCAGTACTCTATCCACTGCACCACTTAGTTGCCCCTCCGGTATAATAGATGGCTAATTATATATATATATATATATATATATACACACACACACATATATATAACATATAATATTATATGTATATATAATTAAATATTATATATTATATGATTATGGATGATAATTAACATGATCAAAGCAACAGGTTTTTTTGAAAGTTGTATTCACTCAGAGAATTCTATATGCTCTGATAAAACTAAGTTTTTCAACCCACTCTTTTCTTGTTTCCCTCCCTCCACTAAAAGTAACATCCTCATTCATGATGGCATTTCGACCAAAGAATACAAAACATATTGAAAGAGCCAAAATTAGAATTTAGTTTAGGATGAATTGTATAATCATAGAAATTTGGAGGTGGGTTGAAAGGAAAGGTAATGAGAATTCATTAAAATCTCCTATGTGCCAGGTACTGTGCTAAGTGCTTTACAAATATTATCTTTTGTGATCCTCACATCAACCCTGGGAGGTAGGTGATATTATTATCCATGTTTTATAGTTGAGGATACTCAGGCAGACAGAGGTTAAGTGACTTGCCCAGGTTAACATAGCTGATTTGTGTGTGAAGTTGGTTGTGAATTCAGACCTTCCTGATTCCAGACCCAGAGTCCCATCCACTGCATCACCTAGCTACCTTTGAGACAGGAAAGTATTATGGAGATATTAAGGAAACTGAAGCACAGACAGGTGAATTGATTTGGTATATAGATCATAAAAACTTTCTATAGGCTATGTTGCTCTACATTTGTTATTCAATCCTAGTGCTTTGGGGGGAAAAATTACCACATTTTATTTATGCATCTCATTTTAAGAAAAATGATATTGCTAAATACAAACTTATAAAATAGATAAATTATGATTGATTGTTTTAATTTTTTTTAAATCACTTTATAGGAGACTTTTCCTTCTCTTGGAAAAGAAACAGCTTTTTTGTTGCATTCAAAATACAAATTAACTGGAACATATGTTTCAAGGAAAACAGTGACTACACAAAGAAAGTCAAACTAACAAAGTTAGTCAACAAGTTGTGTTTTCAACATCTGACATGTCAATACCAATTGGCTCTCAGGAACATTATCTTGATTCTTTCAATTTTAGTCATATGTGATCATCATTCACTCTTCCCCATGAGTAAAAGAGGTATGGAAAATAGGATCATAGAATTTAGAAGTTATAACTCTTTAGGGAACCTTAACTATGATCTGGTCAGGTATTTCTCAAATCTTTAGGTATCATGACCCCTTGACATTCTTTAAAAATGTTGAGAACCTCAAAGAAATTTTGTTTATTTTGTGATGTTTAAAATCTAATGTGTGATTGCCTTATCTGCCCCCCCCACCCCAGTGTGTAGGGGGAGAGCTAAGTTTACTGATAAATTCAGAAACAATTTAGGCTTTTAAGCATTTATTAAAGTATATTAGGGGCTAGCAAAGAGAGAGAGAAAGCCACCTTCACCTAGCTATCCAAGAGACTGAATGCCCCTCGGTTCCAACAGAAGCCCCCTGTTAAACTGGAAGAGGGAGGTCCCCACACACACATCTCCAAGCTAATTGGCTGGTAGCATTCAAGTCCATTGATTGACATGACTTACAGGTGGTCCATGAACTTCCGGACACCAATCTGACCTTCAAAATCTCAGAAAGGTCACTTCATGCTTTCTGAGTTCTCACAATATTTGTATCTATATCTATGTCCACGTCTACGTCTACTTCTACCTTTGTCTGTGTCTGTGTCTGTCTCTTACCTATATCTATGTGTTATACATATGTGTGTGTGTGTGTGTAATATAAACATTACATACATCTATTGGGTTATAGCTATTGACATTTATAATATTAGAAATTAAAACATCTTAGTATTATTATAAAAATTATTTTGACCTCACTTACTCCTGGAAGGTCTCAAGGACACTTGGGGATCCCTAGACATCCCTTGAGAACCAGTTATTTAGTCCAACTATTTGATTTTATGAATGTGGAAACTGGAGCCCAATGTTGTATAGCAAATAGAAGAGTTTAGATTTGGAACCCATATCCTCAGGGTGCAGAGCCACTACTCTTCCCACTGTACAATGCTACTTATCTAAAGACCCCCCCCTTTTTTTTGCGGGGCACTGGGGGTTAAGTGACTAGCCCAGGGTCACACAGCTAGTAAGTGTCAAGTGTCTGAGGCCAGATTTGAACTCAGGTACTCCCGAATCCAAGGCTGGTGCTTTATCCACTGCACCACCTAGCTGCCCCCTCTAAAGCCCTTTTACCTTTTTCCCAGAACTTTTATTTACTTGGTGAAAGACTTATTTTCCATCCTTGGCTCATTCAAAGTCATTGTTGCATTATGAATTTTTATAAGCACCACCTGTATCAAATTGACCCTCAAGGTTGTTTTGTGATCCTCTGCTGATCATGGACATCCTATGAAGATTTAGATTTCAACCTCTGATCATAAAATTGTAGAACTTACTGGGTACAGAGTATTCTCAAAGGATTCTAGAAGCTACTGGAAACATGCTTTAATGGAATCTCCACTTATCCAGTTTATCAAATTTGCTTTGAATTGTTTTTACCCACTTCTACCTTCCCCTCTTTATATGATTTTCATATTTTAAGATAGGTTTTCATCAAAATACTAGGCTAATAATGAAAATATTACTGGGTAGAGGTTTCATCCACATGAAATGCTTAAGTCTTCCTGGGTGATGTTGACCCATTAGTAATTATTTTTTGAGCATAACATTCTTGTCAGATGTGTGACCTAACTGGTAGTCTTGTTGTTGTGGTTGAGAATTTTGTTCTTTGTTGTTGGATTTCTAGGGACACAGTGTGATTCTTCATAACCATTGTGCTGACCTGGTATTACATGGAATGGAAAATAATGTATGGGACAAAAGAGAGCTTTTTAAAGACACAAACAGTGGCTTTTCTTAACAGTTCTTTTCTTCCAGTATGTCCATTACCTACATTTCCTTTGAAATATTTAAGAATAGGTCCCAAGGCAATATCTCTAGGGGCTTAAGAATGATGACTTGACATTATAGAGAGAGTAGTTTCTTTGGACTCTGTCCAGATAAAGCTATTTATGTAGCAGAAGTCCCTTGGGGGCCTGAGCAGGGGAGGCTTCTTATGCTATTACGAGTAACCCTTGCTTCACTGTACCTTCCTAGAGTCAGATAAGGATGTCATCACTGGATGCTGGGAATTAGCTCTAAATGTATATTTCCTTTGATTTTGCCTATATTCCAACGACTTTTTATTTATTTTTGTCTCCCAAACTGCAATACAGCCACAGGAACAACTCTTCATATTACATAGTAATATCAGCAAATAATAACTTATTCTTCATTCTTGTTGTTTTGTATATCATATTGTAATCAGAATGAAACAGGTAGCATGGTACAATGGAAGATGTCTTGTATTTGAAGTTAAGGACTTGGGTTTGAATCCAGACTTTGCTGCTTATTACTTGTTGGACCTCAGGAAAGTTATTTAACTTTTCTGTGCCTCAGTGTCTCTTGTATTCATTCAGAGGGTTCAGTTATATGGTCACTAAGCTTCCTTCCAGCTCTGAAGTCTGAAAAGACACTCAACTCCCTTTCATGCTTTCAGGCTGAACTACAGAAACCTTGCATTTGTTTAATGCTTTATGCCATTTCAGTCACCTTCATTGGTATAATCTTATCATTTCATCTGTTTCTCATAATTCTCTGAAGTTTTTCGATCATGCTTTTATTTACCCATTTTTGACATAGCCATACCACCCTGAGTATGCCTCATTTCAGAAACTAAGCAGCACTCAAAATACTAAACATTGTAGTCTGATGCATCCAGGTGTAAAATTGATAGAATTCTGCATTGAGAGTCAGGAAGACCTGAGTTCAAGCCCTACGTCAGAAATTTATAAGCTGTGTGATGCTGGGCAAGTCATTTAACCTCTTTTTGCCTTCAATTTCATCACCTGTAATATTAGGAGAATATACTCGGTGTCCCCATGGTCCTTTCCACCTTGAAATCTATGATGCAACTAAAAAAACAGCTATTTAATGTTACAAGCCAATCTTGAGCCCAGATCTCCTGACTCTACCCTGAACTTTTATCCCTGTTGCTAGAAAATGCATACATTTATCAGTATTTTTGAGGATACCATTGAAGTTCTTCAGAAGTAAAAAATCCATGAATTCTCTTTGTAGTCCTTTTTGCATTTGGCCATTGTTACTGTCAGAAAGTTCTTTGTATCTGAATTTATCTTCCTGCATTTTATACCATTTGCTCTTGTTATCATTGTGAGCAAAAAAATTGTGGTGACTGATCACTCTTTATAAAATTTCCTTTGTCCTTCACTGATAAGATCTGGTAAGTTCTAATTTTTAGAACAATTTTCAAGGCTCAGAGGGATCAGAAATATAGACCTGGAAGATGCATTTGAGGTCATCTAGGTCAAACTTCTTATTTTACAGGTGAGGATACTGAGGCTAGTGGCTTACTCAAAATCACTCAAGTAATAAGTAGCAGATTTGGGATTTGGACTCAGCTCCCATAACTCCATATCTATCTCTCTTTCTACTGATTTTTTAAATTAGGAAAGAATATTTAGCAAATGGAAGATGCTGTGGGAAGAATGCTGGATTTAGAGAGGACCTGAGTTTGAATCCTATATCAGCTACTTACTATATATGTGAATATGAACAAACCACAACTTCTCTGAGACTGTTCCTTCACCTGTAAAACCCAAGGGTTATATATGATGAACTTTGAGGTCCTTCTCAATTTTAATTCTATGTATTTTAAAAATACTTTAAAGGTTAATGATTGAAGTCTTTTTTTTTAACATCACAGTCAACCCCTCCCCTTGCCATCAAAACCTCTTTGCAACAAAATTTCATGAGAAATTACAACTTGAGATGGACTTTGCAACTTGCAACAAAGAGAGAAAAAAAACATTTTAAAGTGCTTATTATGTACTAGACACTATGATCAGTGCTCAAGTCAAATCAAGTACAAGAGAGAGATAGCCCTTGCTCTCATGGAACTTAAATTCTAATGTAGAAAAATGACCAGGAAAGGTTGAAGTTACAGAAAGGGTGAGTGATACTCTAAGTCAACTGAGTGATATACTATTTGTTAGAAGCAGTGATAATGTTGATTTGATACTTTTTCCTAGAGCATGAGATGGACAATTATCAGTGAGGGGAAAAACGGAGGGAGAGATGTCAGAGCATCATGATGTAAAAGGTGGTACGATTTCATGGCTGTTGTTGTTTGTCCTTTCTTTTCAAAGAGGACCAATGACATCACAAGGGGGATGTTTTGACTTGTGTGTATTGGATATAAGTGACAGAACTGTACACAGTCTTGAGCCTTCACTCTCTCCTCCAGAATCATTGAAGCCTAGTGGCAAAACAAAGGTCAAGATGACTTGGCAATGGCCCAGGATGTGGTGGGTGACCTTGGCCTTTCTAAATTAAAGTCTTTTCCAGGTCTTAGTTTGTCCGAGACCATATCCAATAACTTAAGGACTAGGTAAGAGTTGAGACAAAAGATGGCTCAATTTACCATCACAAAGTTATCTGCCTGTGAGGAGAAGACCCTTAGAGTGTCTGGGTTTTATGACTGGATTCATCTAGACAGAGTAAGCTCTCATTAATCATCAGGGTGGAGGCTAGAGATCTGTTTGGAACTATGGCAATAAAAAGACATAGTATTTTTTAATTTTAATTTTTTAAATAAAAATACATAGTGAGGTAATTTGGACTAGCTAGATGTATTGAGTTATTCCCAATTAGCATACCCATAGTGTGGGAACTAGAAATCCTGGTGGCAGTAGCAGCCTGTCAGGAAAATGATATGGTTAGGTGGTTATGGAAGCCTAGAAAAAAACCAATAACTTATTTTAGAGAAAATGTTTTACCTCCTTTTTTCCTCTCGTTATTAGAATGGTCTTTGGCCAAAAGTAGGCGATATAGCATGATTCAAATCATCTAGCAAGTGTAGCCACATTCTCTTCTCATTTGAACTATCCCAGCAGCTAAGCCCAGTATGATTGTGTACCTCAGGATACTTCTTCACTTGTACTGTAAAGCACTAGCCACATGATTCTGACCATGTGAACATTCAAGATCAGCAGTGAGAGGGTGAGGAAAGCATGCACTTAAAGGGCTTTTACCTCCCCAACCCAGTAGGAAGCCCCTGGCCCAAAGCAAAGCAGTCCTGACCACATCTTGCCCAATGCGTGCTGTGCCCCGTGACTCTATCCTGACTGTGAAGTGTCCATGCCACTGGTGACTTTGAATTGGTTTTACTGAACTGTGATTCCTTGACTGCTCCTCCCCTACCATTATTTGACAACTATAACTGAGATAACTCCTTTATGCTTGGACTTCCTGCTATCTCCTCCATTGACTTTGAGCCCAAGCTTTCTTCTTGATCCTATCACCTTGCCCATTTTCTATTCACATTGACCATGGCTAAATTCAGTCTACTTTTAATTACCCTGGGCTGATCATAACACTAGAGGCAAAGATTTCCTACTAATAATGCATTCATAGATGTTTTGAATGTGCTGAACTAAGAGCTTAACACAAAGGGAATTAATTTAACCATTATCATAAATCACAAGATTTAACTTGAGCTAGGGTTTTAGATAGAATCTAACCTCATTCCCAGATTCCCACTTCATCCTGTAAAATCTCATCAGTCTTGATGCTCCATCTCATCACTATCCTTTGCCTCTTTGTTCAGAGGGTCAGGCTATGAACTCCAAACTTCCATATAAGAAAACTCAGCTCAGACATCTCATTTCTCTCCTGGCTGCACTACCTGGGGGCTTCTCTGACTGACTTTTCACCTGTGTCCCTGCCTCTGATACCTTCCCTCCCCCTCTCCCCCACCACATTTTTAACTTTCTTTTGTGTGTCATCTTTCCCCATTATAATGTAAGATCCTTGGGGGGCAAGAGTTTTGTTTTTTCATTTGTATTTGTATTCTCAGAATTTAGTGCAATGCTTGGCACATAGTAGGAACTTAATAAATATTTATTGACTATTGACTATTTTACAGATGAGCAAATTGAAATGCAATTACTTATCCAAGGTCTGTGTCTGTCTTTGTCTTTGTCTCTTTCTTTCCCAGGCACAAGAGGATTCTACCACAATCATATATCACAACTTACCATGCTTTGAACCGTAGTCCTCTGACTCTAAATTCAGTACTCTTTCCATTGTACTTATATGGGGAGATAAGATGAAGAGGCATAAGCAACTAAGAATTGTGCCTGGAAGAATTGTATCACTGAATTGTTAGTAATTATAATTCTGATTTGTGGGAACTGTTGTACTTGCCAGAGAATTAAAAAAAAAAAATTGTGATTCCAAAACTCATATAAAAATTTTGAAAGTCTTTACTCAAGATATTCTCTATAGGATTGGTTAGTATTGTGATTTGAGAAGAGTACCTGTTAACTTGTGTCATCCAGCACTTATTACTTATTATTAATCATCAAGCATTTTGTAAGTACTTGCTATGTGCCAATCACTGTGCTAAATGCTACATTTACAAAGAAGGGCAAAACCATGGTCTCTGCCTTCAAAAAATTTACAATCTAATAGGGAAGACAGAATATACAATATTGTATATACTATATACATACACAATATTGCATATACAATATATGCACGTGTATAAATACATATACATATGGATAGATGGACATATAGATTGATGGATAGATAGATGAGAGGGAAAGGAAGAGGCAGAGGGAGAGGGAGTAGCTAGGTGGTATAGTGGGCTTGGAGTCAGGAAGATGAATTCAAATTTGACCTCAGACACTTAATAGCTGTGTGAGCCTGGGCAAGTCACTTAACCCCTATTTGTTTCAGTTCCTCTTCTGTAAAATGGGAACACACTGGAGAAGGAAATGGCAAACCACTCTAGTATCTGGCAAGAAAATTCACAGATACACAAACATGCATACATATGCATACATCTATATACACACATCTATATGCACACTGCAATATTATATATAATGTATAATACATTATATACAATATATGTATATATATTATGTGTTCACATATGTATGTTCATATATATTTATATGCCAAAAAGAGGATTTTATATTAGAGGTAATGGCAAGCCACTGGAGTCAGCTAAGATCAAATAGCTAGAGGTTCAAAGCTGAATTGTTGGTAACTAGGTACAGCTTTATGTGGTAGGAGGAGAGGAACTGACTGTCATAACCAAGCATAGATGTACCAAAGCAGTGGTCTGAGTTTGAAGCTAGGGGTCATCAGAAAGATGCTAAGTAGATGAGTGGAGATGGTTAAATTGGACTTAGGAATTTCAGATTAGATCAAGAATAACAGGGGAACTGTATGCTTATAATAGTGAGATGCTGGAACATGCTAGAAAAGTCAATAACCAGGAAAACAAGACTAAAACAAGAACTCAGAGTTAGCACTGTCAGGTTGCCATGCTTGGAAATCACTGCAGCTTCCTCTACCTCTTTAAAGGGGTAATGCTTTTGCAAACCAGAAGCTGTATGATACATAGTACTACTCATTCAAATGAGAGAAAAGTTGAATTTTTGCTGATGCAATAGAGGTGATTAGTACCTAAAAAAGTCATTTAGTGTACCCTCCTGTTGTTGGACACATTAGTGCTTCAGCCATACTAAATAGATGGTTGTCCATCCTTTTTTTTTTTTAAGAAATTCCTAGAAATAGCTTTTCTGAATAATAACTATTCAACCCAGAAAATCTTTCTTATGGCTAATTGATGGCCTCCTTATCTGTCAATAAAGAAGATGATCTGGTAGCCATTTTCTATTTCTATTTCAATACTTGTGATTTATTTTGAGCAGGTAGCCATCTGAATGAGAAATGAGAGGAGTTCTAAATTTGTAAATATGTGATTTATGTTTCCAAAATATTAAACATCTTTAGCATTATTTAAGAAAAAATATCCAAAAGAATGGGTAGAGGGAGAATTTTTTTTAAAAGTAGCACTAATAAAAGGGCTGGCTTTTCTAAATACCACCTAATTATTAATGGCTTTTTATCAAAGATTAGGTTTGGCTGCCAGATAATAGCCCTGGGTTGCAGATAGTTGCATATTGGCCTCTTTACAGTATAATACCGATTCTGTATCAGACCTAATCACTCAGAATACCCTCCTGGATATTCTGGCTTGTTTGGACCAATGAGCATTTTCCATTAGTCATTGGGAAAAACTACTATTAATTATAATGTAATGACTGGGCATTGTTGGTAGATGTAAAAGGGTATACCATGGTTCTGAATAACCTAAAATAATGTTGGAATTATATTTACTAGGAGAGGTTTAGACCAACTGGGAATGTTACAGCAAATCCCCTCACTTAATCTGTTGAGTTATGTTTTCCTATGCCACATTCTAGCAGTGAGACTAAAGCCATGCCTGGTAGCTTGGATTTTTATCAATTCTATCTTTATTTTTTACTGAACATATTTATATATAATTTCCAATATTGGTGATCTCATATAATATTGCATTACATTCTAGAAGTTGTATGCTTTAATTGGGACAGAATAATTAAACCCAATTCTTTTGATATAGTCCCATGATATAAAGTGAAATGGATCAGGGTATTGGGGTATTGATTTCCTATTTTTAAGCAGTCATATAATCTTTGAATTGGGAGGAATCTAACCTTAGATCTCATCTAGGTCTAGTTATTTGCTGGTGTTTTTCTCTCTGTTTCCTTTCAGCTAGACCTTGAGCTTTGTGAGATGACAGACTGAGTCTTAAATAATGTACCCATTGCTATCTAGCATTAGACCATGGCACATAGCAGGTCTTTAATACACATTTATTTTGTTGTGTTTCATCTAATCTCCCAGAAAACCATAGAACCCAATCTCTAACATCCCTGACATGATGGTCTTTCATGTTTCAAAAACCTTTGTCCCATTATTCCCATAGGAGTGATCCTATGGAACTTTCATTATAGGTGAGAATCTAGCTAAATATGTCTTGCATGAATCCATTTGGTGCCTGGTGGAAAGAAGAGAGAAGAAGAGGGGATTTTAATATATACTATTATTGAAATGCTATTCATATTTCATCTGAAATAACTGAAGACTTAACACCCCCTGCCTTGGTTGTTTTTATTCATTATCCTAAGTGGTAATTGCATACAACTCCAAGCATCTCTTTGAATCTTAAAAGAATTCTACTGCTAATGGTAATAGTTTTTTAGTTCAAATAGTAGGAAATTCATTCATCATCTCTGTACTCAGCCTTCCCCATGCTCACTGTGTACTAGAATACTGTACTATAGAACTTCTTAAATAAAGTTTCCTCTTAAACATTGGAATGACCACCCCTCCTCCCAAAGAAGGCATTAGGGAACAGGGGACCCTCTTCTTTGTTGTAAAACAGTTCTCTGATGTCATGCATATTAATTTTTTTATTATATTTTTTTTGTGAGGCAATTGAGGTTAAGTGACTTGCCCAGGGTCACACAGCTAGTAATTGTTAAGTGTCTGAAGCCGGATTTGAACTCAGGTCCTCCTGAATCCAGGGCCGGTGCTCTATTGACTGTGACACCAAGCTGCCCCTGATGTCATGCATATTAAATAGAAATCACTCATTATACATGTAAATGCATATTTCTTAAATTACACCAGGTATAAAATATAACTAATGCTTTTTCCTATTTTTTGTGTTGCCAAAACAACTAGTAAGTACAGTTTTTTAAAAAATGATTAAATTGGTAGATACCATATGAACTAAGCAACTAGCTAATTTGTTGTATTTTTTGACTGCGAATCACTAGTTCTGTTGTCATAATAGATGCTACTATAACACCATCTCAAATCACTTTTGTTTCTTTTTGCCATATTTTTACTGTGTGATAGAAATCATCTGAAATGAAAATGGCTCCTTCTAGAAGTATTTGATTAATCAAATGAAGGGCGGTGTACTACATTTCAGTAAGCATGTGTTTCATTGTCTTGTTCTACTCTAGCACAGGTACTATGTGAGAAAATAATGGGATTTGGCAGACGCCAGGGGCCCCACCTGAAGATTGGTTTGGAATTGATTGAATTGGGTGAGACTGACTGAGAATCTACTTAAGGTTGATTAAATCAAGGCCATACCTGGCTGGCCTGAGTGGAGTGTTGTTCTCAGAGGCTGTGGATACTACATCAACACAAGACCACCCTCAACCAATCAGCTTGAAGGACAGCCCCTTCCATGGAAGGAGACAGGAAGTAGGAAGGGAGGCTGGATCCCTAGCTTTGGCTTTTTTCATTCCAGAACCTTGGATTGGTGGCTGAGAGAGAAGGGGTCCAGTCTGAACATTAGGGAAGATGGGTTTCTTTTTCTGAATTCCACGTCTTGTATCTTTACTAACTTATAATATATTTTAATAAATGCTTAATGCCCAAAACTGGTGCTGACATTTCTAGCTTATAAGTAAACCATAGGTAGTTCTCCCCCCACACTGGGGGGAGAAACAAGGCGACCATGCATTAGATTTTAAATGTCACAACTATATAATAAAAATATTATTTTCATTAGTATATTTACTTTCTAGTTTATGGTGCTTTATATATTAAATGTTTCTTGCCAGTTGCTAGTGTCTTTCACTGTTAACAGATTAGCATTTATCTACTCTCTGTATTTTATACACATCTATTTACATAATCTTACTCTTTTGAATTTAAGCTCCTCAAAAAACAGAAATCCTTTGCTTTTTTTTTTTTTTCCCTTTGGTACCCCAGTGCTTAACCCAGGTTCAGGTCCATTGTAAGCACTTAATAAATGCTTGTTAATTGATTGAAAGATAATTGTTAGATCTTGAAACATAGGGACATGAAATCTTTTAGTTATTTGGCTACTGGAAAGAACTCTAGTTAGAGCACTGAATTTAAAAGTCCAACTCTGCTACTTACTAGCTGCATGACCCTGAACAAATTCCTTACTCCTTCCTGGAATTTAGTTTTCTCATTAGTACAATAAGGGAATTAGATTAGATAATCTTCTAAGGATACTTAATTTTTTTCCATTCTTCATGTCACCCTGAGGGAACTCTAAAGTACTGATGGAGAACAGAAGTATAATATCTAGAGACAAGATGTATGTTGCAAAAAGTGCTGGCCTTAGCATTAGGAGAAACTGGTTTTGATCCTGTCTCCATCAATACCTGTGTGACTATAAGTAAGCCACTTGGCTTTTCTGACCCCTAGACCTTACGTATAAAATAAGACTTATACTACCTACCTCAAGGGTTGCTATGAAAAAAAGTAGTTGGTAGATATTAAGGTACCATCCAAATGTGAATTGTTATCATTAGTTTGAAAGACTTCTGTCTTTTCTTAGAGAAGATTTTGAATGGAAAATAAAACTCTCTTCTCTTAGCATCTATGACCTAACACTATCCTTGTTATTGTGAGAGCCAAAATTTGATATACGGAGCGTTATTTGGGTGACTCGCCTTAATATTGAGGTGCCGGAAATATGAGACACCTTTTAGGTTCACCCTTCCCTCTGAACTGCCCTTTTAAAAACTGCAATATTAATCTTTATCACAAATAATTTTTACCACATTATCCTGTCTCTTACTTATTTGGTTTTTTTTAATTAGTTCTTCAATTGACAAAAACTTATTTTCTCTTCCCCATTGGAAAAAAAGAAAAAAAAATCCTTGTAACTGTGGAAATTTATTTTGATTTGGGGACCCTACCTTTGGGCTGAGATTGGAAAGCCTTAGGCCCTCAGGGTCTCTTCTGTGTGGAAGGGGCTGGTGCCCCCTTCCCCTTCAGCTGAGCCAGAAAGCCTCTTGGGCTGTGCAAGACGCTGGGTCAGACAACTAGGGGAAAGAAGCCCCCAGCTCCCTCCGCCCTGAGCGGAGGTATCTGAGAGATGCTGGGCTCTGGCATGGCCTGCGCTGGGGCTCGAGCACAGCCCCACCCCCCCACCAGCTGCAGCTCTGGCTGGCTAATTAGCTTGGTCTGTGGGGGCGCAGGAAGCCGGGAGATTTGAGTGGAGAGAAGAAAAGGTGTATATATAGACCTGGGAGGTAGACAGCAAGGGGGGGGGGGCGGATGAGAGAGGCTGAGAAGAGGTTCAGACAAGAAGATGAACAGTAATGCAGGACTAGGAGCAAGGAGGAAAGGCCAGCGGACAAGATTAAGAGAGGCCGACAAGCTTAGAGGGGCGACAAAGGCAGAGGACAGAGCAGACAGACAGAACAGGAGGCAGCTGAGAGCACAGAAGCAGTCAGAACAGCCTACATGTCCAAAAGTATTTCTCATTCTTCACCATGAGTCTACTACTTTTCTGTTAGGATGTATGTAGGATGATTCATTTTCAATCTTCTGCAATCATCATTGGCTCTTGAAATGATCAAAATTCTCAAGTCTTTCAAAGTTGTCTGTATTGTTATTATATAAATCTTTCTTCCAGTACTGATCATTTAACTTCACATCTATTCATACAAGACTTTTCAGGTTTCTTTGAATCCATTCCTTTCACAAATTCTTATGGCATAATAGTATATCATTATATGCATATGCTGTAATTTGTTCAGCTATTCCCCAGTTCATAGGCACCACTTTAGCTTCCAATTCATAGCCCCTATAAAATATGACTCTTATTTCTTTAAATCCTTTAGTGACTACACTATTTTCTAATTCCTTCCTAAATGTGGGTCCTAAAATTCACTAGTTCTTCATTGTTCTTTGATCTTCTTTCTTTCCTTCAGAGTTTTGAGAGATTCTTTCTGTTTGTTTTATCTCCTCATATGGAGATAAGAAATCATTTGTTATTCTTCTTTGTAACCCCTCAAAACCCAGAATAATGCAGATCCTATAGTAGGTCCTCAATACATGTGGGTGTTTTTTTGTTATTAATTGGAAGTCATTATCTTCCCCCTCTACTTTTATACCAATTTCAAATGAAATTATTATTGGAAGATGATAAAATCTGTCTATCAACAAGTATTTAATAAGCATGTACATTGAGCCATATACTGTGTTAAACCCTAGGTTTCCCAAAAAAGGCAAAAATACATAGTTTCTGTGCTTGAGGAAAAGTGAATGTTTGCTTGAGATTTGGAGAGGCTTAAGGCAAGGGATCATTGTCTTATTTATTCCAGTGCACAAAGCATATTTGTGTTTTTGTTTATATTAAGCAAATGAAGACAATGGGTTAATATTTGCTTCAATCTGTTCTATCAACTTTCTAAACTTTAACATTCTTATTGGCCTACCTAGAGCCCAAAAGCAAGAGTTATCTTTGCCTTGTAATACACTTTTTTAAGAGTTGTGATTACAATCAGAAGTCTTGCCTTATTCTACAATAAGACTGCAGTTACTTCTAGGAAATGATGAATAGGCTCAGCTAAAATTTACATATCTAGTGTCTTCCTAATTGTGTGATGTGTTTTTGTCCAGAATGCATTTAATTTGGAGCATTCCCAAGACACGTAAAAGTGAGTGCCAACATCTTTTTTCAGTTGCAAATTGGATAAGATAGTGTTTATGTTAAATGAAAGCAATCTTGTTATTTCTTTTCACATAAACTCTTTCTATCCAAGCAGAGGAAGCCTCCAACTCATTGACTCTTATTGCAGCCTTTCTCAATCAATCAGTTTTATAGAGTACCTACTATATGTGCTAGGTTATTTGATAGCTACAATGAAATTTATGAAATGGTCCCTGCTTGTGAGGAGCTTAAAAATCTACTTTGTGGAGCAAGTAAGAAATAGCTGAGTCATATTTCTCTACTTTCTCTTTTCTTCTCCCATATTTAATCAGTTCTGCATATTCTCCTTCCAAAATATTTCCAAAGTCCTTCTGTTTCCCATTTATATGGTCACTACCCTGTTTCAACAACTAGCCCACTGCTGGGCACACAGTAGACATTCAGTATTGCTTAGTAAATTGATATGATTTGAATTCAAACTTGGATTATCTCTCATCTGAAGTATAGCATTATTCTCCAGTCTCCTTCCCCCACAATAAATCAATATTACACTGCTGCTGCAGTAGTCTTGCTAAAGAACATCACCGATCAATCAACAAATCACTTAATATGTGCCGAATACTGTGGTAAATGCTAGGAATACAAAGTATAGAATGTGCTTTGGATTTATTCTACCAACCCCCATTTATGCTGGCATACTGGTTCTCCAGAGAGCCAGGGCTATCTATCCCATCAGAGCAGAGTGTTAGGTGTATATTTGAAGGATTAGGAGTGGTTGTTTTTTCATACTATAGTCAGGACTCTTGCCCCCACACCCTGTCTTTGATTATGAGTTGATCTTACATTATGAGACTTCACAGTGCCTGACACCAGATAATAAACAGACAACACAGATATAAAGTAGCTTGGAGGTGGAGAGGACTAGGAAAGTAGCTGGTGGCACATCAGCTGAGATCTCAAAGGAAACAAAAGGTTCTAAGAGATGGTAATGAGTAGGCAGAGGGTTCTAGGTGTAGGGAAGGGACAAGAAGTGAATGGAATGAATGAAAAGGAAGGAAAGAAAAATTAATTAAATACTTACCATGTGCTAGGAACTGTTCTAATCACTTTATAAATATCTCATTTTATCCTCATAACAACCCTGGGTAATAGGTCTTACTCTTTTCCCCATTTTATAGTTGAAAGAACTTAGGATGAGAGAGGTTAAATGTCACACAGGTGATTAAGTACCTGGAGATCTGAACTCTGGGTCTTTCTGACTGCAGGTCCAGTATTCTATTTTTTTTTTTGCCCCACCCAACTGCCAGTGCAAAGTCATGCTGACAGGAGATAAAATGTTGTACGTTCAAAAGGGTAAATAAGTAAGCCAACATCACTATAGATGATAGAGTATGAAGAGGGAAGGAAGGTGCAAGGAACATAGGAAAGAGCCAGGTTGTGAAGAGGTTTAACATGAGATGTCTCTATCTGTTGCTAGAAGCAATTAGAGGTCATTGGAGTTTGTCAGTTAGGGGCATGGCATGATCCAACCTTTAGGTTTGGATTTTTGGTTTAGTTTTTCTTGTACTTTAGGAAAATTAAATTTGAAGCTCAGTGGAAAAGAAAGTTGAGTAGAGAGAGGCTTGGGGCTAAGTGAATGGAGAGTAGGGTATATATAAGACAGATATTGTGGATAAATAAATGACAAGATTCTGTATCCAATTGGATATGTGAGTGAGAAGTGGGAGATGGCACCAAGATTAGAAACCTGGGTGACCAGAAGGCTGTTGGTACATTCGACAATTATCATCAAAAAACTTGAAAAAGAGATGAAGGTTTGGGAGCAGGGGTTGAAAGATAAGTCGTTTTTTTTTTTTTTTTTTTGACATGTGGAGTTTCAAAGGCCTACAGGATATTGAGTTTGAAGTTTCTAATAGATAATACCTGATAAGTAACCAGCTTGCAGGAGAAAGAAGAGGAGTGTGTAGATAAATAGAGAGATAGATATAGATCTGGGAGTCATCTACATAAAGATGGTAATTGAATTCCTGGGAGTTGATGGGCCTTCACAGTGATTACAAGGAAAATGATTTAGTAAAGGTGACAGAATGAGAGATCAGACAGGTAGGAAGAGAGAGCAGCAATTTTCCAGAATCAAGAGACTATTTAGGAGGAGAGGATGGTAAATAGTATCAAATGTTGCATAGAGTCAAAGAGATTAAAAATTTAGAAAAGACCACTGGATTTGATAATTTGGAAATTATTGGTAACTTTCAAGAGAGTAGTTTCAGTTGAGCAATGAAGCTATATTTCAGGGGATAAGAAAGGGACTGAGAAGAGAGAAAATAGAGGCACTGAGTGTAGATGGCTTTTCAAGGAGTTTAAAAAAAGTATTAAAGATATATGATGATATTAAGATGGTCAGATATAATAATGAAAGTTTTTAAGGATAGGTGAAATTTGAACGTTTTCAGGCAGCAGGAAATAAAGCAGTAATAGGGAGAAATAAAAAAAATAGAATCAGGGCGATGATAATGGGACCAATTTACTGGAGAAGATGGGAGAGAATGAGATTTTTTAAAGTATAGAGGGAGTAGAAGTACTACTTCATTAAAGACTGGAGGAAAAGATGAAGTGGTATGAGATGAATTTAAGGGGTTGGTTGGTGAGGAGATGAGCAGAGAGATTTCTCTGTGGATAGCTTCATTTACATACAATAGATTAGGGGGGGAGGGTTTACAGTAGATGACCACCAAGATATGTATTGGGTGATAAATTTGGATGGAGTGAACCTCCAAAGGAGAAAAATGGCCAAGTGATGATTGTAGAAAGAGATTCAGAAAATGGCAATAGGGGATAAGTAATATTCTGTTTCTCACATTGGGACAGTAAGACAATGAGTTATGAAAGAAAGTGAAACCAGTATTAGAAAGGAAGTCCCATGGCACGGTGTCATCTGGGAGCTGCCAGGCTTCCATGAAGATTAAAAAAAATAGGAAAGTAAAAGTAAGTAGTTCAAGGTAAAGAAAGATTTAAATTATGTATCAGAATTTCCAAGGAACAAAATGGAAGGGATGGGTAGATAAGGAGTAGGCAGTAGGGGTCCATAGTGTTGTGATCAGTGGAAATGAGAAAGTGGGCAGCAGGGGTTGGAGAGAGTTTTTTTTTCTTTTTAGTAAACTGAGATTCCAAGTTATAGGTGTGGGGAAAGTATGAGGGGATAAGGGATTACTACATTGGGAAATGAGTCTGTGTAGAGGAACAGTGATGAGAAGGAGCTCCACTGATAAAGGCAGAATAGAATGTTCTCCATATGGCCTTCCCTCCTTGTCTTCTCTCTCTCTTGATGTCTACAGTAGTAACCTGGATGTGTAGGTCCCATGCAGGCAGGAAAGATAGCAGCCAAAATCTGGGCCAACTGGGCCTCATGGTAATCCTATCACTCTCTTGCACTTTAATCTTTACTCACCTTCAGTTGCCTCTCATTGTCTGCAAAATGAAATGCCAGAAGATATTTCATAGCCTGTCATTCAAAGCTCTCCACTCCCTAGCTAAAGCTTTTTTAGCTTTATCTTTCAGTATTCCCTCTTATGTACCTTATGTTCAGCCAAACTGGCTTCTTCATCCTTCCCAAAGAAAGGCTCATCCTATTTTTCCTGAAATATCCTCTTCCTAAAACCATTATCTGTATCCTTCCCATCTTTTGACAGTCACCTTGAATGCTACTCACTGAAGCCTTTCCTCCTACTTTTTTACTCCAAGTTTGGCCCCTTATCCACTATCAATTAAATTAGGTCATATTAGAACTCTGCTGCTAGGATAGAGCTTCAGTTTTTCTTTCAAACCATCCATGTACAGTCTTCATATAACATATATGTGTATATAAGTATATATATATACATATATGTATTTATTACACGTAAATATATGTATATACAAGTTCTCTGTACTTTTGATTGTAAATAGCACCAATCAAAAGATGTCAGAAGTGATCATTTATATTTTCTTTCCTTGTTTTTTGGGTTTTTTTGGTAACTTTTTATTTTGGTGAGGCAATTGGGGTTAAGTGACTTGCCCAGGGTCACACACACAGCTGCTAAGCGCAAAGTATCTGAGGTCACATTTGAACTCAGGTCCTCCTGAATCCAGGGCTGCTGCTCTATCCACTGCACCACCTAGCTGCCCCAATAAATATAGTTCCAAGTGTCAACCCTCAAGAAAAGAATCGGATATTAGGCAGATTGAGAATTGGAAGATTTTTTTCTTTTCTTTATGCCTCTAGCTTAGTCTCTCATGTTACTCCAAAATAAGACTATTTACTACTCTTTGTTATGGGACATAAATTGAAAAAGCATCCTGGATAACTTGGAACACCTTATCAAAACCATTAAGAACATTTTAAAATGTGTCTATTTTGTTTTTTATTAAGAAGTTACTATCTTGAGCATTGTTATAACCATTGAACTAACTGTTCTCTTCAGTAAGTGCTTTTTTTCTCCTTAAAATCATATTTTTTTTCTTTTTAAAAGGGGCAGTAACTAATTCACTGTCCATCATTAATTAAAACTTGGTCCTTTCTAATGATTGTTTTGAGTCATATGGATAATGTCTGAGAGTAGGTCTGCTATACTGTTTTATATTTTCTATCCTTTTTACAATGGTCTTTCTAGGTTCTCCTCTTACTGTTTGAGATAGTTTGCCTCCCAGGGTGTATTCATCATCTCCAGTGATGCTTAAGTATCATCAAATAACCCTTAAACAATTTTTTATCAGTCACAGGAAAGTGGAGGACTAACAACTGTTGTAAGTGTAAGATGAGTCAGGAAGATGTGAGCGCACTTCCAGCTTCAGACACTAACTTGTGTCACCTTGGGCTAAGAACTTAACCTTTTTCGGTGTCTGTTTCCTTACTTATAAAACTGGGTCAATGATAGCCCTTACAGGTTTGTTGGGAGGATCCAATGAGATCACAAACATAAAGCTCTCTGCAAATATTAAACAACAATATAAATGCTAGTTATGATAGGATTTAGCAAAGGATTGGACTTTGGGGATCATCTAGGCCAGGTGTTTTTTTTTTCTTTTCATTTTACAGATGAGGACACTGAGGCCCAAAGTAGCTAAGGGCCCTATGGAAGTCACACTGGAAATAAGGAGCAGAGCTGGGATTCATGTCCAGGTCTCATGTCTCTAAACCCAAGGCTATTTCTACTATGTTACATTGCTTCTCTAACATCCTCATTTTATAGATTAAGAAAAAGCCCCAAATAGTGATTTGTACAGCCTCACATTAGTAGTACATGACAGGACCAGGATACAAAATCCTGTCCTAAGTTCTACAGTTGCTTCTCTTTCCATTATACCACGATCTATTTTGATATGTCAGAGGTTTTTCAATACCTGGCACTTTCCCATCAAAGTCTCTAATTTCGTGGCTAGAACACTATTAATAGCTATTAAATAATAAAAGCTAGCACTTATATAGTGCTTGGCACTGTGCTGAGCACTTTATAATTATTTTCTTATTTGTTCCTCAAAACAACCCTGGGAGGTGGGTGTTATTATTACACCCTTTTTACGGTTGAGGAAACTGAGGCAAACAATGGGTAAATACAAGGTTATAGAGTTGTTCAGTTGTTTTTCAGTCCTGTCCAAATCTTTGTTACCCCAACTGGGATTTTCTTGGCAAAGATCTAACTAGGATGGTTTGTCATTAGCCCATTTTACAGATGATGAACTGAGGCAAACAGGGTTAAGTGACTTGCCTAGAGTCACACAGCTAGTAAGTATCTGTGGACAGATTTGAATTCAGGAAGATGAGTCATCCTGACTCCAGGCCTCAGTCTTGCTGATGTCTGACTCTAGACTTTATGCACTGTGCCACCTAGCTGCCCTAAGATCAAACAGTTAAGTACAGGGTGAGTCAAAAGTCATGATGGTTTTTTTTGTTTTTTGTTTGTTTGTTTGTTTTTGTTTTTTTTAGTGAGGCAATTGGGGTTAAGTGACTTGCCCAGGGTCACACAGCTAGTAAGTGTTAAGTGTCTGAGGCCAGATTTGAACTCAGGTATTCCTGACTCCAGGGCCAGTGCTCTATCCACTGTGCCACCTAGCTGCCCCTCAAGTCATGATGTTTTAAATAACTTTTTAAAAAATTATTTTTCTCTATTTTTTTGCCATTTATGAGATTTGATTTTTCAAATGCGATGTAAATTCATTTCCTATAGGTAATATATATGTATATTATATCTATATATACAGATATAGATATAGATATGATGCTATGGTATTATAAATTCAAAACAAAAATAAAGGCGTTATTAAACAATGAAACCACTTTCTAACTTTTGACCTGCCCTATATTTGAGGCTGGATTTGAAGTTAATTCTTCCTAACTCCAGGCCTAGTGGTCTATTCACTACAGCACCTATCTGCTCCAAGTAAGTTTAAATGAGATTGCTGGTTGCTGATGTATTTCCCATAGTCTAACAATGGCTGGCTAATTAACTTGTATAGGGCACTAGACTAAAGAGGCCAAATCTGTGTGTATGTGTATTCTGTGTGAATCAGTTAACTCTTATTCCCTGACTGTACCTCTCTGGCCAGCCATCTTGGACATCTGGCAATAGTCAGGGAACTAGGGAGCCAATATACTGTAGCTGTTTTTAGAGCAAAAAACGCTTCTTATTTCTTCTTTGTATCACCAACACTTTGCAGAATACCCTGTAATTGGTAGACACTTTTCAAATGTTTATTGCATTGGAATGGTCTAGAGACATAATGAAGATAAGGGATTATAAATTGATCATCACAGATGTGTTACTACTCCCAGAAAAAGGACTCAGAAATGAAAAGTCCAATTGCTGCTGATGATAATTCATTTGCATCATTTTTTGAGGGTGAGCACATTTTGGATACTAATAATATATCTTTCCTTATATCTGGGCTTTAAAACTCCTATGATATCTACCAAAGAGCCCTTAGAAAAAGGAAATGCAATTTAGTGTCACTAATGACACTCTTCATATAAACCTCCAGCTATTACTAATGCTGAACTGTATTGATTATGTATTCTAGATGATTTAAAATGTATTTTCCTTAAAGAAACAATAAATGGAAAATAACTGGTTTCTCTTTGAAGGCAAGGTAGCTGATAGTATCAACATCAAGCTAAAAATAATGAAATTTTTGAGGCAGAACTTCTCTAGTTATATATGAGTTACAGAAATGAAATGAAATAATGTGTTTCTGAAGATTATTTGAAATTTGAAGTCACTTGTATCACTTCCTCTGTGCAGTATTTATCCATAAACTTCGCACTGAAAACAAAAAATAGAGTTAAAATACATTAAGAATGTTGCTTTCCTAGCTTTTAACTACAAGATATGTTAATATATCAGTGTGCCCATGATCTCATCAGTATTGTATTTCCTACTTTGGTATAGATCACAACCCATTTTCATTCTATGAAACTTTTTTCCATGTCTTCTCAAAAGTCCTCATTAGAGAATTTGCGAAAATCTAGTGAAGGCATATCTCTAAAATTAGCATTTAAAGTATTTGGGCTCTTCCCATTTATCTTTCTTCTATACAGGATTACACCACCATGGATTTTTTGTTTTGTTTTGTTTTGTTTTTTATTTTGTTTTGTTTTGGTTTTGTGGGGCAATGAGGGTTAAGTGACTTGCCCAGGGTCACACAGCTAGTAAGTGTCAAGTGTCTGAGGCTGGATTTGAACTCAGATCCTCCTGAATCCAGGGCCAGTGCTTTATCCACTGCACCACCTAGCTGCCCCTCATTACCATGTTTTCCAATCATAACTGTGATTCCTTGATGATATCATTATCACTAGGAATTACTGACAACATACAACTTGAAAGGCATGAGGAATATAGCATCTTTTACTTTAATGATGCCCATTTAAACCTGGAAGTTTAATTGAACATTGTGTTTAGGTTAGATTAATAGGATTAATTTTATCTAATTTCATATTGATTCAGAGTGGTTTATATTTATGTAAATTGTTATCACTTTTCTTTTTACACAACAATGTGATATTATTTAGCTAATTTCTCACCAGGTTGCATGCATCACATTATTTGGTGTTTTCAAAATTCCTTCCTATTTTCAACAAATGATTATGTCATCGGGGCAGCTAGGTGGCACAGTGGATAAAGCACCAGCCCTGGATTCAGGAGGACCTGAATTCAAATCTAACCTCAGACGCTTGACACTTACTAGCTGTGTGACCCTGGGCAAGTCACTTAACCCCCATTGCCCTGCAAAAACATTAAAAACTTTAAAAAAAGATTGTCATGATGACCTTGACATCATCATTTCCACTTGAAGAGTTTCATTCTATGGGATGCTTCAAGTGATTTTGCTATACAGCTCAAGTAAGGTAAACCTGTAGAAGGGAAGATTTGAGCTAATTCCCCAAGGAAGCCAGGGTAGCTAAAAGGCAAGTAGGGAAAGCATTCCAGGCATTGGATACAGCCAGTAAAAAGGCAAAGGTCTGGAAGATAGATTGTCCCATGTGAAGAACAGTAAGTAAGCCAAGGTAGCACTGGGGGTATGTAGGAAAATAAATTGGATTAAGACTGAGGAAATGGGAAAGGGCCAGATCATGAAGGGTTTTAAATGTCAGAGGAGTTTATATTTGATCCTGGAGAAAAAAGAAAGATACTGGAGTTAACGGAATGTGTGTATGCATGTGGATGGGTGTGTGTGTGTGTGTGTGTGTGTGTGTGTGAGAGAGAGAGAGAGAGAGAGAGAGAGAGAGAGAGAGAGAGAGAGAGAGAGAGAGAGAGAGAGATGGTGAGACAGGAACTTTATGAAAATAATTGTGATAGCTGAGTAGAGTGGATTAGAGTGGGAAGGTACATGAGGCAGAGAGACCAATTAGAAGGATATCACAGTAGTCAGGGTAATGAGGATTTATATAGTAGGGTTGTAACTATGTGAGTAGAGAGAATTTGACATGTGGAAGAATACTAGTGTCCCTAATGACATTTACAATGTAGAATTCCAATGTAGAAAGCCTATGTACTGTAGATTTTTGATAGTTGTGAATAGTGATAGAGAAATAGACTGATTTGCATTGCTGCATATCTCTCTCCTATTCTTCTACTAGTTTAACTCCAAATCTGGTGTTACCCTTTTCCCTAACTTTGTGTTTACAGACATAATAGGTTCTATGTTCCTATTATCCAATTTTGTCACCCTTAAAATAATGTCTCTAAGCCTAGACACGTATGTTATAGATCATAAGCATCAAACTAACTCAGGATACATCGAAGCCACAAAACTCCCAAGTCTTGCCAAACCAGATTAAAATGTAACTGGGAAATATTTAACAAAATAAATATAAATATAAATATAATAGAAGATAGATTATATTAATATGTGGTTTTCTGCATCAATATTCAACCCATAAATATCCTTATTAAACTTTAGTGGCTCCACTTCTATTTGAGTTTGACACCACTGGGATAGACAATCAATAAATATTAAACCACTTATGCTAGCTGTGCTTCACAAAGACCTAATCATCTGCTGACAGTGAGCCTGGAAAGGATTGAGCCTATTTTTCTAACAGGAACATGTAGATTTAGTGTTATTTATATAAATTAATTGATAGTAAATCTATAATGTGTTATTATACTAGACTTATTATATTTGAATGGGAAAGCTAGGTGGTGCAGTGGATAGAGTGCTGGGCCTGGAGTCAGGAAGACTTATCTTCACAAGTTCAAATCTGGCCTCACACACTTACTAGCTGGGTGACCCTGGGCAAGTCACTTAACCCTGTTTATTTCAGTTTCCTCATCTGTAAAAATGATCTGGAGAAGGAAATGGCAAGCCACTCCAGTATCAAAACCAAGAAAACCCCAAATGGGGTCACAAAGAGTTGGACATGACTGAAAAATGACTAAAAACCAAATTAAGTTTGAGACACAACTATAATTTTTATGGAACCCAGAGGAACTGCTGTGTTCTCTTATAAAACAGACTTTGATAGCACTGTCACAGATAGAATACCAAGCTAGCTACATTATCAACAGACATTGTGATATAGTAGATAGAATACTGAACTTGGACTTAGGAGGGTCTCGGATCAAATCTTCCCATTGATATATTTTAACTCTATAATTATGAGCTTGTCATTTCATTCTCAGAGTCTCAATTTCTTTATAAAATGGAATAATAACACATCTAATACCTACTGCAAGTGTAGTTGTAGTTGTGCAGCTCATTGGACATGATGTATGTAAAGTATTTTGTAGACTAAAACATGATTAAAATGTC
Source organism: Dromiciops gliroides (assembly GCF_019393635.1). Taxonomy (NCBI): domain Eukaryota; kingdom Metazoa; phylum Chordata; class Mammalia; order Microbiotheria; family Microbiotheriidae; genus Dromiciops; species Dromiciops gliroides. The sequence goes on from NC_057864.1 coordinate 136,150,745, forward strand.
AATTATCATCATTGACCTAACCTTGTTTCACAATTCTTCTGTAAGGGCTCAAGTGGCATATTTCTGGTTCTTTTTCTTGGATCCATCTCAGAAACACTTAACTGGACCTTACCCCTGCTCAAATAGTGTTTAATTGAAAGAGCTTTTTCCTCTTGGCACAATGAGCTAGTCTTTCCTCTTGGGAAGTTTTTATGAGCATTTTTATACACCATGTTTAATTCCATAAATAATATACAAACATCTTTGGAAAGATATATATATATAGATATAGATATATATATGTGTGTGTGTGTGTGTGTGTATACATATATATATATATATATATATAGAGAGAGAGAGAGAGAGAGAGAGAGAGAGAGAGAGAGAGTGAGTGTGTTAGTTAGTTCAGTGGTATATTTAAATAACATCTTGGTATAGGTAATTCAAGACCCATTGGAAATGTATAAACCAGATTACTATTTTCATTTAACTGTAATAACATTATTTTTACAAACTAAAAATTAAAGACTTGGTTGTACAATAAAGCACCTCTATTAGGGAATCAGATTTGGCAAATCTAATTTTTATTCTTTATGTTTAGAAATCTACTTCTAATATAGTAAGTAATGCTGTGATTATCAACCAATAATAAATGACACTAACTTAGTACTGTCACAAAAATGTTTGAACCATGTCTACAATATGTACTTTAGTACCCAGAGTCAAGCTATGCTGTGCACAGCTGGAATTTAGACTAGGAATGCAGAGCTGGTTCAATATTAGGAAAACTATGAGTAATTAACCACATCAGTAACAAAACAAAAAAAAATCATTAAACTATCACAATAGATACATTAAAAATCTTTTGATAAAATACAATATCCATTGCTATTTTTTAAACAAAACTTAGTAAACATGAATAAAGGGAGCTTTCTTAAAATGATGAGTAACATCTATCTGAAACCAAGAACAAGCTTTATCTGTTACGGGCATAAACTAGAAGCTTTCCCAATAAGATCAGGGATGAAGCATGATTGTCTATTATCACCACTATTATTCACTATTGTACTAGAAATGCTAGCTATTACAATAAAACAAAAAATGAAGGAATAAGAATAGGAAAGGGAAAAACAATACTACCACTTTGTGCAGATAAAATAATTATTTACTTATAGAACCCTAGAGAATCAAATAAAAAAAACTAGTTGAAACAATGAACAACTTTAGCAGATTTGCAGGATATAAAATCAACCTACATAAATCATCAGAATTTCTATAAACAGTATTACCAACAAAAAAACAACAGGAAGAGAAAGATAAATTTCATTTAAAATGAGTGCAGACTAGCCTCAGACACTTGACACTTACTAACTGTGTGACCCTGGGCAAGTCATGTAACCCTTGTTGCCCCACAAAAAAAAATAAAGTAAATGCAAGCAATATAAAATACTTAGGAGTCTACTTGCCAAGACAAACCCAAGAACTACATGAATACTGTTTTTTTTTGTTTTGAACACTGTGAGAAAACACTTTGTACAAAGACAGTTCTAAACTGGAGAAATATTAATTGCTCATGGATAGGTTGATCCAATATAAAAAACTGACAATTCTACTAATTTTAATATATTTATTCAGTGTCAATTAAACTAGCAAAGAATTATTTCATAGAGCTAGAAAAAGAACAACAAAATTAATCTGGAAGAAAAAAAGGTCAAGACTTTCAAATAATTATAAAATGATAATTCATTGAAAAAAAATTGAAGAGAGACAGCCTAGTAGTACTAGTTTCAAACTGTAATAAAGTAGTAATTATTAAAACATTATAGTACTGACTAAGAAATAGAGATGGAATAGATTTTAGGTACATAATCCCAGTAGTTAATGACCATAGTAATCTAGTGTTAATAAATCCAAAGATACAGTTTTGGCGGTAAGAATTCAAAATTTAACAAAAATTGCTGGGAAAACTGGAAAGCAGTATGACAGAAACTAGGCATAGACCAGCAATTCATACCATATAAGATCAAAATGGATACGTCATAAAGATTTAGTCATAAAGAACGCTATTATAAGAAAATTATGGAATTATGAAAAAATGTACATGTTAGATTTACGAATAAAAGGAGAGTTTGTGACTAAACAAGGGGTAGAAGGGATTATGAGGCATAAAATGGATAATATTGATTAGAAAGATTTTTCCAGAAACAAAACCAATGCAAAATTAGAAAGAATGAAGAAAACTAAGAAAACATTTTTATAGCAAGTTTCTCTATATATAGCAAGATCTTACTTCTCAAATATATAGAGAACCAAGTCAAATTTATAAAAAATATAAGAACTATTCCCCAATTGATAAATGGTCAAAGGATATGAACAGGCAATTTTCAAAAGAAGAAATCAAAGCATTCTGTAGTTATATAAAAATGCTCTAAATAAGTACTAATCAGATAAATGCAAATTAAAACAACTCTGAGGTACTATCTCACACCTATAAGATTGATTAACAAACATAACAGAAAATCAAAATGACCAATGCTGGAGAGTATATGGAAAACTCAGGACACCAATGCATTGTTGGTAGAGTTGTGAACTGGTCCAACCATTTTGGAAAGCAATTTGGAACTATGGCCAAAAGGCTATAAAAATCCACATGGCTTTGACCCAGAAATGCACTAAAAGGTCTGTACCCCAAAGAGAACAAAGAGAGAGGAAAAGGATCTATATTTACAAAAATATTTATAGTAGTTCTTTTTGTGGTGGCAAAAAATTGGAAACTGAAGGGTTGCCTATCAATTGGGGAATGGTTGAACAAATTGTGTTTTATGGTTGTGATGGAATACCACTGTGCTATAAGAAATGATGAAAGAGTCATTTCAGAAAAATCTGAGAAGACTTACGTGAACTCATGCAAAGTGAATTGACCATAACCAGGAGAACATTGTACACAGTACCAGCAATGTTGTAATGATAAGCAAATTTGAAAGACTTACCTACTCTGATTGATACAATTATTCAAGGCAATTCTGAAAGACTCAAGATGAAAAATGTTATCTACCTCCAGAGAGAGGGAGAGAGAGAGAGAGCTGATGAACTCTGAAAATTGAAGCATATTTTTTCCACTTTCTTTATTTTTCTTGTTTTTTCCCCAATGTGACCAATAGGTTTCTCAAGATTTCACATGTATAATTGATATCATACTGCTTTCTTTGTCAGTGGATGGGGGAGGGGCAGGAGGGAGGGAGAGAATTTGGAAATCAATTTTTTAAAAGAAGGAATGTTAGAAATAAATAGTAATTTAAAAACCCAACACTACATCAAACCACAATATTTTCCTATAATTCTCATATGTCATGGTTTTAGCCCTTTTTCATATTCTGCCTCTCTTATGCACTTATTCAATTTAATTCAACAAGATGTTCCTGTTTACCATAGTAATTTGTATATGTGTCTTATATTACCTAGAAGGAGTGAAAAGAGTTCTGAACCTGGAGTCATGAGAAAGTTGGGTTTAGCATTTATCCCTGTCAGTTAGTATATGCATGACCATAAAAAAATCATGGAAATTCCTCACCAGTGAAATGGAGTTATTAATAACTACAATACTTTCCTCTCAAGGTTGTGAGAACCAAATGAGACTATAGATAAAGCGCTTCATAAGCCTCAAAGCATCAGCTATTATTATTGTGAATTTATATCCTCTTCCAAAGACTCTTTCTTCTTTGTGACTTCCTCAATGTTTCCTACATAGACTAATACTATAATACATCATTAGGCTATATCACTGATAGAGTAGAAATAGTACTTATTTGGACTCAGGAGAGACCAGGATTTACATTCTGTCCATTCAATTTGTGTGACCATGGGTAGATCATGAGACAATATGTGAAGCACTGTAAAAACCTAAAAGTTCTATATTTGTCACTCATCATTATCCTCTATGGTTCAGTTGATGGTTTTCCCCCAATAGTATGAGTGCTGACTCATCTTGCATGATACTTTCCCATATTTCTCCCCCAAATCTCCTATGGATTCTTGGCTCAATGTGATAGGGGCCTTTTTCTAGATTGAGAGTTCTTACCTTTTTTGTGACATGACTGTTTTGTGAAGTTGATAGCCTCCTTCTCAGAATGATATTTTTAATGCATAAAATAAAGTATATATGATTACAAAGAAAGCCACATATATTGAAATACAATATGCTTTCTTTAAGGATGCCCTCAATTTATGAATAGTTTATTCTCAAATATTTTATAGCTAAGAGAAAATAAGTATATAGGTCAGTAGTTATTGATATCTTCGATATAAAAATATTTTAAAATAAATCCTCGGGTTAAGTACTTGAGATAGTTTGTTTGGATTAATATTGTTTCTTTTCAGTGTTTTGTAAACATTTGTTTTCTACTACTTTTCACTCTTTCCAAATAAATACTCCAAATAAAAATACATAATTTTCAAAAAGATTTTTACAAGTATATTTTTATTCTAAACCAGTGTTGCTTTTTCACTCCCTGTTTCACAAAGAGATCGCATTTATTGACTAAGATGGTTTGTAGGCCTTTTTAAAAAAACTTTTTCATGGTAATTAACTTTCATTGGCTAAACTTCCTTAAGAAATGATGTCTTAGGGGCAGCTAGGTGGCACAGTGGATAAAGCACGGGCCCTGGATTCAGGAGGACCTGAGTTCAAATCTGACCTCAGACACTTGACACTTACTAGCTGTGTGACCCTGAGAAAGCCACTTAACTCTCATTGCCTTGAAAAAAAATTAAAAAGAAGAAGAAAGAAATAATGTCTCAGTGTCTATTCTTTTCCCATTTCATATGTTTTTATCTCAGTAGTTCATTTATATAGTTCAGGTAGGGCCTGTTTTAATTGTATGCCATAAATTCTCAAGTTCTTTCTTCTAGTTTGGCATTAATTTGGATCTTTGCTTTGAAAGTCAAGAGTTTGACTGTACAGATAGCTTATTTGAAAATATTTCATACGTTACTGGGCAGTTATTTCTTCTTTTTACAATCACTATGAATTATAAGTGGAGTTTATTTCCCAATACTTGTGGCAAAGCATGTTAGAGAAATTCTACAAGGATTTTGACCAGATTAAATCAACACATTTTAATACTCTGTTATTACAATGCAAATGTGAGCACAGGAGAAAATGGCAATACATACATACATACATACATATACAGATATATACATATACATATATATATATATATATATGTATATATATATATATATATACACATACAAAGTGATTTTCCACCAAAATACTCATCATATGCACTCTAATGTGAGATAATCCAAGTCTTCTGTGAAATGATGTTTTTTGTTACCTTGGGATATGATAAAATCTAACTTTTCTGGCTGTTTTGTTTGATTAAATAGAACCTGTGAACCATCTTTTAATTTAGCTGCAGTTTTCTTTTGGTTTTGCTTTCATTTATTATAAAAATTCAACGTAGATATGATTCTGTTGTGTTAACATTTTTTAGTCATTGAACAAGAATTTCATGTTTAGAATACCAGCAGTTAAGTTAATCATTAAAGATCATGCAAAAACTATGTTATTTTGGACATTGTCAGATTTGTTTTCTCCCACTCTACTACTATGGGAGAAGAAATTAGTTTAGGGACTGATATGAAACTCTAAAGTTTATTTATTTTTCATTTGTTTTGTCAAAGAATGTATCATTTTTATGGCTGATAAGCCTTTCTATATTAACCTAGGTTCATCTTAAGAAAGCAGACAATCTGTCAATGGGACGGTACTCAGTCTTCCCACATCTCCACCTGCCGGCTTTCCTGTTTTTCTGCAAATCTCATCTAAAATTCCACTTTGAACAAGAAGCTTAATTCCCCTTAATGCTAGTGTCTTTTTTCTGAAATCATCACCTATTTATCCTTTGTATATATTGTTTATGCAAGGATGTTTTTTATGTTGTCTCACTCATTAAACTGAAAGCTCTTTGAGAACAGGGAGGGATTTTTGGTATTTCTTTGTATCTCAAGTTCTTAACACAGTATCTGGCACATAGTAGGCATTTAATAAATGCTTGTTGACTTGATTTAATTATGGAAAGAGAGTTTTCTCAGCATAGTGTTGAAATTCCAGGGTTACTCCATGTGATGATTTCATTAAGTAGAACCTCTGCATTATGCATAAATTAGATACTTATTAAGGATTTATTGACAATGAATGAACTTCTGGATGGGTGAAAAGTAATTCCTAGGGCTTTAATGTGCTTGAGTTATATCTTGTATGTAAAATGATTTTTATTAAGTTATTTTGGAATTTTGAAGGAAGTTGTATATATTTCATTCTTGTATCTATCACTGGAAGTTAAGAATAAAGGGCTTGGGAATGTTTCATCCTAAGTTACTCATTTCTTGAACAAGATATATGATTCAAGCCTTTTGTTTTGGACACTTTTGCTATAAGTACAGTACAACATCTTTTATCACTCTACTCAATTTCAGATTCAACTCACGTGTGGTTTTTCATGTAAGTGAAGGTTGGATGTTTGCCTTAGTTAAAACTCTGATAGCCCTTGGAGGAACTCTAGATTTGTAGTCTATTCAAGATAGCAAGATCCTGGCTCAGTGAAACAAAATAGCCACTCCATATTGTGGGCTCAGTGGAGATGTGTCTTTCCTAGATTGCCTTTTGGTTTGCTCTATTTCTCATGGGAAATCAAGAGAGATACTATTCCTTCTTAACAATATAGAAAAAGTTGTACTTTTTAGCTAGTCCCCCAAATCCCAAAGGATCTTTGATCTTACTTTCTGAAATCTCTGACAGCAAACAAAAGGTTCCCTCCACCCCCAAACACTCTTACCTAGAAAACAAGCCCAGACTGGAGGAAAGGGTTAGATCTGCTATAGACTCCAGCATAGCTGTGTTCTTTAGTGGAATTTTAAAAAGACTGTTGAGGGAGAATTCAGGCTTTGAAATGAGGGCAAAAAGTTGAGTGGTATCAAAACAATCAATCAGAAGCATCTCTGTGGAAGAAAGGAAGGCTTGAAACAATACAAACTTAAGGAGGCAAAACATTTCTTCTTTTGATTCTATGACCCTTGGTGGTGATGAAGGAAAGGATCTTGTTAAGACTTTGAAAAACTATATTTCTGGCCATCAAATGGCAAGTGGAAATAAAGAAAATTATATTAAAATATTTCCCTGGTGCTGAATTATGAAAACATTTTCCATGATGATGAGCTAGTTTGAAAAAAACAAATAACTGCTCTGGACTTAGCTGAAAGAGGGAGCAAAGATCTCAGTCACATGAAGGTTAACTTATCTTCTTTGAGACACCTTGGACATAGGGTATAGCAGTTTGCTGTGAGTTTGGGTAGTACTAAGGAGGAAAATATTTGAACTTCAGGTCAAGGAGTCTAGGATAAGGACTTTGTTGTTGTTGTTGTTGACTTCCTTAAGTCGTATTTGACTCATTGTGACCCCAGCTGGTGTTTTCTTGGCAAAGCTAATAGAATGGCTTGTTATTTCCTTCTCCAACTCATTTTGACAGGTAAGGAAACTGAAGCAAACAGGGTTCAGTGACTTGCTCAGGGTCACACTGCTAGTAATTATCTGAGGCTGGATTTAACCTAAAGCCTACTTTACTCCAGGACCAACACTCTACTGTGACACCTGGCTATCTGCCAAATATATGTAACTTATTTGTGATTTAAAGGTTCTTCCATCCCAGGAATGTCTACCCTACTGGCTTTATATAGAGTCTGAATTGCCAATCTAGAAAAAAGCCTTTGGATGAAGGCATTATTCCTGAAATATACAAATAAGATACATGACCAAAAAATTCATTGGTTGACATAATTGCTTATGAAGTATTATAGTTCTTACCTAGCAAAGAAGAGCCCTGTAGGAAATGGGAAGGAAAATGTTTGGATCATAGGATGCTGTGCTGGCATTCTTAGACTGCCAAGATACAAAAGAAAGGCATATGGCCCACGAAGATTGGCAATATTTGTAGAAACTAGAGGGAACAAAAAGAAATGTTGTTTATTTCAGTTTTTTCCTAGAAGTCCTGTCTAGAAATTTAGCTTTCCTGGAAAGATTTTCCTGGGTCTCAGACCATGTTCATAAAGTAGAACAAGTCAGTATGCTGAGCATGAGAGATGTCATAGGCCTATGGCCTACATCACCTACTAGCTCTGAGGGCTGTATTCATTCCCATTCTGACTGTATATCTTTATAAGTAGCCTTAAGTATAGGTCAGTCATACAATAAGTGTTTATTAAGTACCTTCTATGTTCTAGGCACTGAGAATACAAAGACAAATATGAGATAGTCCTTGCCTTGGCTAAGCTTAGATATAGAAATAGTCCAAATGATTGATCACCAGTGCACAAAGTATTTGAGGTTTGGAGAAAGCAACTTCCCTCTCCTTAAGGAAAGACAGTCAGCTCTAAAGGATTTTGTACATCTTCATTATGTGATGTTGACTTCTGGTTGGGAGCAGAAAGGCTGAGGAGACAGGTTAGAAGTCTACCTCACTGTCCTACTTCTTGAACATTCCCAGCAGCTTGAGTCTGTAGGCCTATGGTACCAGAAAGTCAAGAAAGACTAGAATCCAGGGAAATTTAAATGTGCTAGATGAGAAAAGGCAGAAACAAGGCAAGAGGAAAATCAGAACTCAGTTCAAAGTCCCAGGAGGGAAGATAAAAGAAATGCTTTAATGGTTCTAGCAAAGGAGCCATTCCCAACTCTTTCCTCCTACTGGTTCCTAAGTTTTTTTTCATACCTTATTATGTACCCTGGGTACTTGGGTGTGTTTTTTTCTTTTTAACATTTTTCTTTATTTTATTTTAAATTTATAGGATAAAAACAAGCATTTCCATAACAATGTATAACCAAAAAAAAAAAGATTGTACATGAAGCTGCAAATCTATTATGCACATCATCTTGCTATTCCATTTAAACATACAATAAAGTTATCATGTAAATTTCTTTTTTTTCTTTTTTTTAATCTCTCCCCTGCTCCTACCCTAAAGGTAGCTACCAGTAGACACAAACATGTATGTATATGTAAAACCATTCTATGCATACTTCTGTTTGTTTTTTGAAGTAGAAGTGCTATTATTGCTCTTGTAAATGATCAGTCTGATTGGGGAGGGAGGTTGAAGCCTGATTGCTACTAAAGTCAGAAAAGAACAAGAAGAAGAAGAAGAAGAATGAAGAAACTAGGCTATCTCCCAGAGCTACAATCCCTTCTTATCCACAATACCAAATATTCTTATAGATAGTCAGTTTTGGACAAGGATGCCATATTGTTTTTTTTTTTTAAAATGTCTTATCTTGTACTATAGACAGAGAAATAAAGCCCTCACTGTGTACCGTTCCTTTTATATATATCCAGAAGGCATATGATGGAATTCTGTATAAACATATGTACTAAGTCACTGAATGTCTCTGAGCCTTAGTTTCTTCCATAGAATGGCAATAATACCTACAATATTTAACTCAGAGTTATGAGTATCAAATGAAGATCTCTGTAAAGTACTTTGCAAGCCTTAAAGTCTTATATAAACTTCATTGTTGATAATATTAGTCATTAGCAACATAGTGCTGACTGAGGGGGTTTTGTAACAACATTTGTATTCATATGCTGAATATGCTAATTATACACAATTCCAAAATATTTAATAAACACCTATAAAATCCTTCAGCACTTTGTCCTTGTCCTCCATCCACTGAAATGAAATTGATTCTCTTAAAAATGTACCAGTTTTTCATGAATTTAGATGGACTTTTCCTCCCATCAAAGGCCTACCCAATGATGTTAGATAAATTTGTTTTTTATGAATTTAAAGCTCATGAAACAAACTATAGACAGCAAAAGATCTAGTGGTCAAGAGTTAGGTATCAAAATCAGGGAAGACACTGAGTCCCAGTTTCTTCCATAAAATGACAATCATAATACCTACAGTATATAATTCACAAGATTATTGTGAAAATCAAATGAAAATCTCTGTAAAACACTTTGCAAACATTAAGGTACTATATAAATGTCAGTTAATATTATTTATCATATTTTGAGCCACTGTGAGGAAGAACTTTATTATATAAGAACTAGTAGGAGCTTTCACAGAGTAGTGAGCTCTATACAAGTGGAATTTTTCACATAGAGGCTGAATGACAAGGTATCAGGGATGCTTCAGAAGGGGTTGTTATATGGGTGGGAGGATGGATTAAATGACCTGGAAGATCTCTTCCAACTTTCTAAGATCCTCTGTACCTATAGACATGTTAAAAAATAAGGGCATCTAGGTGGCTTTCTTTGATATGAATATGTTCTTAAAATAAGGAGGTATGAGAAGTTGGACAAGTGAAAAAATGGAGGCTGTACCAAAGACAAACTTTACCTATTTCACCATTTTATCCAAGGCCAACTCCTGTCTGTTTCTTTCCCTGATTTTTCTTGGTGAAAATTAAGTAAAATTCAGTTTCTCTGACTTATTTATTTAAAAATAAAAGGAACTATGAACTATTTCAGTAGCTAAGCAAATAAAAGAAATTTCAGGCTTAAATGATCTCAACTGATTTAAACCTCAGAAGTATTTTTCCATCAAATTAAGTTGCTATATTGTGAAAGATCCAAGGCCTGTTCAAATGATTGCTGTAGAGGGTAGAATACAGGTTGCCAAATGACTCTTCACTCAACCAATGATCAATTAATTGATGAGTATTCAGTTCATTTTCATTTTGGAAGGAGAAAATGACAAATGCAGATAAAGCCTCTTGGGAAATCTATATTTCAGGGCTTTATGGAGGTGGGATTTTATCACTGTGGGCACTCTGGCCTTCTTCATAAATTCATGGCAGTGAATGAGGAGGCAGTAGAGTACTCCAGCTGGACAGCACTGTGAGTAAATCCATAGCCTTGTAGATTCCACAGGGAGAAATAAAGGCAGCAGTAGCTCAGGGAGCTCTTGATATGATGGGAGCTATATCAAGTCAGGAAAGAAGGACTGGCAAAGCCTATACTTTGCTTTTTCTCAGCTCCTCTTCTTGGATTTCATTGAGGAATTCTAATTTTGATTCTCCTGTCTCTGACTGCTCTTCTCACCTCTAGCTCCTTTGGTCCATTTGACCTTTCTGCCTAGGTTCTGGTATGGGCTTGATACTCCACATTCCTGACCTCCAAATAAGATGGAATTTTCTTTCTCTCTTCTCTATATCTCTGAGAAGAAAAAGTTTCAGTCAGCACAAGATTGCCTGTCAGACTTGGGCACTGGACTTGCACAAGGGCCTGACCCCATTGGCCAAAATAACTCCTTCCCCTAATGCATATCACTCTGAGAAAACTTAGTAAATTGCTTCATCATGAGTTGTTATGGCCATCAAATGTCTGATGATAAGCCTCTCCACACTTAGGCTAGTCATCCCATCCAATAATAGACACCAATCCAGGGTAGTGTCAACACTCAAGCTTTCCAGCCTAATAGTACCCACCAGTGCTTGAATAATTTTGGAGAACCCTATGTTACCTCCATATGTTAATGAAAGAAACACTTTAGGGAAAGTAGGACCTATATAGGTAACTGTTAAAGACTGCATTATCTCTTTCAGCATTTTATCGTTTTATCGCTATTCAAAATAACACATTTTATGATTTTGGAAAAAGGCAGGGAAATCCCAAATGGCAACAACTTGTTTCTAAGAGAAAATGTGGCATTCCTTGTTTTGTGGTATTTCCACTACATAAGGAAGGGGTAGAAATGGTAGATAGTGATATGGCTGGGCTGGAAGAACACTACTGCTGGGGGTACCCTATCTCCCTGCCTAGGCTGCTTGGCCATTCATAGAGTTTGAATGTGATAGAGATCATTAAGTCCCTTTTTCCTGATGAGATCCACTAAACTTTGCTCGCTGCCCTTCTCCTGTCTCCTAAGGTCTTCCAGGCCTTACCATATACCTTGCCTCTATTCCTTGCAGTCTTCCCACACTGTTATCTTGGGAAATCTTAAAATTGTCATTCCATGTCCTGCTTTGTCCTAAGAATTTCCTGGACTTTCCATCTACCCTGCATCAGATGAATGCTCTTTTATCTGTCTGACCTAATTAGAGTATGAGCTCCTTGAAAGGAGAAATTATTCAGTTGTTTTTTTTTATTTGTGTCTCTAGCATTTGCACAATGCTTGGCACATAGTGGGCACATAATTCCAAATCCTGTAAATGCAACAAGAAGGACTAGCTCCAGGAGGTCATGAATCTGTCTATATTATTTTGTGCTGTAAAGTTTAAGATATCTGGTAGACTTTAAAATGTAAAGTTATAATTGAATGTATTAATTTGATCATTGACAACACTATGCTAAGGTTTAGTAAAAATCCAGCAATTCAAACAGTTAAAGAAGGGAATCCAGCTTTCCAGACCTGAGTCCAGAATCAGTTTGCCAGATCAGAGTCTAGAGTCCAGAGCCCAGTTTTCCAGACCAGAATCCAGCTTCCTCCTGATGACATCTTACCACTTCAAGAAGAAAAGAGAACTCAGAGACTTTATATGAACAGTTTTGTTTTGTGGGTTTTTGTTATCTCCTTCTGTTATTATATACCATCTGTAACATGTACTCTCTGCAAAGGCCCTCCCTCTGCAAGACCAATGTCAAAGTGTCACATTCATGAGGGACTGCCCCTCTGCTCAAAACTTTTCTCTCTCCCTTTTCTATATTGATATTAAAATATTGTTAGTTTGCATAGGATATTATTTTTGACTGTTTCATTGAGCAAACTCATTCATTTTTCAAATGAAACAAAGGGGAGAATGTGGTAAAAATTATTTATGGTAAAGATATATATTGGAAGTTTTAGTTGAATCATTTGAGAGATTGCGCATGCTACTGAAGCAGCTTTTGAAGGACCTCCTTTTTTGGCGAGGAGAACTTGAGGAACTTCTGGGATGCGGACTTAAAGTGAGGGCAGGAGCGGAAGTTCTGGCTCTCTAGTGATGAATTTAGCAGAGAGAGAGCGGGATTGAAAGGAGTGCATGTGGTGTTTGGGCTTTTTTCAGAGATTCGCGGTCTGGTGAGAAGTTTGGGATTTGGTGAGTTTTATAAAGGAATAGAACAAGCTTAGATCTAAGATTATTTATTTGTATTTCTCCTTCCTTATTTCCCTAATTGGTTTTAACTCTTGTTGTCTAATTAATTCCCAAGCAATAAAAAACTGATCCATCATACATTAAAGCTCAGTGGCTCCTTTTTCTTAAGGAAAGTTAAAGGGGGAGATTAATGCTCTGTATATCTAATTTGGCTCTCACAAAGTGTTGGCTCATTGTTAGACACATTAGGTAAAATTATAGGTAAATAACTTGCTTTGGTATGGGGAAATACATTAGAAATGCCTGCATTATTCCCCCCATTGGGGTTATTGACTTCTCTATATCTGGTCACCAAAATGGCTTTTGTTTTAATTTTCAGTACTTTTTAAAAATTTTTGTTTCTCAGTGATTCAGACAAAGGAGGCTCATTCACTCAATATTTTATGGTATCTTTTCTTCTAGGATGACATGGAGAGGTTGAGTGGTCCAAATTTTATATTTAATATTTGTAATTCATTTTGCTTCTGAGAAAAAAGTCATGGAGAAAATCACAAATAGTGAATCGTGAATCAATAACTGAGATTATGTTATTATCTAAAAGCTCAGAAATGGATATTTGAAATTATGAGTCATCAGCTTTGCTTAAATGAATTTAAATCTGCTTTTAAAAGGGAAGACTAATCCAGGTGGCTGAATTTTTCAAGAACATTGAGAATTCCCTGGTATAGGAAATTACTTTGTTTTGCACAGCTGGCAGTACTAACATCAGTCTGTCCTTGACCCTTATAGAGGAATCATTAGCAGTTAAGTTTCTATAACCTGTACAATAAACATCTTGACATGATCAGGGATTTATTCTATTAGTGTCCAGGTCTAGCAAAGACCTGACCCACTTTACTAAAAAGATGTTGTAGTGTTCAATTATGTAGCATCTTAAAAAAGGGTAAATTTCCTTTTTGGTACATAAAATTGTAAATAAGCTGAGTTTTAGTGGTACATAAACATGTGTGTTATTTTTGGTGCAGAATTCCAGATTGGAGCCAGGACAGCACGGTTTAGTTTAAGACTGAGTAATTGGGAAAGTCAGATTTCATAAGATACATGCATTTTTAAAGAAAAAAGTCTAATTAGGAAGGTGATAAAATATTATTTATATATTTATATATCTGTGTGTGTGTATATATATATATATATATATGCATATATATATAGGGATTGAGATAAATTACTTACAAATGCAATGATTATTTGGAATAGAAAAAATGAAGTACGGGAAGCATTGTATGATTAATCAGCTAACAACTCTGAATTAAGCTCCTACCTTATTCCTGGTACTGTGTTTGGTGATAGGGATATAAATACAAAGAATAAATCAATCCTTGCTCTCAAGAGGAGTACATTTTAAAGTCCTATAATCCCTAGGATACTCTCTGGTCTCCATTTCTCTTTTCACTTGTTGAATTACTGCCTAGAATTTAAATCCATACTAAAAATTCCATCTCCTCAGGAATTCTTTCCTGAATTTTCTCACAGGTAAAGGCTTTTATCTCTTGGATCTCCTATAGGACTTTCTAAATGTTGGATACATGTGTTATGTGGTCCTTGATTAGTATGAGTAATGAATGTATTGAAGTGATCCCATTATTTGAATTTGCACAGTATATTTGCAAGGGGTAAAACCAAAAACCAATTTAAAATATTCATTAGTTCTAATGTTGTGAATTTAAATACATGGGGCCACTTTAGAGGATTCATTGTTTGTACCTAACATAGTTTTTTGGGTATATTTCCCTCTGACATGTAAACTTCAGGAAGACAGGCTGATATGTTATCTAAAATTTTTTAATTCTTCCAAGATAGCACAGTGTTCTTTACAAAGGATGCACTTAATGCTTGTTGAATTTAATTGAATTATTGCTCTAGAGAACTCTGTAACATGTATCTTGAACAGCATATTTTACCATTATCCTACTTAACAAGTCAAGTTAGGAATTTTTTACTTTTTTGTGTATGTTATTTTTTGTCATTCTGATAAAAACCATTGGCCTCTTTATCAGAATATTGTTTTTAAAATGTAAAAAGTAAAGCAATTATATTGGAAGATAGCTGTCAGTCTGTTTTTAAAGTTCATGGACCCAGGTTATAAACCCCTGAGTTGTGAGAACATTTAACAAGTACCCTGCTTCTGAACTGGTCCAGAGAGTTTAGTGGTGGGCTGCATAAATGCTCATCTCTGCCCTTCAATCTTGAGGGGTAGGCTTGAAAGGAAAATTCTTTGTTTGGGCTTTCACCCCAATTATTTATTTGTTTGGTTTTTTTGTGGGGCAATGAGGGCTAAGTGACTTGCTCAAGATCACACAGCTAGAAAGTGTCAAGTGTCAGAGGTTGGATTTGAACTCAGATCCTCCTGAATCCAGGGCTGCTGAATCTACTGCACCACCTATCTGCCCCCTTTTACCCCGATTATTGAGGCAAAACTCAGGGTAAAGAGAATTAAAAAGTTTATTAAAAGTACGTGGAAGATCACCAAGGATTTAAAGATTGGGTTAGCTTTCATTGATAATTTTCATAATGAGATAAAGACAATTCAGATAGGTCCACATCAGCAAAAGGGAATTCCTCTCCAAGGCCCCAAGTATGTGATGATAACCAGATACAAGCAGGTAGGGGATGACTTTGTATATGATAAATAACAGGTAATACAAAGCTACAGACTAGGGGACTGATGCCTCCTCCAACACTGATTGACAGGAAGGTCTGAGGACAATGGGTCACTGACAGCATAACTTTGAATCATATGGGAACTCAAATCTTGATGATATATTGTGAAACCCCAGAGGTCTAACTTCATGAAGAATGGTAAAGAAATACAGAAAAAAACTTAATTGCAACATTCCTTTTCCATATGGCATAAATATACATTTTAACTTATATATATGTATATGTATATAATATATATTTTTTAATTTGGGGGAGTTACATTTCTCTAGGCCTTCATCAAAGTGCTTCACTGAAGTCTAGTCTGAAGCTTCAGCATGACAGGAAGGTAACACTGGGATTTTGAAAGGAGCAAAGCATGAACCCTGGAAGGTTCTATCAAGCTTGAAAAGTTTCAAGTGATGGTACAGGGATGAATAGTCCATTGTTTGGGGACCAGCCTCATTAAATGTAAAGAAGCTTTTCACTAGAATGTTGGCCACCAGGTACTGAATTTTTTGCCAATGGCTTGTTGTTGTTGTTGCTATTGTTCAGTCATTTTTCAATTGTGTCTGACTCTTAATGACCACATTTGGGATTTTCTTGGCAAAAATACTGGAGTGGTTTGCCGTTTCCTTCCCCTGCTCATTTTTTACAGATGAGAAACTGAGACAAACAACGTTAAATGACTTGTCCAGGCTCACAAAGCTAACAAGTATCTGAGGCTAGACTTGAACTTATGAAGATGAGTCTTCCTGACTTCAGATCTGGCACCCTATCCACTGCACAACCTAGCTGCCCTCATGGACACTCATTACCATTGTCTGCTAGGTTGTGCAGAGCTTGCAATCCCTAAGGAAATCTTTTGAAAAATTAAAGTATTCTCTCACACAGTCTTGTGAACTATCCTTTCCATTTTTTAGCTGAAGAAACTTTCTCAGAGACATTAAATGAATTGCCTGGAGTCATTCAGCCAGGTGTAGGCTGACAGAACCACATTTCTCACTATCTGCTGTGCATTTCCTTCAGATGTCCTGGAGGCACCTTAAATTTGCCACACTTAAAACTGAATTTTAACATCTATTATGATAATACCATTACAACCATAATATATGAATAATATAACAACCTTAAAAATGTTCTATACCCCAAAGCAATAGTTCTTGATTTCCCCAATTTTAATGATACCACCATTTTCTCATTCTCTCAGATTTTAGCTATTGGATTTATTTTTGCCCCCCTTTGTCTACTTCATTCTCTCACACATGTCATCAGTCATTAAAGTCCTATCTATTCTTCCTTCTAAGTATCTCCCCTGTCTCTCCCTTCCTTCCCATTCTCACTTCCAAAACCTTCTTTCAAGGCCATCTTATCTTACATGTGATCTCCTGCAATAGTCTCCTGACTCTTTTTCATGCCTCCTGTTCCTGCTCTCTAATCTATCTTGATCATTTTAATCATCATAATGTTTTCACAGTACCACTTTGTGTCATTCTCCTACTCAGAAACTGCCTTGGTTTGATTGAAGCCCCCATGATCTTGTTATCTCATATCTTTTCAAACTTACCTCCCAACAATCTTCTATTTGTATACAGTTTTCTTGCTAAATTGGACTTCAGCCCCATTTACTACTGAACATTTGTTCGTGCTCTTCCTTTTGCTGAATGGATTTTTTTCTTCCTTACAATTTCCCTGCTTCTTGAAATCTTACACATTCTTCAAGAACTAGCTCAGATTTCTTTTTTTCCCCTCCTCCTCCACCCCTGCCCTAAAGATGACTACAATTAGACACAAATAGCTATTTATGTATATGTAAAATTATTCTATATATACTTCTATTTACCAGTTTTTTATCTTTATGCAGATAGCATTTTTCTTCATATGTATTTTGTAGTTAAGTTAGGTATTTATAATAGACAAAATAACTTATTTGCTCAGTCATTCTTTTTTTTAATAATAAACATTTTTATTGATAGTTTTGGCTTCCAATTTTTATCCCTCTTTCCCTCCTTTCCCTCTTCCCTCCCTGACGTGGCAAATAATCATATATGGGTTATACATGTATGATTATATAAAATATTACATTTGTCATTTTGTACAAGAGAACTTGATTAAAAGAAAAAAATGAAAGAAAGTGAAAAATAGCATACTATCTATCACCAAAGAAAGAATTGATATTGATGGAACAGACTGAAGCTCAGAGTCATTCTTAAAACAATATTGCTGGGACAGCTAGGTGGCACAGTGGATAAAGCACTGGCCCTGGATTCAGGAGGGCATGAGTTCACATCCGGTCTCAGACACTTGACACTTACTAGCTGTGTGACCCTGGGCAAGTCACTTAACCCTCATTGCTCCCCCCATACACACACACAAAACAACCGATATTGCTGTTACTATATACAATGTTCTCTTGGTTCTGCTCATTTCACTTTTCATTATTTCATGCAAGTTTTTCCATGTTTTTCTAAAATCATTGAGCTCATCATTTCTTATAGTACAGTAATATTCCATCACAATCAAATACATAAATGCATGAATCCCTCCTTGATTACCTTGTTCATAAGGATGTCACATACTTCTGAAATGCTATAGGATTTTGTTCAATTCTAAAAGCACTGATTGTCTTGTGTTGTTGTTCAGTTGTGTCTGACTCTTCATCACCCCATTTGGGGTTTTTGTGACAAAGATTCTGGAGTAGTTTGCCATTACCTTTTCTAATTCATTTTACAGATTAAGAAACTGAGGCAAACAGGTTTAAGTGACTTGTCTGATTATACACAGCTAATAAGTGTATGAGGTGGAATTTGAACTCATGTATTCCTGATTCCAGGCCCAGTGGTCTATCCACTGAGCCACCTACTTTCCATCTTGTCCTGCTCATGTCCTTGTACATGACTTAGGTCCTTAAAGCCAGTGACTATATTTTATATATTTTTGTAAACTCCATTGTACCTTACACATAGTAAATATTACTGGTATCAGATGCAGAAATGTATTTGAAGTTCCCAGAAGAACTCTGGTGCTATATGTTCTTTTCTTCCAATAGAATATGAGTTTCCTGAGGTCAGGAACTTTTTTGTCTTTGTCTCTCTCAGTACTTGGCCAAACCTGGCACATAACTCCTTCTCCTCCTCCTCCTCCTCCTGCTCCTCCTCCTCCTCCTGAGGCAATGGGGGTTAAATGACTTGCCCAGGGTCACACAGCTAGTAATTATCAAGTGTCTGAGGTCTGATTTGAACTCAGGTTCTCCTGAATCCAGGGCAGGTACTTTATCCACTGTCACCTAGCTGCCCCCCAGGCCACATAATAACTTCTTAATCAGTGCTTTTTGAATTGAAATAATAGAGCCTCTTAATACTTTTATTTAATTATTTTTAGTTATTTCATGAGATATTTTCCAATTGTATGTGTAATTAAAAAAAATAATAATTTAAAAACATTTTGAGTTCCAAATTCTCTTCTTCCCTCTCACCTCCTTGAGAAGACAAGCAATTTGATATTGATTATACATCTGAAGTCATGCAAAACATTTCCATGTGTGTTGTTTAAAATATAAATGTGGGTTCTAATCTGCCCCCCCCCACAAATCTGGGGGGAGGGGAAGCTAGTTAAAATCACCAATAAATTCAGCAAGCGTTTAGGCTTTTAAAGATTTATTAAAGCTTGGATCTATTCGGTATAGCCAGAGAGACAGAAACCTTTCCTTTCCTAGCAGCTCACGTGAAATTCTGCCACCAAGGCAATATCCCAAACAATTAAAACAACTCCTGTTCTCCATCTGCCACCACGTGCCTATTCCTCACCAAAAAGAGGCTTCTTAGTAGTTCCTCTCTCCCTCCCCCAAAGGGGAAGTCCTTCAAGCTGATTGGTTGAGAGTGATCTCTTACTGATGTCAGTCTGAGAACAAGGTCACTCAGGGCCTGCCAGGTGTGGTCCCCATCCAATCATCCTTAAGTAGGTATTTAGTTTCTCATTCTCACCCAATTCAAACGATACTAAATCAATCAGGTGGGGCCCCTGGGCAACTGCCAAATTCCATTATTTTATCACACGTTAGCCATGTTATAAAAGAAAACACAACCAAAAGAAAACAATAAAAATAAAGTTTAAAAAAGCATACTTCAATCATTCAGAACATATCAATTCTTTCTCTGGAGGTGGATAGCTTTTTTTTTTTATCATGAGTCTTTTGGAGGTTCTTTGGATCATTGTCTTGATCAAAGTAGTGACAGCAAAGTCTTTCACAGTTGATCATCCTTATAATATTGCTTTCACTGGGTACAATGTTCTCCTGGTTCTCACTTCAATTTGCATCAGTTCATATAAGTATTCCTAGGTTTTTCTGAAACCATCCTCATTGTCATTTATTATAGCAATATTATAGCAATAGTATTGCATCACAATCATAGCCCACAACTTGCTCAGACATTCCCCATTGATGGACATCCCCTCTATTTTGAATTTTTTGCCACCGCTAAATGAGTGGCTATAAATGCTTTTGGACAAATATGTCCTTTTCCCTTTTCTATGATATATTTGGGATACAGACTTAGCAGTAGTATTGCTGAGTCATGTGGTAAATGAAAACTCTGAGATACAGAGTTTAATAATCAACTTATTAATTAGTCTAGCCAACAATCAATAAATTTATGGTCACTGGTTTCCTCAGTAGCCAAAGACCCCAAGGGAGACCCTGGAATGCCTTAAATCCCTTCTGAAAAGGAATATCCCTGACAAGTGAAAAACAATCATGATTGTGGACTTTTGATGAGAAGGTGGGCTAGGAGTCTTCAGCTCCTTCTACTGAATATGTGGTTTAATCATAAGACTCAGTAGCCTCCAAGCACCTTAGCAGGGGAAGCCATTTTCATCTAGACCTCTCTGACTAGTTTTTGTTTCCTTCATGAACTGGGTTGCCTAAATTCTAATGGAGGGGATCAAGGACAAGGGGTTCTTCCCTCAGGCAAAAGCTTGCCCAGACTGTATTCTGCTTATAGTCTAAACAGAAATTAGGTCTCCCAGTTGGGTGGGGCCCCGCCCAACTACTAAGCATGTGGCTTATGGTCTAGGAGCAATCACAGCTATGCCCTTCAGAGATTGACTGACTTTTTCAGGAGTTGGATTTTAATAGAAATAAAAATAAAAGGATAGATCATGAATAATTAGATATGAATACAAAAGTATAATATTAGTCTCATTCCTCCCATGGAAATTTTATTTTTTTAAATTACTTTTTAAAAAATGAACAAGATCAGATAATTATACACATCAAATATAAAAATTGTGTTCAGAATTATATGTATAAAGTCATATGTATATATAATCACATGTATTTGCATACATGTGCATATGTACATGCATGCATACATACATACACATACATACAATTGTATTGTTCACTCCCTTCACAAATCCGGCAATTTGAGAAGGCTAGGAGATATTTGAATTTCTTAAATATATCAACATAACAATTTGCGAACACATCAAAAGACAATTATAAATAATAAACTAAAGTTTCTTTCCTTTCTGGAACTTGAATCTGAGGTGAAGAATGAAATAGAGGAACACCAGAAGTTAAATGATGACAGAATCTATGCCAATTTAAAAGACACAGTTTTGCCTTAGCCTATATAACTATATTGGAAAATATCAAATTTATAACCAAGAGGGCTTATTCTATAAGTCAGAGTCTCATACATTCTTTTCTATTCTCCCTTGAGCCTGCTGCTATTTTCCTATGGTAAGGTATGTTTTGGAATACCCTATATTGTACTATGTATGCTCCACTCTCACCCTGGTGTGATAGACCTTTCTTGATAACTTTCTAAGTTGTTTTGTACTGAAAATTTGTTTCACCTCATCCTTTTGTGGGTTTTGCCATTTCAGAATTTGTTTTGAGGGCTTATTTAAAGCTGTTTGGAGGTGAATTTGGGAAAGCTTAGGCAAGTCATTGTCTTTTTTCTGCCATCTTGGGTCTCCACTCACTCCTACTCCCTTTTGACCAGAAGGTGCTCCTCTTTGCCATTGAACTATGAACGAGAAGTGCATATAGGCAATGGAATTGCAAAACAGTGTCTGATCCTGTGACCAGTGTTAGCATGGAGTAACCTGTAATCTCTTTCACCGGTTTCAGGTCCCCTTAGTACATCTGGCTTAAGAGCTCTCAAAGCTGCTGTTGCTTTTGTCTCCATCACCTAGTCCCACTGCTGGTGGGCTTTAGGCAGCCTACTTCTGCTATCACAAATCTCTCTGACCTCTCATGTTGTTTTCAACTGGAAGAATGCCTTGCTCTGATGTTTTCTTGGCTCTGCCACTTCAGAATTTTATTTGAGACATTATTTTGAAGTTATTTAGAGCAGAATATTGGGAGAGCTCAGCTGAGTGCTTTCTCTACTCCACAATCTTGGATCTACCCTTAGAAGTATCTTCCCTACTTTTTTTTTTGGTGGGACAGTGAGAGTTAAGTGACTTGCCTAGGGTCACATAGCTAGTAGGTGTCAAGTGTTTAAAGCCAGATTTGAACTCAGGTCCTCGTGAATCCAGCTATCAAAGACAATTCCAAAGGACACATGATGAAAAATGCTATTTACATTCAAAGAAAGAACATATGAAGCTTGGATAGCTGTATTGCTGAGAATAGTTAAGCATAGTTGATCATGATACAATATTTCTGTTAATTTGTATAATGTTCTCTTGGTTCTGCTCACTTCACTCAGCATCAGTTCATGTAAATCTTTCCAGGTTTTTCTGAAATCTACCTGCATGTCATTTTTATGGCACAATAGTATTCTATTACATTCATATACTACAACTTGTTTAGCCATTCCCTAATTGATGTGCATCCCCTCAATTTCCAATTGTTTGCTTTCACAAAAAAAGCTTGTGTGTGTGTGTTCGTGTGCGTGTGTGTGTGTGTGTGTGTGTGTGTGTACACAAGGAGGTTTTCCCTTTTTAAAAAAATCTCTTTGAAATACAGCTCTACCAACAGTGCATTAGTGTCTCAATTTTCCCACATCCCCTCCAACATTTATCAATTTCCTTTTCTGTCACATTAGTCAATCAGGTAGGTGTGAGGTGGTACATCAGAGTTGATTTCATTTGCATTTCTCCAATCAATAGTAATTGAGAGCATTTTTATATGATTATAGGTAGCTTTGATTTCTTCATCTAAAAACTGCCTGTTCATATCCTCATATCCTTTGACCATTTCCTGATCAGGAAATGAATTGTATTCTTATAAATATGATTCTATTCTCTGTATATTTGAGAAATTAGACCTTTATCAGAGATACTTCCTGTAAAAATTATTTCCATTTTCTGATTTCTTTATAATCTTAGTTGCATTGGTTTTGTTTGTGCAAAACCTTTTAAATTCAATATAATCAAAGTTATCCTTTTATATCTTGTAGTTCTCTCTGTCTCTTGTTTGGTTATAAATTCTTCCCCTCTCCATAGGTCTGAGAGTTAAGCTATTCCTTGCTCATCTAATATGTTTATGGTATCTCCCTTTATGTCTAAATCATATACCCATTTTGACCTTATGTTGTAATATGGTGTAATATGTTGGTCTATACCTAGTTTCTACCATCCTGTTTTCCAGTTTTTAGAGCAGTTTTTGTCAAATAGTGAGTTCTTGTTTCAAAAGCTGGACTTCAAAACTTCTTTAACATTATGCCCTTAGGAAAAAAGTATAATGAAATAATGGAAATTTGAAGGCACTTTCATCAATTCTGACATGCTTTTATTAGGGCTTCATTTATGTCTTCAGAATTGTTAATGTCATATAACATCTCTGACTGATCCACAGGCATACCCATCAGACTGGGTCATGCTGGAAACTAATGATGGTAGAAAGTCCTGCATCTTGGTATAATTCATTCCAACTTCCATAGTTTACTGAGAAAATGAAAGAAGTCACTAGGTGGCTCTTCCATTCACATGACTTCCAAAGAGACAACAATTTGGTCTATTTTAAGCATATATTCATATCCTTTCCATATTCATTTAACAAATATCAGTTGAGAACCCATCATATGAAAAGCACTGTCTTCATGGATCATCTGAAGAATTTATTTCTAATAGGGGTATGTAGTATCTTCTTTTTCTTTTATTAAAGTGACAAGATTAAACTATTATTGCTAGGGCAAATGCTTTGAGGTTTGTCTTTTTTATAATAGTGGTCATGGATTTGCACTCATACATATTCCCCCTCACATTCCTACTAGGAAGTCTTCTGGTGTGCATTTTTGAGAAAGCTTGCTGTGACCATGGGTTAGATAAAAAACAAATAATGGATTTAAAATCAGAGGACCTAAGTTCAAACCAACTTTGCTATCTGTGTGGTTTTCAGGAGTCATTTCCCTTTTATAGGCTGCAATTTCTTTACCTGTAAAAGAAGTTAGGTGAAATAAATTATTATTATTATTATTATTATTATTATTATTATTTTGTGGTACAATGAGGGTTAAGTGACTTGCCCAGGGTCACAGAGCTAGTAAGTGTCAAGTGTCTGAGGCTGGTTTTGAACTCAGGTACTCCTGAATCCAAGGCCAGTGCTTTATCCACTCCACCACCTAGCTGCCCCCCAAATAAATAACTATTAATGCCTCTTCTAGCTGCAAATATGAGGGAGGGGAACCATACAACCTAAATAGCAGTAAGTCCTGTAATTTTAGCTTCATCATTACATCGTCCTAAGCAATGCATTAAACCATTTTTCTCTTTCTGTTCCAAACTCCAACAGTATTGACATTGGCAGAGAGAATGAGGAATGAGAGACTTGAAGAAGTGAGACTGGCTTGTCCCTCTTAAACATGCTTGTTAATACTAATATTTTAACTTAAAATATTTTAGGATGACATATGATTAAAATTTGTCATCTTCAGGTGACTTGTTTATCTTCTGTGCATCTTCTTCTGCCCAGAGTGCCTACAATACTGTTCACCAAACATTTATAAATAACATACTTGCTATAATATTCTTTTCAAGAAGTCTTTATTAGGCATTGTAAAAATCCATGCCAACTGTGTCTTTTGTAACTCTCCATCAAAATATTGGCTCTTTTCCATCCAATGCTACAGGTTCTTGTATTTCATGTTTGTTCTTCTAACTTGCCTCATTGTGGCACCCACTCCAGAGACAAGTTTTCTGGGCTTGAGCTGCCTGAGGAAGTACTGCATTTATCTGCACTGGGAGGTCTTCAGGCAGAACTGTAATGAACATTGTTTATAGATTATAGGATAATAGGTTTAGACCTCAAAGATACCTAAGGTTTTATCTTATCCATTGTAGAGGGCACTGAGGCACAGAAAAATTAAGTGATTTTCAAAGGTTCATACAGGTAGTAAGTGTTAGAGGAAGTATATGAATTCATTTCTTCCTAACAATGAGTCTAGTGATTCATCTGCCACAGAATGTTTATACCTTCATGTTCTGGAAAGGATTCATTTTCTGATAACAGACTGTGTTTATTAAAAGATCTCTAAAGTCTCTTCCAACCCTAAAGTTTTGGGATTCTGTGCTTATAGATATTTAGTGTGACTACGGGTTAATGAGTTTTTTAAAAAATAAATATTCCATGTTTTCCTCCTAAATAACTTGATTACGTATCTTGTTCAGAGAGTTCTAACTGGTAGTGTCAAACTCAAATAAAAACAGAGCAACTATGTTATATGTAAGGATCATTATGGGCCACAAATTGACTTAAAAACCAGAAATTAAAATAATTGATGTTTTATTATTTTTAAAATTTATTTTGTTAAATAGTTCTCAGTTATACGTTAGTTTGCTTTGGGCTGTGCTAGAAAGTGTTGGTTTGCTGTGGGGCTCCTGTTTGGCACCTTTGCTTTAAATGACATTTGGAGCATTGTGAACATTTAGACAATCATTGGCTGTTTCCAAAAAAAATTTGCCCATACTTCTTTGTGCATTAGCCTTTGCCTCTGATGTTTATCTCAATCAGCATTTGCTTACTTTCTATGTGCTTTCATGATTTAAAAAATTAATAGCATGATCTAAAAAAAACTTGGGAGATATTGATCACTTTATATAATTGTACTAGAAAGAAAAGAAAGTATTTTATTATATCAAGATTCATGCCATTGCCAAAAGGAAATTATATTCATTTAATCTTCATGGTCTTCTTACTTAAATTCATCATGTTTATTCTTTCCATTGCTTTGCCATCACATGCCATTATTCTTTTAACTCAATGGCAATGATTCTTCTATCTTACTTTTCTCTTGTTTCTTCTGCAAAATTTGTTTCACAACTTTCCAAATCTGGGAGATATTTGGAAGTTGCAGTTCTACCCATGACAGATAAGTTGTACAAATAATCTTCTCTAGTTGAAATAACCATTCATTAACTTAATTAAGAAATTCCTTGATTGCAGATCTAAGTACCTGAAAATATTAATGTGCCATCTATAAAATATAAGATGTCAGTTGCTCATACATTTGTCAAAAATGAAGACCTAATTCATTGACAGGCACCACTGACTATAATAAAAGTAGAATAAAATTTTTTTTAAAATTATTAGAGTTTATATTAAAAGTGCAAATGTTATAACAGTCTCTATGTGCAAGAAGTTGTTCACTTATTCAAAAGATAATAGCATACCCCACAAAGCTCTCAGAACACAGGATTATAAAGATCATGGAAGTGAATATACTTTGGTGAGGCAATTGGAGTTAAGTGACTTGACCAGGGTCACACAGCTAGTAAATGTTAAGTGTCTGAGGCTGGATTTGAACTCAGGTCCTCCTGAATCCAGGGCCTGTGCTCTATCCACTGCGCCACCTAGCTGCCCCAGAAGTGAATATACTTTGAAAAGTACAAAGTACTCTCCAATGGAAGGTGGTATTAATGGAGTTTACTATAAGGATTGGGGCCAATTGGTCCAATATATGGAAAACAAATTGTAGTGATATGTTACAATGTTCATATAACCTAAGTGTCTTAATTTTTAAAATTTCCACATTTTAAATTGCAGTCCCATGCAAAGAATTGCACACATTTGCATTAAGTTTTTTTACTTGGCAAAGAAAAAAGTCCTTTCTCTAAATTAGTACTTTTAAACTTGTCAAGTAAAATAAAAGCAGAGTTCAAAAGTGTGCAATTTCTATAATTTCAAGGTTACCACCATCTCCCTGGTTATAGATCATAAATTCCTCTATTCCTTTTTGAAGAAAAATGTAATTTGTTGAAAGATGATATTGTTATATTTTCAATACCAGCATAATTAAATTTGCCACTTGGACAGGCAAGTAGCCTTTTCGATAAAGATGTAAACAGCATTGAAAGATTCAGATTAAATGGGATCTGATAATGGTTCAAATTTAGTTTTCACTTAATGGGTTGGACTCATCAGTGAGTTTCTGATTTTAATCATAGCTATAGATTTTTTTGTCTAAAAAAAAGGCTTTCATCCCATCGTGATTCAATGAAAACTGGAATGGATGGTTTAAATTGGTTTCTGAATGATCTGAAATGCTATTCAGGATTTGAAAATGAATGAATCCCTTAGTAACCTCGTATTTTTGTCTAGGTTATAAGATTGCATTGCTTTTATTTGAACAGTCTTTTTGCTTTTTGGTGGGGTAGAATTATAATTGAGATTAAAGAAAAGTTGTGTTATGATCTTGTGCTACTAATGACATTTTTTTCCCAAGGCAGTCTTCTCATTAATTGGTTTTTAAATGACCTGCATAGCCTTATTTCCTTTTCCTCTGCAATTAAGATTCTCTTTAAAATTAATTGCTCAACTGAATAGAATTTACTTTTCTGAGTGTCATAAAATCAAAGTGCTTTCTTCAATACACAAAATTGTCCAGGTTTATCAATAGTTTTTTTTTTAATTATGAACTTTTTAAAGAAAGAAAATAAATTGAATTAGCAAGTTCTGACCAAATTTCCCCTTAAATTTTCTTCCTTAGAAGGAGTACGTAGAGGGGAAAAGGAAGTTAAACTCCTGGCATCAAATTGCTATTTAGCACTTAGGGTTGAGTACCTCTCCTTAGGATAGAACACTTTTTTAATGTAATTAAGTTCAATTAAGGCTGAGCTACATGAAATGGCAAGAAACTCTTCATAACCAGATTATTCAAATCTTGAGAATTAAGAGTCTAGACACTGTTTTATAATAAAAAACCATCAGATCTGAAAGAGATCTTATGTATCATCTAGTCCATGTATGTAATTTTGGGGAGGAAACATGCATTCATACACATATACATATATTCATCTGCATATATTTAGTTAATCCCTTTCCTGAACTTCAATCCTAGACCATCATTTGCCTATTGCACATTTCAACCCCTATGTCTAAGAGACATCTCAAAGTCAACATTTTCAAAACAAGTTCATTATCATACCACAAACCCTTCCAAACTTTCCAATTTCTTCTGAAGAAACCCCTGTTCTTCCAGGCTTCCAGATTTATAACCTTGGTATTGTTCTCAACTACTCACTCTCCATCACCTCTACATATCCAATCAGTTGCCAATTTTCTCAGTTCTATTTCTACAATATCTACTGCATTGAACCCCTTCCTTTTATTCACATAGATAGCACTTTAGGTCAAGCCCTCATAACCTCTCACTTAGATTATCACCACACTTTCCTAATTGGTCTCCTTGTCTCTTCTCTAACTACTTTAATCCATCCTACATACTGCTGACAGTCATTTTCTTAAGTGCAGATCTGATGATATGACTCTCCTACTCCATCAAATCCAGTGCCTTACAATTGTCCCTAGGGGGAAAACACAATAACGTACTCCTCTGTTTAGTTTTTAAAGCTCTTCACAACCTGGCCTCAACCCATCTCTTTTAGCCTCACTATATATTACACCCTCTCCTGCACTTTTTAGTATGATCAACATGCCTTCTTTCTGTCTCACATGATAATCCATATACTTTATCCACATCTTTGTCCTGATAATCTCACATTCCTGGAATGAACTTCTCCTCCTAATATCTACCTCATTGTGTCCTTGTTTTCCTTTAAAATGCAAATTTTAGGATCATGTTCTAAATGACACTTTTCCTGATTCTCCCAACTGCTAGAGCTCATCCACTCAAACTACCTTACATTTGTATCTGTGTAGAAACACACACACACACACACACACATATATGTATTTGTTCACTTCAACTTTGTGCTGTATGTTTATATATGTACTTCTTGTTCCCCCCATTAGAATGCAAATTCCTTGTGAATAGGCAATGCTTCATTCTTTGCATTTATCTTCACTGCCTGGCACTTAATAAAGGCTTCTTGATTAATTCTAGATTGGAAGGCCAGATCTCTATACAAGTGTGCCATAGTTCTCTTTGGGATTCTGGAACTGTTGGAAAATAAGTGTTTTATTTGTTTTTACTTTTAAAAAGAAATATCAATGAAAAAGAATTGTTAGGGAAAAAGTATTTCCTTAATCAAAGTGACTTTGAACTAAGAAAGGGAAAAGCATGTACATGTGGCATGTGGTTTGTAGCTTACACTTAGACCAGTTAGATCTATTTATCATTGTCCTTTATCTCTAAAGATGAGCTGCTAGGCACAGATGTGTCTGAAAAGATATCACATTAGGCAAATGTTCATAGTTAGTAAAACTAAAAGTAATCTTACATCTTTGGGGTTTTGTTTTCTACAGTCTGGTCTGGAACAGTGGTTCTCAATTTATATCTATAAATTCCCTGTTCTCTACATTATATTTCCACTTGACACTAACATATCTGCATGTCTTTGTGTAAATATATAAATATATATTTGTAGAGATGTACACATATACATATATATATACCTATTTAATTTTAATTCTATGGTATTTTTAAAAGAACAACAACAATAATAATGCTTTCCTTTTGTTTCAGATGTAATTAGGGGTAGGTTCTTATTTTGTTTAAGGTCACATTCAGATAAAGTAATAGGAAAGTAACAAGAGGAAGGAATTAGCATGGAATGAAGTGATTATATGAATTGAGGTTTGGTGAAACAGGTGAAAGAAGAGTAGAAGATAATATAAAAAGATAGGCATGCTGTGGTAATTTAGTCGCAAGGGCATCTAGCATACCTCTGGCCTTACAACTCTAGTATCCCTGATCCCCAGCCATCTTTCAAATATAGCAAGTTGAGGCCATGGCCAGAGGCACTGAGCCTTTGATAGACCCTGGCAAATGTGCCCTATTACTCATCCCACCCCCATCTGCCTTGTACAAACAAGCCTCTTCTTAAGCTGCAGTTTGTGCTTCTATGAAATAGCATCAGCACTGCTCCTTCAAGGCCGTTTTTAGTGTTCATTTTAACCTTATTTTATCTCTATAAAAATGTCCCTTGAAGTTGGAGAACATAGTGTAATTGACTCCCACCCTTGCTCTACTCCCAGCAAAGGAGGACTCTGTTTTCTGTGGTCAAATTTTCCCATCATCCTCTAGAGTTAGTGACCTTAAAGTTTGAAAAGTATGAGACCTTTGTGTCAGGAAGTAACTTCTTGACAACTTAACTCTGGTGTATTCATGTGTTCACCATAATAAGATGGGTGAATTGTAGTTAATTGTGTCTTTATGATGAAGTTTACATTTAAACACACCTTTGCTGCCTGCATGTATATATAAATATATATGTGTAGACACACATATATATTTATATATGTGCATGTGTATATTATAATATACATGTGTAATGATTGGAATGACGCCACCTACTGGAGACTTGCTGTGGGAAAGCTCCACCATGAGGAAAATGCCTCAGAGGCATTGTGGCTTTTCCTTGGCGTCAGGAAATGACGTTTGCTCATGGGTGCTGTCTACCAAGGCTACCAGCCAATCAACTTGAGGAGCCTCCTATGGTCTGGGAGGAGACAGGAAGGAGGAAAGGGAGCCTGCACAGAGAGCGCTGGGCCTTTTTGGCTTCCTGACTTGATGGTGGTGGCGGCAGAGGACTTCACAGAAAATTTGAGGGAAGATAGGAATGCCAGGCTGTTAGAATTCTGTTCTCAATCTTTTTCTTTCTATTTTCCAATAAACCCTTAAAAACCTAAACTCGTTTTATCAGTGATTTTTAGTCAGTTTCCCCCAACTGGGGGAACAGATTAGAATCCACATTTAGAATCTTAAATTACACACATGAATATATAATATATACACATATAATACATACACATGTATATGTATATGTATATATGTATAAAAATTGGTTTCTTTGTTTGCTCTTTAAACCCAGTGAGGCTGATCAAACTTCAGGGTACTTTTCAGCATCCAAGGGAATTTTCCTGGAAGTTATTTCTATAGGGGTTTAGGCAGGGGGTTGGAGATGAGAGGGGACAAAGAGAGGGGAAATCACGTGCAGTAAGCAGAAGGTGGAGGGGAGTGGTGGTAAATGGGTAATAGATTGCAATTACTAAGCTGTTCTGTGTTCTATTTTTAATAGGGTTTTTTTTTTTTTGTTTTTTTGTTTTTTTGTGGGCCAATGAGGGTTAAGCGACTTGCCCAGGGTCACACAGCTAGTAAGTGTCAAGTGTCTGAGGCCGGATTTGAACTCAGGTATTCCTGAATCCAGGGCCGGTGCTTAATCCACTGCACCACCTAGCCGCCCCCCCTGTGTTCTATTTTTAATTAGAAGTAATGGATTTTTCAATGATCCCTTCTGAGCCACTTTTGATCAGAGAGAAATAAAAAAGGAATTCAAAAGTCTTGGCACTGTAATGTGAATTATTTAACAGTATCTGACATAGCATGAACTTGGAAACTGTATTGAAGAATAGGCTTAGAGGTCTTGTACATTTTCACCTAGAGAACAATTTTGCTCTGGCAATGATGAAAGTAATGTATTCCAAGGGATTTTTTTCCACTGGTTTTGAAAAGCCGTCAAATCTTGAGTTTCCTAAAAGAGAGCTGCAGTACTCATCTTCCTTTTTTTTTCTCTTCTTTTTGTTTTTCATCTTTTTCAGTCCCAGCAAAAGTGCATTGTGATCTTTGCCCTGGTATGTTGCTTTGCCATCCTAGTCGCCTTGATCTTTTCAGCTGTGGACATTGCAGGAGAGGATGAGGATGGACTCTCAGAAAAGAATTGTCAAAATAACTGTCGGTAAGAGGTAACAAACAAAAATTATCTTTTGGGGGGTGGGAAAGGAGGCTAGGGGAGGCCCAAAAATCTGTGAGCCAAAAAGACAAATCACTAGACTTGAATCAGATTATTCTTCCTTATTGTAAATCAAAAATGTTGGTGCAAGGAAAAAAAAACCAATATTGTTTCATCTACATAACCTGGAGGAAGAAGAAAAATGGTGATTTTTGGAAATGGCTGTCATATCTGTAATCCTTTGTACCTAGAGGCCTTATTTTGGCTCATTTAGGTCCAACAATAGCTTATTAATACATATCTGTCAGATGCTCTAATATATGCAGAACAGTCTATGTTCTCTGCAAGATGTAAACAGACATGCATCCAGACCAGAAACATTAATTAATTTTAATAAATGTTCAGTAAAGGCTTCATATATGTAAGGTACTTTGATAAGAACCTGAAGGGATTCTATTCTAAAACTAAGGCAATATAGCCACAAACAAAACACTTAAAATAAAACGTGGACCTAAATATGTGCCATTTGTGTCTATGCTCACATCTCATAAACTGTTAATGAGATAATCTGTTTAAAGTGCTTAGCATACTGCCTGGCATATAGGTATTTTTAAAACGATTGCTCCATTCTCTCTCTCTCTTCCCTCAATAAAGCAAGAAGAGAGATCAAGGAAAATGGTCATCTAGTTTAACCTTCTTAGTTTACAAATGAGAAAACAGAGGTGCAGAAGGATAAAATATAAGCAGCACAGAATTGAAAATTTTGGAAGAAATCCAGGAAACATCAAACCTAACACATTAATACCAGGAAGCCCTTTATCAAAAGCCCTGACAAATGATGAATAGACTTCCACTGGAAAACTTCCAGTGACAGAGAATTCATTACCTTTTGAAGCATCCCTTCCAACTTTTGGAAAATTCAAATTGTTAGGAAATTTTTCCTTATATTGAGCCCAAATCTCTCTATAACTTCTGCCCATTACTCCTGTTCTCATAAAAATATAACAGAAATAGTCTCCCTGTTTTCATATGACAGGCCTTTCTTTACATACTTCAGTATACCTATGTTGTTCTCCCAAAGTTTTCTCTCCTCCAGTATAAAATTCTTTACTCTTAGCATGGACCCTCTTTCTTACATATTGTCTCTGGTGAATTTCTGTTCACTTTCATGGCTAGTTTTCTGCTGAGTTTTTTGTGTTTTTTTTAGGGGGGGGTGCAGGAATGAGGGTTAAGTGACTTGCCTAGGGTCACACAGCTAGTGTCAGGTGTCTGAGGCCAGATTTGAACTCAGATCCTCTTGAATCCAGGGCCTGTGCTTTATCTACTGCACCACCTAGCTGCCCCTCTGCCTGAGTTTTACCTGATCTTTGTGGTAGCTGGCTCAGGATATATATATATATATATATACACACACACACACACACACACACATATATATGTATATATATGTGTGTATATATGTATATATATGTGTATATATGTGTATATATATGTGTATATGTATATATGTATATATGTGTGTGTGTGTGTATATATATACATATATATATAGGCAGTTTCTTCCCTCCTCCCTCCATCCTCATTATAAAACTCTCTTGATTAGATATAGGCTATATAAATTTATAGGTATATATATATATATATATATATATATATATATATATATATATATATATATATATATATACACACACACATATATATGCTCTTTGCAGCCCCTTTTACATACAGTTCATTCTTTACCAAGAGCCTTTCATTCCTGCACCTTAAGCTGTGGCCTAGATATCCGTACACTATTTTCAAATGCCACCTTTTAAAAAACTTTCTTAACTTCATTTTATGTACCATCTATTTTCTTCTCAAAGCTCTAAATGCAGCATTTAGCACATTACCTAGCATATAGGGAGCAATTAATGAATGCTTATTGACCAAATACATTCATTTAGCAGCTCAGTCTCATAGCAGAATCTAGATTGGAACCCAATTCTCCTGACTTCAAGACAGAATCCTTTAGGCCTTGCACCACATCATAACATACTGCCTTAGCTTATTTTCAAGTCAGCTACTCTGTATCTGCATCGATTATGGGGATTACTTCTCTTAGTTTACACATACTTCACGGTACCCCCATGTGCTCATTCCACTCGATGAATAGCAATGACTAAAATGGAACTTAGTTCCATATCTTCTCTTTCCTATTTTATTGGATGGACAAGTAGTAGGAGAATCAGGTAAACATTCAATATTTATATACATAATTTTGCAAGGAGGATGTAAGGCCACAAACTGCAATAACAATTATGAATTAGGGAAGATTATAAACTCAAATGGTATTTTTGCCAAAGAAAAGGGACAAAATTATAATTGCAGTGCTTTTCCCTGCCTTTTTAAAAACAGCAACAACCTGGTGGTATATTTTTAAAATCTTGTTTATTTCGTTGTAAAGTAGTGTTCTATGAGTGTTGAAAGTTTTGGCACAGTGAATGTTCTGAAAGGAACTGAAATCAGATTTAAAAATCTGGTGATAAATTTTAATGCAGTAACCAGGCAGCAGTGTAATAAACAGAAGAGAGCTTCAAAGTCAGGAATAGGTATATATTTTAAATTCTACTCCTTTGTGTTGAATAACTTCTGTTCCATAAATGTATTTCCTCCAGGTTATTGAATTGGGGAAAGAATTTCAAGACAAGAACAACATACCTAAAAATTCACATGCAATAGTACTGCATGGAAGTTGATAACTTTTTTTTTTTCAGAAAACAGAAGTCACCCAATTGATGAGTGTATTTTTCTAACTGAAAAGTTTCTATTTCCTTTCATCCTGGAAAGCTATCTGGTACAGGGCCTAAAGTCAAGAGATTCTCAATTTAAAACCTGCTTCAGACACTAACTTTGTGACCTTGTGGAAGTCATTTAACTTATGCCTGCCTCAGTTTCCTTATGTGCAAAATGGGGTTAATAATTGCAACTACTTCCCAGAATTGTTGTGAGGATAAAATGAGAATATTTGTAAAATGCTTTGCAAACCTTAATGCAGTATATAAATACTCACTATTAGTTTTTTGTGATAAACATTTTTATTTAAAGTTTTGAGTTATATCCTTCCTTCCCTCCCTGAGGCAGTGAGCAATCAGATGTAGGTTATACATGTGCAATTATATAAAACATGCTATTATTTCATCCTTATCTAATATTCTTTCAGCCCTTTCCCATACCAGGCTGAAAGTTTTCCTTGTCTTCCACGCTACTAGCCATATTCACTTTGACTTAGATGTTCTTATAGTATGAACAAACTCCCCTACAGAGGTCAGCTTTTTTTTGCAAATGTTTCTTCTGCCTCTTCACCTTAGCTGAAATATGGCTTCCTACAATAATATATTGCGGAGAATATATGTATAAAGCACCATACAGTTAAATAAGCATTTTCTACTTTTTGAAATTTGAATTTTATTATTATCCTAAAGAGTAGATCATATAATTATTATCATCATGACCAATTACTTTTTCCTTTTTCTGCCTGAAATACCCTCTTCCCCATCTCTTCCCATTTGAAGTCCACTTTTCTTTAGTCTCAGTTAAGTTACGTCCTCTATGGAAACTTTATTGATCCCTTCTAGGGGAAATAATCTCTCCTTCTTCCGAATATATAAAACTCTTTGCAATTGACCAAAATCTCCATTATTTTAAAGTCTGTATGGTTCAATCATTCATTCAAAAGATATTCATTAAGATCTTGTTTTTGAAAGGCACTGTGATAGAAACAAAAGGAGATACAAAGAAATTTTTTTTGCCCTTAAGAAATTTACCTTCTAATGGATGAGACAAGGCATTTACAAATAATTTTCTTGGCAGATCACTTACCTCATTAGTAGGCATTCCCTCCATCACTGAAAACTTCATCTCATTGATGCCTTACCACTAAATGTGATTATAGTTTATGTCTTTCTATAAATCTTCCCTAGACTATTTCTCCAAAGCACTTGTAGCCTCCTTTGCCTGGCTTGATAAGGGTTCAGGGATGTTCAAGAAGGCCAAATTCTAGTATAATTTTCTTTGCTACCTAGACCTTTTTAAAAATTATTTATGGGGCATCTAGGTGGCACAGTGGATAGAGCACCGGCCCTGGAGTCAGAAGGACCTGAGTTCAAATGTGACATCAGACACTTGATACTTATTAGCTGTGTGACCCTGGGCAAGTCACTTAACCCCAATTGCCTCCCAAAAAAGTATTTATTAAAATGTTGTTTGCCTCTTTTCTGGCTTAACTCTGGATCCAATTCCTCTATCTTTCTGTACTACTTGTCCAAGATATATATGTACTAACTTTTACATCTTTTCATATTTCATGGATAGAAGTGAAATTGTCCATATGCTATCCTTTGTCCACACTACATGATTGATGGGAAGCTCATTAATTAGTCTACTAACAAATTCTATACCATAACCTGGGCATTGATATCCATATTTTTTCTGCATGATAACTAGGCCAGTCAAATTTGAATCCACATGGATCTCATTCGTAAGACTCTAACCCTATAGTATTTTGGGACTCAATATCAATGGCATCCATAAAATAGAATTTCTATGGAACTTGTCTTTCTATAGACAAAAACTCTCTTCTATTTAGACTTTCTTCTAGTCACCCATCACAAGGCTGGCAAGTATGTTCATTCACCTCAGTAACACTAGGTAAGATATGATAAATATGAATAAGATAAGGCCTTATTCATATTTTTATTCCACTGTACCAACCATAGTTTTTTGCAAGGTGTTAAAAATGTTTAATGAATTTCTGTAATACAATTTT
The DNA here is from genome assembly GCF_019393635.1 of Dromiciops gliroides. Taxonomy (NCBI): domain Eukaryota; kingdom Metazoa; phylum Chordata; class Mammalia; order Microbiotheria; family Microbiotheriidae; genus Dromiciops; species Dromiciops gliroides. The sequence goes on from NC_057864.1 coordinate 136,187,377, forward strand.
TCACATGTAAACAGCCATACTAAACAGTCATATTTGATATAATCATATAATATCATGTAGATTTATTTACTTCCTTTCCACGGTAAAATTTTATATCTGGGAGAATGCATGAAAATTTCACGAAGATATTGAGATGCATGTGCTTTAGTAATGACAAACAATAATGTATGAATGAGTAAAAATTTAAAAATATGCTGAGGGGACTGCCAAATGTAAATAGAGTAATATCATGTTATAAATCTCCCTAACTCTTATGTATCAATTCTACATAATAATAATAAGATAGTCCTGGACCAAAGCTCACTTGACTTAACCCATTACCTAAAATAGTACTGTTTGTACTTTCACTTTGAAAACATCAAGGATAATTTTAAAAGATAATATTTTAATCTTTAGCATTTCATGTTCAAAGTAGGATGTTTGAGAGAGCATAAAGCTTCCTGATGGCCTATAATTGCTAATTTGTACTAGAAGGTAATCATTTCAGTTTTAATTTTAATGAAACCAAATATATGATTAATTATGTTGGCATTTCTTCATGGCAGGTTTCTTTCTAGTGACATTATTTGGGTGCTTTGGGGGTACTTTTTTCAAAATGAGAGATAGTGTGACAGTAGATATAATGCTATCTTCAGAGTCAGAAGATCTGGGTGCAAATTTTTCCTCTGACACATACTGACTGGAGATAATAATAAAACAGCACAACCTTGAGCTTCAACCAGGATTGTTCATTGTAGAATATTTAGAGGAAGACAATTAAAGTGGTGGAGGGTCTTGCATCGGTTTCATATGGGGATCAGTTGAAGAAATTCGACATGTTTAGTCTACAGAACAGAAGAATCTAAAGGGCATGATAACTGTCTTCAAGTATTTTAAGGGCTATAATTTGGATGAGGAATTTCTTTTGTTCCATTTAACTCAGGGCAGAACCAGGAAGAAGGGGTAGAGGTTGTAAATAGGGAAATTAAGGCTCATGATAGTTACCTTTAGACTTGTTTAAAAATGGAATGTGTTGCCTCAAATTTGGTGCATTCTTCTTCCTTGGAGGTCTTCAACCATAGGATGGAGCAGCTAGATGGCACAGTGGAGAGAAGACTGGCCCTGAAGTTGAGAGGATCCGAGTTCAAATCTCACCTCAGACTAGCCATCTCCACTCATACCGAGATGCACACACATACATATACACACATACATACACAGAGAGAGAGTGTCAGCCAGCCAGCCACTGGACCCAGATGGTTCTGGAGGAAAGAGTGAGAGGTTGGTGACCTTTAACAGCCTTCCCCTACTTAAATCCAATTCAGTGCAAGTCATGACTTTACCCTAATATCATGGTCCTTTGAAGAATGCAAGGACACAACACTACCACCAACAAGCATAGGATGTATAATCATTTGTCAGGTATATTGTAGCAGGGAAGTCCTTTTTTCCTATGTATTGGACTAGATGGTTTCTGAGGTCTCTTCCAACTCTTAAATCTGGTGATTCTAATTGTTCACAAATGGATTGCCCTCAGATTGCTTCTAGTTACAATTGTTGAAAAACATTCTCAGCAAAATCTTCAATCAAGCTGACTGGCATGATGTGTCTAAACGGTCATAGAATTTATGTAACTGGTAACGTCTCATGTGAGATTGGTGTAGCCAAAAAGAAAGAGGCTTCCCTGAAGCACAGCTTCAATTAGTGTTCAAGAGGATAGCTAGGAAACTGACAGCAGAAGACACAACAGACTGTAATACAGCACTGACTCATATTGGTTGTATATTCATGAGTAAGTGACTATTGCCCCTGAATCTCAGTTTCCTTATCTGTTCATTTGGGCAAAAAGAGACACAGCTTATAAAATATAATAATATATATGTCAATATAACATATATAATATTAACATATACTATAATAACAACAATAATAAATAATAGCTGGCATTTGAACAGTGCTTTAAAATTTACAAAGCATGTTACTAATGTTGTATCATCTGATCCTCAAGACAACTAGTTATTATTATCCTCCTTTTACTAATGAGGAAACTGATACTTGAGGAAATTTAGTTATTTGTCCAGAGACACATAGTCTTACATGGAGGCATGATGCAACTTTCTTTACAACTGTTATGTTCTTTTTCTCTATATCCAAAGCAGAAAAGCTTAAAGCTTTTTGATTTGCCATACTGATGAGTTTATTCTTCAAAACGTATGGAAAAGTGACTACAGAAATTTATTCTTTGCCTAATTCAAACTTAGAAGGATGAATTTGTTGAAGCAAAAATGATGAAATTTTGGGGAGAAAATGGCCACTCCGTATTAAAATGGTCACTTCATATTAATGTTCATGTTGGAGAAAGAAAATAAAGCCGAACGTAATCTGACATGTTTCCTCAATTTGGTGAGAGTAGATTTCAAAGAGTTCATCCAGAGAAAGAATGTTGGATTTAATGGCCTTGGTAGTTTGCCTACAGAAGTAGATGGGACTCAAGAATGAAATCTGGAAGACATATTCCATTGAGAAAAAAAATAAAAGAAGTGTCTAAAGAGACTGGAGTGAATACATAGGAAATTTATGAGCCTTAGTTTTTTTTTATTTAATGTTTAAATAATAAGGGCAGCTGAGGACAAATTGAAGGAAATGTCAACATCATTGTCAGAATGGTGAAAGCAGAGCTACAGCTCAGAACAAACTGATGCTTAAAATGAATGCTAAGGAAAACAAAAAGGATTTTTTTCAGTCATGTTGAGGTTAAGGAGATCAAAGAAGTAACAGATGCTAAGATGAAAGAGAAAAGGGAGATTCAATTTTTATTTTGCTTCTATTTTCTTAACCAAGGAGAATGTTCTTCAGACTGGGAAGAATAGAACAAAAATAGTTGAAAGGAAGTTGAAACTGAAAAAACGTTGAGTATACCTAGCTGCCCTATGTAAGTTAAAATCACTTGATCCTGATGAATCACATCCTAGATTACAAAAAGAGCAGACAAAAGTGATTTTATGAGCTATGATCATTGATGTTTTTTTTAATCATGAAAATGGGAGAGAGGCTATAGGATATAATACAGGTAACTATTGTTCTTATTTTCAAAAATAAGAATATGGAGTCTTCAAAAATAGATTTTTGAATTTGACTTCAATCTTTTTCAAAATTCTTGAATACATAATAAATGCTTACAAATCATCTTTAACAAATGGAAAAATGATCATTAAGAATTAGTCTGGCTTCATTGAAAACTGATCATGACAGGTTAACCTCATTTGTTTTTTACAGGTTTATTATATTGATAGATAAGAAAAATAACATAGATATAGAATACCTAGATTGCAGCAAAGCATTTGAAAAAAATCTCTCATGCTCTCTCTTTGAAGGAGGTGGAGGTATGTGGGCTGGGTTATAACATAGGTGAATTCAGAACTGAATTCAGGCTGAATTAACAATCTTAAAGAGTTGTCATCAGTGGACTGATGTCACTGGAAGTAGTTCTCTAGAGACTGCTCTCAGGGATCTGCCTGTGGTCCTGTACTATTTTCCCCCAATTATTTGAGAATAGGTGGATATGCCATATTTACCAAGATTACAGATTGCACAAACTAGTTGAGATAGATGATACACTGAAATACAGTCAAGATCCCAAAATATTTGATGGCTTATAATAATGGCTGGAAATCTAATAAAATGAAATTTAACAGAATTAAATGTGAAGTCCTACCCTGCGATTTAAAAAAATTCAACCATATATGTATAGGATAGGGAAGGTATGGCTAGACATAAGGTCATGTGGCAAAATTTAAGGAAGGGACGTTTGTGAATTTTAAGGTCAATGTAAATCTAACTTGTAACATGGAAGTAAAACAATTGCTAGTTTTCCCACAGGCTTACTTTCAGAGAAGTGTAATATCCATAAAAAGAAAACTGATAGTCCCCCTGTATTCTTCCCTGGTGAGACTACATTTGTAGTCTGATATTATCAGTCTTGGCCTGAGTGCCATATAGTATTATGGGCATTAACAAAAAAATGGATGCTGGAGAAGGGCAACTAGGTTGGTGAGGGAAGTAGAGAAACACGCAAATAATGATTAAAGGATCTATGGTGGTTTAGCCAGGAGAAGAGAAGATTTCAAGTAATAATGATAGGGACAGCTAGGTGGCACAGTGGATAGAGCACCAGCCCTGGAGTCAGGAGTACCTGAGTTCAAATCCCACCTCTGACACTTAACACTTACTAGCTGTGTGACCCTGGACAAGTCACTTAACCCCAATTGCCTTACCAAAAAAAAAAAAATTAAAAAATCATGATAGCTGTATTGAAACATTCAAAGGACTGTCATGAGTATGAAAGATTATTTATTTTGTTTGGTCTCAGAGAGTAGAATTAAGTCCAATGAATGGAATAACAAAAGAAGCAAATTTAAACTCAATGCAAGGAATGACTTGCTGTCATTAAAGCTGTCCAAAATTAGAATGAGGTGCTTTGGGAAGCAGTGGTTTCCCCTGATTTGTGGTTTTGAAGTAGAGATTGAATGAATGGTTTTAAGATTTGTTGTAGAAGGGATTTCTGGTTAGATACAGTTGTTGAACTGCATGAACTCTGAGCTCCTTTCCAATTCTGATATTCTCTGATTTTGTGATTCTTTAATAGGCATATCATGGGCCCCTACTTGAAGTCTTTCCAGGTTAGTAAGGCCTCCTAAAATTTAAACTTCTTTATTCTAGTCTTTGACAAATAGAGCCACATCCATATCACAATGAAGCATCAGAAAAGAAATCCAAGAGAGGTCAATGAAGCTTAAAACTTCTAAGACAGGAATAAATCTTATTTGTACAAACTATTCCTTAATAGCCCCAGACAAAAAAAACCCAGAATAATCTCTAAAACTTTTGTTTATATAATAACAACTCTGATCCATGCTACCATAATCCTGAGGCTTCAATAGACAGGGATGGAATAAAAATAGAAATGACAGCATCTTATGGAAACTAAGTTCTCTAAATTACAGTATTATTCCCAACTTCTTTATTTTTTAGACATCTGGTCAGAGTCCCACTTTTTGCATTGATAAAACAAATGAAATTTGTATTTCTCTTTGTATATTAAATAATACAGTACAGAAAATCATGTCAATTGGGAAACTCATGTTGTATCATGTCTATTTTCTCATCACTAGTGTCACAGAACCTATTGCATCCTGAAAAAATATCCCTCACTGAAGTCAATTTCAATAATACCACTGGAAATAGTTAAGTTGTATTTTCACAGGCATTTTGGTAAGAAGACTTCCTTGTGAGCTCATAGATGAAGAAAATGGTGCAGCCTGAAATAGTTAATCACAGCTATAAATGAGTGGCATAAATTATAATTTACAAAAAACATGTTTTGACATATCTGTGTTTGCAAAATCAATCACATCAAGATAGTGAATTGTTTCAGTTCATGTCTTTTTAATGAATTCTACCCAGGAGATGCAGAGTATTGTTAGGTAGGCAGTGACAGATGAGGCTGGTTAGGAAGCTTCTTTCAGCAATCTGGCAATTCTGCTTGTCTTACTGCAAACCTGTTTAATCGAGTGCAGATAGAATTAGTTTGGTGTAATGACATTTTTTTTTAATTCAAACAGGTACAATAAAACCTTGTCACACTGGTTAGGAAATTCTGCCAGAATTATTCTGCTTTAGAAAACTGGCAGATGGATTTTTTTTTTGCTATAGGAAAAGTAATCAAGATAAAAAATCCAAGTTAAAGGAAATCAATATGATTATAAAGCACAGAATGAACTAGTCACCTAGGCACCATTCAAGAGAGAGTAAATAGTAGCATCATGTTAGAGTTGGGAAACAAGAAAACCATGTCCCAAGCTTGGTTCTATCACTCAGTAGCTATATGACTTTGAACACCACAGGGTATAAAAATAGTCATCACTATGAGTACAAAATATGATCTTTTGGGTAGGAAGCATAATACATGTAGTTCCCCTATGCCAATTTCAGGTCTGATCTAGGCCTATTTCATCAAAATGGTTATGGGTGCAATATGAGTCTAAATATGTGAAAATATCATATAAATACTAAAGAGTTTTTCAAATATAAGTAAATAGTATTCTTTTCAAAGTTTCTTCCTTATAGGTAGGTTCACTATTGACCCAGGACTAGAGATTTGTGTCCAGACATTCATGCAGTTCAAGGGTTGATGAGATAGAAATAAGATATGTTTTACATGTCCAGAATAGCACCAGGAAATCTTACTCAGACTTACCTAACACCAAAAGGGTCTAGGTATGAATATTATATCTAATCAAAGGATTTAGATGTGTACAATTAGTAGTATGAGTGTTTCAGGGAGAGCTTAGTACCCTAGAATCAATTCAAAGTATACTTAACCTCAAAGTGAGTTTGAAATTTCTCCATCTGTGATAAGGTAAGGTGGTATCTACTGGTAGCATTCTACTTCAGCACTGAGTAAGAAGAAAGGGGAAAAGGAGAGGAATGAGGTAAACTTTATAGTTAAACTACATAATCTGTCCTGAAATAGTTCAGGGATGGATGAGGGACACGCAACTGTTCAAAATTCCCTTGTTTTTGCTGTAAGTAGCCCTGTCTTTTGAAGATAAAGTGTGAATCTGCTCTGCCTGAATTTGCAAGGGGAAATCATTACTTTCTGCTGAGTTTTTTCCACTCTGTTTTCCATGCTTCTACTCTGATCCCAAACTAGTCTTAATTCAAGCTTATTAATCATGGGAGAAGCCAGTGCAACTGTAATTATTTGATGAGAAAAATATAACTGGCATTGGTAAGATGGAGGGCAGAGCTGGAAAGAGAGAGAAAAAAATAAGAGGCTGAGACAGTCAAAGATAGTGCAGGTGGACAGTGTAGCCATTTTTTCTTTTAATTAGTAATTTCTCTTCACTGGTGGTTTCTAAAAGTATCAGAAGAATTTTTGATCTGGTTCTCATAATCACATCTGCTAAAGGCAGAAATGTACCAAGAATATAGCTCTGAATAACTCTGCTTTAGAATTTTTAATAGAGGATTTTGATTCAGTGTGATTACTTCATGCTAAAAGCAGTGAGCACCAGGAAGAAGATCCCTTCATCAATAAAATAACAGTTCTAGAGAAAGAAAGAAAAACATTGCACTTCTCATGGGAAGGGAGGGGAATGGAACATCCATTTATTAAGGACCTAATGTGTGCCAGGCCCTGAGCTAAGTACTTTTACAATATCATATCATTTGAGTTAAATAAAGCATCATCTGGTATATTATTTAACTCCATGTTCTCATAAAGCACCAAGAGGCTGTGTGATATGAGCAAAGAGTAAGAGATATGTAGTCAGAGGACATTTACAAATCAAACCCCAGCTCTGTTCCTTGCTAACTGTTTGACCTTTGGAAATCAGTTAACCTCTCTGATTATTACTTTCCTCATCTATAAAAAGAAGCTCAGTTCTTAATGAAAGCATATACAATATGTGAAATATAAATATATGTACATATATTTCATTCATATGTGCATATACACTCTTCAGAAAAAAAATGTTGACATCCTATAATGAACCATGGCTTTTTCTGTCAATTAATTATACAAAGAGATATGGAATATTGACCCGTTCAATCATGTTTAATTTTCAGGGTATGGTGTAGTCATGATTTTCTGTTTAATTATACCATTAGATTTGTGATTTCACTTTGTGATTACAAAACACTTGATATATATTATCTCATTTGATCATCATAACTCTGAGGTAGGTATATAGATAGTGGAAATATTATTTCCCTGTTACTTATCAGAAAAGTATTAAAAGATTTTCAGTCATTCATCTAATAAATGAGAGAGTTGTGGTTCAAATCCAGATCTTCAGACGTCAAGTCTCACCCTTTCAACTATATCATACTGCTTCTTAGAATCCTCTTTGTCTTTTCATTTGACTGATTGGTGTAGTCAAGATATATATTTAAGGATATTGTTGTTATTCAGTTGTGTCTGACTTTTTGTGACTCCATTTGGGGTTTTCTTGACAGAAATACTGGAGTGTTATTCCTTCTCCAGCTCATTTTACAGTTGAGGAAACTGGGGCAAATAGGATTATGTGACTTGTCCAGGGTCACACACTTGTAAGTGTCTGAGGCTGGATTTAAACTCATGAAGATGAGTTTTCCTGACCTCAGGCAAGATATTGTATCCACTGTGCCACCTAGTTTCCTATTCAAATATAATAAACCTACTTTAATAACACATCATGGATGTATCATCTGAGTTTATCTAAAGCACTCTAAACCTACCTGTTCCTCTTAATAACATAAAGACTTCATACTTTTCAGGCACATTGTTAGTAGAAGATTGGGTCTTTGTGTAGCACAGCAAGAATGAGTGGTTTACTATGTATTTATTGTCTACTCCAGTGGTGTCAAACTCAAATAGAAATGGAGCCACTAAACCTTAATAAGGATCCTTATGAGCTACATAGTGACTAAAACCCCCCACAGATTAACACTATCTTCTTATATTTATTTTGTTAAATATTTCCCAATTGCATTTTAATCTGGTTTGGAATGACTTGGGAGTTTTTCGGCTTGTAATGCATCTTAAACTTGTTTGACACCTACAGTCTACAACATACATGTCTAGGCAGAGAAGCATGGTTTTAAGGGTGACAAAACTGGTTAACAGGCATATAGGTTCTATTATGTTTGTAAATACAAAGGTAGGGAGAAGAGTAGCACCAGATTTGGAGTTGAGCCAGTAGGAGAACAGGAGAGATCTATGCAGCAACACAAATCAGCCTAATTCTATCTCTATTTGCAACTATCTACTATGTCACCTACCTGCCCTGCATATATAGATGGGTGACTGCAAAATGCTAGGAAAGTTATTTAAGTGTGAGAAAGCAGGTGCCAAAAAAGATAAATCAACTTTTTTTTTTCAAATGGCAAACAAGGAGGACATAGTCAAGGTTACACAGCAAATCAATAACACAAGTACTGCCTACTGTGGGGGCTGTCAAGCTGGGAATTTAGCTAGTTTGGGAATAGAATATTTGTAATCATTATAGAATAGTTGTGTCCTATTGTGGATCTTTTATTAATCCTTGTGTGCTCTCTCATTTATGACAATGCCATCTGGTAAATGAAAACATAATAATTGTTCCTTCCTGGTTTAGTCTATTTTTGCCCTTTGTAAATAAACGTGTTTTCTTTTCCTTCTTTTTTTTTTCTCCTTCTATCACCTGGGGCTCTAGTAGGAGCCTTGTATTGACCTACCTTGATTACTTTCAGATTCTTTCATAGGGTCATTGACTTTCATTACTAGTAAGGGCTTACTAGTTTAAAGGGTCATCAAAACTTAAGTTTAACATCAGCAAAAATACCTGATTTAGGGCCAGCTAGGTGGCGCAGTGGATAGAGCACTGGCCCTGGAGTCAGGAGTACCTGAGTTCAAATCCAGCCTCAGACACAACTTTTACTAGCTGTGTAACCCTGGGCAAGTTACTTAACCCCAATTGCCTCACTAAAAAAACAAACAAACAAACAAACAAAAAACCCTGTTTTATCACAAATGACCACTGAGGGTTTTGAACCATCCTGCATGGAATAGAGAGCCTCTGATTCCAATTAAACAGCAAATATATAAACAAGGATTCTTCTATAAATGTCAATGTTAATATTTTTTTCTTAAGCATTACAAAATAGTAATTTGTGTTTCTCATAAAATCACTTCCCTATCAAAGTGCACATGTCATACTTATTACCCAATTTGGGCAATGCCTTCTCCTACTGAAATAGCATTCTTGAATTTCCTATGACCATTTATACAGGCAAGATAGTTTTATGGCTTGACTCCTGCTATACTTGTATTCTTGTATTTAGAACACTATATTACCTCTAACCAGTATACTCCCTTGCCTTCCAGGACCTTCCAAAGCCTGATGCCATTCTACTTTGCTTCTCATATTTAACCCCTTCTCTCCACTCAGCTACCCACCATAATATTTCAGACCCTCATCACTTCTCATATGGACTATTGCAGTAACTCTTTTATGAATCTCCCCAATTCTTCCCCAATCCATTCCAAATAGCTACCAAATAGATATTGCCTAGTGCATGGGGTCCATGTCTTTCCCCTGCTCAGGAGGCTTCAAATGACTCCCTATTGCCTCTAGGATAAAATGTGCATTCTTGTGTTTGGCATCTAAAGTCCTTTGCAATTTGAATCCATCCTGTTTCCAGTCTGATCATAAATTAGTGCCTCCCCTTCCCAAAACACACTATTTTCAAACCAAGCTGTCTCTTTTCCATATATACTACATGCCAGATCCCACTTATATTCTTTGCACAGGTTGTTGCTGGACCGAAGAATTGTCTCTTTACACTTCTAACTAGTAGAAGGCCTTTTGTTGTTGTTCAGTTGTTTCAGTCATGTCCTCTTTCTTTTGTACCCTTTGAATGCATTTAACAGGTAAATATTGTTTATTTTAGTTGTCTGCACTTTATCTTTCTCCCTAAACTGTAAATTCCATGAGGGTAGACCAAGTGTCATATCCAATGTGCATCGTCCACAATGAGTAATATAATAGTCTGGCATAGCTCTTGAATCTTTGTTGAGCTATTGAATTTGTAGAATCCCTAGCTTTCTTCAGAGCACAGCTCAGAATGACGTCTTCTAGGAAACTTTTTTCTTATACTCCCAATTATCAGTTACATCCCTTAATTTCAGTCAATAAGGCCTATTTGCTCTTTAATCTCCCACTTCCATGCATTTACATAGGTGATATCCCTAGGTCTGGAATGAACTCCCTTCTCACTTCTACCTGCTTTGTAGACTCCTAACTTTCTTCAAGGAATTACACAGGTACCATCTCCTACTTGAAGTCCTTCTTGATCTGTGCCCCCACCCCACCCTCAAATTCCATGGGTTTTTAGTCCAATCCTCTTGAAATCACTTTGTTTGACCTTCAATTTGCTTATCTGTATATATGTTATATGCCTCAGTCAAGTAAATGTAGTACTACAAAGGTAGGGATTATTTTGTCTTTGCCTCAGCAGAACCTAGCAGAAAGCATGGAATACCTCTTTGGAAGTCAGGTTATTATGCTTTATCTTGCTATTTGGTATTCTCTGGAGCAATCCATAAAAGGCGTGTGTTACCTGAGTGTTCTATTACTCTATATTACCCTAAATGATTCTTTTGCAGTAATTAAATCCTAAGAGTTTCAAAGAATCTGTAATGAGGATATAACAATAGCAATGTTAATGTAGCACTTCAGTGATATTTTTTCTCATAATATCAAATCTCCCTTGATACAGTGAAAAGGGAAGAAAGAAGAAGAAAGAGAACAGGCATATATTAAGAACCTATTATAGGGGCAGCTAGGTGGCGCAGTGGATAAAGCACCAGCCTTGGATTCAGGAGGACCCAAGTTCAAACACAGCCTCAGACACTTACTAGCTGTGTGATCCTGGGCAAGTCACTTAACCCCCATTGCCCTGCAAAAAAAAAAAAAAGAACCTATTATGTGCTAGGCACTGTGGTAAGCACTTTAAAATAATTATTTCATTTGATAGATAAGCGAGGATTATTTCCCTATTTTTACCTTCTGATTCTGTGTTTGACCAGTATTCTTTCCATTGTACTGTCCAGTTTCTTCTCACTGCCATTCTGAGAAAAGCCAAAAAGTAACTGTTTAGCATAATTTATCGGCTTTGTTGAAACTTATACTAAAAGAGGTCCAGAGTTATTTATCAATCAATGTAAGCATGACCTTTAAGGTCTAAATCTATGAGGCTCTTTGAGTTGAGAATGAAATAAAATTCGGTTATTGGGGGGGGGGGCAATGAGGATTAAGTGACTTGCCCAGGGTCACACAGCTAGTAAGTGTCAAGTGTCTGAGGCTGGATTTGAACTCAGGTCCTCCTGAATACAAGGCCAGTGCTTTATCCACTGCGCCACCTAGCTGCCACCAAATTTGATTATTTTTAAATAGAGCAAAGTGGAAAATCAGTGTCATACAGTGGGCAATGGTGTAATAGAAGTTATTTGTGGGCTTACATGGAATCACAAATTTAGTTCTGGAAGAGACCTCAGAGAATTGGGGGTATAAAATCCATGACTGGACTAATCTGGATAGGCGTACTTTCTTTATCCAAAAGAAACAGGATGGTCAAAGGTGGGGAGTGGGGTTGGGGAGGGGGTGAAGGATGTGATCATATATTAAGAAATTATACGAGGAAATTCAGGAACAGAAAGGGAGGCGCAGCCAGAAGCATGATGGAGAGTGGTTGAAAGACAAAAGAAGAAGAAAGAAAAGTGATTTTATTATTGGAGAATACTATAGACCAGGCAGTCAGTACGTTTTATTAAGACCTACTATGTGACAAGCCCTGTTGTCAAGTGCTGAGTATACAAAAATAAAGAGAAAATAAAGACAATTCCTGTTCTCAAGGAAGTTACATTCTAATTGGGAAGACATAGAGGAAACTGAAAAAAGGGGTAGGGATGAGGTGAATGAAGAAGGTACCTCATACAGGAGAATGATGGAAAAGTCTGGAAGAGATCAGTCAGATAGTAAATGGAAAAATGGCTGACCTGGGAATCCTCCTTAAATGGACCTGTGGGGAAGATGCCTTGCAATCAGAGGAAGGGCCTCAGGGGCAAAGGGTACTTCTGAGGTGTGAATTCCAGGGTGAAGTGATTTTCCAGGATCAAGAAGTCTCCTAGGCATGATGTAGAAGTTTATAGGAGTGCAGCCAGGTGTGAAACCAAGACAGAAGGTATAGATTACAAATTTGGCAATGATAGAGTAATGATGGGGGGAGGGAGCTTGAATTAGCCAGAAATTTGCTGGAGGTTTCAAAAAGCTTAGAGGAAGAATCGGTAGGATCCCATGGAGTAAATTGCCTCAGGTGATGTCAGCCTAAGAGAGATAGAAAATGTTACAAAAATGAAACTCTGGGTTCCATTAAAGAAGCAAAATGAGATATTTTGTTTCTGATTTTTTTTTCTATGAAGGAGAGTAATATTTACACTGTAAATGACAGGATAAAAATGAAGAACCAGCGCCCAGGACAAGGAAGGAGATAGTAAGAGATTCCCTAGTTGTTCAAAATGAAATTGTCACCAAGTCAACTAAATCCTCATTTCCTGAAAGAACTTGGTAGATGTAATTTCTGAGCCACTATCAATGATATGTTAAAGATCATAGAAGACAAGAGAAGCAGCACAGGATTGAAGAAGAGCAAATGTTGTTGTCCTTATGGTTTCCAAGAATAGGATGGTAATAGCTCAAGCCTGTTCCCCAGATCATGAGTATTCCATTTGTTTCTGGGCACCACAGTATAATAAGGGCATTAATAAGTTGGAGTTTCCAGAGGAGGGTAACCGGGGCCTTAAGGACATGTCAGAGTGCTGTTTGGAGGAAATGAGCATGTTCACAGCAAAGAAGGGAAGACTGTGTAGGAGGATAGGGGCAGGGGGTGGAAAAGACAGCAATCATCAGGCACTTGAAAAGCTGTCATATGGAGGAGGAACTAAGCTTGTTCTGTCTGTCCCCAGAGGCAGAGCCGGAAACACTGACTGGAAGTTGCAAAGAGACAGATTTAAGTTCAATGTCAGGAAGAACTTCATAGAAAAGTATCAAAAAATGGAATGTGCTAGCTAGAGAGGTGGTGGGTTACTCCTTGAAAGTCTTCAAACAGAAGCAAAACGACTTCTTGGTGTGTGTTATGATGGAATTTCTTTCATGTATTGTTTGGTTTAGATGGCTGCTGGGTTCCTTTACATCGTTCAAGTTTTATGATTTTGTGACAGTCTATTTCATTCATTTCACAGTTAAAGGAACTGAGGTTCAAGAAAGCTAAATGACTTGCCCTAGGTAATAAGCATCAAAGGCTGAATTTGAACTTAGGCTATTTCTGACTTTAAATAAAGCACACCCTCTAACTCGTTGGTGTTACAGATTAGGACACTGAGATCTGGTGAAGTTTAGTGATTTTTCTTAAAAGTCACAGAGGTGATAATTATTAGATCATGAATTTGAACTCAAGCAAGTTTCCTAACTCCAAAATCAACACTCTTTCCGTGGTATCACACTGCCTCCTGGGAGTTCAGAAACCTTGGCCAAGGTGTGTGACCTGGTGAGAATCATTTTACCCCCTTCTCAGAGAGTCAGCATAATAGTTGGATGAGTATAAGATTTGGAGTTTCAAGGCCTGTGATTAATTGAATCCATGCTCTGACAATAGCCATGTAATCCTGGGCAAGTTATTCAATCTCTCATTTCAGTAAAACTACAAAGTAATTGTTGTGCAAGGTTTTTAGTTCCACCGCGCCCCCCCCCCCCATGCTGTGAGACCTCAGGGGCACTATTCATTGTGGCCTGTGATAACATGACTGATTGACCCTTTCACCACCACCCCAACCCAAAGATGAACAACAGGAGGAAATAAGTGTAATCATGTTTTCAGCCAATGATCTAATCTACAGATTGACAATTTTTCTCTTTAATTAACAAGTAAATTATTCAGATAATTGGGATTCTGTCTTGAGTTGTTCCAAATGGCTATAATCATGACTCAGGCTTCATTTCATAAATCCTTCACCCCTGACCAAAGTTCAAGGTTTTTACTGTTTCAACTGAGAAAATTATTTTTAAATGTTTGTAACATTTGATAATAAGAGCTAAAAGATTCCGTCCTGATTTTCCTTAATGTATTAAAACTAGAAAGAAGAGATTAATTTTCCTGGAAGAAAGCCTGAGTGTAGAAAAAATTTTTTTGATATAATAGTATCTTAGATGAACATTACTAAATGAGTTGAAATCATAATGGTTTATATCTAACATTCATTATGAGAATTCCCTACTGCTTAAAAATACTAAAAACATATTTGTATAAAATTAAAGAGGTTACATAAAATTGTTATTCTCTAGAGATCAGATATATTGTTAGAAACTAATACTCAGAGCCCATTATCTAATCATCTTCTTTAAGGTTTTAGACAGATGCCTTCTGCCTCCTAATAGAAGTAGAATTAAGCCTTAATTCTTTTAATATAAGCAATTGTTGCTTACTGAGAACTTGGCGATTTTATTAAAATCCACTCTTCTTAAGAGATCTGCAGGTGTTAATGTAGGACCTGCAGACTAATTCCATGTATATTTTACTTTTAATTTTAAAAGCTTTTTTTTTCTTCCCTAATTACCAGAATGTGGGACAGGTTGCACTGAAGCATCCATGATTAGTGAACTAATTTATTTCTAACCTGCTCATCAAGAAAAAGGTCTGAATTTCCTGTCCACATGCTGCTGGGGATGGGATGGTATTTGGTGTCCAGCAAAGAAAATATTTGAGAGTAAATGTTTAGCTTTAAACCCTAAGCAATACAACAGCTGTTGCATAAAAGCTGCTGAGTGAGCAGAAAGGCATTTGTGGGATGCTGGTAATGGAAGGAAACATTACAACAGGAATTGAGAGTCAACAATCTGCAGCAGATCAGAGAGAAATTTCTATGGCATTGAGAGTTATGCAACCCACTCATGCTTTGTTTAATAAGTGATGATCCTGGACAGAGAAACATAGATTTTTGGAACTCAGTGGAAGTTAAACTGGGTACAATGCAGCTTTGAGGTAGAATAGTAATGCTTTGCTTGAGTTAAGTGCCATAATTAGCCTCCACCAATGTTTTCATTTTGTTTTGGTTGTTTTGGTTTTGGGGTTTTTGCAGGGCAATGAGGGTTAAGTGACTTGCCCAGGGTCACACAGCTAGTACATGTGAAGTGTCTGAGGCCAGATTTGAACTCCGGTCCTCCTGAATCCAAGGCCGGTGCTTTATTCACTGTGCCACCTAGCTGCCCCTAATGTTTTCATTTTAACCAGCCGGCCAGGGGTTCCAAACAAAAGACATAGACACCATTGCAAATAAAGTGATGGGGACAAAAGATTTTCTTTTCATTCATGTACAATTTACAGTCTCCCCACAGGTTGGTGTACCACCAATGGGGGAGGGAATACATGTAGAGAATACGTGTAATCAAGAGACACAAGTAGACAACATATTTAGGAAACATGTGTGACTATAATGTGTGCATGGAGGGAACATATGTTGTAAATGAGTAACCAAGAAATATACATGAAGGTGACATATAGCAGGAATCCAGGTGGCCAGGGCACATACATATAGAAAATATGTAACCAGGGAACATGTGGAATCAAGGCAACCCACACCTCTGAGGCCATAGGGTTTCTGTTCTTGGCTGTGTCACATGTCTGCCAGATAGCACACTGTGTTAGGTGTCAATCCTGTGCTGGGCATTACCACTCCATTGGGTTATACAATGTTCCTGTTGGGTAACCAAGTTGATCTCTGCTAACGTCTCCTGGACTTTGGCTCTGTTGGCTCTTTGCTCCCCATCTACAGAGGCAGGATTCTTAACTGATTTAATGTCAAGGACTACCCCCCTACCCCAGTAGTCTGGTGAATCCATTCTCAAAATAATATTTCAATATTTAATAACTTAATAGTAACATTTTAAATATTTCAAATGAAATATATAGGACTGCAAAGGAAACCAATTTTCAAATTATATTAAAATAATTATTAAAATATTAAAAACGTTCTTGGACTCCAAGATAAAAACCCTCTCCTCAGGTCTGGTGGCCAAAAACTTTCTCCCTGACAAGAAAAGGTTGAGTTTCTCAGTGCATAATTGTTGGGCTTGTGGGTCATACAATGCCTTGATAAGGACAGCCCATAAAAGCAAAACAGAGCATCCTCAAGCTAAGATTATTGGTGTCTTTGGCTGCCTATTTCTGGTGCCTGTTCAGAATTTGTGATTCCAAACATCTATTTTTGTTTCATGTATAAGAAGCCAGGAAGACCTGGGTTCAAGTTAAGACTCTCATCTAAACTGGCTGTGTGAGCCTAGGCAAGTCTCTTAACTTCTCAGTACTCTAGAGCAAGCAAATGACTGCAACACTCTTAGTCCTACTGAACCAAATTAAAATATAATTGGTAAACATTTAACAAAATAAATAAAATAAAATGGAACTAAATGTTAATATATGGCTTTCTAAGTTGATATACAGTCAGTCAAGATCTATTTTTATTTTAGTTTTGCATCACTGCTCTAGACAACTCTCTAACACCTTAAATTGCTGAGAAGTTAATGTCCTACATCAGGAAAGAGAGGCTCTTTTACCTAGGAGTTCCCTATGCCAATAAAAATAACAGGCCTAATTCCTGTCCATGTTCTACTAAATACAAAATATTTGACAACTTGACAAAGTAGAAAACATGCCTCCATCAGAGAAAACATTTGACTGAAGTTATGGGGGTATTTTATGTCAAGAAGTTCAACATATATATGGAAGTCCCCCAAAACGAACCAACTGTTGAATCAAAAATAACAGTGGGTACTTTTGTGTGATGAGGGGAAAATTATGTCTTTGGGTGTCAATTTTTCCATTTCCAAAACAGAGAAAATGATACCACCTCACAGGCTTATTATAAGGAACATATTATGTAAACCTTAAAACTTTATGGAAATTATGATTCATTTTCAATGTTGTTCAGTTGTTTCAGTTGTGTCTGATTCTTTGTGACTCCATTTGGGCTTTTCTTGGCAGAGATACTGGAGTTATTTGCCATTTCCTTTTCCAGCTCATTTTAGAGATGGGGAAACTGAGGCAAATAGGCTTAAGTAGCTTGCTCAGGGTCATACAGCTAGTGAGTGTCTGAGTCCAGATTTGAACTTGGGACTTCATGACTCCAGTCCAGCAGTCTACTATACTACCTAGCTGTCCTTTTTGAGTAAATGGGTAGATAATATTTGATTCCCAGCTAGATTTAGAAGCTTCTTGAGAACAGAAACCTCATCATTGCATACTGAAGAAACTTCTATAAATTCTATATTTTTTTAAAATTTTTGAGTGATTAATTTTACTTATGGTTTCCTCAAACCAAGACAGATCTAGGATAAAATAACTTCTAGAGATACAAAATATATCTTTTTATTGTCAGGTGAAAATATGAAGGGGCAGCTAGGTGGCGCAGTGGATAGAGCACTGGCCCTGGATTCAGGACTACCTGAGTTCAAATCTGGCCTCAGACACTTAACACTTACTAGCTGTGTGACGCTGGGCAAGTCACTTAACCCCAATTGCCTCACTAAAAAAAAAAAAAAGAGAGAGAGAGATTTAATGAAAAGACTAATAGGTCTGAAATCAGAGACCTGAGTTTGAAGCACAATTCTACTGCTTAATAATTGTGTCAATGTGGACAAAATAGTTAACATCTCTAAGCTTCAGTTTCTTGATTTCAAAAATGAGGAGGTAGGAGTAGATGATTTGTTTCCTTCCAACCCACATCCTATAATCCTATGCTTGCTATTTTTTCCATAAGGACATTCCTTGATTCTGATAACTTTTTTTGTACATAATGAGATTATGAATTTAGTGCTCTACAAAGGACTCTCACTACTGAGGGACCAAAACGATGCTGTCTTTGATTCTGGTAGCTTCATATGTGTGCAATTAGTGCTTTATTTTTGCTCAGTCACTTCTTCCTGTAGAAACTTCAATGATCTCAAGGAAACTGTTCTTTTCTGGGAATTGGAGCACTTAGAGGATGACAATTCAGATTTGGTGAGGAAGTTAAAATTCAGGTGCTATTCACTAGCTTATGACAATTATGTGCCTGCTAAAAATGTTCTCCCTTTGTGCTTTAAGGGTGGCCTTTTGCCTCTTGCAAAAATCTGAAATGTGTGCCTGATGTATAACTAAAGAGATAGATAGGCAGAGATAGGCAGGAGAGGGAGAGGGAGAGTTGGGGGGGGGGTGTTGGGATTTGGGGTAGGAGGAGAGAGATGAGATAGGGAGAGGGAAGACCAAGTAGCAGCACATATCTAAATTCATAGGCTTAATTTTGTCATTATAAATTGTTGAGTCCAATAATCATCAATAATGATTAGAGTACTTACTAAATATAAGCCACTTGGGAAGTATTTATTTCTGATCCTACATTCTTTTATACCTAGATAAGGAAAGTTCTAGTCATGGTTTTTATTTTCCCTTTTTATATCACTATTTTAAATATATATTCTTCATAGTTTTTTTAAACTCTGTTTTCCTATTGCATTTTCAGCTTTACTGGAAACCTTCAGGCAATTAATTATTAATTCCAGTTATGGGGTTTTATCTTTCATGAGATTTTGCTGGAGGAAGTTTGGGACTACAATAATGTAAATTTTTGGTGGGCAGGAGGGAGGGTGGTTCATTTAGTTGTAAGTATTCTCTAATCTGAGCTGCAGTGGAGATAGGGTAAACCTGAAAAAGTGTCTAGATGTCAGTCTTATACACTATTAATCAAGTTACTATCCAGCTAGGAGATGAGCAATCATTTCATTTGTGACTCTGCCATACCTCCTTTGTAATTGCTGATTTGGAAGGGTAGTCATGTTTAGCTTCATCATCATAATAGTATTAGCACAAAATGCTTGATTTTGAGTATGTATGATGAAGTGAACAGTTTAAATTACTTAGTCTTAATAGGATTTTATAATTTGATAGGGAGATTATCTAGGAAAGAAGCCAAAAAGGATTTTTAAAAAGTTTTCAAAGAGTTAGAAGAGAATCAACACCTATCCTGAGGTCAATGAGTGTAAAAAATGTGGCACTGAAGAGAACAGAAGAAAACATATCACTTGTCTACTCACACAATAGATGTGAGGCCCTACCCGGGAAAGGTGACTCCAGAATTTTTAGGAGGAAGTATCTCATACTCTATAGGGAAGATTCGTAGACATTAGTAGGTGAAAAACATCCTTTTACTATCCCTGAGAGGAGATGATATAATGTAGTTTAATAAATGTTTTAGATAGTTTTGCCTTTTGGAAAGAGCATTATACACAGGAATAACAGTACCCAAGTCTGAGCTCCACTTCACTACTGTCACTACTTACTACCAAGTCACTTAAGTTCTCTAGTCTTCAATTCATTATTCCAAAAATGTATTAGTTGGTATAGATAACCACTAAATTGCCTTCTATTCCTAATCAATGAATGAGCATGACTGAGTTTGAGTTCTAGCTCTATCATTTACTATGTATTTGCTGTGGGGGGAGAGCAATACATCTATCTCAGCCTAGGTTTTCTCATTTGTAACATGGGGATAATGAAATTTTCACTCTCTATATGACAGAGTAAGAAAATCTTTCATAAATTCTAAAATTCTATATAAAGTTGGAGATTTATTACTACTCTGTGCTATAGGCACTGAGAACCAAAAAAATGAAATGTGACATAATCTCTTGCTTTCAAGGAGCTGATAGTCTAATGAAGGGGATTATATATGTACAAAAATCACAAATAAGAAAGAATTTGAGAAATGCAGAGAAGAATTCCATGCAAAGAGATTTAAGAAATTTGGGGAGAGGGTCAGGTAGGTGGCACAGTGGATAGAGCACCAGCCCTGACATCAGGAGTACCTGAGTTCAAATCCAGCCTCAGACACTTAACACTCATTAGCTGTGTGACCCTGGGCAAGTCACAACCCCAATTGCCTCACCAAAAAAAAAAAAAAAAGAAAAAAGAAAAAAAAAGAAAAGAAAAAGAAATTTGGGGAGAGATCAATTCAAACTAAGGAAATGAGGGAGGGCTTCATAGAAGAAGTGGCAACTGAGCAGGTCCTTGAAGGTAGAAAGGAATTTTAGCAGGTGGAGTTGAGGGGAATCCATTCCAGATATGTAAAATGGTTTATACAAAGGAGTAAACATTATTGGTGACTCTTTACTGAGGGTAAAGACAAAACTCTGTATATGTGGCTTGGGCAATGAGATGTATTGCCTTCCTAGAGATTGAGGAATAATGAGGACCCTACCAAGATCTGATAAATTCATTCACCTCTGTCTGCCTTGCAGATTCATGTACAGTTGAATCATACAGCCAGAAACATTCTTGAATAGTTCTCTGGTGTCAGAGAAGTCCTGAAGCTCAGGTAATACTGTCACTTCTTTATCCAATTAAACTTTCTAGCTCTGAAAAAGAGGTTATGGTAAGGGAATAAATCTTTAAATAGATGCTTTCAAAGAATAGGGTTATTTTTCTGGATGATGAAAAGGGATGCAAAGACTCACTTATTTTCATAAAGACTCACTATTTATCAAAAACTGCTGGGAAATCTGGAAAGCAGTGGAGCAGAAATTAGGTTTAGAACAATACTTTACACCATATAACAAAATTAATTCCAAATGGATACGTGACCAATAAAAAATAGAGGAGAAACAAACAGATAATTTCCCTTAATACCTTTGAAAAATTCATAATGAAACATGAGGTAGAGAGGATCATAGGAGAAAAAATGAGCATATTGACTACACACACAAATTAAAAAATTTTAACAAAACAAAACCAATTCAATTAGAGAAACATGAAGAAAATTTGCGTGGAAATTCTCTGATAAAAGTATCACTTCTAAGATATATAAGTACTTCATTCAAGTTTATAAGAATAATAACTTACCAGTAAATTGGTAAATGACCAAAGAATATGAAGAGGCAGTTATCAAGGAAAGAAATCCAAGATATAAATAACCAAATGAAAAAATACTATGGATCTCTAATGAGTAGAGAAATGAAAATTAAAGCAACTCAGATTTTACCTCGCAACTATCTTATGGGCGAAGAAGATTTTTAAAAAGTAAAAAGACAAATGTTAGAAGGGCTGTAGAAAAAGCAGCACTACTGGAGTAGCTGTGAATTCATCCAGAAGATCTATTTGGAACTTACTTCCAATTTTACTAAACTGTACAAACACATGGAAAAGGACCTACATGGAACATATTTATAGCAGCTCTTTTTGTGGTGCCAAATAACACTAGAAACTAAAGAGTACTCTTCAATTGGGAATGGATAAATAAATTTTGGCATATGAGTATGATGGAATATTATTGTGACATAAGAAATTACTAGAGACATTATTTATTTACTTATTTTTTTGGTGAGGCAATTGGGGTTAAGTGACTTGCCCAGGGTCACACAGCTAGTAAGTGTTAAGTGTCTGAGGCTGAATTTGAACTCAGGTCCTCCTGACTCCAGGGCCAGTGCTCTATCCACTGTGCCACGTAGCTGCCCCCATTGTTTAATTTTTTAAAAATTTGGAGGGGTAGGGCAATGAGGGTTAAGTGTCTTGCCCAGGGTCAAACAGCTAGTAAGCGTCAAGTGTCTGAGGCCAGATTTGAACTCAGGTACTCCTGAATCCAGGGCTGGTGCTTTATCCACTGCACTACCTAGCTGCCCCCGACATTGTTTTAGAGAAACTTGTATATATTTGTATGAACTAATTCAGAGCAAAATGAGCATATCAGAAAATTTACTATGACAACGTTGTAAAGAGTGCCCATGCTATTTTAGAATTAATAATAGTCATGTAAACACGTGTGTAACAATCAGACTTGTATGCTAGACTTCAGAGAATAAACTTCAAAATTTGTAAAATGAAGAAAAATAAGATCCAATGAGACTCAAAAGGAGAATTCCACTCAAGAGATACGGAAGTCCCTTAAGCTAAAATTCTTGCAGTCATTAATTATCCCAGTGAAGGAAAAAGGAGGAAGTATTTGAAAAAAATGATTTGGCTATACAAGATGATGAAATGAAGTTTATAACATCTAAAAGATGAAAGAATGTATTCATTATCAAGAACGAATCAAAGATGGCAAAAAAAGTTACTGAAAGAGAAGCGGAGACCTATAGGAAAATTATCAAGAAGCCTAAAGCCCAGAATATAATGAAGTCTGCAGAAATGTAAGAACAAAAAGGACATTTTTAGCTATATTTGGAACAGTAACAAGAAGCGATAGGGCAAGTGCTTTTTGGAAGAAGGTATATTCTTAACAAATGATAGAGTTAAGACTGGAAATGAACCCAAGGAAAGGGAAAAGATAGTGAGACCTCTTTGCTATATTAATGAGGTCAGGCCCTAATGATGTACATGACAGATCATGAAAGAATGTGCAGATGTGTTTGCAGAACCCCTAAAAGAAATCGTTGAGAACTTACCAATAATTAGGGAAGCATCAAAAGATCACATTCAAGCAAATACTTTGAATTTTTAAAAGAGGAAAAAGATAGATTCCAGAAATTGTAGACTAGAGTATGGCATCAGTCTATGATAAAATTTTACAACAAATTAAACAGATAGTTTTATAACACCTAAAATTATTTAGGATCTAGGGTGGGTTCATTTAAAAGTAAGTAATGCTAAAGGAAACACATTTCCTTTTTTTGGATAGGATTACTAAATTCATAGGCATAGCCAGGTAACACAGTGGATAGAGTGTTGGGCCTAGGGCCAGGAAGAATCATCTTCATGAGTTCCAGTCTGGCCTCATACACTTACTATGTGATCCTGAGAAAGTCACTTAATCCTGTTTGCCTTAGTTTCCCCATCTATAAAATGAGCTGGAGAAGGAAATGGTAAACCACTCCAATATCCTTGCCAAGAAAATTCTAAATGGGGTTGTGAAGAGTTGGACACAACTGAAAAATGATTGAACAATAATAAATTCATATGTCAGGGAATCACACATTTTAATTTCAGCAAGGGATTTAATAGTCTATCACGTTTGTGAACAAATTTTAAATATTCTTTTGCCGATTGGAGTTCTGTATGCAAAGAGTGTTAACAAATGAGAGTGTTGACAATAAGAATCTCTAATTGTATGATACTTGGTCCTCTCCAATTCAACAGCTTTATGAGCAATATGCTCCCCAGCCCAGAAGAGAGAAATATTAATATTAATCTGATGTAGCTAGAAGAGGCAGGGATGCGGAGGCGGGGGGGGGGGGGGGGGAGAAGAACACTGATGGAGGGTAGAGAAGGAAATAAATTGGTCAAATAGGAACTCCTTTCCTACCCTTGGATAACAGCATATGTGTGAGTATCAGATTTGTAGATGACACAAACCTGGCATGGATAAGTAACAGTAGATGACAGGATTTTTTAAAAAGGTCTTAATAGGTTAGAAAAAATGTACCCAACTAAACAGGTGAAATTTAATCAGGATAAACAATTAAAGTCCTACTCAGATGTTTCATTATGTGTAGGGAGTTCTGCATCTTCAAAGATTATACCCACAGAAAATAAGCTTCTTTCAGGTCCTGCCATAACATGTGATCTTGTACAACTAAATATGACCAAGTACAATTGAAAGCATTTCCCACAAGATCCCATTTTCTCCCTGCCTCTTCATAACCCATACTCTTGATTCTATTTCACACTATTTTCTGTTTTACTACAGTCTTTAGTAAAGTAGTGACTCATCTTCTCACCAAGATCAATTCCCATCGTTGTTACACTTGTTGATGTTGTTGGTGGTGGTGATGGTCCTGGTGATCATTTTTTTTTTTTATTCTGAATAGAATTTTATTTTCCAAAATATATGTAAAAACAAAATTTTAACATCAATTTTTTTAAAACTTTGTTTTCCAACTTCTCTTCCCCCTCCATTACCACCCCCCCACCCACATGAACTCAATCAATTCAAAATAAGTTATACATGAGTAGTCATGGAAAAATTCCCATAATAGCTAGTTGTGAGAGAAAACAGTCAAAAAAACCAAAACTTCAGATTAAGGAATTGTCAAAGAGGAAATAAAAAAAAAATTTAAATGTGTTTCCATCTGTTTTCAGATACTATCAGTTCTTTCTCTGCAGATGGGCTGTCCCTCAGGGATATATTGGATCATTGCCTTGCTGAAAACAACCACATGCTTCCCAGCAGATCATCCCCCACTATTGCTGTTATTTTGTATACAGTACATTTCACTCTGCTTCAGTTCATGTAGGTCTCTTCAGGTTTTCCCGATAGCATCCTGTTCATCCCAACTTATATATAGTACCTTGACAGAGAATCTTCTTCACAAAAGCCCAGCAAAGTAGGTACCATACATTTTGCCATTATAGTCAATCATCATAACTATTTCCCTCTGTCCCACTCCCTTCCCATGACATTTACTCTATCTTCTTTTTACCTATTCCTCCTCAGAGGTGCCTTACTTCTGACTATCCTCTTTCTTGCTCTGCACTCCCTTTTTTCACTCTTCCTTCCTTCTCCTCTTCCCCTCCTATTTTCCTGCAGGGTTAAATAGATCGCTCCTCCCAATTGGGTATGAAAGCTATTCCCTCTGTGAGCCCACTCCAATGAGATCAGGGTCCCTGAGCTAATTCTGTGTTCTAAATTTTTCTTCCTCCCTCCTCAACCCTCCCTATGAGATCAAGCAATTCAATATGTCATACTGATGCAGTAATGCAGAACATCTTCATCTTCCTTGAAAGTGTTTTGCTTTTTACTGCTCTCTCCCCCAATCTGCCCTTTTCTCCTTCCCTTCTCCCTCCCCTCCCTTTTCTCCCTCCCCCCCAGGGCAAAAGTATATTACTATACCTACTTGAGTAGGTATGTTAGTCCTTCTTTGAGCAAATTCTGGTGATATTAAGGTTCACTCACTCCCCAACTCCTTCCCCCTCTTCTACTCTCCTCCATAAGCTTTCTTCTTATTTCCTTCACGTGAAATACTTCTCCCCAGACCATCTCTCCCCTTCTCCCTCCCCCAGTTTATTCCTCCTACACCTCAACCCTATTTTAATGATGTCATCATGGATTAGCTAGGTGGCACAGTGGACAAAGCACCAGCCCTGGACCCAGGAGGCCCCCCAAGCCCAAATCCAGCCCCAGACATAAGACACCCCTCCCCGTCTGCCCTACAAAGAACAAAACATAAATGCTTTACAGATATCATCCCTTCATATTCAGTTCAGCCCTGTCTTCTGTGAATTTCTTGTGAAGAATTTTTGTTTTGTTTTGGCCCTGGACTCAGGAGAACCTGGGTTCAGGTGTGACCTCAGACACTTGACAATTGATGGCTGAGTGACCCTGGGCAAGCGTTCCATCCACCGCACCACTGATACAGTCCAGGGCCGACCCTCTATCCACTGCGCCATCCAGCTGCCCCTGAATTTCTTACTGAGATAGTTCTTATGATTTCAAAGTATTATCTTCCCATGTAGGAATATAAACAGTTTGATCTTTTAATATCCCTCATGAAGTCTTTTTCCTGTTTACCTTTTTATGCTTCTCATCTTGTATTTGATCTTGTATTTGAAAGTCAAATTTTCTATTAAGTTCAGGTCTTTTCATCACAAATGCTTGAAAGACCTCTTTCTCATTGAAATCCCATTTTTGCCTCTGAAAAATTATACTCAGTTTTGCTGGGTACGTGATTTTTGGCTGAAGTCCCAGTTCCTTTGCCCTCTGGAATATCATTCCATGCCCTTCAGTCCTTTAATGTAGAAGTTGCTAGATCTTGCTTTATCATTATTTGAACTCCACAGTATTTGAATTCCTTTTTTCTAGCTGCTTGCAATATTTTCTCCTTCACCTGGGAGTTCTGGAATTTGGCTATAATATTCCTGGAGGTTTTCCTTTTGGGATCTCTTTCAGGAGGTGATTGGTGGATTCTTTCAATTTCTATTTTAGCTTCTGCTTCTAGACTATCAGGGCAATTTTCCCTCACAATCTCTTGGAGGATGGTGTCTAAGCTTTTGTTTTGGTCATGGTTTTCAGGTAGTCCAATGATTTTCAAATTATCTCTCCTAGACTTATTTTCTAGGTCAGCTGTTTTTCCAAGGAGATATTTCACGCTGCCCTCTATTTTTTTCATTCAATTGGATTTGCTTTACTGTGTCTTGGTTTCTCATAAAGTCACTAGCTTCCATTTGTTCAATCCTAATTCTTAGGCAGTTATTTTCATTAGACAGTTTTTTAATCTCCTTTTTCATTTGGCTTTTCAAACGGTTAACTTTTTTCTCATGACTCTCCTGTATCCCTCTAATTTCCCTTTCCATTCTTTCCTCCTTTTCTCTACATCTTCTTTCTATTTCTCCTACTTTCTCTTCAAAGTCCCTTTTGAGAGCTTCCATGGCCTGAGACCAGTTCATATTTTTCTTGGAAGTTTTGGATGATGGAGCTTTGACCCTGTTATTATCTTCTTCTTCTGAGGTTGTATTGTGGTCTACCTTACCCCCAAAGAAGTTTTCGATCGTCTTCTGCTTTCTCTGCCTACTCATCTTGGCTTACTATTTCTTGTCTTTTAACTCCTTCTTAAAGTGTGGTGCTGCTTCCAGGACACAGTGTTCAAGCTACAGCATGGCCTGGGGGATGGTTGGGCTTCTTCTCAGCCTGCCTGGCCTTGCTTTCATTTGATTTTAAACTCTCCACGGGGCGGGGGGTGGGGGGGGGGGTGTTGGAGGGGCTGCTTCTTGGCTCTACTCCTGTTCTCAGCTTCAGAGGGTCCCAGGTGTTTTGGGTTGGGGAGGGGGGGGCAGACTTTAATCTCATCTGGCCTGTTCTCAGGTCCGGAGATAACCTTAGGCCTATTTACTAAGAAACCAACCAGCAAAGCTTTCTGTGGTGTGGTTCTCAGCTTCTGATGAGACTGCTCCCCTGCTCCCCTCCCCCACCTGGGTCTCCCACTGCTCAGGATTTCTTCCTGGTTGCCCACTGGAGTGGGACAGTCGAATACTTACCCCCAGGCCACTGGTACCCCTGAACTTACCCCATCCAGGCCAGCCGTTCAGTCCAACCACACGCTGGGTTCCAGAAGACGCCTGTGCTGCAGCCGATTCCGAGGCACTGGGGCAAATTCCTCTGGCGGGTGTCTGGTGTGTTGGCCCGATTGCAGGGATAGGCTTTATTTGTGGCCCAGCACGGCCCCCTGAAATCTATCTATACCTGGAGAAAACTCTCAGCCCCTATTTTTGTGTGTTTTTCTACCCCAAGGTTTCTTTTATTGCTATTTTTGGGGTTATTGTATCAGGAGCCCTGTAAGCTTAATGCCTTTCCTCAGCCATCTTGGCTCCGCCCTCCCCTGGTGATCATTCTTAAAGAGGACTAACCTCTCCCATCTTCAGTAGATTGCCCCCACAATTATCCTGTTTCTCTAATCTTCAGTCTCTTCCTATCTACTGGTTCCTTTACTGCTGCCTACAAATACAGTCAGTCAATGAGCATTTGCTAAATGCCCCTCATGTGTTAGGGACTGTGCTAAGTGCTGGGGCTAACAAAAAAAAAATCCCCTTCTCTCAAAAAGTTCACAGTATAAAAGGGAACTGTGCAAACTAGGTTTTGGTGGAAAGAGGATCAATTAAATTCTAGACATGGTGAGTTTAAGAAGTTTATAAAACATTCAGTGTGAGATGTCTAATTGGCAGATAAGATGCAAATTTGGAAGTTTGGAGAGATGTTAGGACTGGGCAAGTATGTCTGAGAGTCATCTGCATAGAGATGATAAATGAAATTGTAGGAGCTGATGAGATCATCAAGTGAAATAGTATGGAAGAAGAAGAGAGGGATTCAAAGCCTTGAGCGATTCTCATGATAGTCGCCATGATGTGGATGAAGATCTGGAAAAGGAGAAAGAGAAGGAGCAGTTGGACAGGTAGAGGGAGAACCAGAAGAGTATCAAGAAAACCTGGGGGGAAAAAAGAATATAAAGGAGATGATCACAGTGTCAAAATTTACAGAAGACATTAAGATAAAGATTAAGAAAAGACCATTATATTTTGGAATTGAGATCATTAGTGGGGGGCACCTACATGGAACAGTGCATAAAGCACCAGGCCTGGAGTCACGAGGACCTGAATTCAAATCTGATCTCAGATACTTGACACTTACTAGCTCTGTGACCCTGGGCAAGCCACTTAGCCCTAGTTGCCCCACAAAAAATAGAGATTATTAGTAACTTTGAAGAGAGCAATTTCCATTGAATAAAGAATTTGGAAGCCTAGCTGCAAGGTTAAGAATTTCACCAAAGTTATAGGATATGAAATAAACATGCACAAATTATCAACATTTCTGTAGAGCCAACAAAACCCAGCAAGAAAGTATAGAAAAGAGAAATTCCATTTAAAATAACTACAGAAGGTATAAAATACTTGGGAGCCTGCCTGCCAAGATACACACAGGAAATATGTGAACACAATTACAACACACCCTTCACACAAAGAAAAACAGATATAAATAATTGGAGAAATATTAATTGCCCATGCTGAACCAATATAATAAAAAGACAATAACTCAACTAATTTGTTTATTCTGTTACCAAACTACCAGAGAGTTAAGAAAAGAGTGAGATGAAAGGAAATGGAGGTTCCTATTATAAAATGTAGCTATAAAGGGAGGAAAGGTATTATAGGCTAATAACAGAGATGAATGAATTAAATCAGTGGGGGTTTTTTTGAGGATGGGGAAGAGATATAGGCATGTTTATAGGCAGTAAGAAAGTAGCCAGTAGATAAGGAGATATTGAAGAAAGAGTATTGATGACAGAGGGAGCTCTCTGCAAATGGCTCCATTTTTTTTTCAAGTTTCTCAGCTGAAAGAATGATAGGGAGTATGATGCTATGGAAGGTTTGAAGAGGGAGGAAAATGTTTACAAATGGAGCTTCTGTAAGTGGTATGGTAAATCAATTAAGGAGGTATAAAATGATTGTTTTGCTATAGTGAAGGCCTATTTCAAATTATGAGGGGTATCTAGGTTGTTCAGTAGATACAGTCAAGAAAACTCATCTTACTGAATTCAGATCTGCTCTCAGACACTAGCTGTGTTATCCTGTGCAAGTCACCCCTTTTTGTCTCATTTTCCTCTTCTGTAAAATGAGCTGGAGAAGGAAATGACAAACCACTCCAGTATCTTTGCCAAGAAAACCCCAATGAGGTCATGAAGAGTTAGACACACCAGAAAAAAACATGAACAACAACAGTTCAAATTATGTAACAACTTTTAGTGGATGCAGCAGTTTTGTGCTTTTCTTCAACTTCATTCAGTAGCTCATGAGTAGGATCAAAGGCAGCAGATGATGGAAGTAATCTAAGACTGAGGGTTGGCAGGGTGACATTTTTGACAGGATAAAGGAGTAAAGGACTCTGTAGAAGAGGTCAATGTAGAATTGAACTGGTTCATCAAGTGATCACAATGGAGAAAGGAAGATAGTATAGCCAACATAGGAGTAACAGCCCAGAAAAAAGCTGAAGGTGAGGATGAAGAACAGGGTTTGGAAATGCAAAGCAGAGGGAGAAGAATGATAGCAGATAAACAGATAAGGAATTTCAGAGTTTATGATCATGGATACTGAATACTGGTAGATGATGGCAATATCAGGGGAATCTGTGTGAAGATGTGGTGGACTGGAGGAATAGGCAATGGCAAATGAATAAATTGAGTAAATCTCCATTATCCTTAATCTCAATCTCTCAATCTCTCTCTCTCTCTCTCTCTCTCTCTCTCTCTCTCTCTCTCTCTCTCTCTCTCTCTCTCTCTCTCTCTCTCTCCCTCCCTCCCTCCCTCCCTCCCTCCCTCTCTCTCAGAAACTACCATGTTTACTGGGTTGTCATCCTTTATTTCTCCTCCCCTTCTCAGCCAAACTCCTGGAGAAAATTGTCTGTACTTGGTACCTTGAACTTGATGTCATCTTCAAATCCTTACTCTTATGATATGTATTCAATCATTGCCAATTCTTGTTATTCTGAACTCTAAACATCTCTCATGTAGATGCTCTTTTCTGCACTTGCATAGCCAGTATCCTAGGCTAGAACTTCATTAGCTCTCACCTGGACTACTGTAATGGCATTTTATTTGTTTTCTCTGCCTTTTGTAACATATCTTCCCCACAGCTGTCAAAGTTATTTTCCTGAAGTTCAGGTCTAATCATGTCACTTACCTCCCCAACCACTCAATAAATTCCATTGGTTCCCTATTACCTCTAGTATCAGACATAAATTCTTTTGTTTGCTTTTTATAGTTCTTCATAATGTTCTTTTTTCCTTCCTTTCCATTTTACTTAAACATTATCCCCTATAACTATTCTACCATTCATCATACTGGCCTACTGGTTGTCATTCCATGAAAATTCTGCTGTCTCTTGTCTCTGGGCCTTTGCTCTGACCATCCCCCATGATACCTCAAATACTCTCTCCTCACTTAACATATTGGAATCTCTGGGAGGTTTTCAAGACTTACCTCTAGTACCACCTTCCTTGAGAGGTATTTTCTCTTCTTGTCACATCCTCCTTCACTGCTCATGTCTTTCCCTCCGGTTACTTACCATAATTTAAAAATCAGCATTCATCATCAACTTAGTTTTTTCCTCCATGAATAGTTAAATAAAACATTTGAGTGACTATGTATCTCATTTCGAAAGCCTTGCCATGTTCTGGAGTTTGATACAAATCAACAGAGTATTTTCCTGTAAACAGGAACATCTGGAGGAACTCACCATCTATAGGGAATTCCTGTTCTGTATATACTTATATATGTGCATTTCCTCTCCCCCATTTCAGTATAAACTCCTTGTTCTTGTATAAATATCATATACTGTGTGAATATTATATTTTAACTGGCTGGATGTATTAATGGGAAATATGTCAGTGGAAGCTCAAGAGCTATAATGACAAGTAGGGAAAGAATTTCCCCCTTCCATATGGTTAATTCTAGAATTTTGCAACTGAATGGGGAGGTGGTCTGTCTCTTTTCCTCCCTGCTTCTCCCTCTCCCTCTCCCTTTCCCTCTCTCCCTCTCCCTCTCTCTCTCTCCCCTAACCTAGAACTTTTGCCTTAAGGCAGGTTGGAGTGAGTAAGCCCACCTAGAGAATTAGCAGTTGTAAACACACTCACCCAAAGACTATGTATCACATTCCCTCCAGATTTATGTCCTCCCTGCTTGTTACAAAAGCTGAGGTCTAGCTCCTTAATATACTCCCCAAACCAACTCCTCTCACAGGCCTAATGGTATGTATAATTATTTCAACCAATCCCATTATATGTTATTATTTATCTGATCTTCTCCAAGTACTTCCAGGAAGAAATGATTATGAGGTAAGTTTCATGCAAAAGAATTAGAAGATGCATACAATATAAATACAATTGCAAAACCCTCTTTATAGGAATAAAAGAGGTTTAAATGAGTGGAGAAAAAAATTAGTATTTATGGTTGGACTGTGCCAATATGATTAGAATGACAATACTACCAAAATGAACTTATAGATTTAATGTTACAGCAATCAAATTTCCAAGGATTTACTTTCTTTTTTATTATTTAGACTTTTTTAATTAGAGGGATAGAAGATTTTGAATCAAGGGAAATGAGAAAAAATATGAATGAACAGGACATATTATCACACTACAATTTATATTATAAATCAGTACCATCAAAACTATTTAATATTAGTTCAAAATGGAAAAATTAGGTGATGGGGATAGCCTGAATATTCAAGAAATATGAAGAACACCCACCAAAAAATATTCTGCTTGACAAATCCAAGGACAAAAGGTACTAGAGGAAGGATTCTCTTTTTGATGAGAACTATTGAGAAAACTGAAAAATATTTTGATAGAAATTGATTTGGGATGTGTACCTTCTAATATATACCAGTATTTAATTTTTAAAAATTTTTGTCCTATATATAAAAGTTCATATTGTAAAAATCAAATTTAGAGGAAAACTACAAGAGAACTGTGAACAACTTAGCTATTCTCCACAATAAAATGATCTAAGACAATTCTGAAGGATTTATAATGAAAAATGCTATCTATGTCCAGAGAAAGAACTGATAGAGTCTGAACACAGATTGAAGAACACTTTTTTAAAACTTCATTTTTCCTGGTTTTATTTTTTGGTCTATATTCTTTCACAACATGAGTAACATGGAAATGTGTTTTGCATGACATGTATAACCTATATCAAATTGCTTGCCTCCTCAGTGAGGGGGAGGGGATGAAAGGAGGGAGGGAGAGTATTTAGAACTCAAAATTTTTTTAAAAAACCAAATCTTACAAATTTTATTTATATATAATCTGAAAAATATTAAAAATTAAACCTGTGGGACTAGCTAGGTGGTGCAGTGGATAGAGCACTGGCTCTGGATTCAGTAGGACCTGAGTTCAAATCTGGTCTCAGACACTTAACACTTCCTAGCTGTGTGACCCTGGGCAAGTCGCTTAACTCCAATTGCCTCACCAAAAATATATAAATAAATAATCCTGGTTATAAAGCAATGGGACTGTTTTTTCTTGTGTACATTGCTTATTATGAGGTTCTGAAGATAGTCACAAAAGAGGAGTTCTAAAAATGTTGCAAACATGCCAACATTTCACTACCAAAGTGATGACTTTGAAGCAGACAGAATTCACTTGGTTACAGAAGTCCTGAGAATTTTCACAACTCAGTTACAATGAATTCTAGTCTTGGCATCTAGGTGGAGTATATTTTGAGATGAGAGCCTTAAGTAAAATGGTCCCTTATGGTGGAGAGTTTTAAAACCATTGGGACAGATTTTTTTGTTTATTTATTTGATCTTATGGGGACTAGAGGATTTTAGATAGGACTTTCTAGGAGAGGTATAATATTTTTCAAATCTCCATGCTTGATAGGATACTGCAGCCATGGCAAAGGAACATATGGAAATACAACCTTAGCCTGTTTGACTAATTTATTTATTTTACTTTTCCACCGACATAGTATTTTAATCCTTTGTGCTCAATGTGCAGACCTGTATTTTAAGCCAAGAAGGCTGCCACTTTTCTCATGAGACCAGAACACTCCTTCTGACCTTTATATTGAAGCCATCTACCATTTCCCCTTACCTAATTTGACATTTCATAAATTTATTCCCTTGGACTTTGAGCACAGAATCTTTTTTTTGGCTTTCAATGGTATCTCATTTGCCTAATGGTTGTGGGAATTCCTGCCTTTTCAAAAGTGTTTACTAAAAATACTTTTGTTATGAGACTCAAAAGGTGAACCTGAAATCAGTCATGTTTCCACAGGGCTATGTCTACATTTTATTTTCCATTTTACGCATCTGGTGGAGATACGGATTTTAGTGCTTCCCTACAAAAATTGCACTCCATGGGGATGCACATGCTTTCTTTGTTAGAAATGTAATGGTTTCTCTGGTGTCTGCCTGGAGTCCAATAAATTCTTCAGGTTACTTCTCTCCTCCCTCTTTGAATCATCAAACACTTTTCATGTTCCTCCCCAACTACTATAATGATCTACTGACCATCTGGGAAACTTCTGAGCCTGACAGCAAAGCCCATTTGAACATTTTAGTTAGTGAAAGAAGACATCCTGTAAAAATGTAAATTTTGCGTGGCTGGCAATCATGCAGTCAGAAAACATTTTAATGTATTGTGCTGCTAAGCAGGGGTTTTGGAGGATTTACAGGCTTGAATGGGAACAGGGTGACAGACACGTTCAAAAGTCAAGAAAGACTATAGAGGAACCATAGTAAGCAGAAGAAAGAGAAAGGCCAAGCTTAATTCTCTCTAGTAGCTAAGGAATTCCCTACATTAGGTACTAAGGAAACCTGTTAATTTTTTCAGACATTAAGGTACCCTTCATTGTAGTTCTGTCACAAGGAGTGACTGCAGCACTGAGGATAGTTTTTGTTTTAAGGGCCTTTGCCACTGGTTTGTGTGCCTTTGAATTGGTGAGTCTTTCTCTTAGCCCTAAATTTCCAATCCATAAAATGCCAATGGTTTTAATACAGTGTAATCTTCTGTTGAGGGAAAGGTAGGCCTCAGAAGCACAAAACATTATGATTCCACACACATCTCCCCTATTATATCATACACTCCTTGCGGGTTGTTCCTAAGTTTCAGTCCTGTCTGACTCTGTGACCCCATTTGTGGTTGTCTTGTGAAAAATACTGAAGTGGTTGGCCATTTCCTTCTCTAGCTCATTTTATAGGTGAGGAAACTGAGACTAATAGAGTTGTGACTTGCCAAGGGTCACAATACTAGTAAGTCTCTATGGGGCAGCTAAAAGTCACAGTGAATAGAGCACTGTCCTTGAATTAGGGAGGGCCTGAATTCAAATGTCACCTCAGAAACTTACTAGCTATATAACTGGGCAAGTCATTTAACTCCAATTACCTCAATCATCTGGGGCCATCTCCAGTCATCCCGATGGATATTTTGCTACTGAACCCAGATGGGTTCACTCTCTAGAGGAGAGAGTGAGGCTGGTCAATCTCCAAAGCCCTCCCTCACTCAAATCCAGTTCATTGCAAATGATGACATCACCTCCCAATGTCACGGTCCTCTTTAAGAATTAAGGACAAAAATAAAAACAAGAAGTCTCTGAGGCAGAATTTTAACTCAAGTCTTCCTGACTCCAGGTTCAATACTCTATCCATTATTGCACCTAGCTGCCTAGGTTTTAGAAATATATAGGTATAGATAAAGGAAGAAACTAGATGAATTGATTGCTAAGATTAGATTCAGAAAGACCTGAGTTCAAATCCTGCTTCAGACATTAGCTGTGTCACCCTAGGCAAGTCACATTACCTCTGTTTGTCTCAGTTTCCTTATCTGTAAACTGATAATAATTGAACCTGAATTTCAGGAGTACTGTGAAGATAAAATGAGATATTTGTAAAGTGTTTTGCAAATCTTAGTGCTATATAAATACTAGCTATTATATAATGCTTTATAGATAGAAATAGATACATATATACATGCATATGTGTATACATGCATACACACATATGTATACACACAGAGACACTGCCTGGCACATAGTATTTAAATGCTTGCTAACATCAGTATACACTCACTTGAAAGAAAATAACAAAATTAATACATTCTAAACTTGTAGCTATCTGAAATGTTAGTTTTTTAAAAAGATTACTTTGCCTTAGCTTGTTTACTTTATACCTTACATTGCTTGGTGCAGATCAGGGAGAGTGTGGGAGATCTTTGTAACATTTCTGTTTGGGAAGTAAACCAAGTTTTGTGCAGTTTCTGAGCTTTATTGATCTTTCTGGATGGAGAAAATTGTCCCCTCAATGTCAGAGTTCAAGCGAAGTGTACATTTGTTTATAGTAACCTGCAAAAGGAAACTAAAGGGATAGGAAAGGTAGAAGCCAATTGCTGGGATTAAATGTGCCAGCACAACAGAGCACAGGCAGCATTCTATTTACATCTGCAATTGGGGAAAGGAGCCATGGTCAGTGGTGATGTCACCATGCTCATCCACCAGCCAAGGTCATTTTTAAAGTAATGATAGAGAGGGCTATCTTGTTCTGCAGGAAACTTTTCCTTAGTCTAGATGCATTTCTTAAATTCCAAGAAATGGAAATTTGTTGGAGTCTCTATATAGAATCATAAGATTTGTAACTATGGGTCATTTCTGGTCCAAGGATTGGTTTTTGTTCAAAGTCATAGATTTAAGTATGGAAAGGACCCCAGAGTTCAACTAGTTAGTCTCCTCATTTTATCTATGAGGAAACTGAGACCCATGGAGATTAAGTGATGTACCCCATGTTGTTTCTCTTGACTATACATTTGAATTACTTAAAAATGTCATCTGCCACTGTTTTATGGCCCTTGATATGAGATAATTACAGTGCAAGGAGCAAATGTGCCCATCAGAATATCGATTATTCAAGGTTAATGAAGAATATAGCCTTTCCAATAGACTTCTTCCTTCAGCAAATTTGTTTCTGATGAAAATTGGGACCCATCTGCTGACCTCCAAGGCTGTTTCTGCCCTGAAACAAAACCTTTAGTCCAAAGAATGCTGAAATGAAGTAATTGTGAACCTGACTGGGGTAGAAAAATGCATTGACAGGCCCAAGAGTAATCAAATAAGCTTCTATAGTGGCAGCAGGTTAGTGGTGTTCTAGAATACATACATTTTCAAGTAGGAAGTTGACTGAACAAATTATTCAATAATATGGTGAGGAAAAAATATTAAGTTATGCTTTACTTCAGGTGGTAGTAAATTTGGAGGAACTCTGTGGCTTTTCAGGCCATAGAGGAGCATTTAGCTTTGTTGCCTTCTTTTTTCATTAAATCCTTTGAGTATAAATTTGTGTGTGGTTATTTTCCATGAAGGCTTGTGATATCAGAGCTGCCTCCTTCTGGCATCTTAGATGACCACTGACTAGCAAAGATGCTCTTTTCATCCCATCCAGCCTGAGGTTGAGACCACTTTTCTCAGATATGACCACCATCACAACAGACATTTACATAGCAATTAAAGATTTACAAAGAATTTCATATACGTTCTTTTTTTTCTTTTTCTTTTTTTGGAAAGTTGCCACTTGCTCAGATTTATTTGATAATTGATTTATTTTTTTTAATTAAATTATTTTTATTATGTTTTAAGCTCCAAGTTCTTATCCTTCCTCCCTCTCCACCTTGCATTAGAGAAGGCCAGTATTTGACACAAGTATACATTATATGTGCATGTGTGTGCATCTGTATGTGTGTATACCC
The DNA here is from genome assembly GCF_019393635.1 of Dromiciops gliroides. NCBI lineage: Eukaryota > Metazoa > Chordata > Mammalia > Microbiotheria > Microbiotheriidae > Dromiciops > Dromiciops gliroides. Next base: position 136,224,680 of record NC_057864.1, read on the forward strand.
CATACTATGCTTACTTCTATTTATCAGTTCTTTCTCTGGAGATGGATAGCATCTTCCTTCACAGGTGCTCTGTAGTTGATTTGAGTATGATATTCAGAATAACTTAGTCATTAACAGTTATTCTTTGAAAAATATTGCTGTTACTGTATACTACATTCTCTCACTTCTACTTATTTCAGTCTTTATTATTTCATGCAAGTCTTTCCATATTTTTCTCTGAAGCCTTGGCAGTTAAGGATGGATTGGGTTTCTCATAGTGATTCTTGCTTCAGGGACCTGGTGATTGATAGATGTTTATCATGTAAGCTTTTGTGTAATTCCTTATCCTTTATTTTCTTTTTTACATTGCCAGGCCACAGTCTATTTAACTGATACAGTACTGGGCATAACTGTACTTCTAAAAAATTCTCTTTTAGCAGTAATGATGTATACCTGTCATTTCAGCTCTGTTTTATGTATTCTACTTAATTGTGACTTCAGTACTATGGCCCTGGAGTGATTTTTACTACAAAGTGCGTGATTTTTAAAAAACCTAATAAATAATTGCAACTAGGTCAAGCCTTAGCAGAAAAATATTGGGAGCATCACTCTAAAGGCAGAGGGCTTTTTCTTCATATTTATGACTTTCTGGGAGCAGATGGATGAGAATAATTTTTCCTCCCTTGCTGTTGAGAAGGAAAGATTGCTGGATATGAGGTTAGAAAATTTGGCTTCAGATCCCAGTTCTGCCCTTATTCCCTGTGTGACCTTGGACTAAGGCTGCGCCTTAGTTCCTTCATCTCTAAATAAGAGGGATGGATTAGATTATTTTTAAGGTTCCTTCCAGATCTGAATCTATGATCCTTTGATTGATCTCCACTTAATGCCTGTGAGAAACAGATGCAGACCACCTTCTCAAAATAAGTTCTGCCAAATGCAGCTTTGGTATGAGAAAAGCCTTTATTGCATTCTCGTGAGAATGGGCACTCACAGAAAAAAAGCAGTAGGTGAGCAAGTGCAAATACTGAAAGCAAGCACTTTGTATTTATCCTACACCCTGTTGCAATCAGTCTAGGTTGCTAGGCACAGGTTCACAATCTTCCCTAGAAGAGTTCTAGCTAAATCCTCCATGATATGTTACCCCTCCCATACACATACACCTTCATGCGACCCATGATCGAAAATGGGATGGAGATTTTAGACAATGGAGAAGTTAATAGTAATAAATTTATTAAGCAATCACAACAGAAACTAGGGTTAACCTTTTACCTACTTTTTCTAGGACACCAGCAAAAACCAGCTCAAATTGGTTTCTATCTCTAGCCAAGAAAAACTTACTTTTCTCTTTCTTTAGTTGATGCAATTCACTAGATGATATTGCCCTGTTCTTCACTATATGGGCATACTTCCCTTGAGAAGATCTCCTCATGTATCAAGCTATTTCTAAAACAATTTCACCATGTATCAAACTATTACCATTTCTTACATGCCTATTATAATTTTAATGTAAAGAAAGGTTTTTAAAAACATTGTTGATTTTTTGCAATATTATTGTACTTTCATACTATCATAATCTTTTCATAATATCTCAGTATTTGGTTTGTCTATCTCTATTGACTCGAAATGAACTTTGTATTATAGAATAATAACTGACAATTCCAAATTGTTAAAGTTTGTAAAGCATTTTGTATACATGTATGTATGTATGTTTATGCACATATGTGTATATAATCTGTTTAACTCTCGAAGGTACTTGCTCTAAGGTATTATTATTCACCATTGCTTATACTGCAATGTCTGAGGCAGCCTTCAAATCCAGATCATTCTTACTCTGAGTCCTTTCACCCCATAGTTAAGTCCCATACTAGTACTTAAAAAATAACATTTTACATCATTTCCTTGAGTAGCCTTGAGGGCAGTTAACAGACTGGAAAGACCCATTTGGATTCTCTCCTTCCTATCTGACAAATGTTTCTCTTCTGTCTCTGACGAGGACTAAGTAATGAGGACCCCAGACTTCACCAGAGCAGGTAGATCACTTGGTCTCTCAGGCAAAGGTTCATTTCATATGGTATTAGAGATGAGGCTTGGGACCCTGCTGGAACCTGATGTAGGATGAGGGTTATGCTGAAATAGATGAGAGCACACACACTTATAACACTTTAATTATATGTAAACATTTGTAGATGTTCAGTCCTCTATCTAGAGTCCATACTATCATATACCTCGTAGAGGATTTATGGGACAATTAGAATAATTGCATATGTTGAAAATATATGGGAAGATTTTAATGTGCCTCTTTGGGGGAGTATCTACATTGATGAAATAACTGATCTTTCAAAGTTTAATGCACTCAATATTCAGAAATCCACTTAGATAATAATAGGGTATGAAATTTTAAAAAACTATTAGAATGTGATAGAACCAGATTATAAATCTCCTGTTTATATATATATGTGTGTGTGTGTGTGTGTGTGTGTGTATATATATATATATATATATATATATATAATGTATTTACATTTCTGTGTACATATTACTTCCCTCAGGAGAAAGTGAGTTCTCCTTGAGGGCAGAGGATTTTCCCCCACTTTTTTTCTTTCTATCCCCAGTATCTAGAATACCTTCTAGCACTTAACAGGAATTTAATAAATGTTTATTGAATTGAATTGAATTGAATTGAATTGAATAAGCTGGATTTGGCTTTAGCTGGCATGCCACTCAAGTGTGATTTTATATGGATTACAGAAGAATTACAATAGTACTTGGGCATTTAACTCAGAAAATACATAGACATCTAATACTAAGTACCTGAGACAGTTCTCCCATTCTCCAGACACTGGAGAATCACCAGAGTTGGACCTCACTGGATCCATGCCTGAATTGGAGAGTTAAGAAGTGACATGATTCTCTGTGAAGACTGTTGACCTCTCTCTTCTGGAGAACTTCAGAGGTCTGGGCTTTTAGGTTCTAAGCCCTACTCATACATACAGTCCTTTTCTTGCACTTTGATTCAGCTGGATTTGGCCCCAATCATTGCCAGAAAGCCAGAGATATTTTCCAGGTCTGGATACATAAAGACACCAGGTGTCGACCATCTTGTTGACACTCAAGACTTCCTTAAAGAACCCCACACTCACTATAACATAACCTAGATTTGGTATGGTATATTTTGGTAAGGCATATGGTATATTGGCCCACAGAAGCCTAGTCTCTTCATAGACTATAGAGGAATATGCTCAAAATGTCCTTTATAAAATGACTAGAATATAGTTATCACTTGAAATCCACCATACAGCAGAGCAGGACATTCTACATTTTACTCCTCTCTGCTACTGCTCCTCTGATTCTAGAGAAAAGGACTCAGAAAAGTGCTGAGTATAAAGGTTCAGTTTTTTTCAGGGCCTGGAGTAGTCCACATGTTTTACCATGTGTCAAAATTTTTTTTTTTTTATGTCTATGCAGTAGATTCAGGTTTTGACAACAGTCATAGCTTCCTGTCTTGAATAAAGTACTGCTCCTTCCCCCTTGCTAGTTATCCTGGGATCCAGGAGTCTCTCCACAGTTTTAGGCAACTTGTATAATACAACAGTGACATGATCTTCTTTCTTGTATACATTACTTGGTGTTCAGAAGTTCATTTAGTTAAATGGAATCTTCTAAATTGAATTCAGTAGCATTGTTGTAATCTTTCTGTAGTCTCTGAATCCAGAGTTGAGTGGCTTGCCAGTTACATACAAATCTATGTTATTTGATTCTATTTAACGAGCACTTATTAAGCATATGCTAAATTCCAGAACACGTTCAAGTTCCTGGGGATATAAGGCAAAAAACAAAAGCCTTTCTACCATTCAGGAATGACTACAGGGGATGATAACCTTTTAAGGAGAGTAGCCTGTCAAGAAGCCTTCTTGCTGTCATTATTCAATTGTATTAATGCTTTGTGATACTATTTGGGGTTTTCTTGGCAAAGATAATGGAGTGGTTTGCCATTTCCTTCTCCAGCTCATTTTATAGGTAAGGAAACCGAGGCAAATAGAGTTAACTTGCTCAGGGTCAAATACCTAGAAGTATCAGAGGCTATATTTGAACTCAGGAAGATAAGTCTTCCTGACTCCAGGCCCAGTACTCTATCTACTGTACCACCCAGCTTCCCTGTCAAGAAACATAGGTATTTGGAAATAAACTCATTCTTTCCAAGGCACAAGTGAAGAAGGCAACTGTTTTTCTCAACCCTGAAGCTCGCAAAGGCAAAGCCAGAAATAATTTTGAAAAGAATTCTGCCCCAGTTTTATGCTTTTCTTTGCATGGATATGACTATAAAAGATAAGACAAGAAATCCCTAAAGTTAAGGGAAATTAATATTATCACAGTATAGTCTAAAGCCCTTTCAATATGTTGCTAAGGATATTCAAAATGTACAATTCCTCCAAAGAGACAATCCTCTGTGAGTGTCTTGGTTCTCAAATAACTTGGATGGCCAAGTGAATATTTGCCCCGTACCCAAAATACAATGTAAACAGAACCAGAAGTAGAGCAAAAATACCACCATCAACAAAAACAACTCCTTGAATCAACTTTCCTGACTTCCTAGCAAGGCCTATACATAAAAAACAAACAAACAAATAACAAAAAGACTGTTGTCAAAATATATCCTTGACCCTTTTCCACTACCTTCACAAAAAAAAAAAAATCCTTAACATACCTCCCTAGTGCAGTGCTATTTGCATAAGCAATTTAGACAATGGAGGTCACTGGTACAATTCAACCAGAGTTTACTGATCACCTATGTGTATGATATCAACTCAATGTTGCACATACAAAGTTAAAAAAATATATTCTTCCCTCCAGAAGTTTATGTTATACTGGACAACATAACATGGACATTGATATTAAATACAAGTGGTTTCATTGGATGGCCAAGAGGCATTACAAACTCACTTTATTTAAAACATAACATTATCTTTTCCCCAAAAAACTCACCTTTCTTCTAAATTTCTTTCCTATTTCTATCAAAGACAACATCCTTTTTCCATTCTCCTAGCTGTATAACATTGTCATTATCCTCCACTCTTCTCTCTCTCTTCCTCCCTATATATGTTCAATTAGAAGCCACATTTTGCATTTTTTACTTCTAAAACATCTTTTTCAACCAACCCCTTCTATCGACTTCTACTGTTATCACTTCTGTCAGATCCTCATTACCTAGCAAAGAGATTATTGCAATGGACTCTCTGCCTTAAGTCTCTCCCAATTACAGTCTGTTTTCCACAGTTGCCACAGTGATTTTTCTTAAGTTCAGATCTGACCATGTCAATCCCCTACTTAACTCCAGTTCTTCTCTATTGCTACGAGAACCAAATATAAATTCCTAATAAAGTCTTTCAGATCCTTATTCTGAGGAAGTCTTTGTGTTCTGAGCTGGATCTTGAAGGAAGCTAGGAATTGTAGTATAAAAGATTACATGTATCTGTTAATTCATTTCCTTAATTTATTTTGCATTTGACTTAATTGTATGCTTTGTGTTGATGCTGAAAGGAACTTGTATCACTATTATGTATTAATTTATTTTTTCATAACTCACAGAATGTTAAATATGGAAAGAATATTAGGTCCCCTCATTTTACAGAGGCTTAGGAAACATATGTGTATGTGTATATACACACAGAATCACAGAGCATATATGTGTGTGTATATATATATATATATATGTATATATATAAAAAGAGTATGTATATACACATATAGTATATATGTATATATACTATAATGTATATGTGTATTTATGTTCTTCCATGGATTCCTGCAGTGTCAGTGCAAGTAAATTTAGTTTGTCCTGACACTCCATAAATATTCATAAACAAACAGAAATTAGCCCCTATGATACATAATGAAATGTGTCTGACATGTCCTAAGCTAGGTTAACATAGATAATATCATAAAGGAATTTTATTACATAAAGAAATTTGAGATACTTTGTAAGAAAGACATTGATTATGTAAATACACATTCAGACAGAGAGGAAGTGAGAGGGAATTGTATTTTTGTTCCAAGTGAGAAAGTAGCAATCTCAGCTATTTGCTAAAATACATGAAATTAAGGTCTGTACACCTCTGACTTTGGTTAATTGTTGAACATTGAATGCAGCATTGGAAAGAGGAAAATGTGCCCTTTCTCTTTTACTGATTCATCATGCAGAAGGTTGTTAAAATGAAGCTCTTGCTGGTCCCTGCTAAAGGTAACCCTGCTATCTATGTGTGGTCTTCTCATTTCATCACTGGAGAAATATGTTGGAGCATAAATGACAGAAATGGAAATTGCCAAATAAGAATGACTCAAGAAAACATGAGATAAGGGCAGAATTATAGTCAGTAAATTCATTTTTATGAATAATAGGTAAAATATTAAAGGTGTGTGGAATACAACCCAAAGAAGCAAAGCCAAGGAAAGAAGATGTCAAAGGTTTGGGAAATGACTTAAAATACACCAAACCTTCCTTTTATCTTGTGGGTTTGAGGCAATAACAATTTGTGTCAACTTTATATATAGACAATTTCTTTTTCATGGACTTTGTAAGATAGTTCTTCTTATCACTCCTATTCAAGTCCTGCAGTGACAGAGAAGATAAGAGGTTCTGTCTAAACTCTCTATTCTAATTCTAAGGCATTTTTGTCTTTAAAAAAAAAAGTCACCAAATGATGTTTGTTTTCTTCTTGGTATAAAAGATGCTGTAGATTTCTACTAAGACCACAAATATTGAGATTCTTGAATTTCAGCAATTTCCCTCTCACTAGATAGCTATCTATGTCTTCTGCAAATCACTTAATCTGTCTGGATTTCATTCTCCTCATTTGTAAAGAGTTAGGACTATATGGTCTCTAAACTCTCTTCTGGCTATAATGTTCTATGATTCTGTAACTTATTGTACATGTGTAAGATTTTTTTAATCTATTTGCTTATAACCCAACTATATAATAATTTTTTTTCTGAATTTCCTTAACATGCTGCCTCCTTTATTGCTTTGTGTTGGTCCTTATGGAACTTGTATCACAATTTTCTATTATTTTATTCACAATGCATAGAATGTTAGATACAGAAAGTATACTAATGATCACCTAGTCCAGTCCACTCATTTTACAGAGGCTTAGGAAACTCAAATTCAGGTCAATCTAGTTGCCCATGATCAGCCAGGAACTGGCAGAGTCCAGTCTCAAACCCAGTTCTTTCAACTTCTAAGTCAAGTACTTTTCTTCCTACATTCATCTGTCTCCTGAACGTGAAATTTCTTACTGTGCTGCAGAGCTGTACAAAGCTATGTAAAACTCTATGAGAGGCAGGGCAGCTAGGTGGTGCAGTGGGTAAAGCACTGCCCTTGGAGTCAGGAGGACGTGAGTTCAAATCTGGCCTCAGATACTTGACACTTACTAGCTATGTGACCCTGGGCAAGTCACTTAACCCCAATTGCCTCACCAAAAAAAAAAAGAAAAGAAAAGAAAAAGAAAAAACAACTCTATGAAAGGCTAAGAAGAATCAAATCCATTTTTAAGGCACTTATTAAGTGTTTACTATGTGCCAGACCCTGTGCTAAGTGCTGGGAATGCAAGGAAAAAAATAGAACAATTTACTTTCTGACTTCTGACTGTAGGGTCTCCCTTCCTGAGGGGGCAGTGGGTCATTAGACAATGTAGCCTGAAGGTCTGAAGACAGAGTCTGATTTCATTTTTGCCAACTAAGTCATACTGAATACTGACTTTAGAATTAAGCATTTTGCTGTAAAGAAACTTTGAGAACTTGAGATTGATCATAGATACACACAGAAATGTCTATCCCTTCCACACTGTAACTTTCTCCTTTGAGGTTTTGATATATCATAGGTCAGCATAAGAAATAAATATAAAAAATGTATACACTTAAAAATTAAAAATCCTTCAAATCATTTCTTCTGGTTAGACATAGCACTGACCCCATCACATTCCTGGTTAAAAGAAGAAAAAAGTAAGGTATCAAAAGAGCACAAAATTCTTTGGTCCTCAGTCATGAAGACTTATTAGTATAAAAAGAGCTTCTCTCTCCAGTCCCTGAAGCCTCATTTGTGTAAATACATGCTGATGGTGGTAACAGCAAATCATATTAGAAGAGCATGTTGCAGGAGTATCTGCTGAGTGTAGACTTGCTCTGCTGGGAACGTGTTAACCAGATTCTTACTGTGGAATAAACGCATACTGCCACCACCCTCCTATGTATGCTGTCTTCTACTATAAGAATATAAGCCCCTAAAGGGGAGGGATTGTCTGTCTCTGTGTCTCTGTCTGTCTCTGTCTCTCTGTCTGTCTCTGTCTGTCTGTCTCTGTCTCTCTCTCTCTATGTGTGTGTGTGTGTGTGTGTGTGTGTGTGTGTGTGTGTGTGTGTGTGTATGTATCAGGGCAATGAGGATTAAGTGACTTGCCCAGGGTCACACAGCTAGTAAGTCTCTGAGGCCAGATTTGAACTCTGGTCCTCCTGAATCCAGGGCCGGTGCTTTATCCACTGCCCCACCTAGCTGCCCCCATTGTCTCTATTTTTTGAAGATTAGGTGAAGCAGTTGTCCATTTTGAGTCTGGTAGCACCTCTTTTAGTAACCATAATTTTTCAAAGATTTAGAGCAGGCAGGAAGGCTTAAAGTGTAGTCTCATGGAAGAAGGATCATGCTGCTTGTCCCCAGGGATCAGAAATAATAGCTATGGGTAAAAGTTCCAAAAGGCTAATTTCTGCCTGATATCAGGGGTTTAGGGGGGTGGGTGGGAACAAAACAACCTGCAACAATTATATCTGTCCAAAAGTAAAATAAATTGCTATGGGAAATAGCGGGCTCCCATACAATAAAGGCTATTTGTTGCATATTGTGACATTTAGAAAATTTGAGAGACATAATTTCTGGATAATTAGTCATTTTATTAATAATGCCAGCATTTTAGTTAAAGGTCAATGGCACTCTCTAATGCCAAAGACCCTCACTGCTGCAAGCTCGAGGCTTGGATGAGGAGTATTCCCCAGGTTGGCAATAAACTATGATTGGTTAACAATTAATGAGAGAATTAATATTACAATGAGAGGCTGGTCCTATTCTAATGAAATTTGATTGTGTCATTTACTTCTAATTATCCAGCATTGGGCAATCTATTTCAAAGCTTCTTAAACTGTGATTTACACTGTAACTGAATATGGGGGTTGTGAAAAATTTGGGAATAGTAAAAGGTTAAGAAGCTTTGTTATATAACTAAATACCTAGGGTTGAGTAAAAATTTCTCAGATGAAGAGGGCAGCTAGATGGTGAAGTGGATAAAGCACTGGTCTTGGCTTCAGGAGGATCTGAGTTCAAATCCAGATTCAGACACTTGACACTTATTTACTAGCTGTGTGATCCTGGGCAAGTCACTTAACCTTCATTGCCCCCCCCCTCCAAAAAAGTTTATCAGGTGAAAAGGTGTCTTGAGTGGAAAAAGTTTAAAAAGCCCTGATCTATTTAAAGAATTTATCTCCACCCAAACCTGAGTAGAAGGTTGGGTGGGGTCTGATCAAGATTCAGGAGAGTTAATTTAATCTCTATCAGTAATGTCATTCAAGAGACTAAACTTTTGAAATGAGCACTTTAGAAAAAGGGAGGGGGCAGCTAGGTGGTGCAGTGGATGGAGCACTGGCCCAGGAGTCAGGAGTACCTGAATTCAAATCCAGCCTCAGACACTTAACACTTACTAGCTGTGTGATCCTGGGCAAGTCACTTAACCCCAATTGCCTCACTAAAATTAAAAAAAAAAAAAGAAAAAAGAAAAAGGGAGAACTCTGGATCTCCCCAAATCAATGGTTAAGAACCATTTCTCTCAGTATGTTGTAGAGGGGATTCCTTTTCAATTGGGGTTGGACAAAGCTCAACTCTAAGGTACCTTCTATTTCTAAGATCTCCTAACTCTCTTAAGATTGAGTGAAAAGAATCCTTAAACCAGAAGGAAATAATCACACTTTTCCCACCTATATCTGCTTAATTTGAAAGAGAAAGTTAAAAGCTCAGCAGAGTTGCTTGATTCCCATGCATAATGTCAATGACAGATTAATCTCTACCATTTTTCCTTCATCCTTCAAGATTTATATTTATCTTCATGAAATTCCACTACTGAATCTTCCCCTTCCAACATTTAACACCTGGAACATTAAGTGGGCACTTAATAAATGCATATTGACTGACTAACAAGTGCCTTTCCATCTCTCAGGTACTCATGTGTTAAGCTCATAAAGGAAAGTAGGGGCTCACCTTAACTCAGAGGGTGTTGAATTTTTAAGACAGAAAGCATTACCTTCTTTAACCAAGCAACTCACTCAGTTTTGTTCAAAAAGCTTCAAGCTTCAAGAAGTTCAGAGCTTCAGAAGCTCTCCTTTAGTGTATAGATTTCTCAGGGAAATGAGTTCTTTAGAGCATGAGTCTCGGGTGAATGAAGAGCTGAGTCTTTTTCTTTTTCTTTTGGGAGGTATAGGAGCAAATGAAAACCATTGTGAAACACCCTTCTGATCTCCTATTCCTTACTTCCTTGTTAGTTCTTTCATCCTCTTCCCCTGTCATTTTATTCCTTTTCTATATGTCTCTGTTGCCAACCTTCCTTCAAACTCTCCCACGCACCCCACAAAAAAAAGCCAACCAAGCTGGCAAACAAAAACAATCAGCCAAGAGACAAAAGGGTAAGGTGGCATAGGTGGGTTTTTGAAGTCATCATGAGAATTTGAAGAAATAGGGGTGGGAGCCCAGGTGGCTTAGGTTGTAACTATTATATATTCATAGGATAATGATTAATATGTGTGCAAAAAGAGAGGTATTGTAAGCATTTAAATATAAAGCCACTTGAATAATTTCTCTAAATTTTTGAAAGAAATCTCTTTGAAAAACATTCCAAGCAACCCATTTCATCCCCTGCTTCCAAGAAACCTGATCATTTTTGTAGTCAAGTGGGAAGGACACAGTGATATGGGAGAGACCAAAGATGCATAAAAGGAAGTAGATAACTGGAGGAAAGTCCTAGAGGAGGCAGGAGGAAATGGGATCAAGTGTAAAGAGTATATAAAACTTTGACCAGTAGAAGGCAGAGAATGGATTGTATGATGAGAAGTTATGAAAAAATGAGAACTGAGGAAGACCCTTATCAGAAGGTTGCCATCTTTACATGGAAGGAGAAGACTGAATCACTAGTGACTGTTTAATTGTCAAAACCAAAGACTCAGTCCTCTTCACACAGCTACTAAAGATACTAGTTCTCCACTGACATGACTGACACTGACATCCTCAATCTGCCCTATTGCACACAGTCAGAGCTTAATCAATGTTTGTTAAATGAATAAACTGTGACTAACCATCCAAATGGGTAATATGATTCCCTGAGTGGAGGATATTGCAAAGGGAATAAATTGAACTAAACTCAAGTGCTCTGATGATGTCAGAGGAACTCAATTGAAAACTAGGGATTTTGTTTCCATGCTTTAAAAAAAATTCTTTTTAAACAGGAGAAGGGACAGAGAGATGAAGATAGAGAGAATCCAGGTTATGATGACCGAGAGTGCTAATGATACAGTCTGCCAGAAGTGCTTGTGACCTGGCCAATGTGTTGATTTGTTTTGCTTAACTGTACTCTTTTTGCTACAATTGAAGTATTTATTCCATGTATGTATATGTGTGTGTGTGTGGGGGGGCGTTTTCACATGTGTTTGTATATGAACAGGGTTGAGGGGGAGGGGGAGAACTGACTCATTTGGAAATGCCATATCATGCCATATCATATCATGTCATGCCATGTCATGCCATATCATATCACGTCGTGCCATGCCATGTCATGCCATGTCATGTCATGTCATGTCATGCCATATCATGCCATGCCATGTCATGCCATATCATATCAAATATCATATCATGTCATGCCATGTCATGCCATATCATATCATATATATCATGTCATGCCATATCATGTCATGTCATGCCATATCATGTCATGTCATGCCATGTCATGCCATGCCATGCCATATCATGCAATATCATACCATGCCATATCATGCCATATCATATCATGACAAGCCATAACATATCATATATCATATCATGTCATGCCATATCATGCATGTCATGCCATATCATATATCATGTCATGCCATGTCATATCATGTCATGCCATATCATGCCATGCCATATACCATGCCATGCCATGTCATGTCATGCCATATCATATATCATGTCATGTCATGTCATGCCATATCATGTCATGTCATGCCATATCATATCATATCATATGACAAGCCATAACATATCATATATCATGTCATGTCATGCCATATCATATCATATCATATCATATCATGACAAGCCATAACATATCATATATCATGCCATGTCATGTCATGCCATATCATATCATATCATGCCATGTCATATCATGTCATGCCATGCTATATCATGCCATGTCATGCCATATCATATCATATATCATATCATGTCATGCCATGTCATGCCATATCATATCATATATCATATCATGTCATGCCATGTCATGCCATATCATATCATATATCATATCATGTCATGCCATATCATGTCATGTCATGCCATATCATGTCATGCCATGTCATATCATGTCATGCCATGTCATGTCATGCCATGCCATATCATGCAATATCATACCATGCCATATCATGCCATATCATATCATGACAAGCCATAACATATCATATATCATATCATGTCATGCCATATCATGCCATGTCATGTCATGCCATATCATATATCATGCCATGTCATGCCATATCATGTCATGTCATGCCATATCATATATCATGTCATGCCATGTCATATCATGTCATGCCATATCATGCCATGCCATATACCATACCATGCCATGTCATGTCATGTCATGCCATATCATATATCATGTCATGTCATGTCATGACATATCATGTCATGTCATGCCATATCATATCATATCATATCATGACAAGCCATAACATATCATATATCATGCCATGTCATGCCATATTATGTCATGTCATGCCATATCATATATCATGTCATGCCATGTCATATCATGTCATGCCATGCTATATCATGCCATGTCATGCCATATCATATCATATATCATATCATGTCATGCCATGTCATGCCATATCATATCATATATCATATCATGTCATGCCATATCATGTCATGTCATGCCATATCATGTCATGCCATGTCATATCATGTCATGCCATGTCATGTCATGCCATGCCATATCATGCAATATCATACCATGCCATATCATGCCATATCATGCCATATCATGACAAGCCATAACATATCATATATCATATCATGTCATGCCATATCATGCCATGTCATGTCATGCCATATCATATATCATGCCATGTCATGCCATATCATGTCATGTCATGCCATATCATATATCATGTCATGCCATGTCATATCATGTCATGCCATATCATGCCATGCCATATACCATACCATGCCATGTCATGTCATGTCATGCCATATCATATATCATGTCATGTCATGTCATGACATATCATGTCATGTCATGCCATATCATATCATATCATATCATGACAAGCCATAACATATCATATATCATGCCATGTCATGCCATATTATGTCATGTCATGCCATATCATATATCATGTCATGCCATGTCATATCATGTCATGCCATATCATGCCATGCCATATACCATACCATGCCATGTCATGTCATGCCATATCATATATCATGTCATGTCATGTCATGCCATATCATGTCATGTCATGTCATGCCATATCATGCCATATCATGTCATGCCATATCATGCCATATCATGCCATGCCATATCATGCCATGCCATATCATGCCATATCATATCATATCATGACAAGCCATAACATATCATATATCATGCCATGTCATGCCATGTCATGCCATATCATGCCATGTCATGCCATATCATGCCATATCATATCATGCCACGTCATGCCATATCATGCCATATCATATATCATGTCATGTCATGCCATATCATGTCATGTCATGCCATATCATACCATGCCATATCATGCCATATCATGTCATGTCATGCCATATCATGCCATATCATCATGTCATGCCATATCATGTCATGCCATATCATATCATGTCATGTCATGCCATGTCATATCATGTCACATCATGCCACATCATGCCATATTCATATCATGCCATAACATACCAGGCTGTGGAAGGCTTTGAATGCTAGGGAGAGAAGTTTGAATTTTACTTGATAGATACTAGGTAGCCACAATGAAGATATTTTAATAAAGGAGTGACCATTTCCAGATTATTTTGTTAGAAAGATGATCTACCAGAAGAATTAGCAGAGGAAAGAAGTGAGGGGGAGAAAACCTGCAAGAAGGCTATTGTAATAGTAGTGGTAGGTAGTAATGAGAAATGTATGAGGGTGTTGACAACTGTAATAGAAAGGAGATGTAAGAAATGTTATGAAGAATAGTATGGGAGAAGAAGGGGAGGTAGGTGGTGTAGTGGATAGAGTTCTGGGCCTGAACTCAGGAAGACCTGAGTTCAAATCCAGCTTCAGACACTTACTAGCTGTGTGACCCTTGGTAAGTCATTTAATCCTGTTTGCATAAATTTCCTTATCTGGAAAATGAGTTGTAGAAGAAAATGGCAAACAACTCCAGTATCTAGCTGTGTGACCCAGGGCAAGTCACCAACAAATGTTTTTTTTTTTTTCTTACCTACAAATTAATATGTAATGATGAATTGTTATTATGTTTTTGTCCAGACCTATGTCTTCACTGGTATGAGAAATCCCAGGTGAAGAATCTCCCCTCTACTAAATTAAATCAACAACTCTTCTTCCATTTATAGTCTTAAAGAATTGCCTGGCACCCTAAGAGACTTGTGCAGGGTTACATAGCCAGTGCATGTCAGAGACAGAGCATGAACCCAGGTCCTCCCTCTCTCTTCCCCTTTCCCCATCCTCTTGGCTGAGAACTTGGCTTTATACTTCACTAAGAAAATTGAAGTCAATTGCCAAGAGCTCCCTCTTCTTCCCTCCTCATGTCACATCACTGTTTCCTACTTCACCTCTGTCTGCCATGAAGGAGTGGCCCTTTCACCAAGATAAATTCATCTACATGCACAAGTGACCCCATTCCAGCCTGCCTTCTCCAACAAATTGCCCCCTCAATCATTCCCACCCTCTCACTAATCTTCAATTTCTTCCTGTCTACTGGCTGCTTCTGTGCTACCTAAAAACACACTCTTGTCTCTCTTGTCCTTAATTCTCTTCATTTGATCTGTCCGTTCCCACTAGTGTGCTCTCCCTTCCTTCCCTCCTTCTCCCTCCTCCTCTCCCTCTCCTTCTCCCTTTCTCTCTCTCTCTCTCTCTCTCTCCCTCCTTCCCTCCCTCTCTCTCTATCCTTCTCCTTCTCTCTCTCTGTATATATATATGTATATATATAACATATATGTATATATATATATATATATATATATATATATAAAACATATATGTATACACACCCAAAAAAAACCCCAAATGGTCTTTTCTCAATCATTATGCTTTTTTCTCTCTGTGACCTTTGGCATTGACATCACCCTCTTCTCCTTGATGCTCACTCTCTTCTCTCTAGGCTTTTGTGACATCATTTTCTCCTGATTCTCCTCTCTGATGTTTCATTCTCAGTTTCTTCTGTTGGATATTCATGCATTTCATGCCTGCTCCTCATGGGTGTACCCCAAAACTCTGTCTTGGATCTTCTTTTCCCTTTAAAGTGCCTTGCTTCAGGATCCCTCATGTATTCATTTATGTTCTCTCTGCACATGATTCTCTGTTCTACTTCTCCAGTTCTAACCTCTCTGCTAATCTCCAGTCTGGCATCTTCTCCTACCTATTTGACATCTTGAACTGAATGTCCTTTAGACATTTCAATTAAACATGCCCAAACTGGACTTGTTATCTTCCCCTCCCCCTTCACCTCTTTTAAATTTACCTATTATTGAGGCAGCTAGATGGTGTCTGAGACTGGATTTGAACTGGCACATAGTACTTGCTTAATAAATTCATGTTGTGGAGCAGCTAGGTGGCACAGTGTATAAAGCACCGGCCCTGGATTCAGGAGGACCTGAGTTCAAATCTGGCCTCAGACACTTGACACTTACTAGCTGTGTGACCCTGGGTAAGTCACTTAACCCTCATTGCCCTGCAAAAAAAATGTATTATAAATTAAAATATATAAATGTATGTTGTATAAACGGAGACAGCTCCAAGAATGTGTAACACTTAAAGACTACAAACCACTTGCCTCCGAATAGGCTTGTAAAGTAAGTAAGGCAAGTAGCAACTTTCTCCTTATTCCCAGCTGAGGTAATTACCAGTCATGCAGCTAGTAAGTGTTGGTGTGGGGCTCATGTTCATGTCTTCTGTTTCCAAATTCAGTGTTCTCTAGCCAATACTGTGCCACTTCTACAACTTGTTAATCCTATTAAACAACTGGTGAATGTTCAGAGTTCTAGTATCGCTAAATTTAAAAATATATAATACTGCAGATAGCAATTATATTTCACGGATGCTGGAAAATTACAAGGTCATAGTGTTCCATAGCTAAGGAGCAATGAGATCAAATATAAATTAGCAGGTGATTGAAAATGCATTAGAATCCTATATTTATATCTTCTTGGATGCTATTTAAAATTAAACAGTTAATTATGATGTGAATATAAATGAAAGAATTATTGCCTCATTATAAAAATGTTTACATTTTTGCAAAGGAACCTCATTGCAAGGGCTTTCTTTTAATTTTCCCTGTGTCTTAGACACCTAATATCTCTGATATCTTATAAATATAAATGATGAGTTATAAAACATTGAAATCATTATGATTACAGTTACAGAAGATATACTATTTTCAGCATTTTAGAATACTCTTGACTAATTAATTAAATTAAATCAAACTAATTCAACAATCATATATTCAGTCTTTTTGTGTGATGCTGTGCTAGGTGCTGAACATGGGTCCATTCTATTTTATTCTAAAGCCCACAATGGAAGGGAGAATAAGCATTTATATTGCAACTACTACACATACATACTTACTAAATAAAGTATACTATTTAGCTATCTATAATACCTATTATCACTGTTAATTGCAGGGGAGTAAAATGTAAGAAGAGTAGGAAGGGGGGAAGCTAGGTGGCACAGTGGATAAAGCACCAGCCCTGGATTCAGGAGGACCTGAGTTCAAATCTGGCCTCAGGCACTTGGCACTTACTAGCTGTGTGACCCTGGGCAAATCACTTCACCCTCATTGCCCCACAAAAAGAAGAAGAAGAAGAGTAGGAAGGTAAGAATGAGCTACTTTATGGGCTTTAAAAGTCACAGATTTTATGTTTGATCCTGGAGGCAAAAGGGAAGCAATGGTTTATTGAGTAGTGATTCATCTGGTCAGACTTGTGCTTTAGGAAGATCAATTTGTTAGCTGAATGGAAGACAGACTGGGATTGGGGAGGGACTTGAGTGAGGAAGATAAAAACATAAGGCTATTGTAAAAATCCAGGCATTGGAGCAGCTAGGTGACACAGTGGATAAAGCACCAGTCCTGGATTCAGGAGGATCTGGGTTCAAATTCAGCCTTAGACATTTGACACTTACTAGCTGTGTGACCCTGGGCAAGTCACTTAACCCTCATTGCCCCACCAAAAAAAAAAAAATCCAGGCATGATGTGTTGAGGACCTAAACCAGGGAGGTAGCAATGACCAAAGACAGAGGAGATGTTACAAAGGTAGAAATGACAAGACCTGGTAAAATATTGCACTCGGAGTGTGGGAGGGTTGGAGTGACATTGAGGAGGCAGGGATGACAACTACATAATGTGTCTGAGTAACTAGGAAGATGGTGGTGCCCTTAGTAATAATAGGTGAGATTACAAGAGGTGATTGGGGAGGGGAGGATGATAATGACTTCAGACTTGAACACATTGAGTTTAAGGACCTCCAGTTTGATATGTCTGAGAGACAGTTGATTTAAATGTAATCCAGATTCTAAAAATGTAATCATCTTTTGACTGGTTATAATTGTGGGTAGAAGTGGTAGGTAATCCATAAATTTTAAAAATCTATTTTGAAAAGCATATGAACTTTACGGTTTTACTTTCATAACAACTGTATTAAATGGATGTTAAAATAAGTTTACATACCCTGAGCTCATTCCTACTGACAGCATGGAAAGATAGTCCAGAAACATTGCAAGCAGTACCCACTTAAATCAAAATAATTGCAGCAGATATCCAAGTCAATTACTGTCAAGGTATAATATCCACACAAGGGTGCCCGACAGTGGCTTTCATTAATTCATTAATAAAAAATATTTATTGATTGAAGATTTACTCTGAGCAAAGAGCATTGTATTAGACACCATAAGGATACAGAAAAATAGAAGACATGGTCCTGCCCAGAAGAAGGTAATCACAATGGAGAGAGAAGACATACACATTAAGCACCAAATGATAAAATGAGGTCATGCTAAGTGAGTAAAGGAGAGATACTGACAGTAGGTCAGTGTTTCCCTTTGGGAAGAGAAATTATTGCTCACTTTGACTCTTCGGCCTGCGAGGTATTTTCTCATACTGGGAGAAGTATGCTGTTCTATGACTTCTTGGTGGCCTGGAGACTTGAATGCACCTCTGCAGTGTAAGCCATTAACTCTCTTCTCACCAGCAAGATTAGGCTTAATATTCTGTGTTCAGAGCATATGCATACTTGGTACTAGGAAAGTTCTGCTGCATTGGCATTTTAGATGTCTAGCAAGAAATGAATGAGCTATTGAACTTGACTTGCTCTTCCAGACTGTTTATGAACCATCAGCAAATGGCAGCTTAACTGCTGAACAAATCTTTTAAATCCCTTCCTATTCCTCTAGGAAGTTTAATGTGGTCTCTATTAAAAATTGATGCAAAATACCACTTCCTGCCTGGAAGTGGGGAAAATAGTTGCATTAATGGTTTCATGGGATGGATTAGATGTTACATTTATTTTCTGTTTTCGGTCAATATCTAAAAAATATTCTATTTTAAAACCCCAACTTAATATTCACATGCTGTACTATGAATGAAAAGTCTGTTTATTCATTGAGCCCATATATTGTTTTAATTTTTTATTTATGGAAATCACAGGAATGTTAATCCAGCATTTTCTTACCTTCAACTTAGGCAGTGTTAAGCATTAACCTGGACAGGTCATTAGAATTCATTTATTTTTAGAAAGAAAATATTTTTAATAAATACATATGTAATAAAGATGAATGACCCATATCTCATGCTTTTATCCCCCTTTTTTTTTGGTGAGGCAATCGAGGTTAAGTGACTTGCCCAGGGTCCCACAGCTAGCAAGTGTCAAGTGTCTGAGGTCAGATTTGAACTCAGGTCCTCCTGAATCCAAGGCCAGTGCTTTATCCACTGTACCACCTAGCTGTCCCTTTGATCTCTTTCTAATTTTAGGGAGAGCCTTTTGGGTCAAATAGCACCATTGAATAAATTATTCCCTAATGTGTTCATTCAAAAAGACAAATTTGTACAAGTGTGTTTCACTTTAATGTAAAATAGAAGTTAAAGATAAGTTTATATCCCCTGATCTTGCATATACTGACAATACCAAAGACAGCCTGGAAAAACAATGTCAGAAAGTAAAGACTTAAGGTCAAAATAATTGCTACAGATTTATTTATGTGTCCTTAAAAACAAGCCTGGAAATAATGGGTATATGTGTATGTTCATATAGGATATCTATATTTTCTATATTTGTTTTGAGTAGACTGATGATTTCAGGGATGTGGGTAATTCTTATTGTGAAAACTCTCTTCATCAGTGCAAATAAGCAACCTCTCTATAACTTTTTGTCCTAAGAGGGTTACCTAAGGACAGTGAGAAGTTTAGTGACTTGTCTATGTTAACATAAGTAGCTCATGTCAAGTGCAGGTCTTGAACTCAAGTCTTCTGGACTCCAACCTATCCCTCACCTCATGCATCTAAATAATTGCCAAGTCATTGGTTGTACCTCCACAACATCTCACATCCACAACCTTTTCTTTACACACACACACAGAGAGAGAGAGAGAGAGAGAGAGAGAGAGAGAGAGAGAGCGAACACACACACAGAATTTCAGCCTCTTCTTAACTCTTTTTTTTGGTGAGGCAATTGGGGTTAAGTGACTTGCCCAGGGTCACACAGCTAGTAAGTGTCAAGTGTCTGAGGCCAGATTTGAACTCAGGTCCTCCTGAATCCAGGGCCGGTGCCCTATCCACTGTGTAGGGGCCTCCCTAAAAAAATAAATTAAAAAAAAGATGTTTGTAAAAACTTTTTTTTAACTCCAATGTAAATTTAGCTATTCTTTGTAGGTTACATACTCAACTGCTAACATATTCCCCTCTGTTGATTTTTTTACAAATGCATCTGTAGACTCCACATGAAACAATTTGTGATTCATGAATCCCGAGATCAAAATAATAGTGCCACTATCTGTTCTTATCCCTTCCCTTTAAAAGTACCTTTCACAAAGTCCTGAATCATGCCAGTGTATTAGAGGATTTCCCCCAAAGTATCATTAAGTTCATTAATGGTGGCTAGGAAATGGCTTTAGTATTATATTGACCTAAGTTATTCCTTGTGTCAATGGGGCATGTGTCAATCTTACACAGATCTAGGGGCAGCTAGGTGGTGCAGTGGATAGAGCAGTGGCCCTGGAGTCAGGAGGACCTGAGTTCAAATCTGGACTCAGACACTTGACACTTACTAGCTGTGTGACCCTGGGCAAGTCACTTAACCCCAATTGCCTAAAAAATTTTTTTTAAATCTTACAGAGATCATAGTTGGTAAAACTAATTTACCAATTTTCGATGTTTCTAGATGTGACTGCAATTTGGACTTTTTGATATTCAAGGTAGGATGTGAAAAGAGAAGAAAATATACCTAGTATTCCCCTCTTGTAAAAAAAAATATTACCACCATGAAAAATAACAGAATGTAGCTTATTTGAAAGCCACCTAAGCCCCCAGATTTCTCAGCTGTCACATCTTTTTATTGTTATTATTGTTAACTAATTGTGCTTTTCAATTTGTGTTTAATAGATAGTACCAATAATAAATTTCTTTATGTTCACTCAAAATGCTTAATTAACTGGAGTTTTACTATAATAATAAGATAATATATGAAAAGCAACTTGCAAATCTCAAATACATAAATATTAATTATCATTTATAGAGCACTTTAAGGGCCATAAAGTACTTTACATATTTTATCATATTTAATCCTCACAACAAATCTGTAAAGTACAATTGTCTTTTGGGAAAAAGAAGCAAATTATAATGAAAAAACTTATTGTATTGTAGCTAACATATAATAAATGATTAATAATTTATTGATTGAATGCTATCAGCAAGTAGCAGTTTAGTCTATGAGGGCACATGAATCTGTAAATTATATCCAATTATATATAACTTTACAGTGCTACATACTGAAAATTGAAATTCAGAATGACAGCTTTCAGACACTATATGGTCTGAAAGTGTCCAAGGGTAAAATAGCTTCACTCATGTTTCACTGTGTTTACTTACTAATGATGGATCGGAGATCAGATCAGAGCTGAAATGAACCTTACAGGTCACCTAATACAAACCCCTCATTTTGAAGATTATTTTTCTTATTGATAAGGAAATTGAGGCCCAGAGAGGGTAAGTGATTTGCCAAAGGTTTCCTAGATAGAAGGAACAGAGACAGGATTCAAACCAGGTGTTCTGACTCCAAAGCCCATGTTCTCACCACTGTACCATGACAAAAGTCAGAGGAAGGCATATGTTAAAGCACTCCATTTTCAAAAGGAAATCTGATAGTTAATTAGAAAATTAAGATAACAGATTCCTGTTTTCTTAAAATTTGTTTGTTAAAGTGGTCAAGTGTCAAGACTTTTCCATGAAGTTTGAGTCCTTTCCTTAGAGGTAGTCATCATCATAATTGTACTAGCAAGAGTAATAGTAGTGATTCACATTTCTAATAATTGCAGGTGTTCTTAACCCAGTGTCTTATTTTGTGTTTTTTAAAAATATTTTTAAACTTTCATTATAACTGATTTCCTTGGTAATCCTATGTATTTCTTTTAATTCTGAAAAAGGGTAAATAGGCTAGAAGAGGTCAATAATATAATAAAGATTAAAACCTCCCTGCATTAAGGTTTACAACACATTTTTCCTCATAGCAGCCTATTTCAGTGTACTATCCAATAAATCACACTTCCTCTCCCAAAGACCTTTTAGAGATGGCTATGGCTTGGCAAATATATATATGTATATGTATGTCATTCAGTAAAATTTGGTTGTTGTAGGCATATAAATACACATGTACACACATACACATATGTAAGGTTTGAGGATATATAATGTTTGTGGGTTTCAAATTCAAACCTGGTTGTCCCAAAATAGAGCAGTGCCTCCTCCTCCCCCAATTGTCCTCAGAGAATATAACCTTGGAAAGCAATTTGTCACCATGAGTGCCTATGCAGCAGCCAGTGGAGCTCAAAGGATTGCTTTGTTTAGCATTGGTCAAGGCTGTGGGGCAAAAATATAGATGTTCTCTTTTTGCCCAGTTTTCAAATGGTATCAATAAAAGCATGCATTAATTTATTCTTTCATTCATGATTCCTTCAATTCATATTTACTATCACCTGTTTAAATATCAGCATCCTACATGCAGGAGTGGTGGACTGAAATACAAAGTTTAAATCAAATCTAATTTCTGCTTTCATGGAACTTACAATGGGGTGGAAAATGCCTCCCATGATGTGATATACAATTAAAACAACTATCTGACATATTTAAACAAGTTACTGATACCAATAAAAGAGACATGGATTGGGGGATGTCTCTTTTTTTACTGGTATCAGTAACATGTTTAAGTACATCAGATAGTTGTTTTAATTGTATATCACATCTTTTTCTATTTCTAAAATTTCTTTTAGTTTTGTATTAATTTTGAAATTTGTTCTAGAAAGTTGGTGTCCTTCCTGTTACATTGAGTAGACAACTAATTCAGAAATGCTTCTTGTATCAGCAACAAGACATTTCTCTGGCTTGTCATCCTCTGTATCCAAATGTAGGCACTTTTCTGGGGTTATTTTTATAGTATTGTTTTAGAAGTATTTATCATGAGTGTTACAATACAAGATGACCAATTACCCTACAAAACAGTATTTCTGGTTGCCGTTTGATGCATGGCCTAACTAATCATGGAAGCAAACTTTATTTGCCTCTTAAAGGAGAACTTGTAATCTACACTTCTATTTAGCTTCAACTTTCTTTTGTCATTTGATTTCGTAGAAAGAGAATGAACGATGAATTGGACCCACAATTAAGCAGGAATCATATCATTGTTCATTTGTAGCACCTGGCATGTATACATGTTTATTATATAGGTACACTTTATATGTATATATGTATTTATATATATTACAACTACATACAAATGTATGCATGACATGTTGATTCCTCCAGGGTTATATGCAGTTATTTGTCATAAGACAAGGATCTCATATTTAGATTGCCAACAATTAAGTTAATGTTTATAGATGATCTCAAAATGTTCATCCTTGGTACCTTCTGTCCCCCTTTTCACTGCTCTGTCACCCTTACTGCAGAAGCAGAAAGGGACCTCATAGGCCTCTGTTTTTCTTTGGTTAATAAGTTGGCAATGAATTTATCATTATATTCTTGTTTTAATTTCTTTCCATTTGGCTAGGCTGGGCCTATTCTCCTGTTGTTGAGACCACACTCAAAGACTTGTTAGAACATGTGCTTACAAATCTCTGTACCACAATGAAGCATTAAAGTAGGACTTTGTGGAAATATATGTGTGTGTGTGTGTGTGTGTGTGTGTATGTATGTATGTATGTATTAGACTCTAAATAAATGTTTATTAAATCGATTTAAAGTATCACAGACCTGGAGCTGAAAGGGATGTCAGACCATCTAGTTCAACCTTTTCAATTGACAGATAAGGAAATTGAGTCCCAGAGCCGTTAAGTGATTTGCCCAAGATCACACAGATAATGTCAGAAATACAATTTGAACCAGGTTCTCTGTCTTGAGAATTAGCATTCTTTCTATCAAAGAATTTGAGAACGAGAGACCTACGAAAACCTACTTCATCCACCTCACTGAAAGATTGGGAAACTGAGGAATATTGAGATTGTATGAATCCCATGGCAAATACCCTGTGATAAGGTAAATGCCAAATCCATATTTCTTCTTTTCTCCTCTATTTCCTCATAATCTTCAACAATACCAAAAAATAGTAATAAAGTTATCCCAACATAATTAAACTTAAGAATTCATGAACACCTTTAACTTTACAGAGTTTGGGCATCTGGAGTCAACTTTTGGCCTCTACTATTGCTTCCTTGCTACTGCTGTCACCTCCATCCCCTGATGTACTCTCCTGTATGCATTAAAGGAAAAATAGAAACCTCCAAGTATAAGATGATTACCAACACTTTGTACAATCAGGGGAAAAAATTGCCATCTAGAAGGCACATTTCCTACTTGACTTTCTTTTCTACCTCTCATACGTAAAATTATTCTGACCCTGGTTTTTTTTTTTTTTTTTAATAGCTGAAAGTAGAAAGACTATAGTCAAGGTGATGGGAACCAAAGGTAACCAAGCTAGAGTGGTCCTGTTTCACCTCTTATGATTTCAAGAGAATCACTCATCAGAGAGCCTGATCTGTACAGAATCTGTACAGAATTCTGTACAATTTGTATAGAAGTGCATCTATCCTGTTAATTTGAATGGCTCCAGTTGCTAGGTGGGAGAGTGAACTTTTTGTATGCCTGCCCTGAGATATATTTGCAGGAAGAGAATTCATATAGAACAGGCAAAATTTGGAGAGTTGACATTGAATGAAAATCTAATGAATTTGACTAGTTCAAACCATCTTTTAAGCCCCATTTATTAATTCCCCTTTAGATCAAAGGACTAAGGACTCTAATCCAGTGAATTCACACCAGAGAGCTTTAATAGATAAATACACTCTAATGACTGATGCCCAATCTAGGATAGTGAGAGAGCTAGCTATAATAGGAAGCGCTCAAGTCTTCTCTCATTGTAATATTGTTATTCATTTCCCACTTTTCAGCTGTCTTTCCTTTTTAGTGTCTGTATAACTTTTGATAATGACAAATGTATAAACAGATATGTTGTTTTATGGAAACCTATTAAAATAAAGAAATTAGGAGGGTTTGGTGTTATATAAAGAACTCTCTACCATAAATGTGATATTTGCACAATCATGAATTCCCCTTCTTTACAATGGCATTTTATGTTCCAGTCATATAAGAAGGGATATATAATTATCACTCTGAGGAGGGAGACCGATTATTGATTATGGATAAAAAAAATCTCATGCTATAGACCACATTGAGACTGGTTAAATGAATATACAGTATCAAAAATGGTTAGAATCCTATTGAAAGACATAGATGGGTCATGTTTCTTTCATATTCATTACATACAATCTTTTTGCCCACTTTGCCTACAGCTCAAATCCTGAGTGCTGTGGGAAGAGGCAGACAAAGAGACTTTTTTATTTTTGTAAATATGGTATGAGTACCATACAGCTTTCTTCTTTTCCATACTGTTTCAGAAATAGTGCTGCAGCATAGAGGGCACAGTCCACATAGAGATGATAAGCAAGAACTCCAACTATTTGCCCAAAGGTGAATATTAATGAGTCCTACTTCCATTCTTTGCTGGAGATGTAAGAATAGAATAAGGACTATTATCTCTTGTAAATGAGTTCTGCATGTATGCTAACTAGATTTGGCCCCATGATAATATATTGAGGTAGGCTGCTAAAAGAAATGTTAGGTCACAGAAATAAATTAATCCATTTTCTCTTGGCCCTTGTTCACTAGTGGGTATAATAATTTTTTTTAAAAGCATAATGTTATACAAAGGAGAAGTCAAGACTCCAGGGATCATGACCTAATCTCTCAGATTAGGTTGAGAGAGGTAGAATAATTATGAATTATAGTAGGAGAGAGCTAGGAGTATGGAAAGGGTATAAAAATTATTAATTCTTTTCAGTGCCAGATGAAAAGTGTTCATCTTATGCATGTTGAAGCAGCTTTGAAAAATGGATAGCACCCAACAAGCCTGGGAGAAACAAGTTTTCACTTGGGCTGTGGCTTTCCCAACTCCCTACTGACTCCAATGTAGCCACCATACTGCTTTGACCATAGTCAAATGATAAATGCTTCTGATCCAATCTTCTTAGCCATGTTCCCTACAGAAATACCTTTGGAACAAGCAGATACCACTCCATTAAGCAAGAGTAAAGCTGATAACATGTACATGACTGTCATGGGGGAAAAGGTTGGGGTGTCCATAGGTATTCCTCAATAAGGAATTACACTCATGCACAGTCTAATTAGAATTAAAGTGGTCTTTTATTTGGCACTAGAGAAAGTAAACAAGGGATAAGTCAAGGACTTCACCCCTGGGGAGGACAGCTCAGAAACATTCTCCTCCCATAACAGAAAAAAGGCAAAAGCTTTTATAGAGAATAGATGGGGCAACCACCTGAAAGTGGAAAGTTCCTTTTGGGGGTGGGGTGGTGAAAGCTTGGATGCCTGTCATATTCTTAAGAGTTGAAGGGGATTTTTTTCTTCTTCATTTTTTTTCTTCTTTTTTTTTTTTTTTCTGGTGGGGCAATGAGTGTTAAGTGACTTGCCCAGGGTCACACAGCTAATAAGTGTCAAGTGTCTGATACCAGATTTGAACTCAGGTCCTCCTGAATCCAGGACTGCCACTTTATCCACTGTGCCACCTAGCTACCCCCAAGGGGGATTTTTTTAAAAATCATAGTTCTGACCTTTGGGGATACCTCTGTGATCTAGATAGTGGCCATGCCTAATTGACGTTCCTGCTATATGGAATTTATCTCCCCTTACTTCTTAGGTGTGTCTGTCCTGATATCCAGTTGGTCAATCTAAACTTTAATAGCCCCTTGATTTCTCTATATGTCTGTCCTGTTATCTGGTCATCTTTAGTTTTGCTTCTCACAGGAGAAGCTCCTTCTGATTTATCCTAAGCCCCTTGTCAGTGACATTAGATTTGTGAAATATAACTTAATATTGTTTACATTCAAATGAAGACTATGAAATAGCTAAAATCCAAAAGTGACATCAAAAGGCCCTTCATGGGTGGCAGCCAAATCAGTCATAATGGACAAGTGGCTATGTCATGTGAATTTCTTTTATGGAAATAATGATTTATTCTGGAAATTAAGAACCAGGTCACAGTCCCTGGAAATTATTGAAAGAAGCTGTACTTAGTGATCAATGTTGCTTATGTAAAAAAATGGTAGAAATTGTACAAGAAATCACTGCAGGATACAAAAATTTGCACCGATTTGACACCTTGCAAAACTTGACCTCGGTATACTGAAGTTATAAATCAAAAGCTAGCTGTCTTTCATGCATTGCCAAATAAAAAATCTTCATACTACAAATTTAGTATTCAAAATATCCTAAAGAATTCAACCAATAAGCTATTTGGGAATTATACCACTTTTATCCACAAGCACATGATCATTATATTTTTAACAATGATGTCTTTAATAGCTGTTACCATGCTAAACACCCACAAGCTCCAAGCTATGAGGATGATTTTGAAATACAGAGACCTGTCCAAGAAAATTTAAATAATGGAAGAGCAAGATGAGTTACAAATCTATGTTGTTCTGTCCACTGCTAGAGTCGTACTGAGAATGCTTTTAGTAAGTCTATTTCAGATGACTTTACATGCTAATTTTTTTTAAACTATAGAAAGTCATTGTATTCATTGATGCAATGGTCTATAGCAGAGGTGTCAAAGTCCAGGGAGCCATACTCCTGGATATAGCCCCAAAGAGATTAAAATAGATAAAAATACAATAAAACACAGATAATATTAAAATCACTATGTGGCTCATAGGGATCCTTATGTATGGTTTAGTGGCACCCCATTTCTATTTGAGTTTGCTACCACTGATCCATAGAACATTAAATATGAAAGAAAAAGTAGCAGGATAGTGACTCTTCTGAGGATGTTTTAATATTTGAACTCCACTGAAAACAAGATGAGAATAATAAACATTAAAGTAAAATAATTGGTGTAAAATAAAAATGCATACATGTTTACAAAACGCAATTTTCTACACTCAAAAGCCACTATGGGAAAATTATTACTTCCTTCCAAAATAAAAGGAAAAGGATTGACAGATGTTCTTAGAAATCTTGATAAACAGGTCAAGAATTTACATAAATATTTTGGAAAAATACCAGACCTACTTCATAAAACAGTGGTAAAGGCCAACACAGTCCTATGCCACAGGAGTTGTCAAATATAACTGCAAGCGGTTTTCCTCTATACAAAGCTTTATAGAATGGCTAAAATCCAAGAGTGAAATTAAAATGCTCTCTGTGGATGACAGCCAAATGAATTCAACCAACTATTTGTTGAGAACAAAACACGGAATAAATTACTAAATCGTGAAATTTGTTTATATAAATATGTACTCCGAGATTCAGTGACATTGTCTTTCTGTTGCACATACAAGATACTCCATCTCTCAGTTAAACATTTCCTCCATGCCTGGGACTATCCTTCTCATCTCCACTCTTGGCTTCTCTGGCTTCTCTCAGGTCTCAGATAAAATTTTACCTTCTGAAAGAAGCCTCTCTGAGTTTCCTTAATCTAGTGCTTCTAGTGCTTTATCTTGCATATTTCTTGTTTATATAATTGTTTACAGGTTTTTTCCCATTATACTGTGAGCTCCTTAAGAGGAGGGTCTCTTTTTTTCTTCATTTTTTGTGCCACCAGTTTTTAACACAATGTCTGTCACATAGTAGGTGCTTAATAAATGCTTGTTGACCAAATGACACACTGACCAGAAACTAGAGGATCTCTTCAACTGAGATATTTTATGATAGCAATTCTGGATAAAGTAATTGACTCCAGAAATTACATAGGGCTTATCTTTTTTATTTATTTATTTTTTAATTTTTTTATGAGGCCAATGAGGGTTAAGTGACTTGCCCAGGGTCACACAGCTAGTAAGAATCTGAGGTTGGATTTGAACTCAGGTCTTCCTGAATCCAGAGCCGGTGCTTTATCCACTGTACCACCTAGCTGCCCCCATAAGGCTTATCTTTACAGAGTCCAAACTTATTCATCAATTGATAACTCATGACCAACTGGATAAAATATTAATAAAATTTAAGAAAAAACTTAATGAATTCTCCTAATCTCCAAACAATGAAAAGCATCCCAAATTTTAAGACATATGGAAGAAGTTAAAATGACTTGGGAATAGAATGAGGTACGTGCCATTTCCAGTCTTCTCTATCCTCAAACTCTCTCTGTGACCCCATTAATACCCATAGCTGATTACTCACACATCTAAGTGTCTAGCCTCAGTCTCTCCTCTAAGTTGTTTACTGGACACTTCAAAATGGAAATATCAAGAACATTTCAAACATAATATATCTAAAACAGAGTACCTTATCCTTTCTCTGAAACTTACCTGTTCTCCAAATTTTCCTATTTTTGCCAAAGGTACCTCCTTTCCTTTAATTTCCTAGGTATGCAATCTTCTATTCCTCAGTCTCCCTCACCCCACAAAACCCAATTAGTTGCCAAATCATGTTATTTCTTCCTCCACAATATCTCTTCCATCTAACATTTCCGCTATACTCATAGTTCTTACCTCAATTCACACCCTCATCATTCATTTCTTACCTAGATTGTTACAATAGCCTAATTGTTCTCTCAGCCTCAAGTGTCTCACAATTCCAGTATATCATCCACACAGATAACAAGGCGAGTTTCCTATGTCCTTCATCTAGCTCAATCAACTCCATTGGCTTAATCTTGCCTCTAGGTTAAAACATAAACTCCTTTGTTTAGTATTTAAAGCATTTCATCACCTGGCCCCAACCTATTTTTCCACCTTTATTGTACTCTGTGCATCCCGCTCCCCACCCTCCATCTACTTACTGAAATCCAGCCAAGGTAGCCTTCTCTCCATTCTTCAAAGATAATACTCCATGAACCAACCATCCCCCACATCTGAAGTATATGACCTATTCACCTCTGCCTCAAAGAACCTCTTTTTCAACATGTAGAGGAAGCACCACCTTGTACATGATGCCCTTCCCAATCTCTCCACCTGCTAGTGCCCTTTCTCACCAACATCATTTTATTTAAGTACTTTGTATTTATTTATATATTATTTTATTTATTTTACTTCTGTATATACTTATATTTTACCTCTTGTCTCTCCTGTTATGTTAGCTCTATGAGAATAGATGCTGTTTCATTCTTTACATTTAGATCCCCAGTATCCTGCAGAGACCAAAGCACATAGCTTGTCCTAAAATTGTTTTATATCTGAATTCCTCAAAAAAGAGATGAGAACGGGGTGGCTAGGTGGCTCAGTGGATAGAGCACTGGCCCTGGACTCAGGAAGACTTGAGTTCAAATCCAGCCTCAGACACTTGACACTTACTAGCTATGTGACCCTGGGCAAGTCACTTAACCCTCATTGCCCCTCTCAAAAAAAAAAAAAAAAGAAAAGAAAATAGATGAGAAGAATGAAATGGCAGCAAGAACAGTGAGAATAAGGATAAAGATAAGAGCTAGACCTATGGTTTCATTTTTATAGGGAACTCCCAATGATGACACTCACTGTATCAATTATAGGTTGCCACCTTCTCTATGATTTATATCACATATTCACTGTGTGTCGGAGGTGGGTCCTGGACCGAGGTTTTCTTGGCTCCAAGAATACTTAGTTATGATAATTCTGATGATGATGATGATAACTAGTGATATTTATATGATGTAATGGAATTTGCATAGCCCTTTATATACGTTATCTTATATGATCCTCTCAAGAAACCTGAGGTGGTAAGTGCTACTTATTGTCATACTACTTTTACTGATGAGGAACCTGAGGTTTAGAGAAACAAAAATTCCCTGTCTCTGGAGGAATCGTGGGATTGGTACAAAGAGGACTGGATTTGGAATCGGGACCTAGGTTCCTTTTCTTAACCTTATTTTGTTTCTTTACTGGTAAAATTTAGGTGGTTGAATTAGATGACTTCTAAATTCTCTTCCAATTTGAATTCATGATCCTATCATGTAATGAAGGAGAAGGTTTGTGATCATTTGCTGAGGATATTGTCAAGGAGATTCCTCCTTGGCTAAAGATTGGACTAGGTGACCTATCAGGACCCTGACAAATATAAGATTCTTTGATTTATGCTATAATGATCACAAATTGGGCAGTATCAACCTCATAGTGTTGTCTGGAGAAAACCATTCTGCACACTGTAAATTTCAAGTGCATTTTGATTGCTTTTATCATCTTTGGGTACAACTTCCCTGGCCTCACCCAGAGCAATAATAGGACAGAAGATGCTCTTTGATATTTGGTCTGCAATGTCAATAAGGATACATCATGTTACCCCCTGAGTTTGTTCATATCAATACACCTGTAAATGTGATCTACAGATTAGGCTGTTCATTACTTAGGTGCTTTGTATTATTGATGTGTAAAATCGATTTTTATTTCTTTTTTTTAACTTTTTTTTTTTTGGTGAGGCAACTGGGGATAAGTGACTTGCCCAGGGTCACACAGCTAAGTAAATGTCAAGTGTCTGAGGTCAAATTTGAACTCAGGTCCTCCTGACTCCAGGGCCAGAGCTCTGTCCACTGTGCCACCTAGCTGCCCCTAAAATCGATTTTTATTTCTGATGCAAATAAATATTTTATCAAAGAGCATGGAAAAACAGACATAATTTCATTTATTTTCTCATCAAATCCTTTTGAGGTTTTCTTTTTGAGGGGGTCAAACAGGAGAGGATATACTAGATAGCAATTTTTTCCTGTTAAAATAATCCAGAAAATATTGAGAATCATTGACTGCTATTATGTCTAGCAGAAGGAAAGGAGATGGGGTGAAAATGGGACAGTGTGGAATGATCTCCTATAAAAAAAATAATAATCCTTCATCTCTCCTCTAAAGTTCTTAATGTATCTTTGGTACATTAACTCACCCCCTGGGTGAATAGCAATTCCATTTTACAGGTGAAGAAATGAAGAAACCCAGAGACCAAATGGCTTGTCTGAAGGCAAGACAGAGAAATGAATTCCTCTGATTTCTTTTATTGCTTTTCAGTTGTCTTAATAAGAATAAAAATTACTCTTGTTATTTGGAAGCTATCATCTATTATCTAGCAGTAGTTTTCCATTATGGATATGACTGCAGGGACACAGGGACCCATTAATACCCTCCTGTGAAAACCACTTGAAGTTTTACTTCCATATGGCAATTTCCATTTATCGTCCTTTATGAAGTTTCTAAGCAAAGGGATGTGGCTGTATGAGAACAAGTTACCTGTAAAGGTCTAATTACTTTACTAGTTAAGAGGCCTTCATAATTGAAATTCTATGAAACTAGTTCAATGAAAACCTGGAGAAGACAGGAATACTGCATTCTTGGAGAAACTGATATTCCTATCAACAATAGCAAAAAGTATTTCTGGACAATCCACTTGGAATTTTCATACATTATTCTAAGGCATGAACATTACATTATTATGGAGATAGTTTGATAAAGACAATTCTTAATTTCCCAGGAAAAGTATTAGCTTTTGGCTTATATAACCCTTTTTATTTCATGTTTTGCCATGAATCAAAAGTGCCTAAATAAAACAAAAATCCAAAAGATCTAAAGCAGAGGAAAATTGCAGCTAAGTTGAAGGATCTCCTTTGAGAAACAAATAAAGTTGGTTCACGAATCAAAAGGCAACAAGAAATATCATTGTATAGGTTATTTGGTCATTTCATATTACAATATTCATTGTGAATACTTCCAAAATACCATCATAAAAATAACTCCTAAAAAGTGTTTACATTGGATATAGAGGGTGACAAGCTAGAGAAATGCCTTGTTGCTGAGATGGGTGTCATTCCTGAATTGGTGGTCTGTGTATCAGTGAGGCCACCAATTTGCTAAAACAAATTTCAAAATTAATACAAACCTAGAAGAAAGAAAGAAAGAAAGAAAAGATGGAGAATTCATCCCAAAGACTTTACCTTATGATTCTTTTAAATAGGGCAGAAAATTGGGGAAAACACATTGGGAACTGCTGAGAAAAATAGAAAATGAAAATTTTAGAGAAAAATATAAATTGAGAAACTATAACTTAGACTTTTCATTATGTTAGTCAGCCAGTAAGCATTTATTAAGCACTTTTTATATGCCAGGCACAATGCTAAGCATTGGCTATATAAAGAAAGGCAAAAAACAATCCCTGTTTTAAGAAGCTCACAGTCTAATGGATGTCTGCATGTATACACACACACATATGTGTATGTCTGCATGTACTTATAAAGATGTCACTTCATATTTAATTAGTTTTTAAAATGTTTTATCTTCACAATTTTTTCTAAGAATTGCTCTGGTGGAGAATATTCCTGAAGGCCTTAATTATTCGGAAACAGCACCATTCCATTTGTCACTTTTCCAAGGTTGGATGAATTTGCTCAACATGGCCAAAAAGTCTGTCGACATAGTGTCTTCTCATTGGGACCTCAACCACAGTCATCCATCAGCATGCCAGGTAAGCTGCATTTGGCATCTGTACAGCTGTTTAACTTGTGATGGTTTTTTCATGTTGTAACTTAACACTGTCTTTTCTAATCCATCCTGTAGCTCTGTTTCTAGTCTGACGTTCTCCCATAGTAGACTTACGTAAT
The DNA here is from genome assembly GCF_019393635.1 of Dromiciops gliroides. Classification (NCBI taxonomy): domain Eukaryota; kingdom Metazoa; phylum Chordata; class Mammalia; order Microbiotheria; family Microbiotheriidae; genus Dromiciops; species Dromiciops gliroides. The sequence goes on from NC_057864.1 coordinate 136,258,537, forward strand.
TTTTTTACATATGTTTGTCTGTGGATATTATATTCACTTCTCCTACAATGCCCTTTGAAAGCAAGGGTTATTTTAATTTTACTGTTTACCTCCTTTAATAAGTACAATGTACCCAGTGAGAATTCCATAAATACCTGAAAATTAATTTATTCAACGTCATCAAATAGAGGTAGAGTTTGAGTTTGGGTCAAAAAACAAATTTCTTAATAGTGATATCTATTTCACATCGAACCTTGGTGATGACGCCTTAATTTTTTTTGTAAAAAATGCAGAATGGGAAAAGGATAGTATTAATTATTAGATAGAAGATGAACTATGTGGCCTGATAGGTCTCTAAATATACTTCCTAAATAAACACATGGAAATATTACTAAAAATCAATAACAATAGAACACAATGTTTTTCCAATAGTGGTGAAAGCTTATGCTGAGCCACCTGAAGACACCCATTCCCCCTTCTTGGGATCGTTGGTATATCCATTTATGAGATATCTCAATTCCAAGTTAATTACCTGCAGACTGAATCAATGACCTTTGACTTTTTTCTACTATTTGAAGACCAAAAATATTGGACAATATATTTTAAAAACAAGATAAAAACTACATGGGGACATCTAGGTGGCTCAGTGGATAAGGCATAGGCCCTGGATTCAGGAGGACCTGAGTTCAAATCCGGACTCAGACACTTGACACTTACTAGCTTTGTGACCCTGGGCAAGTCACTTCCCTGCAGAAAAACAAACAAATAAACCCAAAACTACATTAAATATTTTATCACTTCTTTACATTTTTTCTTCACACTGATGACCTGATTGACAGAAAAAAGGAGATCTCAGATTTGAATCATGATACTACCTTGATATAGCCCTGAAAGTTATTCAGGGCCACAAGTTTCATATGAATTTGATGAGCCCTGTGGGTCTGCTTGGGCCCAGATCAGTGCAAACTGTCTTAGTTTGTGATGAACATGAACATTATAATAATTTGTCAGTAATGTAACATGGTAACGTCAGGTCCTGCTAGTTACAAACTGGGCAACTGGCACAATTGTTCCACTCACAATTAAACTTATAGTTTCACCTAGATGGGGTAGTTTTGTGCTGACGTAGTAAATGTGTCAGTCTGTCAACAGCCTTTATCAAAAGTTCCCAAAGTGAAAGGCATTGTGTTAAGAACTGGGGAGAAGGAAGAAAGGAAGGAAAGGAGGAAGGAAGGCTGGCTTGCCCAACTCCTGCCCTCAAGAAGCTTACATTCTAATGGGGTAAAGAACATATACATCTATATGTAGCTACAAAATATATACAACTTTAATATAAGGTGGTTCTGAGAGGAGACGCTACCAGCCAGAGAGGGTGAGGACATTTTGTCTTGAAGTAAACACAGCAGTAATTGTCTACTGCATCCAAATAAATATTGTACTTGATCATTGAATGACTCCATTACATTTGAAAACTGTAAGAAAAAGTTTCACACCCTAATTATTAATGCAAGTCTAATTTAAATATCTTCAAGATATTTCTGTAGCAACCACGGTCATTCATAAATATGTGTGATTAAAAAATTACTGAAGTTTAAAGCCATTGCTATATGAATACATTATCTTTTTTTAAAAGAAATAACATTTTTACTTTAGAGGAAAAAAGTCAAATATGTTATTTACTTCTGAACCAGAAGAGCCTGAAAAATCCTAAATAGAAAATAGAGATAGCAGACTACAACAGGAATGTAGCACATCTATTTATTATAATGCAACTGCAAATAAAATACCAACTGGCTATAGCCCAGGCTGCTAAAGGCTGAATGGGAAATTCATACCTCATCTTGGCAGGAAATTTATCAGCCTGCAAAGTATCACAATGGCCTACGTCTTCTGCTCCACCTAGTGGCTATTTTTGTAAGATTGAGTAATGGTTTCCATTAAAGGAACAAATAGTCCCTATACTTATTCTAATTGCAAGGCAATAAACAAAGCAGGGGAAAAAATCTTCCTGTCTATATCCCAGAGAGCTAAATATTTCATTCATAGTTTGAGGAGACCATCCTGGAGCAGTGCAGCATCCTATAAATTAGGTTAATAATTAGGCAGCAACATTTTCTTTCTGCATGTTTTTGGTTATACCAGATCATAGTTTTCTATTTTGCATAGAATCATGACTGTTAGAGATTGCAAAGACATTACATATCATCTAGCCCAACTCCCTTAATTTACAGGATAGAGAGATTTTCCCATGGTCCCTCAAAAATAAGTGTCAGAGGGGCAGCTAGATGGTGCAGTGGATAGAGCACCAGCCCTGGATTCAGGAGTACCTGAGTTCAAATTCTGCCTCAGACACTTGACACATACTAGCTGTGTGACCTTGGGCAAGTCATTTAACCCCAATTGTCTAAAAAAGTGGCAGATATAGGAATTTCAGAATGCCAGAATTTCAGAGGCCCTTTATCTACCCTATACCTGAATAAGAATATCCTTCATACATACTCAAGAAGTAGTACCTAGCCTTTCCATGAATAACCACTAGTGAAACTGCTTCTTGTTCCTTTCTGGCAAACTCTCAATTGTTTGGAAAGTTTCCTCAGATCAAGCCTAAATTTCCTTAGGTCCTCATTCTATTGTTAGGGGTTCAGAACCATTCTAATCTCTCTGTCAGATGAAAGGTCTTCAAATTATTGAAGAATGCTTCTATGTCTCTTCTCTGTGTCTCTCCTCCAGGCTAAACATTTGTCATTCTGTCAACCTGTTCTCATGGAATGATCTTGAGACTAGTCACCATGCTAGTTAGCTTTTCTTAGACACAGTATAACTTACTGAAATCCTTTTTAAAGTGTGCCATCCAGTATTAAATCAGTTGTTTGACTAGATGATTTTCTGCAGAGTGGAGCAGAGCTATCATTTACCTAGTCCAGTACATGATGCCTTTCTAATAAAATTGCATTAGATTTTTGCCTTCCATTATTAGCTTATGAGCTTGCTGTCCACTATAAGGCCCCCATTTTGGCAGGTATACACTCAGGCATTTTATACTAGTTATTTTAAATAGTCTAAAACAATGTGAATAATAGTGCTGACACCATAGTCTAGTTTCCCTATTTTTCTCTTTTGATTAAATCTATTTTAGCTTTAACTTTGTCTGAGATCATGATTACTACCCCTGCTTTTTATATAATAAATTCTGCTTCTGACCTTTATTATATCTTTGTGTCTATCTCTCATTTTTATAGCATTTCCTGAAAACAACATATTATTGAATTCAAATTTTTAGTTCTTTTTATGGGTAAATTCATCCCATTCACATTCTAAGTGATAATTACTTGCGTATTTTCCTCCTTATTTTTCCTCACTATCTTCCACCCTATTCCTCCTCAAAAGTGTTTTCCTTCTGACTACTCCCTCCCCTGCTCTGCCCTCCCTTCTTTCATCCTTCCCTCCTTATCCTCTTCCTCTCCTACTTCCCTGTAGGGTTAAATATAGTACTCCTCCCAATTTGGTGTGTATGTTATTCCCTCCTTGAGCCCACTCTAATGAGATTAAGATCTTTGAGCTAATTCTGTGTTCTGAGTCTTCTTCCTCCCTCCCTCCTCAACACTCCCTATAAAATCAAGCAATACAATATGTCATACATGTGCAGTTTTGTAGAACACCTTCACCTTTGCTTTTTACTGTTCCCTTCCCCAATCTGCCCTTCCTTCCTTCCCCTCTTATCCCTCTCCCTTTATCTCCTTCCCTTTCCACTTTTTCTCAGGGCAAAATATATTACTATACCCACTTGAGTATGTATGTTATTCCCTCTTTGAGCCAATTCTGTTGTAAGTAAGGTTCACTCACTGCCCTTTTCCTTCCCCCTCTTCCCCTCCCTTCCATAAACTTTTTTTTCTTGTTTCCTACCTCTACCCAATCCACATATCCCCTTCCCTCTCCCCCAGTGTATTCCTCCTACTCCTCAATCCTATTTTAAAGATATCATCATTGGTTAGCTTGGTGGCACAGTGGACAAAGCACCAGCCCTGGACCCAGGATGCCCTGAGTCTAAATCCAGCCCCAGACATAAGAAACTCCACCCTGCCTGCCCCACAAAAAAACAAAGATAAACAAAAAATAAATGCTTTACAGATATCATCCCTTCATATTCTGTTCAGACCTATGTCCTCTGTCTAAGTGTATTCCTTTTAGCTACCCTAATACTGAGAAAGTTCTTATGAGTTTGAAGTATTATCTTCACATGTAGGAATGTAAATAGTTTAATCTTTTAATATCCCTCATGATTTCTTTTTCCTGTTTACCTTTTTATGCTTCTCTAGGGTCTTGTATTTGAAAGTCAACTTTTCTATTCAGTTCAGGTCTTTTCATCACAAATGCCTGAAAGTCCTCTTTTTCATTGAAGTTCCATTTTTTCTTCTCTGAAAGATTATACTCAATTTTGCTGGGTAGGTGATTCTTAGCTGTAGTCCCAGTTCCTTTGCCCTCTGGAATATCATATTCCATGCCCTCCTTTCCTTTAATGTAGATGCTGCTAGATCTTGTTTTATCCTTATTATAGCTCCACAGTATTTGAATTCCTTTTTTCTAGCTGCTTGAAATAATTTCTCCTTGATCTGAGAGCTCTGGAATTTGGCTGTAATATTCCTGGAGGTTTCCCTTTTGGGATATCTTTCACAAGGTGATTGGTGGATTCTTTCAATTTATATTTTACCTTCTGCTTCTAGAATATCCGGGCAATTTTCCCTGACAATCTCATGGAAGATGCTGTCTAAACTCTTATTTTGGTCATGGTTTTCAGGTAGTCCAATGATTTTCAAATTCTCTCTCCTGGATCTATTTTCCAGGTCAGTTGTTTTTCCAAGGAGATATTTCTTATTGCCCTCTTTATTATTCATTTGGGTTTGCTTTACTATGTCTTGGTTTCTCATAAAGTCACTAGTTTCCATTTGTTCAATCCTAATTCTTAGGCAATTATTTTCTTCTGAAAGCTTTTGTATCTCCTTTTCCATTTGTCTTTTCAAACTGTTGACTTTTTTCTCATGACTCACTTGCATCACTCTCATATCTCTTTCCATTCTTTCCTCCACCTCTCTAAATCTCCTTTTTATCTCTCCTACTTTCTCTTCAAAGTCCCTTTTGGGCACTTCCATGGCCTGAGACCAATTCATATTTTTCTTGGAAGCTTTGGATGTAGGGGCCCTGAGGTTGTTCTCCTCTTCTGAGGGTGAACCTTGATCTTCCTTGTTACTAAAGAAACTTTCTATAATTCTTAACTTTCTTTGCTTGCTCATCTTGCTATCTTTTACTTGACTTTCAATTCCCTCTTACAATGGGACTCTGCTTCCAAGCTACACTGTCCCAAGCTACAGAGGGTCCCATGTGTTTTGGTTTGAGTGAGGGCAGGTTTTCAGAATGTTCAGAATGTTTAGTTTCCTAGAGGGTACTAAGAGATTAAGTGAATTGCCTATAGTTCACAAAGCCAATTTCTTTCAGCATCCAGGTGTTTCTGATTGTGATGCTGCTCTTTATTCTCTACATCATACTGCTGAGTAGGAGCTCATGATCAAACTTAATAGCATGGACAAAGACTAAACAATCCTAATAAACACGGTTCAAGTTAGGGAGGGAAAGGGAGGAGTGCAAGATGATTCTGAAATATATATAGCCTGAATAATTAGGAGAATGGTGATATCGACTGAGAGGGAAATTAGGAGAGTTGTGTTTTTTTCACCAAGGTCACGAGTTATTTTTGAACATGTTGAAGTTGAGATAACCTGGAAAATCTAGATGGTGATATTTTGGTGCATAGTAGGTACTTAGTAAATGTCTGTTGAATTGAATTGACTTCATTGATTTTATTTTAGTAGACAGTCCAAAATGAAGAACTAGAGTTCAAGGGAGACCAGCACTGGGGAAAGAGTTCATAATCATAGAATCAGAACCATAGCTCTAGAGCTGGAAGGAGCCCCAGAGGCCTTCTAATAATTTTGCAGAGTTTAGAGACCCATCTATATGAGGGGATCATTAAAAAGCTATGAAAGTAGACAGGAGAACAACAAAGCTGAGATTGTAGAGAAAGAAATGAACTGGAGATGGACCTTGGGTAGGTTGGGGAAATGGGAAGGAAAGGAAATAAGTATTTACGTAGTACCTGTATTGCAATCTGCTTGGTTTCCTTTGTAATCCTATGTCTTTTATTTTATGCATCTAAAGTCATTATTCTGATGAGTCTATAGACTTCACCAAACTGCCAAAGAATTCCATTATACAAAAAAGTTTAAGAATCCTTGGCCTAACAAAATTTTTTGTGATGAATATTTGAAAATTTGATCATGTGGTACATAAATATTTCATTAAGCCTCTTTAATATATTAGGGGCCAGTTTTACTGAGAAAATGGACTTTCTTATTTATTGAAAAATGCTCTTAGAATTGGAAGCCTTTCATCCTGTCTGATGAGAGATAAGCATCATTCAGACAGCTTTCTTTAAATAATTTAAGTGCTTTGGGTCTCCTATAATCATTGTGGGGTTTGGTTTTTTTTTTTTTGGTTTTGTTTTGGTTTGGTTTGGGGGTTGGGTTTTGTTTTTGTTTTTGTTTTTGTTTTTTTACTGAGCAGTATGTTTTGAATGAAGTCAAGAGTATAGGCAGACCATGGAAAAGAATTTTGATAAGGGTAGGAAAGTATACATTTCATTGTTTGCTCTTAATTTACATTCTTTGGGTCCTGAAAGGTTCTAATGTGCACTGTGCTTGCAGCATGTTATTGGTAAATTGTTCCCATTCTGCTTTGGCTTTTCTAAATGGATAGAGGTGGTAGAGTGAAATGTGTGTTAAGCCTCAGTGTAAATTAACAAAAATGGGAGCAAAATGCAAACTCACATTGTGTAATTCATCTGACTTCATCCAGGGCCTGGTGGTTTTGTTAGTTTCCCTGCTCAAATACAGGTTTTATGGGGAGCAGCATGGTTTTACAGCAGGGTGCGTTCTCTTAGAAGAAAGGGAACACAAGAATGCACTAAAGCCTTTATGGATGGTTTCCTAGGGAACATTTAGATTCTATGCTAATTGATAAAAGTAAAAAGAACATTCAATTGTCCAGAAATCACTGAAGAAATAATCCACCTGAAACTGCAAGGATAAGAGAGAAATTAGCTTGTGAGTCTTAGGTACCTCAACTCAGAGTACTAGGCACATTTCTTATATCAATGTAACTATAGGACATACTGAAGCATATTCTAATTTTTTAGTTAGAACTATCCTATCCCTAGACCATCTGTTTAATGAGAACCTATCTTCTTGTTGTTTAGAACTTTAGAGTAAAACTAGGCTCCTTCCCCTATCCAGTGGGATAATCTCCACTCTTGGGAAGTTCTTTCTTAATATCTAACCTAATTTTTCCTGCCAAAATTAAAGGTTTTTTACTTGTGTTTTGTATTGTATAGTGATGAAAAGCAAAGCTAACATTTTTATTGTCATAATGAGTATATGCTTGGAAATAATGAGTAGATTGTCTATCAGCCTTCTCTTTTCCAATAGCACTATTAGAGTTAGGCAATATTATCATGAGGTAAAATAACAATGTTGTAGGAAGAGAGTATCACTCAATCTTTAAAAAAACACCTGTATGTACTTCACATATATTAGTTCTCAATAAATGATTGTGATCAAAAATCACATTACAATAAAAACTAAGAATGGAACAATGGAAAAAGCGCCAGATTTGGAAAATAGAAGACCTGATTCCAGATTCCAACTTTATCACATACTACCTTTGTGTCCATGGAGAAGTTAGTTAAGTTCTCTAGGTCTCAGTGTTCACATAAATTCTCATCCAGCTCTAAATCTGTGATTCTATGCTACTTTGTAAATTGCATACATTAACTTACTTTAGCCTTATAAGAACTCTCTGAGTGGTACAGTTAGTATTATTAGCCCCATTGTATAATTGTGTTCATTCATTGTTTGTCCTTAGTTCTCAAAGAGGACCATGCCATAGGGAGATGATGTCATGACTTGCATTTAAGTGAGGAAGGGCTGTGCAAAGTCACCAACCTCACTCTTTCCTCCAGAGCCATCTGGTTCCAGTGGCAAGATATCTGTATAGATGAAGTAACTGAGTCAAAGAACCAAGTGAATTACTCAAGATTAAACGGCTAGAAGTGGCAGAATGAGGATTGGAAACCAAATCCTTTGACTAACCCTAGTGTACTTTTCCTCTGTATCAAAACGACCACTCTACAAAATAGTTATACTTGTCCCCAGTTGAATATATCAACATAGAGAGGTTCGATGTACTTGGAGTGATATAAAAGCTATCAGGTATCCTTCCAGGAGGTGATTTATTCATCCAAAGATGGGAATTTCAGTAACTTTTTTAAAAGGCAACAAAGTGTTTTCTTTGCTCTATGAAGCTTATTGTTTGAGTTTTTCTTCTGTGGTAGTTAATTAATTGTACCTGGATCTTAGCTTTGTGTTATTTGGAATAGTAATATGAGAAGATGAGTGGCCTAATGGGAAGAATATGTGGGTGGAAGTCAAGATACCTGGGTTTGATCCCTGCTCTTACTAACCAGTTTAGACTGTTTGTATGTATTTGGCATTTAGGTCTTTATCTTTCAGATTCCAAAATGAGTAAAAGAGAGGATTCATTATACCTTAATTATATCTTTGGGATACTGGGGAAGGTGACTACATAAACCATAGATCCTAGGTTTCTTTTCATAGAATCATCAATATTAAAACTAGAAGGTACATTGAAGATCCTCTTGCCTACCCAACTCACTTTCACAAATGCCCAAGACTAATTTTTATTTGAGGAGCTCAATTATATGGGTTAATAGAAGAAATGTGGACTTGAGCCAGAGAATCTGTATTCAAATCACTTTCTCTGGGTCTCAGTTTCCTGTCCTACAAATGAGGCAGGTGGAGTAGAAGGCCTCTGAGGTCCTTTCTAGTTCTGGAACTGGGATGTTATGGATTCCATTCCATCTTAGAGTGAATTATTAGAGAAATGCTTAGAAAATCTGCAAACTGCTAACTTTCGGAGGGGAGAAGAAATTGGGTTTAAGTGATTTGCCCCAGGTCACACAGCTAGTAAGTGTCTGAAAGCAGATTTGAACTGAGGTCCTCCTAACACCAGAGCCAGTGCTCTATCCATGGCACCACCTAGCTGCCCCCTTCTATAAAATAGCATTGGCAGGGAAAGTGGATGTTTTAAGGAGCTTGGAGAGAATGTTGGGTGGGGTACCTTGTATGGTCTCTGCCCTGGCTTCCTATTCAGCTATGTGAAGTAAAAGAATAACATGAGCATCACAAAATCAGACAACCATAGGGCACACCCACAAATTCTTAGGACTGCATATTATGACAATGTCCTTTTTGCACTCTCTTCCCCCTCGGGGGAAACATTCTCTTTCTCAATGTTGTAGAAAAGGCCCTAAAATAAAAAATTCTAGTTCTGATTCAATGACACTCTTTTTTTCTTAGGAAAATCCCTTTAGAGGGGGCTGAAATTTCTGTTGGATAAGGAAGGAAAAACATTTACAGATGTTTGGGTGAGAAATACTAGCAACAATAAAGCCTGAAAGAATGCTTAGAAGATAGAATGCATGAAAACAAACAGAAAGCAGTTCTTTTATCTTATTTTTAAAAAGAGAGAAACCATGTGGTATAATGTTGAATTGAGCACTAGCCTTAGAGTCTGAAAGAGCTGGGCACATCAGAGTCCTTAGGCCAGGAGTGACTGTGTGACAGAAGGTGAGATACCAGACATCTTGGTGCCTCAGGCAATTCTGTAATACTCTTAAGTGACAGTTGACCCTTTGCATTGGTTTGACAGAGGGAGCTCTCCACACTAATGAGATCACAAATCCAGATCTCACCCCCTCAAAAAATTATCAAAATTAATAAACACATTTATATTAACCATAAATAATGGACTTAGAGCCTTCAAATATAATCACTTTTTTGTTATTTTGTTTATTTGAATATTTTACTGTTGGTCTCTAACTATTATATATATATATATTTATATATATATGTATATATATATATATATATATTTAAAAACAACCCAAACCACTCTTTATTTCCATATGTTCCAGTTTCCCTGTCTATTAAATTATATTCATTCTATTCCTACCTGTCTCACAGGAGATTGTGAGCATTTTTAATATCTGCATAGGGTGCTTGATTTTTTTCCCCAGGAAAAGAATCACCCTGATATAAATTTATAAACACCACCATTAGCAAAAGCTACCATAACTGAAACTATTTAAATTCTTTTGTATAGAACCACCTAATTCTCTAACCAGTTTGGGGATTGTTTTAAATCTCTTGGATTCAATTACTTGTCCCTTTAAAGTTGTTTTCTATGGATTTTTGTCTCCTATATTTAGCTAATCTATTTCCCCTCATTTCTCTAATCTCATTTTATTACCTTGGCAGCTGTTCTCTAAAGCTACTGAACTCAAGGTAACAGACAGTATCCAGGTAACACACAGAGGATCCCTGCTGCAAAGCTGGATGACTACTCCTGGAGAACAATAGGTCTAGAAATAGACTGGTGGTCTGTGAACATTGACTGGCATACAGTAGGCACTTAATAAATGTTTATTAATTGATCAATTACATCACCATCACTATTTCTATGCACTTGTCTCCAGCAAATGAGCATACTAGCAATGTTAGGTTACTTGTGAGGTCTACTTCTCTTTCAAGGTCCAGCTCAAATGTCACCTTTTACATGAAGCCTTCTCTGATGCCCACAATCTGCAGTGATTTCTCTCTCTTCTAAACTGCTGTTATACTTTATAGCTGTCACATGCTTCCTTGATTCGATCTTCTCTACTTTGTATTTATTCTCTTAATGTTTATCCCATATATACTCATACATGTATTTGCCTTACCCAGTAGAATATAAGTTATTTGAGAGGAGGGATTGCTTCATTTTTTGTATTTGCATCCCTACCTCCTATCACTGTGTCTGGAACAGAGAAGATAATAATACTTATTTGTTGATTAATTGATGGAATACATCTCTCCACCTTGATGTTCCAGAGGCATCTCAAATTCAACTTGTCCAGAATTTAGCTCCATTTTATTCTCATGCCCTACCCTTTGTCTCCTAATTTCCTTATTTGTAAGACATTACAAAGAATTATTTAATTTAGAGCTGTAAGGGATCTTCTGCTTCCTGACCTTTTCTCTATCCTCTATGGCAGGAAATGCTATTGGATTTTGACATTTAGGGAAGATCTTCTATCAGCATTAGATTCTAGATTAGATATTGGAGCATGACCAAATATGCTTCTTTGCATCCCTGTAGGACTCGATCTGATATCTTTTATACCAATGCACCATTCCTACTAATAATCTCTCACCCTATAGGAGTTGCCACTGTAGAGCCCATTATTGTCAGGATGAGTTTGTTCATAGCCAAGCTTCCCCACACCCCATACCCTCAAACAGTGGGATCTCCAAATGCTAATCACATGGAGCATGAATATCTCTTCATCTGCTCCTTGCTGGGATGGCTGCGTTCATCCCCCCCATGGGGGTACATAATTGTAGAGAACTGTCATTAGGTAATGGAGTCATAATGCACTGCACAGAATAATTAAAACCCTTAATGGGACAAAATCTGTTTACTGATGAATTAACTGGTAATGTGTGCTCCTCTCCATGAGCACCCCTCAGCTGGCACCAATCACTTAATCCTTTGCTGGCTTAATTAATGCAGTAGAAATTTCTCAATGAGGGGTCCGGACCTGTGAGAGTGTCTATGCCCCTAGATTTCTGGCTAAACCTTGACATCAGGTGTTCAAAGAGAAGGAGAGGCTCAGCAAACGCTTATTTCCAAAAGCCTGTGGGCCGTAATAAGTCTTAATCTTCCCCATCTCCTACCACAATTAAGTGAGAAGGCTCTTGAACACTTCGATTCTAATAGTCTTAGTACAATTTAGTCAAAGATCTTTTCTCTGCTTGATACTTACCCTGATCTATGACTATGTCAGTCAGTCATCAAGAAGCATTTATTAAGCACTTCCTATGTACCAGACACTGAGCTAAACCCTGGGGATACAAAGAAAGGCAAAAAAAACCCATGATCTTTACCCTCAAGGAGCTTGTATTCAAACAGAGAGTGCAATATTCAAGTAACTATATGTCTATATAGATGTGTATGTGTATATAAGTATTATGTGTAATATATATTCTAAATTATATACACATATAGACACACACATGCACATACATGAGAGGGAGGGAAAGGGAGGAAAAGAGAATAGCTAGGTGGCACAGTAGGTAGAGTCCTGGACCTGAGTTTAAATCCCATCTCAAACATTTACTAACTCTGTTACCCTGAGCAAGTCACTTAACCCTGTTTGAATGTTTCCTCATCTGTCAAATGAGCTGGAGAAGGAAATGGCAAACCACTCTAGTATCTCTGCCAAGAAAACCCAAAATAGGATCAAGAAGAGTCGGACACAACTGAATACACACACACACAGGTGTGTATGTATGTATGCACACATACATTCATATTTACATACATACTACACACAGAAAATGATTAGGAGATCATCTCAGAGGGAAAGCAGGGTAGGGCAAGAAGAGTCTTGGAAGCCAGAAAAGGTATCTTATAGAAAGTGAGATTTGTACTGAATCTTAAAGGAACCCAGTTGATCCAGTAGGTCAAGGTGAGAAGGGAAAGATTTCCAGGCAAGGGAGATAGCCAGGGGAAAGCCAGGGAGTTGGGAGATATAGGGTTACCTTTCTAGGACTATTGCCTGTTAATTATTTGAAAATAAAAGGAAACCAAAGACAAAATTACTGAGCCATCTATATTTTAATTTGCAAAGCTAGTATTTACATATCAAATCAGGTTACCTGACTCCTCAGGTCAGAAACAAAGAATAATTTACAGAACTGATTTTTATTTTTTTTAAAAAAAGATTTTTTTAAAAAATACAGAAACTTGTTTTGAACATAATTCAATTGGACCAAGGCAGATCACCTGACTAGTTAGCTTCTTCCAGGATTTCTTAACCCTCCCAACTTTCTCAACTCTCATTTTCTCCTTCTCTGTAATAACTGAGCTCCTCACAGGCATGGTCATGCTTTACAGGTGGTGTCTTTTGTAACCAGAAAGTGAATTGGGAAAGAGTAGTTAGGAGTTACACTCCATCTTCCTTAGAAAGTTCTGTTACTCAACTTAGACTCTAGATCAAGGTGGGAAAAAAGCTTATCCCCTAAGACTGGTGAAAAGAACTTAACTTCTGGCTTATCTTTCTATATCTACCAAAAAGTAGAACCTAGCCTTTGGTCAACTCCCCTTTCTGCTAGAAAGGAAAAATTATCCCTTTTAAAAAACCTTATAACGTTATTATTTTATTCTTCAAAATTATCTGCTACTAAATGATAAAATCTTCACAATCTCTAATCACTAAATCTATAATTAACGTATACTTAAGAGACTATCTGTGTTAGTCTGACTTAGTGTAGGGCTAGCTTTTCCTAAAGAAAGGAGTTTAATTTTATAATCAAACTAAAAGTAAATCAAAATAATCAATATTAATTGGTTTCCTTTTTACTGGCCATACCTCCTCTCTCTTATATTTGAGACATTGCTATTTTGAACCTAAATACTTATATATTTATCCCTTCATTTTACTCAATAGAAATATAAGTAATCCATCCTCCTTTAATGACTTGGATACCTGACTCTGTATCTTCCTTCCTCTCTACCTCAATCACTGCAGTCATCCTTGGTGCTTAGAATATCCCTATTTAAAAGTTAACCCCGAACTGCACAGTTCATCAGCTTTCTCAACTCCCATGTTCTCCCTTCTCACAGGCATGGTCATGCCTTAGATTTCTTCATCACCAAAAAATATTCCTGGACTCTAGATTTCCAATTTCTGATCACAGTCTCCTGTTTTACTTCTCACATTGCCTTATATTTTGGAGCTACTTTTTATCCTAAAATGGTACCTATTTAACCAGTTGATCACTGTCATTCTGGCCTCCCTTCCCTGACTTCTGTGTTTTAGAAGCACTAAGTAAATGAGTGTCTAATTGTATTAAACACACATTAACTTTCTTTTGGATTCTCTCTAGTCACTGTCTTGGCCTCAGAGTAACCTAAGACTGAGGGCTAAGGAGCAAACTCATCTTCCTGTCAAAGGGTGATTGAGACAGAGATATTTTATTAGTGGGTGGTGATGAAAACTTCACAAATATGCTTCAATTAAATATCAGTTTTATAGCCCTTATACATTTCACAATGACAAATGCTTATTAATAACCTACTCTGTGTGGAGAGTACATGCATATCAGCACAATGAGTCCTAGGTTTTAAAAACAAAATAATAATTTTCAAAACATTGTGCTTTTATAGGAAGTTTTAAAATGCCCAGCATCTTGTACTTTTATGTCAGTTACTGAATGCTTAACATGTCCAATAAATTACATTCACTAATTTAAACTTCACATTTTGAATTATAATAAATGAATCTGTCAACATGTTAAACTCAGATCCCTTTATTATAACTCCAATTTCTCCAAGATGTTACTTATAACCTGATTTCCCCAATAGGGTTAGTCCTGGCTAACTCACTAAAAGGACCAGCAACTGCCTTTTCAATTACTAGAGCCCTTAGACCAACACTGATACTACAGCCACATTACTACTCAACAATGGCTACTTTTTTTTTTTTTTGGTGAGGCAATTGGGGTTAAGTGACTTGCCCAGGGTCACACAGCTAGTAAGTGTCAAGTGTTTGAGGCCGGATTTGAACTCAGGTCCTCCTGACTCCATGGCCACTGTGCCACCTAGCTGCCCCAAGAATGGCTACTTTAAAAAAAATTTTCCCATCCTCATAACAAGAGAAGAGGCTTGGGTTTTGCTCTGTATAATCCAGTGCTTCCATCTTTGCATTTTTTAATGCATTTAGCTCATGTGGAACAGAATAACCCTCCTATCTAGCCTGTATTTGTGGCTCTGGAGCTCATCATTGATTCTCAAAATGCTATTTTTTGGGACTAAAACAAAGGCTTCTCCTAAACAAGCAGAAATGGATAGTCCAAGCTATACAGATGCAGATAGACTGTGATTAAAGGAAGTATATTTTTACTTTTTTCAGATCCTTAGTATCTAACAGAGGTATCTTTAAAAAAAACATAATTATGTAGTCACTGATGGTAGTTAGGCTTGTTTTGGAATGTCTATTAATGCCATTCCCTCCATTCTGAATGTCTTGTAATGTTCTAAATTTGGCCTTGCAGAAATATCTAACGCCTAATATCCACTAAAGGCATTTGCTACACACCTACTTTGTTGTTGTTGTTGAATCATGTTCAGTTCTTTATGACCTGTGGACCATAGCACTCCAGTATTGTCCATGGGGTTTTCTTGACAAATATATGGTAGTGGTTTGACATTTCCTCCTCTGAGTCATTTTACAGAAGAGGAACTGAGGAATAGTTGTGACTTGCCCAAGGTAACACAGCTAGTAAGTGTCTGAGGTCACATTTGAACTCAGGTCATCTTGACTCCAGGTCCAGTGCTCTATCCACTGAGTCATCTAGCTGCCTCTACCTACTTTGTACAGAGCACTATCTTTTGGCCTTAAACATCTTATTTTGTTCACAACTTTAATAAAAAAATCAATAACTAAATAGTTTTTAGTTTTGTAAAGCAGTTTACACACATCATTTTGGTTAATACAAAAAAACTGTGAGCTGTGTTTGTAGGTATTTTATAGATGAGGAAACTAATGCTAAAAAAAAAAAAAGTTAAATGACTTCCCAAGGATCATAGGGTTAGGAAGTATCTGATAATAGTAAGGCAGTTTCAAAGTTTGTGATTGCCAAAATTTATAATACTGCATCATCTGAAGTATACTCAGCAATGTCATCATATTAAAGAATTGTATAAACTGATTAAGAAAGAAATGACCATAACCAAGAATGCAATTTATACAATAACACTATAAAAACAAGCTACTTTGAAGGCCATAAGAATTTTGATAAGCTGAAATAATCATCCATAATTCCAGAGAAATAATTTTGAAACATGCCATCCAATTCCTGACAGAGTGATAAAAGATTAAGGGTGCAGAATGAGACCATTTTGGACATGGCCAATGAATTTGTTTTGTTCGACAATGTCTATTTGTTACAATGTTTTTAGTTTTTTCTCAGTGATAAAATGAGATTTCACTACCCTGAAAGCCATTGGTCTTTCCACTAGATCCTACTGTTTATCATAAAAGTGTTTTTACAAACACCAAGAAAAGTTTGGAGGCCTAAAGAAGAGTCTCCTAAGTACGTGGAGGTAATTAGCAGTTAGAAATATGTAAAGATTCAATCACAAAGTAGTGCAGCCTATTAGGTAGAATGCCTACCAGTTATCCTAGAGTTGGAAATTATCAGTCAGCCTTTCCATGGTAAAGGGCCATATGCATATGTTCAGGCACCAACATTTTGAGTTCCATGATACATAAAAACCCCTTTCTAGTGATTGATATAAAATACCTTAACAACTTTGAATTTTTTACATATAATTTTTACACAAACTTACATGCGCAAGAGATTGCATGGATAGAGAGCCAGTCTAAGAGACAGGAAGACACGAATTCAAATTTCCTCCCTGACATAGACTGCTTGTGTGGTCCTGAGAAAATCATTTAATCTCACATTTAGTTGTTGTTAAATCATTTCAGTTGTGTCTGACTTCATGACCACATTTAGGGTTTTTTTTGGCAAAGACACTGGAGCAGTTTGCCATTTCCTTCTCTAGCTCATTTTATAGATGAGGAACTGAGGCAAGCTAGGATTAAGGGACTTGTCCAGGATCACACAGCTAGTAAGTGTCTGAGGCCAAATTTGAACTCAGGACCTTCTGACACCAGGGCCAACACTCTATTCATTGCGTCTTCTAGCTGTCCATAATCTCTCATTGACTCCAAGTAACAATCTAAGACTAAAAATTGAAGAACAGTTGGCTACCAGAAGTAGAAGGAAAAGGAAGGTTCTGCCTCAACTCTAAGGCTAGTTATCTATATGTCATACTATGCAGCCTTTATGAAGTATATTTACTTTAAGGAAATCCTTTTTCAAAGTATTTAAACATCCTGGAGCCAATATATACCATTGGAAAATTTGGAGAGAAATATGTTTAATTTAATTTAATTTATTTCCTTGGCTTCAAGATTCAGTCAGAAGCCCACTTTCTATGGGGAGGCCATTATCATTCTCCCTAGCTTCTAATTCCTTCCCTTTCATATTGTCTTCCATTTATATTGTCAATCTTGTACATACTTATTCATTCGTGCATTGTCTTCCCCATTAGACTATATCATCTTCAAGGCCAAAGATTTTTTTTCTGCCTTTGTTGTGCCTGGAGTGTAATAAGGGTGTAACAAATCATCGATGTGGTTGTTCTGTCCACCTTTTTGTAAAGCTTAGTTTCATTTTAAAACAATTAAGTGCCTTACTTTTTAGCAAGATAAAAAAGTAAATGGCTCTGTATATCCTAACTCTCATCTCTTAATGCTCTCTGTAGGGTCAGCGTCTTTTTGAAAAGTTACTACAATTGGCTGCTCGAAATATTGAGATCAAATTAGTGAGTGATGCAGCAGTCCAGTCAAAGGTATTGGAAGACTTGAAAGTAAAGGGTAAGACCAAGGTTGATTTGCTATTCTATTACTAATTGTACCAGCAAGAAAACAACTTTAATTTTAAGTATCATGCAATGTGTCTTTCATCAACACAAAATTCTTAAATATTGTAACTTTCATTTTCTTTTGGGAAAAATCCCTCCACTTAAAGTATTCTTTTTCAAAAAGAAACTTAATTGCCATTTGGTATTACTATATGTGAAGTCAAATGTTGTTTCATTGATTATTTGATGAATGAATGAAGTGATAATCATTGACAGTCAGTATAAATCAGAAATATTATTGTACCTTGAGATATTTTAATCACGTGATTAGAGCTAATAGATTAACATCTTAGCATGACATAGTAAACAGAGTCAGGATGATGTGGGTTCAAATTCTACGTCTGACATGTGACAATTAAAAATTTGGGAGACATTGTTTCTAGATATTTTAACCATTTTATTGATAAGACCAGCTGTTTGTTAATAAAAGTTCGTCTCTCTCAGACCAAAGACCATCATGGTGGTAGGGCTCACATCTTAAACATCCCTGAAATGGTAGGTGGTTCATCAAACAACAATCAAATCTAAGTGGTTGATGTAATTGGAGGTAGGCTTTATTAAAATGAAGGGCTATACCAGACAACCCCCAGCTTTGGAATATCATTTCAAAGAATATATACCCTTTTCAATGGATCCCTAGATGGACAAAAAGATCTATCTCCACCCAGGTTTGAGTGGAACACAATGAGCTTCCCCACCCTAGATTCCTTGCAAGCTTAGGATGGGCCTGACCATGATAAAGAGATTCAATTCAGTCTTATTATTGAGGAGAAAATGGAATTCTAAAAGTCAGGGCTTTGGAAAAAGGGGGGAAGCTCTGAATCTCCCCAAGATATCAGTTATTAGTAACCGTTTCTCACAGACACTTACTGGCTATGTGACCTTGGGAAAGTCACATAGACTCAACAGGCCTCAGTTTCCTGCTCTGAAAAATAGGAGTTGGACTAGGTGCCCTCTAAGAATTCTTCTAATTTTCCAGCTCTATGATTCTATAATTATTAGTATTAAAGAGAATAGAGACTAGAGCCCATGTCTCCTCTTGCCTCTCAAGTAAAAATAGTTTTAAATGAAGTGCTCATCTGAAAAGAAAGTCATTAACTAAACTATGGATCTCTGAGACCTTGTCTAACTGAAAATATAAACATTTCAGTGCTCTGGAAGGATCAGAATTTATGATGATCTTATATTTGAAAGTCCTTTTAAGGGATCATGCTTCTGAGTATCAGTTTTTCACATACGTATATACTAATATTAATATATATATTATTGCTTACATTCACACACATACTTCTGCGGGGTTTTTTTTGTCAGATGTATAATTTGGATAGCTGCATAATTCAATCAGAGTGTAGGGACATGGTTCTTAACCTTTTTGTGTGGGTCATGGACCCCTTTTGCAATCTGGTGAAGCCTATATACCCCTCTTCAGAATAATGTTTCTATAATTGAAGGAAATGTTAAATATCTGCTAGATATTTGTTCAAGTAAACACATACATATAGATATGGATGAATATAGAGGACATACATGTAGAGGCAGCTAGATGGTATAGTGGATAGCATGTTGGGCCTGGAATCAAAACATTCATCTTCATGAGTTCAAATCTGGCCTCAGACACTTACTAGCTGTGTGGTCCTAGGCAAGTCATATGATCCTGTTTGCTTTGTTTCCCTATCTGTAAAATATGAGCTGGAGAAGGAAATGGCAAACCACTCCTTTATCTCTGCCAAGAAAACCCCAAACGGGGTCACAGAGTTGGACATGACTGAAAAATAACTGAACAGCAAGAACATAGATATATTGCATCTAGGTTCACACCGCCAACCTTGAAATCTAAGAATTCCTAATGTAGAGGGATGTGAAGTTTTGGGGACAAAAGGGAGAGAAGCCTTGAGAGGTGCCCACTACCTTTGCATGTGTGTGTGTGTGTGTGTGTGTGTGTGTGTGTGTGTGTGTGTGTGTGTGTGTGTGTGTGTGTGTGGCAATTGGGGTTAAGTGACTTGCCCAGGGTCACACAGCTAGTAAGTGTCAAGTGTCTGAGGCCAGATTTGAACTCAGGTTCTCCCGACTCCAGGGCCGATGCTCTTTCATCCTAGAACTGACTACCAAGTAGAAGTTAAAGGCTCAGTTCTCCATAAGGGAAAACTTGCTGACAATTAGAAGTGTATAAAAATTGAATGAGAAGGTAGTGTGACTTAGTGGATAGAATACTGGACTTGGGGTCAGGAAGACCTGGCGGGGCTCCTAACCCTGACACATGCTAGCTATATGACCAAGGGCAATTCACTTGTCCTATCAGTGATCTAGGCAGCTCTCTGAGATGTGTAACATATATGAAATGCGATCTCAATCAGCAGAAAGATTCTGGGAAGTTCCAGCCCAATGAAATCCCAGGTAGAGCTGGATCTCCCTGTCATTCCCATTCCTACACCCAAAGAAAAAAATAGGATACCTTGAAATATAGTCAATTGGCTGTCATTGGAGGTCTTTAAGTAGGAAATAGATAAGTTTTTGTCATGAATACTGGAGATGGAATGCACAATTTGAGCAAAACTTGGATAAGATTCCCAAGATTCAGCCTAAGATTTGTCCTCAGTATCTCCAATACTGAGATTCTGTGATTCTACATATCTATTTTCAGTCAGAGTTTGAACTCGTGTCTGGAAACAATACCTAAGTTAGAAAACAGTCTATTCAGAAAAAAAACCAAAGTATTATGAATTGCTTACATATTACTCTGAACCAAAAAGCCTAATTTTTTGTAAAGTGCTATTGCCACTTATATGAATTTCCCTTTTTGTTGTGAATTGTAGTTGTTTGTTTGCCATAAAGTTTGGCCAATTTGGTACGACCATTACTTTTTCTGGAAAGCACAGGTGGCCTTGATTTTCACAAGTGCATATGAATATTTTGAACTTTATGTGGGGGTAGAAGGGATAGCCTCACTCAGATTTTTAACAAAATGATAGTCCTTATCAAGGCACAAGGTTTATTTAAGGAATTATTATCTTTCATAATTGGATCAAATATAGAACTCTAAGTCATGAATGGTTTTTAATTTAATGAAATTGGATTAGTCTTTAGAAACAGATACATGTAAACAATTATTTAAATCATAACTCATTTATCTTTCTGAGTTCTTTCTGGCCCAACCTTTTGGAGCTATAATAGTAACCAAAAGGAAAATAAATTTGTTTTATGGTTTATTCTATTCATGAAATTAAGCTTTGCTTAAATATTGTGTAGAAATATCATGGGAGCAGCTGTAGCTCTTATACACAGTGGATGTGGATGTAAGTCAAATGTGTAAATAAGGAGGAAGTAGGTTTGAGATGCTTAAAAATAATTGTAAAGGTAAAATAATGGTCTGGTAGAGGTTGGTTATACTGCTATGTTCCTGTTTTACTTCAATCACATGGGTAAGAAGACATAAGGAAGTCAGAGGGAAGATGTCATCTTTAGTTGATGAAAAATATGTAAGCATAAATTAAAGCTGTTCCTTTAATTAACTTTAATAGCCAAACCAGGCTAAAAAGAGGACTTAACCATGATAAATAAGAGCTGACAGCCAAGAGAAAGAGCCTAGAGATGTTTGTTATGTTAAATGGTATACTACCCATAGGGGAAGGGCAAATTCCAACATAGGATTCAGGATAAATCAGTATGAGTCTCATCAAAGTCTGGAAATGGTAGTGGTCTTTGGGATAAAAGTAAGCTATGATTTATAATAGTTAAAATTACTGAAAAGCTGTCAAAATTTCTTTTTTATTGATAGAATGATTTCATATCCTCTCAATTTTCCAAAAGAAGATTTACATCAATAATTCATCTGAATCTAAGTTAAAACATGTTTTTGAGTTTGAGCACAGTATGATGAGCAGTGGTTTGGGAGAAAAAAGCTAGAATCAAATCTTTGTCACTTATTATGATGCAATAACATTCAATTATATAAATATACTGTCCAGCCATTCACCAGTTTACATCCAGCTCTTTGCTGAAACAAACAAAAATATTGCTATGAGTATTTTTGTTCAGAAGGATCCCCTCCCTCTTTCTCTGATCTCTGTTAGTGGAATGGTTATGTCAAAGGGTATGTACAGTTTAAAGACTTTAAGCCTATAGTGCCAGCCTGTTTCTCAGAATGGTTTCACCAATTCATAGCTTCACCAACAATATCTTATTGAATTCTCTCCAGTAATTGTCATTTTCCATTTTTTAATCTTTGCCAGTCTTATGAATGTGAGATGAGATGTTATACTCATTTTAATTTGCTTTTTTTCTTATTATTAAATTATAGCATTGTATATGGGTGATTAGCATACCAGCACTAATCCATTTTAATTTTTCCATCAAAATATAACTTTACTAAATTTTATTTCCTTATTTTTAAAAGAAATTTAGAAAAAAAATATCTATGTGCCCATGATGTACCTGGATCACCTTGAAAGTATTCCTTTCTAGTAACATTTTGTCAGGGGTGGGCCAGTGAGTTAATGTTCAGATTCACTTTGAAACAAAATGAAATATCCATAAATCACTGAACAGTTAAAAAAAAGTTTACTTTCCCCATTGCAATTAGGAACAAGTGGCATTTGGTATCAATTGTCTCTATCCTTCTTATCTCCAAATGGAAACATGTCTGGTCAGCAGAGGAAGAATATAGTGACTATAGTGATCTTGAAATATTCTCCAAATCACAGGGGCCCTGATTCCACACAGGTTGGATTTTTATGACCTCAGAAGCCCAGAAAACTGCATGGAGGGAGGCAGGGATCAATCACTTTCCAAGAACTGTTTTGTTGTTTTTAAGGGAAAAATCCCTACTGTGGGTAAAGGAGGAAAACCCTGATTCTATCACATATGTTAAAAGTTTAATATCACCAAAAGTGCTTAAAAGTACTTTTCATCATGGATAGGTTGTTTTTTTTTCTTTTGAGAAATGCCTGATCATAATCTTTAACTATCTTCCACATGAGCTCTTGTTTTTATTCACTTGAATCTATTCTATTTTTATATTGGATGTGAGTTTTTTCAGATAAATTAGTTGCAGAGATTTTCTCCCCATTTAAATGTTTCCATTCTAATTTTAGCTTTATTGATTTGTTGTCTCTGGGTGTATGTGTGCCAGTACTTTTAAATGCTATATAAATAAAATTGTTCATTTTATTTCCTGTGACCTTGGTGCTTGAACTCTTTCTTCCTGGCTGCTTATAATATTTTTTTTCTTTGATCTAGAAGTTTTGAGTTTTAGCTATGACATTCCTAGGAGATTTAATTTTCTAGTTCCTTTTAGGAGATGAGCAGTGGATTCTTTCTATTTTTCCTTTAACCTTTGGTTCCAGTAAATATAGGCAGTTTTCATTTATGATTTCTTGCAGTATGATATACAGATTTTTTTCTTGTGGCTTTCATAGAATCATATGATTCTTAAATTATTTTTCCTTGATCTGTTTTCTAGGTTAGTTGTTTCTGATAACAAATATCTTTTTTTTTCAATCATTGGGTTTTGTTCTGACTTTTTTTGTTGTTGCTATTCCATAGAGTCATTGAGTTCTATGGTCTATTCTAACTTTCAAAGAGACTGCTATTTTCCACCTTTTGTTCTAAGTTTTTTTTATTCTCCTTCCAATTCTAATTCTTTTTTTCTCCTGTCATTCTTATAGTTTTTGTCGTCAAGCCAATATGAAAAAGATAACGCTTGCTCTTGTTGTTGAGGTATTCTTTTCTTCTCAACTTGCCTCTTGGGTACCTCTTTGCTTATAACATTTCTTCATTGTATTCAGTGTCTTATGATTACACAAATTTACAATTTCAGTCCCTGATACAGGTTTGTATGCCAGGACCACAATCCTTTGCCTCTTAGACTATTTCATTGGATAGGAAGAACATTTTGTATCCTGATTCTAATTTTTAGGCTCCTGTTCCTTCCTTGGTATGTCTGCACTCATATGGCTGGGATGTGTTGGTATCTCCAATCAGAGTTTTGTGCTTTGCTATTCCTAATTATGACACTATTAAAGGGTTGCAGACTCCCAGGTTATAGTGTTATACTGAAGGCTTCAGTTTCCCTGCTGGCCTTCCCAATAAGGATGCTGCTTTGGATTTCGTTTTTTTTTTGTTTTGGGTTTTTTTTTTTTTTCCTGCCCTTCTGTGTGGGACTCAGGACTTTTGGCTCTCTTGTAGTTTTGAGTAGGGTGAAGAACTTAGTGATGTTTCTTTGGTTTTACTGGTCATTATACAATCTGATGCTTTTTTCCCCCTAGAATACATGTGAAAGAGCTATCTGTCTTTATGATCTTATTTTGCCATGGTAAACAGAAGACAGTCAAGGGTCTCATCGCTTATCTTTTTTGACCTCTGTAGTACTTAAAATTCTCCCATTGCCACTTTCTCGAAGCTTCTCTTTTCTGTTTAATCTACTTCCATGATGCTGTATTCTCCTAATTCTCAGATTCTCTCTGACCCTTTTCTGTTTCTTTCAGAGTCCTCCTACTCCTGAAAAGCAAATAGCTCAGGATTGCCTCTATCTCCACTCTCTGTTGGAGATCTCATCCACTAGCACAATTTCAACTACCAAGGTGCCTAGAATGTTTCCTTGTACATAATAGATACTTAATAATTTTTAATTGAATTGAACTAACAATTCTAAGCAGGCAACCACCAAATTATATCTCTATCCCCAATCTTTCCCACATGCTTCAGACTTACATTTTAATGTTCAAGATATTTCCATGTGGGTATTCCACCAGTCATCTCAGTTACATTGTCACATCACCTCAAACTTAACATGTCCCAAACTGATCATATATGATCTTATTTTCCAGACCTGTTTATCTCCCATGTTTTCCTAATTTTGTTAATGACAGTATTATTCTCTGTCACTAAGAATTGAAATTTTGGAGTCATCTTTGACACTTTTCTTCCTTTGCCCCCCACATCTGGTAATTTTCCAAGTTCTGTCCATTCTATATCCATCAATGAAAGCAATAGTCTTTTTTTCCCCACTCCTACCACCACCCTGCCTCTTGCACAGCATTACAATTAATTTTCTTTCCTTTAGTTCCTTATCTCTAAATTTTAGTAAATTTAAATTCCAACGAATGCACTCCTCTGAATTTGTGACTTCTCTAATTTATTTTAAAGCCTATGGACAAAAAAAGACCCCTAAAAATAGATAAGTAAATGAATGAATGGATAAATGAAAAAATAAGCCAATAAATTAATTAATAACAATTAATAAATAGATACATAATTAAAATAAAGCCTATGGACTTTACGTAGCTCACAATTGTCTTAGTAAAATTTTTCACAACCAGATGTTTGACCTTGAAAAATCAAATTTAGCTTTTGGGGGCTTCAGTTTCTTATACTTGAAATGAGAGTTAGGCTGTATGAACTTTAAGGTGTCTTGCAGCACTAAAATTCAGTGATTTAACCTAGCAGTTAATGCCCTCTACTACCTAACTGTAACCTCTCTTTCTAGGCTAATTTCATATTATACCTCTTAGCATTCCTCATAGTCCAGGCAAACTGAACTACTCAGTATTCCCCAAACATTTCTCTAATTTTCCCACATTTGTCTTTACTCACACTATAGCCTGAATCTCCCCAAATCATATATTTAATCCTGACCTGTATTTTAAAACACAACTCAAGTGCCTCATATTCCATACAGGTATTTCTGCTTCCTTCTACACACCTTCCAGATGGAAGTGGTCCTATCCCCCTCTTAAACCACTCACAGAACTTGATTTTTCTCTCATCTACCTATCATGCTCTGCTTTCCATTGTCTTTATTTATATCCAGATCTTTATGTTTCCTACTAAAATATAAGTTGTTTGGGAACATGAGTACTGGTCTTTGTATGCACCATAGTGCCTAAAACAATGTCTTCTGTGTAGTTGTTTCTTAATTTTAGTTGTTTGTCCTTCATTCTCGAAGAGGACTGTGACATTCAGGTGAGTTGGATTTAAGTGAAGGAGGGCTGTTCAAGGTCACCAACTTCACTCTTTCCTCCAGAGTCATCTGGGTCCAGTGGCTAGATATATATCAGCATGACTGGAGGTGGCCCCAGATGTTTTAGCCCCAATTACCTTAAGTGACTTGCCCAGGGTCACACAACTAGTAAGTGTCTGAGGTGAAATTTTAATTTAGGTCCTCCCAACTTCAGAGCCAATGCTCTATCCACTGTATCACCTAGGTGCCCCAGTTTCTCAATAAGTATTGAATGAATGAATAAGTTCTGGTGATTGGTCCCATTAACACCAACTTAGAGGCTAATATTTAAGGATGTTTACATCACAGTGGCACATAAATTCTTTGAGGAAATAGAATGTTTTCTTTTCGTCTTTGTATCACTAGCATCTAATGGTGCCTTACATAAAGCAGGTATTTAATAAATGCTTTCTGAATTGAATCCAATTTAATATTAACAAAGAATTTACTTGCATGGGTTAAATTTCTGGATATTTATTGTAATTTCCTAGTGACTAGCGTTATGTTTATCCAAGAAGGAATTATAAAAATATATGTTTATCTATGTATGCATATATACACACATATATATATATGCACACATATTACAAATATATGAATCTATACACATATATGTGTGTGGACATATATATGTATATATATGTATATGTGTATATATGTATAGATACCCCCACACACATATACATATATATTCCAAGACCATCAATAAGTATATGAGACCATCCACACTTTGTTGGTGACTCTTGCTTTCTGTAATATATTCTAGTATATGCTTAACATTATTATATCAAGCCTATATCAGCTGGTGTGTTAGAATTTAGTTTGCTAGACTCAAACATTTCTTTTTCCTCCCACTCTCTTCCTTCCCTCACATAACTCTCAGCAGTCCTTGTTTTTCAGTAGTGTGGGATGTTATTGTCCCCAATTAACTGTTTGTTTTGTCATATTTCATGTCTTCGGAATTCTAGTCCCTTGGTAGTTAAGATAAAAATTCATGTATATAGATTGTATGTTGCTTTGAAGTGATAGTAGATAGGTTTTTTTCTGGGCTTTATTTTTTTATAGAGAGCTTTTAAAAAGTCTTTCCAACATTTTTTCTTTCAATAAAGAAAAAACATAGATGGGCCCTCTGGATTAGTTTGTGTCAATATCATATTATATTCCTTATAGTTACAGAGCATTAAAAGTTTTCTGAAATATAATTTGAGAGCTTTTTAACAAGGACATTTAAACCACCTTGTCTTTAGATATCTGTCTTTCTATGTAGATTTTGTCTTTCATTTCAGCATTTCTATGTGAAATGAATATTCCTAACTCACCAACACCATTGTGCTTTTTTTCTTCCTTATGGCCTCCAGAATGATCCTAGGCTAGAGCCAGGATCAAAGATAAGCAAGGAGTGATGATGTATTGGTTTCACGACCCTGCCCAAGGTCTTTCTGCCATGGTTAGAGTAGAGGGAAATATTGGAATCCAGATGTTATGCCCTTGGATATAGAGAAGGTAATCAAAATTATGCATCTCAGACATACATATAGATAGTACCTTAAAAGCTTATAAAATGCTTCTGCATACATTATCTTTGGTCATGTTCCTTTTTGGTTATAGAATTATGGAATCTCAGTTATCAGAGACCATTTAGTCTGGCCCAAACCTCTACTCTGGAGACCCCAGAGACCATCTGGGTCTCATTTTGAAGGCATCTAGGTGATACAGTGGATAGAGTTCTAGGTCTAGAGACTCAGCTTCCCGAATTCACATCTGGCCTCAGACACTTACCTGTTATGTAATCCTGATCAAGTTGCTTAACCCTTTTTACCTCAGTTTCCTCATCTGTAAAATGGGGAGAATGGCAAACCCCCTCCAGCATGCTTGCTAAGAAAACCCCAAATGGGGTCACAAAGAGTCACACACAACTGAACAGCAACAACACAATAGCACAGGAGAATCTTCTTCCTGGGGCAGTTTATTCCACTTTTTTGGACAGTTCTTCTTGGTAGGGGAAGGGAAAGGAATAAGCATTTTAAATGCCTACTATATGCCAAACACTGCACAAAGTGCCTTTTTTTTATGGGGCAATGGGGTTAAGTGACTTCCCCAGGGTCACACAGCTAATAAGTGTCAAGTGTCTGAGGCCCGATTTGAACTCAAGAACTCCTGAATCCAGGGCTGGTGCTTTATCCACTGCACCACCTAGCTGCCCCGTGCCTTTTTTATTATAAGTATCTTATTTGATTTGGTAATAAGATTTTCCTTACATTGAACTCAATTCTGTTCCTCTGCAATCTCCATGCATTACTCCTAGTTCTTCTCTCTGATGTCAAGTAGGACAAATAGACTTTTGCTTCTACATAATAGCCCTTAAGATATTTGAAGACAATTTTAATGAACTCCCAGAAGGCATTGCTTCTGTAGTCTAAACATTTCTGGTTCCTTCAACTATTTCTTGTAATGCATCATCTTAAGGTCTTTGCCTTCTGAATCACTCTGCCAGACACTTTCTAGCTCAATGATGACCTTCCTAAAATGTCAGTTAGTCAACAAGTATTTATTAAGCATTTAGTTTGTTTGGATACTGTGTTAAGGACCACAGATAGAAAAAAAGCAAAAACATGATTCTTCTCCTGAGCTCAGATTCTAATGTGAAAAGACAACATGCAAGCAACTAGGTGCTTACAAGAGGTATAAGAGGAAAAGATATATTTCAGAGGAGAAAGCACTAGCAGCTGGGGGAAAACCAGGAAAGGCCTCTAGCAGAAAGTTAGATTAAAATTGATTCTTTAAAGATTAACAGGAAACTAAGAAATTTAGTGGAGGAAAGAGTCTTCTGGGCTGGGGGACAGTCATTGCTAAATCATGGAGAGAGGAGATGGAACTTTGTGTGTGAGAGCAAATAGGCCAGCGTAGCCAGATTGTAAGGGTATGGACGGGTATAAAATATGAGAATTGGAAAATTAGAAAGGGGCCAGCCACATTGTAAAAGGTTTGAAATACCAAACAGAGGACTTTATATTTGACACTGGAAGAGACAGGGAAACACTAGAGTTTGTGGTACCCAGAACAAAGCATAATAATCTGGGTGTTGTTGGACTAATTGTGATGATCCTGTCATCTTGCCCTTTAAACACAGGAATCATAAATTTACATCTGAAAGGGACAAAGGTCATTAATTACTTCAGTCAGCACATTTTGCATTCGCAGAAACTGAGGCCCAGAGAGATGTGACTTGCCCCAGCCCTTAGTAGCATCAACCTGGAAATTCCCACCTCCTCAGTACCACCTGCCACTGAAGCCCCTCCCTCTCTCTTATTAGAAAGGGTAGAAAGTAGACAGCGGAAAACTCCCAGACCTCCATTTAAGGATGGTGGCCAGGGTAGCCAGCGATCTCATCACTTCCCATTGGACTGCACTCCTCTGGGCTTCATCATGCTCTCTTGCCACTGGGGATACCCTCTTGCCCTTTTCCCAGCCACTACAACCTTGCAACGTATTTTTGTTATCTTTTCCCATTAGACTATGAGCTCCTTGAGGGAAAGAACTATTTTTTTTTTGGCTTTTCTTTGTATCGCAGTGTCTGACACATAGTAGGTACTTAATAAATGTTTATTGACTGAGAGTCAGCTTTTGAAATCTTGTCCTCTGACTAAAAATCTAATATTCTCTCTGCTCATTGTGGCCTGAGATCACATTAACTTTTTTTGGATATTTTATCATACCATTAACTCATATGAGATTTCAGTTCATTTAAACCCCCAGTCTTTTTTTTATAAATAAACTCAATGTCTAGTCATGCCCCCTCATACTGATTGAATTCCTAGGAATTCAACTGTATAAATTGATGTTTATTCCTATTAAAATTCATCTTGCTAAATAGACTTAGCCTATCATCCTAGCTTACAGAGATCTTTTGGGGTGTTAATTCTATCATTCAGCATGATGTTTATCAATGATATCTATCCATCCCACCATCAGGTAACTTAGTAATCTATCTACATCAACATAAAGAGTCATAACAGGCCTTGATTTTCTATGTCAACTTCTGTTAGAAGGTACCATCATATTTTTTTTCTTTTTAAGATTTTTCCCCCTTATGTGTTCATGCTGGTTCTTTCATTTTCTTCACTGTGAAGATTTGGCATTTAGGAGCCTGTACGAACCCTATAGCTGAGAATGTGCTTGGTCTGGTAACATGATGATGCTTGCAAAGGTGTCCACCAGATAGGATGTTAAATTGAACTGCCTTCCATTAAGTCTTCTCTTGGTGATTGCTTACATAGTTGTGGAAGTGCCTTGAATTTCACTCTGCTGTGTTTGTCCATCATCCCTCTTCCCATTTCATACTTTTCTTTTCTGATTGATGACTACTCCTGCTATTGCTTGAGTGCAAGGTGACTGATGTCTTTTGTTTGTAGTCAGTCATAAAAATTCTGTCCATAGGAGGATATCTGGTGCAGTATTTTGTTAAATGCTGAAATGTCTGGTGAGCTATCAGGGTACTGTTATTCTTTAAAGTGTCAGGCTTTTGTTGAAATGGTGTGTCTCTTGTCTCCAACCAAAGGACCTTGTTAACCATGGCTCTATGTAAATTGAATACCCATTGTTGTTCCATATGGGCCCTTCACCTTCAACTGCTTAAAAAAAGTGAGTAATTATTAAAGAAACCTGGTGTGTATTTAGCAATTAGTTTACTGTTTTCAGGAATGCATTTGGGTTGTAGCAGTATCCCACATATAGAATGCAGAATCCTAGTGAAGTCCAAGACTAACAGTCAAGAGACCTTAGTTTTATATTCTGCCTCTATACTTATGGACTTTGAGAAATACCTTTCAGCTTCCTGGGCTTTAGTTGTCATTGTTTTTAATCTGTATATTGAGCCTGCTACTACTATGTGTTGCCTCCTTCACTAGAGGTTCTTTGAACTAGAGATTAATGGTTGACCCTCTAGATTTTAGCACAGCCTTTAACCGCTTGAGTAACTTAGGTCATAGTGTCTTAGGAGGTATCAGAAACACAGTCTCATAGCTGACAAGAACAGGAGATAGTGTATTCCTGGTCAAGAAACTGCTGCATCCTGGGACAGATTTTGGGCAAGACTGGTGATATTGTGTGCCTCAGGGAATCTGAAAGCCTAGGGAGGAAGCAGGAGGTGTTACGTCCCAAGTTGATCCAGAAAATTAGAAAGAGTCAAAAAGTACATCTCAGCATATCTTACTCATAGATGGCTCTTCAAAATTACACTTCCTCACATAGTTGTTTTCCAAGGATTCTTTTGACTGATCTGTTCTAGAATTTTCTCAGAAATTAAAGTCTAGTTCACTCTCCTAAAACTTACAGGTTCTGTTTTTCCCCCTTGCATTTTAAAAAAATCGTGACATTTGCCTTCTCCAATCTGGGTTGCCTCTCCTGTTTTCCACAATCTTTCAAGTTTCATTGACAGTGGTTTGGCGATCACAATTACCAGTTCTATAGTTCATATAGGCCAGGTAACATTGATTCATCAAAGGCAGCCAGGGGCTCTCTTGCTGTCTCCTTACTAATCTGTTTACTAATCTTACTAAAATTAACTCCCTGTTATTTATTTTTGTTGGAGCAGCAACTACTCTAGAACTCTTGGAGAAGATGACCACCAACAAGAGGATTATACCAAGTCTGGACTGTTTTAATAGAAGATTTGTACCAGGAATTGTTTGTTCAGTGCAGAGCCAAGGGAAAATGTAAAATCAGCAATCCTGGTAACTGCTTTATAGTTAGTTTTAAATATTGACTTCTTGAACAGGCATAAAAATAGTTAGTATGAAGCCTTCTTTTCAATGTATTATGTGTGAGAGTCTTCTTTTTTCACATTTCTTTTACATGTAGAAAATGAATACCTATCCCATATCTGATTCATATTATACATTTAATAGCTTTCTACTACTCTACTTCGAGGGATGTAAACTTTAAACAAAGCTAAAAGTAAATCTTCCAGGGCAGCTAGGTGGTGCAGTGGATAGAGCACCAGTCCTGGATTCAGGAGGACATGAGTTCAAATCCAGCCTCAGTCACTTGACACTTACTAGCTGTGTGACCATGGGCAAGTCACTTAACCCCAATTGCCTCACCAAAAAAATTAAAAGTAAATAAAAAGTAAATCTTCCCTGAGACACTGGGTTTTAGCAATAGTATCAGAGCCTACCCCTACCACCCACCTCTCATTAGGTGCCACAGTCCCCCCAGGAATGAATCCAGTCCACACCACGTCCCTAAGTACAGAGAAGAGGGGCCCTTTAGGTAGAAAGAGCAAGTTCATACACCAGTCCCATGGGCCTAGCAGTGGTTTTGTATCGTTAAATAAAGTTTGAACTAAGAGAAGCTTTTGCATTCATTTCTGGACCTAAACTTTATAACCTTATATTACTATTTTTCATTTCTTTGGGAAAGAAAAGATAATATGGTAAATAGCTAAGTTAAAATCAGAATATGTAGGAGAAATGAGCAATTTTGCCTGAAGTGATAACGATCTTAGAGGTGGCAGAAGTGATACCTAAAAATGTTAGACAAATGTTCTTTCTCTATTTTGTTCTGAAATGGAATTTTCCTATATTTAAGGTTTACATGATTCTCATATTCTCATCGGAGAACTATAAAATTGCTATGCTAATGAGTAAATGATGGTACAAGCATTTCGAAAATATAAAATGCTCCATAAATGCTGATTTTTACAAAAATTTGCATAGTTCCTTTCCTCTCACAAAACTATAAAACTAACATATCTGGGGCTAACATAGTTCAATCTGCTTGCATTTATGATTTTTAATAAGCCTCTCTGGAGATCAAAGACAGGAAAAGCTTTGGAGTGCTTTTTTATTTTCCTTATGGATATTTACACAGCCAAACGGAATATTTTTTTAAAATGCTATGATTATATTAATACGTGTTTTTCTTCTCTCCTTCACTTTTCAAAGTACACTGAGTTACAGATTTGATCTCTTTATCCTTTGAATATTTCTCCATGGAAAGGACTATACATGGTAAGCTTTATCAATGAGAAATAAATATAGAGGCATTAAATGTCCTGCCACTTAGCAAGTATGGAAAAAAAAAGAGTATCCAAGTCTGACCCCACCTCCTGTACTTTCTTTTCTGATTTTGATTTGGTTTTACCTCAAAAGAGAATAGGTATCTTACTGCAGGGTTAAAGAAGTTAATTAATCATTCATTACTGATTCATTTAACAAATATTACTGGAAATGCTGAGCTCTTTGAGGGCAAGAAGCTATGATGTTTCCCAGATTGGTATCTCCAGTGCTTAGGATAAATCTCCATTTGGTAAAAATTTAACAAATGTTTTTTAATTGAATTGTCTATGTGCCTACCACTGTACCAAATCAGGGTTTAAAAAAAAAATTTGTGACATCGCTCCTTACTAGAGAAACTTACAATCCAGTGGTAGAGATAAAGGATACCCATAGAATTGCCCCTGGGCACATTGAATTAAGTCAATTGCCCTAGACCATATGTTGTTGCTGGTTGGTCGGAACCAGCCTATAGGATAGGAGGTGGCCCCATTATCTAGTGCTACATATGTAGCTAGTTGCTACTTAGCTATACACACCCTGATGTTCTTATTCATGTATTCACTCCATAAAACTCCAATGGCCAGGATACCTTCTTCCCACTTCCCTAATTACAGATGCCTCAATGAATAATTTTATGATTTTTTTTCTCCCCTCAAGTCTTTCTTCAATATGTACTCCAAATTAGATTTCTCCCAGATAAAATAGTGAAATATATAATGTAATCTGCCTTTGTCGAGCCATGATTTAAGGATGACCTGCCACATCATTGGGATGGTTCTTTGCAAGATTAACCAAATCTGTGACTTGCTTACCGTAAGGAATTCCAATGTACACCGTCCAATTTATCTTCCATATAAATGCCAAAATAATCTCCTTACTGCACAAATCTGACCATTTCAATCCTCTATTCAAGAACTTTGATGACTATTGACTCTAGAAATTATGGACTCCCCATCAGAATATAACTATATATAGATCTAGATACACATATGTATATATACATATATACACATACTTTCACAATCTGGCTCTTGGTCCCTATCCTCATGTGTTCTGTTACTTCCAAACTGGCTTATTTACTGTTTCCCAAACTGAATAGTCTACCCCTCACATCTCCTTGCCTTTGTACAGGCCTCTCCCATCCCCTAAAACACCCTCCCTCCTTTTGCTTTCACCCTTTTTAATTTCCAGCTTCCTTCAAGGCACAGCTCCTGGGTTAATCCCTTATAAGAACCCTTTCCTGATCCCCTTAGTTTAGTTGAATTCAACTGGATTAACTACCTGGCCTTTGCCTGTTCAGCAGATGACTGGGACCTTGTGTTGTGGTTTGAGGCAAGGAGCAGAGTGGGTGGAGTGACCATATCAAACAGTCCTTTCCCCTTGATGGAAATATCTCTACTTTGCAGCAGCTTTTTGGCTATTTCAGTGGAATGACTGAATGATATCTTCCACTTAAGAAATTTCCTGGGGGCAGTTAGGTGGCATAGTAGATAAAGCACCAGCCCTGGATTCAAGAGGACCTGAGTTCAAATTTGACCTCAGACACTTGACACTTACAAGCTGTGTGATCCTGGGCAAGTCACTTAACCCTCACTGTCCCACCTCCCTCCCCCCCCCCAAAAGGAAATAAATTTCTCATTAAGGTTTTAAAGCTCTTCACAGCAGAAAACACAAAGAGCTATAAATAATGGATAAGAATAAGTGAAAAACACTAGCAGGACCCATACCTTTAATGTAACTCTGACAGGGAGAAGACTGGTGGGATTTAATTTATATTCCACACATTCAAGAAGGGGTGTCAGATGTCCAGAAGCAAGACATTCTTTTCCCAATAAATTTATCCCATAATTCCCCATACACTGAGAGGTCTGCCTTTGATATAATACTTTTTCTATAAAGAGGTTGACAAATCAATCTAGTTATTCACAAGGCCAAAGCAAAGACACCAAAATGCTAACATGTAAAAATGATGCTTATGTGGTTTGGGGTGTTTCCTTAGACTAAACTTTCTGATGTGTGCAGATACTGATAAATATTGAAAATTTCTATTTCCAGAAGACAGTTACAGTGGGAAATTCACTTTCTTCTATCTGGGCTGAAGCAGCGCATTTTCTCAGACTTATTTTTCTCAGAGATGAATTGTGCTCCTCTTTGAGGTTAATCTAATCTAAATGTTTCCTGATATTCACAAATCAACGTTATAGAGTGTTCAATCTCAAGAATAGCTTTGACCTGTACACAGTCAGATTTTTCAAAAGCAGTGTAGAAAAATCAGTGTACTTTGATGTTATAGAGTGGAATTCTAAGAAGGATCAGAATTAATAAAAGCTGACCATAGATTAAGGAATATTTGAAAGTGTTAATTCAGTCATGGTACAAATGGATAGAAAGCTGGTCTTAGAATCAGGAAAACTTGAATTCAAGGTGTGCCTGAAATACACTAGCTGTTTGGTCCTGGTAAGTTACTTAAATTTTCATTCTCCCCAAGTAGCTTGTCAAGGTTATAAATTTCACTGATAGAGGGAGTTCCTCAACGAGAGTTTCTTACACCACTTAAAATGTAGGTCCCCTCCACAAAAAAATAATCAAAAATATAAAATTACTTGACCAATTTTTGGCAGTAAGGCCAGATTTATGAATGCTCTAAATTTTATTTTAATCTGGATGTATAACTAGAAGGAAGAATAATGATTATCTAGTTGAACCTCTTCATTTTAAGAATGAGGACAATTAGGCTCAGAGAGATAAAACAATTTGCCCAGAGCTGTACAAGTACTAAATAGCAGTGTTGTCCCAAACCATTTAATAAATGACTTGTGTGTCAGGCATTGTGTTTTCCATTGTACTATGCTTCCAAATTAGAATTGCATGTCTTTTCTTCATCACGTATAAGATACCACTGCAATTTTATGTATGTGTGTAGATATGTAGATAGATACATATGTATGTATATATATATGCACACATATACATACATATGTATGTATTAATATATACACGGTGTCCCAAAAATCGGTGTTATTTTAAGCTATAAAAACTTAATATTCCATTTCAACTTTAAAGTTTCAAATGACACTAAGACTTTTGGGACATCCTATAGATGTAAAACTATTCTTCTAAAACCCAAGATTGAATGCTACACACCCTGATACTCAACCAGCCTAGGGAGAAGAGGTTTTCATGAACCTGCCTTTGAAAGCAAAAACCCCAAGAGCATTTGGGTCATTGTTTCCATCCCTTTTCTCAATACCTCCTTCTGTCTGATTCTAATCAAGTTTATTTCCTCAGAGTTCCTCATATATAAGAACATCTGGCACAATTTGCCTATGTGTGTATGTTCACATATATAAACTCTGTACTTCTTATGAGGCCTACATTAAAACCTGCTTCAGAGGATGTACCCTAACTAAATCTACCTTAGGTTGTTTTCCCCAATGGAAGGACTTGGTAATAGAAGACAATTGGGTTCTGATCCCATGTCAATCAATTAAATAATCGACTACTCAATCTACAAACATTAAGTATGTAATACATGCCAGAAACAATGCTAGGTGTTAAGCATACAAAGCCAAAAATTAAGCATTATCTGACCTCAAGAAGCTTACATTCTTTAGGGAGAGACAATGAAGACTGTGTGCATAAAAAGATATAAACAATAAAAGCGAGGTAAATTGATAGAGAGTCCTAGCACTGGGGGAAATCAGTAGAGAGTTCATAGAGAAGGGTATTCACTTGAGAGAATTATGAAAGAAACAAGAGGTTCTAACAGGCAGAGGTGAAGAGAGAGAGAATTCCAGGAAAATAAAAAAAAAAGGAGACAGCCAGTGAAAATATCAGTACAAAGGAAAAGGGAATAATGTCTGATAAAGTTGGAAAGGTAGTTGGGGACAGGTTGTCCAGGACTTTAAATGCCAAACAGAGAAACTTGTATTTGATCTTTCTTTCTTTTTTTTTTTTTTTTTTTGGTGAGTCAATTGGGGTCAAGTGACTTGCCCAGGGTCACACAGCTAGTAAGTGTCAAGTGTCTGAGGCTGGATTTGTACTCCTGACTCCAAGGCTGGTACTCTTTCCACTGCACCACCTAGCTGCCCCTTGTATTTGATCTTACAAGCAATAAGTAGCTATTGGAGTTTATTTTGTAATCAGACTGAACTTTAAATATATCACTTTGGCAGTTATGTGGAGGATGTTTTGGACATATTGAATTTGAGATGCCTATTGGACATCTACTCAGTTGGTGCTCAGGAGAGAGATTAGGACTGGATATATAGATTTGGAAGTTATCTGCATAGAGATGATGATTTAACCCATGGGAAAGGATGTGGTCGCTTACTAACTCTGTGACCTGGTGTAGGCCTTTGAAGCTCAGTTCCTTCATCTGTAAAACAAAGACAACTTGACACATTGAGGACTTTCCTCAGCTCTGTGAGGTTAGCAGAGTCCAATTATTATTTATTGCTTATGGATTCTAGCCTCTGAAAAAGTCATTTGGCGCTAAACTAAATATGGCTCTATTTTGGTTTCTTGTTATTTTAAGGCAATAGGTGTTTATTAAGCATCTCCTGTATGTAGGCACTGTGCTAAATGCTAGGAATAAAAAGAAAGAAAAAAAGCAATCCCTCCCAAAAAAATTTAAAATTTAAAAAAAAATTTAAAAATTAAAAAAAAATTTTAAAGCAATCCCTTCTCTCAAGGAACTCATAGTCTAGTGGGGGAGATGACTTGAAAATAACTATGATCAAAATAAGGATTGTATGGGAAAAATTGGAGATAATCTAAGAGAGTATGTGTATCCTATCTTTTCAGCTAGGAACCAAGTCTTTGTATGCTCCACAGTACCTAGTTGGACAGAGATTATGCATCTATTGAACTGTCTTTACACCTGTGCAAACGTACTCATTATATTAAATTGTAGCATTTTAAATGGAGCAATGAAGCTTGTCGGCTCATTTTCCTTGCTATCACAAAGAATGTCCTTGACCACCCTAAGTTATTCTATATACTACCACATATGGACAAACCAGTTAAGATAAAAATAAGCATTTTATTTATAAGCATTATCCGGATTTGAAAATGTGCTCAAGCTGAACCTTTTTGGGAGATTTGAAAGAGATCCAGATTGGGGGAGGGAGTTTAGAGGAGTAGGGAAAAGTTAGCCTACTTCTCTGGCCACTTCTATTCTAGCTGTGGTTCGTATCAGGAATGGAACACAAAAGCCTGTTTCTGAAACTTTAGATTCTGAGACATTTCCATGCTAGCTAAACATTCCACAGACTTTGCATATTGTGGATAAATATTATGTTACAGTCTGCTATACCACCTTTCATGTTCAAAATCAAAGATTCTATGCAAAGACTCTACAGGCTTCTTAGCTAAATAATTTGGGGGGGGTGGTATTGGGTGTTGTTTTTATTCATGTTTTGTTTTTTGCTACCCTATCAGCTACCCAAGCGGAATTTATTATTCATTGACTCTCCCCAGAAAAAAAACCAGAACCCATAGAGATACAAAGATGCGTGCTTATTTATTTATTTATTTATTTTTGGGTGAGGCAATTGGGGTTAAGTGACTTGCCCAGGGTCACACAGCTAGTAAGTGTCAAGTGTCCGAGGCAAGATTTGAACTCAGGTCCTCCTGAATCCAGGGCGGGTGCTTTATCCACTGCACCACCTAGCTGCCCCCATGCTTAATTTTAAAACTCAATTCAACTATTGTGCTGTAAGAAATGATGAGCAGGAAGAGTTCAGAGAAACCTGGAGGGTCTTACATGAGCTGATGATGAGTGAGATGAGCAGAACCAGAAGAACATTGTACACAGTATCATCAACATTGAGTGTTGACCTACTGTGATGGACTATATTCTTCTCACCAATGCAATGGTACAGAAGAGTTCCAGGGAACTAATGATAGAAGAGGATCTCCAAATCCAAGAAAAAAAAAAAAGAAACAAAGAACTGTGGAGTATAGATGCTGATTGAACCATATTATTTCTTTTGTTTTGGGTGCTGTTGTTTTTTTTTTCTATTTTGAGATTTTGCATCACTGCTCTGATTTTTTCTCTTGTAACAGGATTAATGCAGAAATAGGATTAATGTTATTATGTGTATATATATATTTGTGTGTGTGTGTATATATATATGTATATGTATAGAGATATATTGATATAACCTATATCATATTACCTGCTGTCTAGGGGAGGGGGGAGGGAGGGAGAAAAATCTGAAATTGTAAAGCATGTATAAACAAAAGTTGAGAACTATCTTTACATGTAACGGAAAAAATAAAATACCTTATACATAAAAAAAAAACTCAATTCAACAGACATTTCATTAAGCACCTACTATGTGCCAGGCACTGTGCTAAGTGCTGGGAATACAAATAAGAAAAAGAAAGATAGTCCTGGGACTCAAGGAGCTTACAAATCTAAAGGCGGAAGACAACACACAAAAGAAAGCTGCAAAGGAAGGGCTGGCACCGGAGGGTATCCAATGCAGTTTGCATGTTTTTCCCTGGAGTCAAGGCCAAACAGAGCTTCTAATGAAAAATGGGGTTACCTGGAAGGTTGTGAGCACTCTTATAAAGGAGGGTTTCAAGAGGAATTCACTTCCTATGCCTTTCACTCTCCAGAGGGGAGAGGCAACTTAGGGTGATGTTGAGAAGGTGCTGAATAGCAAAAGCTGCTTGGTTTTGTTAGCTCCAAGAAGTTTGTCATCTTCAAAGAAGCAATGACTTCAAATGTTTTGGGGATCAGAGTCTGATTAAACTATTTTCTTCTATATGAACTCTGGGTTCTTGGTAATTCAATTCAATAGACTTTTCTTAAGTGCCTACTACATGCAAAACACTTTGTTTGCATGATACAAAGACACAAACAAAACTGTCTCTGCCCCCATGGGTCTTACATTTTAGAGGACAGAAAACTATCTAACCCACATAAGTATACAGGGTTGGAAGTGATGATGAGGATAATGATAATAGCTGGTATTTATATAACAGCTAATATGTGTCAGGCACTATGCTAAGGACTTTATAATTATTATCTCTTTTTTCACTTAAAAGTATTTTATTTTTCCCCAGTTATATGTAAAGATAG
Organism: Dromiciops gliroides; assembly: GCF_019393635.1. Lineage (NCBI taxonomy): Eukaryota > Metazoa > Chordata > Mammalia > Microbiotheria > Microbiotheriidae > Dromiciops > Dromiciops gliroides. The sequence goes on from NC_057864.1 coordinate 136,298,387, forward strand.
GTTTCAACATTCATTTTTGTCAGTTTTGAGTTCAAAATTTTCCTCCCTCCCTCTTTTCCCTCCCCCCTCCCCAAGACAGCAAGCAAATTCTTATCTCTTTTGACCCCTCACAACAACATTAGGCAGTAGGTACTATTATTATGCCCGTTTTACAGATGAGGAGCCTGAGGCAAACAGAGAATGACGTGCCTAGAGTGAGTGATAGAGCTAATAAATTTCAGAGGCCAAATTTGAACTCAAGTCTTTCTGACTCATGACCTGGTCCTCTATCCACTGACCACTTAGCTTCCATCATGTATTAAGAATCCTCATTCCTGACCATTTTGTAGCATTTGGCTTGGAGGAGAGAGTGAAGCTGATTACTTTGTACAGTTCTGCCTCACTTAAATCCAATTTGCTTTCAAGTTGAGATATCACCCTCATAATGCCATGGGTTGTATTTGAGAACAAAGGACAAACAGCAGCAACAATCATTTGATTCCCTATTTCTGGGTTTTCATGACATTCATACCTCCCGTTTTTCCTACCAGTCTAACCATTTCTTCTTAGTCTACTTTGATGCCATAACTACTACCTGCCTGCTATGCCTGGGTGTAAACAGAGCTATGACCTATACCCTCTTGTCATATCTACCCTCACTCTAACTAACCTAATCAGCTTCCATGGGCTCAATTTTTTAAAATAAAATTCTACTCAATCTCCATATTCAGATTTATTGCTCTATTGAGCTCCTTTTGAACATGTACAACTTCATGTCTCATAAACATTTAAAGAACTGAACTCACCCTAAATCAGGCATTCATGACCTCTATCCTAGACTACTTCAGTAGCCTCCTTAATTGACATCTCTACCTTCACACTCTCCCTTCTCCAATCCACCTTCTATAAAATGGATAAATTAATATTCCAATATACCAGACCTAGCAAGTCACTTCCATCCTCAGGAAGCTACAGTATTTCTTTAGTGCATTTGGATAAAATGTAAACTGTATTTGGTATTAAAAGCCTTTCATAATTTGACTTTAGCCCATCTTTTAATATTTATTTCACATTACTCATCCCCACATTCTGTTTTCCAGTTAACTGACCTACTTTTTGCAAACCACCCTCACCAAGCATGACATGCTGCTTCCTCTCCTTGACTTCTCTAACTTGTTCCCCAAGCCCAAATGCTCTTCTACTTACCTCTCTGCCTCTTGGACTCTCTATCTCCATTCAAGGCTAAAACTTAGTGCTCCCTCCTACATAATCCCTTTCCTAATACTGGTGTGGGAAGAAAAAGGAATTAAACTGAAGATTTGGTGGAGTCTAAATTACAGTTTGGAAGCTGGTACAATGAATCACTCAGAACCTGGGGTTCAAGTAGTCAATCCCCTTAATTAAAATATATATAAAACCTTCAGGTAAAAGCAGTTCCAAAGGTAGTTAAAAAGCAAGTCATGAAAGCAAGGAGATTAAAAGCAGTTAACTAGGAGGTTCCCTGGGTCTCAGGAGTTCTTCATCAAAGTCCAAAAAACTGCATTTCTAGTCTTGTCCAAAAGGCCCATAGCTGGGTCCCACATCAATCCAAATAAGGACACAATTAACTCGAAGTGCTCCAAGTCCATACCATAGCTTCTTCAGTCCCAACAGCCTTGGCTGGGGTATGGGAGCTAGAGTGGGGGGAGTAGTTAACTCAAACCTCCTCAGTCTTATTCCTCTCCTAGCCTGTAACTGGAGGGTTTTGAAATGGTGAAGGTCAGAGGGTGGATGTGGGGAATGAGGGGAAGAGGGATTGGGAAAGCTTTGATAAAAAGTTGAATTTGAAGATGGGGTTTGAACTGAAAAGAGCAAGCTGAAGGAGGAATCAAAACCAGCTTTGATATTTTCATTGTCATATACTGTGATGGAAGGAAGGAAGGAAGGAGGGAGGGAGGGAAAGAATGGAAAGAAAGGAAAAAGAAAGAACAGTTGATTTCAGGAAACAAATTATAAGACTGGTATGAAACAATGCTATAACTTTGTAACAATAGATGGATAGCTTAACACATTTAAAACATCTGAATTCAAATCCCAAGGCATGTACTTACTGTGTGATCAAGGGCAAGTCACTTAATCTCTCTACACCTCCATTTTCTTACCTGTCAAAAAGGGGGTAGTAGTAATGCCTACTTCATGCTATTCTTATGAGGATCAAATGAGACAATGTATGTAAAGTGCATTACAAACCTTAAAATGTTTTATAAATATGAGCTCTTTAAGTTGACTGCAAGCTCAACATAAGTTAATAATGTGATTTGGCAAGCACAGAATTGTATGCTATCTTTATTTTGGACAGTGGGAGTTATATATCTGTTATTTCTTTGATATACTTGCAACTGATATTTAACTTATAAGAATGGCCTGGGCCACTGAGAGCTAATATGTGTCAGAGATAAGACTTGAAGCTAATTCCATCTGATTCCCAAAGCCAAAAAGAGGCAAACTATCTAGAACTAGGGAACTACTGGTCTGACTGTGCTCTCCTTGGTCAGAACATACCTGAATGATTCTATTCCCTTGTGGCCACTGTATTTTAAGATGTGCATTCGTATGTTGGAGTGTATTCAGAGGAAAGAAAGAATAGAGTAGGGCACCAATGTCAGATCATATGATGATCAGTTCAAGGAACAGGGGGTGTTTACCTGGAAAAGAGAAGATTTAGGGGGCATGTGGTCATGGTCTCAAGTGTTTGAAGGGCTTTCACGTATAAGAGAAAAGACTTACTCTACCCTACCCTAGTGGGTGGAAGTAGAAGCAACGGATAGAAGTTTCAGAAGCAAACTTGGCCTTAGCATAAGGAACAAATTCTGATAATTAAAGCTATCTGAAAGTGAAATGGATTGCCTTGGGAGGCAGTAGGTTCCATCTCCATGCGGGATCTTCAAGCAGAGACTAGATGACCATTTTTTAAAATATTTTAGGGAGGATTCTTATTCAGGTGTATGTTGTACTAGAAAGCCTCTGAGGTCCCTTCCCACCCTCAGGCTCATTCTGAGTTTGCATTTGCTAAATTGAATTAAATTCAAAGGAAACTTGAATCCTAAGTGTATAGTGGTCTTCTCCTACATTAAAAGATTCCCTGGGAAATGAGTCATGTGTCAAAATCCAGTAGTAAAGTTCATCTTAGTATCTAACCTGTATATGCCCCTAATAGAATTTTAATTCATTCCATTTTATCTCAGTGAAAACAAAGAAGAGTATATCTCTTGCTGCATTCTGGGCATGAATTCATTTATTCATTTAATAAATAATTATTAAGAACCTACTATGTGGGGGCAGCTAGGTGGTGCAGTGGACAGAGCACTGGCCCTGGAGTCAGGAGGACCTGAGTTCAAATCCAGTCTCAGATACTTGACACTTACTAGCTGTGTGACCCTAGGCTAGTCACTTAACCCTAATTGTCTCACAAAAACAAGAAACTTCTATGTGCAAGACACTGTTGTAGGTGCTGGGCATACAAAGATTAGCATGAACCAATCCCTGCCCTCAAGGAACTATTGTTCTACTATAGTGATATCAAACATAAAAGAAATAGAGACCACCAATCCCTATGGGTCGCATATTGTCTTGGTTTTAAAAGGTAATATTATCTATGGTTTTTTTTTTTATTTTGTTAAATATTTCCCAATTACATTTTGTTTTTGTTTTTGTTTTTTTGTTTTTTAAGTGAGGCAATTGGGGTTAAGTGACTTGCCCAGGGTCACACAGCTAGTAAGTGTTAAGTGTCTGAGGCCGGATTTGAACTCAGGTACTCCTGAATCCAGGGCCAGTGCTTTATCCACTGCGCCACCTAGCCACCCCTCCCAATTACATTTTAATCTGGTTCTGGTTGCACTCAAGAATGTTACCATGTGCCTGAGTGTTTGACACCTTTGTTCCATTGGATACATACATACATGCATGCATATTTATATATACACACATGTACATACATATATACACATACACATATATACACACACATATACATAAAATGTGTGTATATATGTACAGGTGTGTGTATATATGAAATAGGTTCATACAAAATATATACAAAATAAATGCAAAGTAATTCACAGATGTAGTAGAGCACTAAGTTGCAAATATACCATTGGCTTTCTTCCCTCTAATCCAGTTTTGTCAAAGATGTCCCTGTATTCATACAGAAGTTGTCTGCAGGCACTTGGTGTATGGTTAAAGTACGCATCTCTGCCATTTGTTGTGGTACAAGCTGTCTCTTTGGCAAGCCCCCCGTTGCTTCCCTATTTCAAATCTTCCTCATTTAGTGCTTTGTTTAGGTATGTGACTAAAACCAAGTAAGAGACCATTTGTAACAGTTGTGGTTTTCTTGCTAGGGAAAATAAACCTTCTTGAAAAGGAAAGATGCCAACAGTCACCAGTAGATGGTACATGTGCTCAACCTGATCTGAACAGGTATTCCTTAGTTTAAAAGAAAATCCAGATTTCTTAGAGCAATAAATTAGGAGATGGTAATTTCCCTTACAAAAGGATCCTTCCTTCACTTTACTATATATGTAGTATTCCTTTCACAAGATTCTCCAGGTCTTTTAAATATATTTCTACTTGCATGCACTTTATCAGGAACAACATCTATTTTTTAAATCTAGGGAAACCCGTGTAGCTCTGTGCATGTAATAAGCAGTCTTCAATATCTTTCACAAAGTAGTCCTTCAAAATTACTAATGAGAAAGCAGGAAGTTCTTACTTGTGTGATAATTGTCAGGTCATTTGTGTAGATGAATTGAGACAGAAACAGTGCCCCCAGAGCAAGACATCCAGGGCACACAATGAGAGGCAGGTTTTACTAATAAGCAGGGCAAAGGGAGATGAATACCATAAAAGTTTGGCTTCTAATTCCTCGGTGACTATAGCACTCACTACTTGTGTGACATTAGGCAGGTAATTTAATATCTCTTTGTTTCAGTTTCCTTGTCTAGCTCCAAGTCCATGATGTGATGATCTGGCTACAGATTAGCTAATTAAATTCAACTACATTGCTGTGCATTTTTAAAAATGTTTCAATGGCCCTCTTTTTCAAAAATCATTATTGCTAACTGGCCACCTTCTGACGTGCCCCCCACCCCACCCCCATCCAAATTACTTAAGAGTAAGAAAAGAAAAAAACATAATAAATAAGGGTAGTGAAGAAAAATGAATACATATATTGGCCAAGTCTAAAAAATATTTGTATCTGAGCATCCTCTCTTTGTTGAGATATAGGTAACATGTTTCATCATAAATCCTGTGGAGAAATATTTGGTTATTACAAAGATCATAATTCTTAAATCTTTCAAAGTTGTTTTTCTTTACATTGTTGCTGTCTTTGAACAAATTGTTCTTCTAATTCTGCTCACGTTACTCTGCATCAGTTCATAATATCCTGGATATTAAGATATACTTTCTTTCTCTGATATACTTTCTTTCATCACTTCTTGTGGCACAATAATATCCCATTCCATTTATAGCACAATTTGTTTATCCATGCACCAAGTGCCTAAGAAGCCATCTAAGACACACCCCTTAAATTCTAGTTCTTTTCTTTTGTTTCCCTTTCACTCCCTGCTTCAGGATCAGGAAATTTGTTTTGATATTTCTTCTGTAGTTTAACCTCCTGCTTAACATTCCTCCTTCTCCCTATCAATCCTTTTTACCCTATTAAGTTTAATGTATTTCTGTGCTAAACAGGCTGTGTGTGTTCAACTCTGCTTTGTCTATGTAAGATGAGTGACGTTCAACTGATACCAACTCTACCTCTCTTTCCATGTTTGTTTACTCTTCTCACATACCACATTTATGGGAAATAGCAAGTTCCATCCCCTGTTGTTCAGTTATATTTGACTTTTCATGACTCTAATTGGGGTTTTCTTAGCAAAGAAATGGAGTGGTTTGCCATTTCTTTTCCTACCTCATTTTACAGATGAGGAAATGAGGCAAACAGGTTAAAGGACTTGCCCAGGATCGCACAGCTATTAAGTGTCTGAGGCTGTATTTGAACTCAGATTTTCTTGGCTCCAGGTCCTGCCCTCTATTCACTGAACCACCTACTTACCTCTGTTCCTTCCTTCCTCCTTTGTCTTTCTCTTCTTCAAAACCTCAGAACAGATCAATCCATCCCCATTGACCTCTGTTTTTCTTAAGTCATTCAGTACTCTCTGGAGACATTGAGCTTCTGAATAGACACTTGTTTCTCCTCCATTAGAATGTTAAGACTGGATCATCATACAATTCTTTCCACTTTCTCCAATAAATTTCCCTTTCCAGGTTTCTCCAAAGTCTTTTTGTTTGTAAATAGGAGAGTATAGCCTATTTTATTTCTGTTTCAAATTTCCTGCTTATTTCTCATCTTTAATCAGAAATGGTTGAAAATCTTCTCTTCCATTAAAAGTTTACTTAGTCCCCTGTAGAATTATACTTAAATTTGCAGCACCCTTCTGAATGTTGTATTCAAAGATCTCATCTCATTTATAGTGGAAATTACCTGGTTGTGTGCTAGCCTGACTGTTGTCTCTTGGTACTTGAATAGCTTCTTTCTGGATGGATTTTTTTTTCTTTGATATGGAAGTTCCGAATTTTGGTTATGACATTCCAGATACTTTTTATTTTGGGGTTTCTTTCAATAGGTGAGCAGTAGATTCTTTCCATCTTCACTTTGCCCTCTGGTCCTAATAGTTGTGCAAATTTTACATTTATGATTTCTTAAAATAAAGTGTTCTTTTTACCAATTGTTTTTTATAGTAATATGTTCTTATTTTTTTCAATCTTGTGATTTTTTTCTAATATTTCTTGCTGTCTCATGGTGTCATTGATTAACTCTTCATCTCTTATTTTTTAAGGAGTCTATTGCTTGAATCAGTTTTATTTTTCCTTCTGAGCTATTTATTTTCCTTTCAATTCTTTACTCAATATCTTTTATTTCGCTTTTTAGTTCTTTCTTGAGTGCTTGTGGAAAATTCATTTCTTCTTCAAGTCTCTGTTTACAGTTGTTTTAAATTTACTCATAGGATATCTTTAGATTTACAATAATTTTTAATGCTGGTCAATCTTTTCAAAAATGTATTCACCTCCCTGATTTCCAGAAGTGGGGCTTTGTGCCAAGTTCACATTTCACCCCTTGCTTGGGTTTGGGGTGGGCAGCCCAGCTTGACCTTTATACTTTGTCACAGGTTCCTGAATTGACCACTAGCACTCAGGGCTAGGCATCCCCTCAATCTTTAAGATTCAATGGTTCATCGCCAAAGAGATCAGAAAAAAGGGAAAAGGACCCACATGTACAAAAATATTTATAGTTGCTCTTTTTGTGGTAGCAAGGAATTGGAAATTGAGGGGTTGCCCATCAATTGGGGAATGGCTGAACAAGTTGTAGTATATGAATGTAATGGAATTCTATTGTGCTGTACGAAACAATGAGCAGGAGGAGTTCAGAGAAACCTGGAAGGACTTGCATGAACTGATGATGAGTGAGATGAGCAGAACCAGAAGAACATTGTACATAGTATCATCAACATTGTGTGTTGATCTCCTGTGGTGGACTAGATTCTTCTCACCAATGCAATGGTACAGAAGAATTCCAGGGGACCCATGATGGAAGGGGATCTCCAAATCCAGAAAAAAAAAGAAATGTAAAGTAGAGATGCTGATTGAACCATACTATTCTTTTGCTTTTGGTGCTGTTGTTTTTCTATTTTGAGGTTTTTCCTCATTGCTCTGATTCTTCCCTTATAATATGACTAATGCAGAAATATGTTTAATGTTATTATGTGTGTGTATATATATCTATATATCTATATACATATATATCTATATATATCCTATATAAGATTACCTGCTGTCTAGGGGAGGGGAGAGGGAGGGATAAAAATCTGAAATTAGAAACCTTGTATAAACAAATGTTGAGAACTGTTTTTACATGTAACTGGAAAAAATAAAATACTTTCATCAGGAAAAAAAAAGATTCAATGGCTGGATCTTCAGGATCCATTTCAGGACAGGGTACTAGGAAGCTTGGAGCCCCTGAGCATGGAATGTTCAAATCAGAATGTTATGTACTAGGCTGCTGCACCTGCTCCATGGCACTTCCAAGGTCTTCTGACTACTCTTAGACTTTTCTCATGAGAACCCTCTACCTTTGCTGTCCCTAGACACATGGCTTTGCAGACTACATTTGAGCCCATAAATCCAGGATTATACCATAATTCTAATTCTGAGCTGTACTTGCAGGTCACCTTTCCTGTTGTCCTCAGGCTTCTGTCTGGCCCCTTGCCCAATTTTGGAATGGAAGAAGTCAGCACAGTTTCTCATGGGGTTTCTTGATCACTATTCAGACTGATATGGGTCTCGGTGGTTTGCTGGAGTATGTGTATGGGAGCTAGATGGTCCGTCTCCTATTTAAGCAGCTATCTTAACCAGAAGTCAATAAATGTTTGTTGTATTTTCTCATTCATTCACATGCTGTCAATTCAAAAAACAACTTTTGGCATCATTTATTTCATTTCAGTAAACATTCATTAAGCTGCTATAGTGTATTAAGCACTATGCCTTTAGCCTTTGACATAACTAGGAAAGGAGTACAGAGCATATGTAAATATCAATTAGGTGTCTTGTCTATGTTGCTGCAGGTATCAATGACATGGCTATCTGCACTAGTCATATTTACCTTCTAGGAAATGGTAGGATGTCCACCCAAGGACATCTTAATGTCAGTTTCCATCTCTGTACCTTTTGAAGATGCCTGCTCCCTAACTGTGAAGTCAGCTACTTTATGGTCTGTGCCTCTGCTTTCTTGCTTGAGGTGGGAAAAAAGGGAATCCTATCTTTCAGATTTGAAGCTAAGCCAGATTTAGCTGGAATAATGTTCTCCCATGGCTTCCTTCCAGTCCCAGCTAACATTCCACCTTTGACAAGAAGCCTTGATCGGTTCCCTTGTATTGTCAGTGCCTTCCCTCTGTGACTTATCTCAAATATAGCTTGTTTGAACATTGTTGTTTTTGCGTTGAGTCCCCCATTAGATGATGAGCTCCTTGAGTGCAGGGACTGTTTTTTGCCTTTCTTTGTATGCCCAGAGTTTAGTACAATGCCTGACACATAGTAGGTACTTAATAATTGTTTATTGACTGAGTGATTCTCAGGCTAGACATTCTGTAAGGGTCAGAAGATAAGAAAGATCCTGTCTCATCTTCAAATTGAAAGTCATTTCCTTGATCTTGATGCTATCATCATTACAACTAACATTTATATATTTCTTTAAAATTTGCAATGCATTTCATGAATATCTCATTTTCCTTACAGCCACCCTGGAAGGTAGGTGCTATTATTTTACTCACTTTACAGATGAGAAACTGAGGCATAAAGAAGTTAAGTGACTTGCTCAAGGTCACATAGTGAGTGGGTGTCTCAGGCTGTATTTGAACTCAGATGTTTTTCTCTCCTGGGTCAGCTGGGTTAAGCAATGGATAGAGTGCCAGGCCTGGAGTCAGGAAGACTTATCAGACACTAACTAGCTGTGTAACCCTGGTCAAGTCACTTAACACTATTTGCCTCTGTTTCCTCATCTGTAAAATGAACTGGAGAAGGAAATGGCAAACTACTCCAGTATCTCTACCCAGAAAACCCCAAATGGAGTCACAAAGTGTTAGACACAACTCAACAACAACTTCTTCTCTCCGGTCTTCAAGCCCTTTTTTTGGGCAGAAAGTGGAGGGGGGGAGGGAATGACAATACCTTCTTCATAATGCCATTCCAAAGAGCTAGAATGTAATTAATTGTCACTACTACTAATAATAATGCATAGGTCACGTTAAAGGTTCTCTATAATACAGAATCCTCTTTTAGTTGAGTGGAATGTAGACAAAGACAGAGGGAGACATGAAGGTATCAGGGTGAGCAGGCTCATAAGGTGTTGACAGCTTTTGAACCCCCGAATGACCTTACATTTTCACTCCTGCCACCAACCCCGTGAGTGGTAAGTCCATATGGTGCACCTGCCATAGATTAACAGGCAGACAGGTTTGAGCAAATAGTCTTCTTTCTAATTTTCTACATGGCCACATGTTAGCTGTCATGTCTATAAAGCTACCCCTTCATACTTTCTCCAATGAGATTTGAAAAAGATCAGTTGCCAGTTAGAAGTGGCAGCTTAGTACCAGATAATAATGTCATGTCCAGATGTTACTGTAGTGCTTTTTTGCTTTTAGCTCTCTGAAACAATGTCACCCCACCCATCTCAGGAAAATTCAATGAATCACTATTATTGGTGGGAGCAAATATAGACTCCTTTGTCCTTTAAAGTCCTTCTCAATCTGGACCCAATCTGTCTTTCCCGTCTCATTATATATCATCCTCCTTCAAGTCAGACTGGTTTCTGTTTCTACTTCTGATAAATGTCTCCTTGGTTCTACACTGGGTATTCTCCATTCCCATCCCCACCTTCCTCCCTTTCTGAAGAGCATTTTCTTCTAATTTCTACCTCTTAGAATCCCTAATTTCAAGACTTAGTTGAGGCACTATCTTTTTCTTTCCTCCAGGTATACAATATAAATACTAAACACTTAGTTTGTCATTCAATGCCTTTTATGACCTAGCTGCTTGGAATTATTCCATTATTGTTGATTTCCAGCCCTGCCTGTTATTGTGTCACTTATTGAACTGAGTTAGACTCAAAGATGGGCCATGAACAGCCAGGCAAGATCAAAATATTTTTAAAAACAAGTCTACAGACCCTAGGTTAAGAACTTTTGTTCACAAAGAAGCTGCCAAAAGGGCAAACAAGTATATTTGATAACCAGACACTTTTCTCTCTCTCCTACTTTTATAGATAGATACTATCTAGCCTTTACATAATTTCTTCCCTTTAATCCCACTAAGAAGCAATTTCCTATCGTTCTTGCTTATTTCCCTGTTCCTGTTAAGCAGAGGAATCTTTTTTTTTCATTGCCTTTTTTCCTAGTACAGTCCTACTTTTCTAGACTTGTCCCCAGTATTTTATCTCTAACCCCTTAGACCTATAGGTGGTGAGGTCTGTGTATTCATGTGAAAAGTCTACCAATCCATACAATAAAGAAAACTAACATTTATGTAAAACATCAGTTTTATTCATAGGTCATTAGATTTCCTTTCAAACAATTCACAGGCCATTAATAATCAAGACGTGTCTTTCAAGCATAGCTGTTTAAAGGGTGTATACTATAAATCACTGAAGAGCTTGTGATGAAGTTCCACTGCTTGGAGGAGGACATGGAAATGAAAGGAAGCAAATGAGGATGGAGAGAGTAAAGCTCAGTGTGAGAGATGATGCAGAGAAGGGAGCAGCAAGTTTGGGAGTCAGTCAGGGTCAGAGGCAGAGAGAGTTTCCAGCTCAGTAGACAAATGAGAATGTGGTACTGCCAAGGGGAATTTGGGTAGTTGGGGCCAAGGGAACATTGTAAAAAAGATGAGTTTTTATTTTGCCATGCTGAGTTTAAGTTGATAGAGGGGGGGGAAAGCCATTTGGAAAAGTATAGAAGACAGTGATATATGTGGGATTGGGTACTGGAAAAAGCAATGGATCATGAGAAAGAAATATTATTAGGCTTAAAATTATTTCCACTTTAGAAATAGAGGCAGAGAGGTAATGCATCATAATGGAAAGAGTACTGAATTTAGAATCACAGAATCTACGATTTAATCCCAGTCCCATTACTTAATTTTGGACCTTGGACAAGCTGCATAAACCACCCTAGCTTCAAATAATAGGTGGTAATTTACCATCTTCTTCTTACACTTATATCAGGCATTCCTCCCTACCATGAAGCTATGGAGTGTGAAACGAGTAGAGAATACTTTCCTGATTTAAAAAAATGGTATCTAGGACAGTGTTTGTCAAATCACATGTGACGGAAGTTTATTAGGGTATTTTTTTCAACAGATTATCATTGCACTTATGTTGGCTATGCTCTCTTTCCCTATCTTGAACTGAGGGTGAATCAACTCAGTAATGCTCTGTCCTCTTTTCTTGAGTCCCTTGCCTTCTTGTCCTATTAAATATCTTATCCTATCAAGCCTCAGCCTTGGGTTATTCCCACCATCTGCTGCCTTCATTCCTACTCATATGCTGCTAAACAAAGCTGGAGAAAATCATAAAGTCATGCTGACTGGCTGGGACAACATAAAAAGAAAATATGTAGCATAAAAACACCTTGTTTGTACATAGATATTTGCATATTGTCTCTCCTATGGGACTGGGTTTTTGTTTTATTTTGTTTCTATTTTTGGCCTTTTTTTTTTCTGGTATCCCCAGTGTTTAGCACATTGCCTGGCACATAGTTGATACCTAATAAATTAGCTCTTGTCAACTTAAGTTAAGGAAATGTTTTATAAGTGGCAATAGATCTTAGGTGTTTTGTGAAATTACATTTTGTGAAAATTTGTGAATTACATATTTAGTTTGTTTCAGGACATTATTTCTGAGCCTAAGTCCTGTCTCTTTTGTCTTCAAATGGAATTTCCTTCTTTCCTCTCTAGCAGCACAGTTAGTAACCGCAATTTAAAAAAAAAAAAAAAAGCTCAGCAGAAAGTTAGCTATGTGAGTCTTTCCACTTATAGACATAAAATATGATGTTATTGCCTGAACAAGGACAAGAACATTTTTCACCATGTTTCACATCTTCCAGGGCTACTAACTACACTACCACTTCCCAGTCACACTGACTAATCAGGTGTCCAGATCTTGACTTTGTCTTTGTTCAGCCATGGAGTGAGCTCAGAGGAGATAGGATGTGTCTTTTTAAATTCCATATAACCCCCACCAATGTTTCCTGCCCTGATTATGAGTTGAAATTAATTGGTAAAGCAGATTTTTAAATAGTCTCTAGTAAAGATATTTACTGGGGTGATGTGGTAAGAACAACTGATATAAAACATCCCCCTGAGAAGTCTGTGACGTACTCCCACACCAATACATAAAGAGTGAAGGGGATAGGGGGGATTGCTTGTAGAGAGTACAAATTTTTCTCTAATTTTGAACTAATTCCCTAGTTTTATACAAGCTCCACTGGACATGACCATGTCCTTCAAACAATCCAAATAGACCATCTACATTACCACATTTCATACAAATATTTTCAAAGACTTTTTCCACTTAGTCAAAAGTCATTGATTTATTAATTAATTTACATTAATTGAGACATTTTCTCACCTGATAAATGTATCATGGCTAAATGTAATGGGGTAATTTTGACCCTTCCCTTTTAGTCAGACCTTTTACTTCATTATGCTTGAGAAGTCCTAGTGAGTAACTTCTTTTACAAGTGTATAACAACACTATCTCTGCAACTTACAGACTTAAATATTTGACTGCGGGCATTGAAAATTTAAGTGACTTGACCAAGACCACTGAATAAAGAATTGTTAGAGTCCTTACTTGAAATCAGGTGATGCTGATTCCAGGGTTCATCTATATATGCCATCTGGCATTTATGGAACAATATAAAGTAGAAAAATTTACAAAAATTATTCCAACCACCAAACCCTGAATGTCCAACCCTACTATTTTAATATTTATTATTTCAATTTCTCTCCTCCCCTTGTGACATGGATCATTCTTTATGAATATTTATTGAGTATGACTATAGGATATGCAAATATAAGAAAGCATTGCCAGAGAAGGGCAATTATTTTAGGGGAAGACTTCTCATTCATTCCATGTACATCCCATGTAAGGATCAGTTGAAGGAACTGGGAATGATTAACTGAAGAAGAGAAGATTAAGGAGGGACATGAGAACCATCTGAGAATATTTGAATATCTGTCAACATAAGAGGGATTTGACTTGGATTTAATTTTTTATCCTTTGATATCTTCATCTATAAGTAATAATGCTTATCCTGCCTACCCCACAGGGTTGTGATGAGGAAAGTACTATATAACTCTGAGCTATTTTTAAAGAGACATGGTAGATGAAAACAAGCTATAGCATGTTTCTGAAGATGATTGATGTGAGTAGTGTCACAGACCTCATCCAGCGACTGTATCTCTAGCCAAGGTGGTAAACTCATTGTGTCATTTAAATAAAGAGAACAGATAGACATTCAAAGGCATACATCACTACTCGGGAAACACAAAAACAAGAAAAAAATTGTTTTCCATAAATTCCCCATAGAAGATTTTCCACGTCCATTGAAGATTTATTAGAAGGTATAAACAGGAGTGTCAGAATGAAGCTTATGATCTGCATTGAATGTGCCCAAGCCACTGAAATCACTGATTCACCAAAGCATTGGTAAGGATTGAAAGAAAAAGATCACCTGTCTGCTGCTTGGCTATAGATAAATATAAAGTCATCTCCCTTCTGGAAGTTTTCTTTTCTGTGGGTTTCAGGCTGTCATTTGAAGGTGAAACAAGCAGCAAGCTGAAGTCTTTACTGACAAATTTCAGTCAAGAACAGATTTTACAAGCTGTGATTAAATTTCTCTAACATGAGCACTGGAAAAGGAAGACTTTGTGAACTAAGAGAATAAGCATCAGAACACACATACTAATATGTTAGCTAATACCTCCCCTGATGAACTCTTATATTTTTAGAAGCACTGTAATTTTCCCACAGTTCCACTATTAAGTGGAATTGAATACCTTTATGATGGAACAATTTATGAAAACCCTTTTATGTTTATTCAGAAATGCTTTTTATTGTAGAACAAAAGATTCCCTATGGAAGATTGAGGAGTTATGTAGTCCTACCTTATTGGATTTCTTTATTAATGCTTATATTTCATTTGAGCAAAGAAAATAGCTCACAGGAAATGAAAGAATTACAAATAAAGCAAGCTTGAGATCATGAGGAGGGTCAGAGCAGGAGGAGGGACCAAAAACATGTTTTTCTGGCTTTCCTACTTATCTAGACATAAGAATCAACCCTCAGAAATAGCTAAACAAAACCAGGCCAAATTGAGATGCCATGAATATGAAAGCAGAATTAAACAACAAAAGGCACCAGTAAAAGTAGAAATTGAGAGGATGATGGAAGCTACTGATTTATGTGATGAAGTCTTTGAGGTCAGAGAGCATTTCACTTAACCTATGTTGGAGAGGAACATGTGAATGTGGATAGTGAGAAAATAACCCTTGAAACTTCAATACTTCCATGCACCTATGATCTCATTGAGGGGAGAAATATGTCCACCAGTGAAAATCACAACCTATCTTTGACTTTTTGTCTGTATCCTTCTATAAACCAGTCAGTAAATATTTATTCAGGGCTTACTTTGTGTTAAGTTCTGGAGATACAAAGAAAGGCAAAAGGCAGTCCCTACTCTCAAGTTCAAAGTATAATGGAGAGACAACATGAAATCAACTAATTCTTTATATTCCTAATCAGCAAGAGAAAAATACAAAAGTTTAACAGAACACATGCCATCAAAGCAGTGTGGAAAAGAAAATAAACAATTCAGCAGAAAAAGAGAGAGAGAGAGAACCCCTGAAGGGGAAAAATTTCTGATCAAAAGAATTCCAACACAATGAAAATATAACTTGCATTAAATACAGAACAGAAAGCATGTGTACTGTTAATACAAGGCATGACAGAATGATGAAACCAAGGGAAATAACTGAAATTCCTAACTTCTTTGTAGAACCTGGAAAGTATCACATCCTAGTAGGACATAAAATTACTGGTATAAGAATAGTAGGGTTAAAAAAAAGAATAGAGGGGTACAGGAATTACTAGCAAAATACTTTCCCAGCTTTCTCACTGATATAAGCCTGATATATTCTTAAACAAACAGCATTATATATTTATTATTGAAGAATGCAAACATTAGTGACCCCTCAAAATATAAGACAATTACATGTTTATGTTATGCAAAGTGTTCATGGCTCATATGAATTTTAAAATGATTCCAAGAATAGAATATTTTGGCTAAAGGGCAAAAAAAATCACTGACACATTGGGAATAGCTCATTTATTATTTCCACAACTACTGAATAAGTCACCTAAAATGTCTTTATATTTATTATACATTCATTGATTATCACAATCATGGCTTAGTCATATAGGGCAACTATAGATAAATACATGCAGAGATATGTACATGCTTACACAGAACTACATATATACACATATATATGATCCAAACATAGTAAAAACACCAAAGTATTTGATGTCCATATAAAAGATCGTTGTCTATTGAAATCATGCCACCATTACAATAATGCCAAGAATTATTGATATAAAATATAACCTTTTTCATGAAGACTGTTAAATATCATTCTGTCTAGCCTTAAAACATTTTATCATAACTCCTAAATAGAATTAAATATGTCTATCCAGTTAAAAAAAAGTCACATCAAAACAATAGTAATCAATTGAAATTTATAGATGAAATCAACTTATATGGCTGCATTAAAAAACGCATGTTTAAAAGTAGGCACTTCAGCATATAGAAAACTAGGGGAAACAATGAACAGAGAACTGAACCTAGAAGACCTTACTTCAAATTCAGACTCAGATGGTTACTAGCTAAGTGACCCTCAGCAAGTCACTTAAACACTCTCTGCCTCAGTTTTTCCAACTGTAAATGGGAATCATAATAGCACCTTCCTTAAAGGATTGTTCTGAGGATCAAATGAGATGATATTTGTAAAGCTCTTTGTAAAACTTAATGCTAGCTATTATTATATGAAAATGTTATCTACTGGTGTCATCAAATTATGATTTGGACTCAATAAGCATAAAATTCTCAATATATGCCAAATTAAAATACAGGCTGAAGTCTTTGAATTGGGGGATTAAATTGGATCAATGTATGAAGGTGATGCTCACAAATGCCTTGGTTTTCTCCAGGTAAGGCACCTGTTTCAGTGATCTTCCTATCCAAACTTTCTCAAAAAAGATAAAAGAATAAGATTATGAGTATGATAATAATTAACAGCTAACATTTATATAATATTTATGGTTTTAAAAAAGATTTTATATGAACTTTATCATGTGTTCCTTCCAGAACCCTATGAAGATATAGTTCATATTTTGTCCCCCTTCTATCAACCCATCAACAATGATTTCTAAAATGCCTACTCTATGCCACTCACTATGCTAGGTGCTAGGAATACAAAAACAAAAAGAAATAAATCTTTATCCTTATGGGAATTATAAACAAGGGCACAGATTCAAAAAGGACTCCAAGTGAGGTTCAGTTGTATTCCCCAAAGCCATAGCACTAAGAGATCACAGAACTGGGATTTGAACCCAGATTTTAAAATTATGAATCTGGTGTGCACTTTATTGTACCACATTGCTTCCTTATAATCATGATTATGAACAAACATTGAAAACCTTAAAATACTATATAAATGTGAGATATTGTAATGAGAAACAAAAGTTCACTTTTAAAACATGCTAATATGCAAACTGGTTTTCAGTTGTTCAAGTGACTGGTATCAATAATTTGCATCTCTCACCTGATAGCCACACAGTGAACTGGACTTCAATTCTGTACTAGACAAAGCCTATGTCTTATATACTGTGCCTGTGTGGGTGGTATATGAGAGTGCCTATTCAGGTCAGCCTGATTGTTTGCTGAATAGAAAATGGGGCACCAGCAGGCTCTCAAGAATAGCAGCAGTTATTTTGCAGCAACCAAAATTCATAGGCCAGATCCCCTTTATTTTTGACATGGTCTTTCTCAAAGCTGGAATATTCATTCTCTCTCTCCCCCCTCTCTCCCCCCTTCCCCCTCCCCCTCTTCCCCCCCACCACCTCTCTCAAATCTGACTTGAGGTTCAAAGAATTCCATCTTCTGCCATCTATTTTCATTTGTAGTTATCAATCTTTCTTAAATATTTTTCTGGTCACATCCTTTTCTTTACAAAGAAAACCAAAACCTCTAAGGATCTTTGCTTTGGACTTTAGTTGTATCTGTATAAATATCGATTGATCACATTGAATAGTGTATTATAGTCATCATATTGAAATATCAGGTTGTAGGTCTCTTATTTGGGCTTCTATTTATTTTACTGTAAAAGGGGATTTAATTGGCAACCTGCTGAGTTAGAAATGTTAGAAATAGTAAGCTTCAAATGTAATTGGCACAGGGCAGCGAGGTGGTGCAGTGGATAAAGCACTGACCCTGGATTCAGGAGGACTTGAAATCAAATCCAGCCTCTGACACTTGACACTTACTAGCTGTGTGACCCTGGGCAAGTCACTTAACCCCCATTGCCCCCCCCAAAAAAATGTAATTGGCACAATTATTTTCTAAATAGTAATTCACTTTTTTCCTGAAGATTTTCAATATTATTCTGAAACCATAAAGGCTTTCCTTCTCTTCCCAGTAGAAAGATACATAGGTAGGTAGGTAGGTAGGTAGATAGGTAGATAGATAGATAGCCTTCTCTTTTTCTTTCATACAACTACACTTTTTCCTTTCCAAACACAGAAAGGCTTAGGTATCATGAGTACCTAAGTGATATGGAAAATGTTTCGAGATGTTGAAGGGTCAGGAGGTGGGGGGGATGAACCATAGCATAAATTCTTGAATTATGTAGTTTTAAAAGTAGAACAAATAATTATTTCTGACACTGCTAGATCAATACTTGACAGGTAATTGCCAGGCTAGTTACTTGCTATATCTGAAACTGAGGGAGGCACTATTTCCCTTTTTTCTTGTGAGTTATTTGTGATTCAGCATTAATGTGTAAAGAAAGTATATTGCAAACTTATAGAAAGATGCCTGGAGGAAATATCCTGAAACTCTAATTAAAATCATTAGGAAGATAGTGGCATAGGAGATAAGAGTACTATCCTTGGAATCAAAAAGACCTGGGTCTAAGCTCCATTATCAATTGCAGACATTGTATATGTAACCCTGAGCAAATTGTTTGATTTCTCAGTGACCCAGGAAATTCTCCAAAGCTATAAGTTGCAGAGCAGGTACTGATCTATCTTGCTAGATGGAGTTTCCTCATTAATAGCTCCTTATGCCAATAAACTCACAGGTTCTGCTCCACCCAAAAAGGGCTGAACCCATGGAAATCGGCGGAGCTATTAATCTTATTCTGTTTCTGAACTAGGAAACTTACACACACCATATATATGTACTAGAGACAGTAAGTAGTGCCCAGTCCAAGAGAAGTGGTTTTCATAAGATAAACAGTAGCAATATGAGGAGATAAGAGGCAAGAGCAAGGATCAGCAGACAGGAAAATAAATTCAGAGGGGGTATTATGAGTAGGCTATTTACTCATTTTTAAAAAGATGATAATTATTCTCTATGGCAGAATGTAGAAAAATGTGAGGAAGTAAAAAGGTTGAATGGAGAAAATATTATCATTTATTTTTATCATTGACCTTTATGAAGGCAGCACTTACAGTCTTCCTCCTCTCTGACAAAGTGAGAAGAGGCAATGTTTTACCATTGGTCATCTGAAATAACAATTATTTAGAGTTGACCAAAGAACTGAAGTCTTTCATTGTTGTTTTCTTTTAGCATTAGACATTGTACACACCATAAATAATCACATCCTCAAGACCTTAGTCTTAGTATTGTGAAGCTTTTTGTATGTATTAAGAATTTGCTATGACTAATCCTCAATTGGTAAATGGTCAAAGGATACAAAGAGGCAGTTTTGAGATGAAGTAATCAAAGCTATCTATCATCATACAAAACAATGCCCCAGGTCACTACTGATAAAAGAAATGGAAATTAAAAGAAATCTGAGCTACCACCCCACATCTATCAGATTTGCTAATATGAAAGAAAAGGAAAATGACAAATGTTGTAGGGGATGTGGGAAAATTGAGACACCAACATACACTGTTGGTAAAGTGATATACTGATTTAACCATTCTGTAGAGCAATTTGGAACTATACCCAAAGGACTATAAAACAATGTGTCTTTCTAGACCAAGCAATACCACTACTAGGTCTGTATCCCAAAGAGATAAGAAAGAGGAAAAGAACCTATACATACAAAAATATTTATAGCAGCTCTTTTAGTAGTGGCAAAGAATTGGAAATTATAGAGATGTCTATCAATTGGGAAATGGCTGAACAAGTTGTTGTATATGATTTTGATGGAATACTATTGTGCTATAAGAAATGATGAGTAGGATGCTCTCAGAAAAACCTGGAAAGACTTGCATGAACTGCTACAAAATGAAATGAGCAGAACCAGGAGAACATTGTATACAGTAACAGCAATATAGTATAATGATAAACTGTGAATGACTTAGCTATTCTCAGCAATACAGTGATCCAAGACAATTCTAAAGAATTTAATAGAAAATGCTATCCATCTCCAGAGAAAGAACTGATGGTGTCTGAATGCAGATTAAAGCATCTTTTTGCATACTTTATTTTTCTTGGGTTTTTTGTCTGCTTTCACAACAAAACTAACATGGAAATATGTTTTTCACAACTGCATATGTATAACATATCAAATTGCTCACCTTAATACGGGATGGGGAGGAAAGAAGAGAATTTGGAATGCAAAAGAAAATTTAAATCAATGTTAAAAATTGTTTTTAATGGAATTGAGGAAAAAATAAAATGGTAAATTCTTTTTAAAAGAATTTATTCTGAAAGCACTGACTCCCTTGAATTGAAGAGGGGTTGGGTCATTAAAGTGACAAGGGATTAGAAGTCTCAATTTTGCTATAGTTTTCCTCTTTGGTTTTTGTTTAGAAAATATCCTACCTCATTAGACCTGTCTCTTTTAGACTAACAACTCTTTTGAATTATCCTTAGTACAACCTAATTCCAGCCAAAGAAGTTTATTCACTTAGAAAACATATTAGTCCTGCAGACCTTGGCTAGACAGGCATGGTGTTAAAGTCACTGACTTGTTAACATGTATTAGATATACTGTATAATGTCCACTAGTTATTATTATTGTTGTCATCTTTCAGCAGGCATATGGAGAGGCAGAAAAATCTAGGAACTAAGGAAATAGAGAGAAGGGCAAGTCATTAATAAATCTGGCAGTGAATCAAAGTAAATATAGTATTTGTGGTTATATGGAGTTAAGCCATTAGTAAATGAGAAAGGCATCCTCCAAGATCTTTTGATGTCTGCCCCCAAAGCTATAGAAAAACTACTGCCATCTGGTCCCTTAAGGTATTTTGAGTAAAAGTTAAAAAAACCTACAGGATGAGTTGAAAGAAATAGTGTATTCAAGGCTGAGGAGAGGAAAAGAAGGCTAATTTGATTAGTGATTAGCAAAAGATAAAAATCGATTAGAAAGATAGTAGAACCACAAAATTTGAGAGTTGGGATGGATTCATCAGAACAACAGCCATTTAGTCCAATTCATAAATTAAAGAATACCCAAGAACATACATGACACATGATCAGCCAGCACATGCTTGACAACCTCTAAGTTACTAAATTATACATAGGAATATCTTTGTTGAAATATTACTCTGATTTTCTTGTGGAAATACAACAAAATTTTAGAAATAACATCATAGTGGTTAATATCTCTGCTTAGTTTTTAGAGTAATGATGTTATGATCTATGTTGATGAAGAAACTTCCAACACTGGTAATTTCCCATGTTTATAATGTTACAGATCATTCATGTGCTGACTATCCTCAGCAAGACACACTTATGAAGTGTTGCTCCATCCTAGAGGACAAGTTAGGCAAATTTTGAAATCATTGAACTGGGAATATTTGAGTAGATATTTTAAAATGTAAATTAAAAAAATTTTAAAAACATAAAAATGTAAATTATTTTCCTACCTTAGGAGTCAGAAATTACACATTTAAAGCAGATAGTTAATCTTCTTAAAAGTTTATCTAATTACTTTGACTGAATGAGATATCATTTGAAACCAGAGATGTTATAATGTCAATAAGAATTTACTCTTTAGTTTTTCCTGTGAGCTGTGAAGTCTTGATTCTTCTAAATGAATTCTACCATCCTTGTTGATACAAACTAAGGCACCCAAGAATAATTCAGCTATGACTTTTCTAGTTGCTCAATCAATTTAACAAATTCTGATGGAGAAGACTTGGCTTGTATCAATAGATCTAATTTGTAGATATTACTTTCAGCAAGGGACTTTTCGAGTTATTTGGAACCTTAGAAATCACTGAGTGTAATCTCCTTAATTTTCAAGGATTTCCAGGGGAGATGGGCTAATGATAGCTGCTTATCTTTAATCATGCACGCGGGGCTCATTTATAATCTTTAAGCAATGGACAGAAAAAGGATTTCAATAAATGACCTTCTGGAAATGAACTTGGAAATAATATAAGTTCAGGTGATTGCCAGTATAGAAATTTACTGGGAATGTTTGAATTTTATTTTCTATTTCCTTAATTATTGTGGATAAGAATAGCATCTTTCATACACTAGAGTAAATAATCTGTCAGCATAAAAATTGTGAAATTAGGTCTTTGCGGACAAATGTGATGAAAGATTTTAACACAGAAGTAAATATTTTGGACATTTTATAATTAGATATGCAAAACAAAGATGGAATTTAAAAAATTCTGTATGCAAGAAAATTGGTAACATGAGGTTATTGGTCCTTTTCAGAAATATCCAATAAGCTCTCTCCAAATTTATATAGTCTTTGTTTTCACTTTGTAAATAAGTAGTTCTATCTTTGCAGGAAGTTAAAATAGAGCTGAAAGTTTAACATAGGTACAATTCAAAAGTAAATTCTACAAAGCGATGTTTCACATAAATATAAATGCCCTAGTAGGTTTTTTTTACAACTAAATATGACTATAAATTTAGCAGCTAACTTGGGCTGCAATAGTATGTATGTAGTTCCAGATTCTATTAAAAAATCAATACATTGCTGAAAATATAAAAATAATAAAATAAATATGGTTATCTATAGTTTTGGTGTATGCTTAGAATACACCTTTTTATAAAAGAACCTTTTAAAATAAATTTATTACTTATTAAAAAAACAACATTGAGTTCTTCATTCTTTCACACCCTCCTGCCCCTCTTCTACCCACTGAAAAGGCAAAAAATGTAATATCAATTATACATATGAAGTCATTTAAAATATTTCCAGAATATCCATGTTCTAAAAAAAACAAACCACACACACAAGAAAAAAAGTGAAAAAATATGTTTCAATCTGTGCTCAGACTCCATCATTTCTCTTTCTGGAAGTGGATAGCATTTTTCACCCTAAGTCCTTTGGAATTGTCTTGGAACATTGTATTGATCAGACTAGCTAAGTCATTCACAGTTTATCATCATACAATGTTGTTGTTACTAGGTATCATGTTCTTCTGATTTGGTTCACTTTGCTTTGCACTATTTCATATAAGTCTTCCCAAGTTGTTATAAGACCATCCTCATAATTTCTTATTTTTTATTGTTCAGTAGTTTTAGTAGTGTCTAACTCTGCATGACCCCATTTGGGGTTTTCTTGGCAGATATTGGAATGGTTTCTCATTTTCTTCTCCAGCTCATTTTACAGATGAGAAATTGAAGCAATGAGGATTAAGCGACTTGCCCAGGATCACACAACTAAGAAGTATCTGAAACCATATTAGAACTCAGGAAGATGAGTCTTGCTAAGGCCAGATCCGAACTCAGGTCCAGAGTTCTATCCACTGTACCACCTAGCTGCCCATGCTTAAAACTGGAGAGGTGGTAATTCTAGTGTACACTGCCCTAATCAGAACACATCAAGAAGACTGTGCTCAGTTCTTGGCACCACATTTTGGGATGGACATTGAGAAGCTAGAAAAAATACAGAGGAAGGCAATGAGGTTGGCAAAAGACCTTGAGATAATGCTGTAAAAGTATAAGTTGGATTTCAGGCCACCATCGCATCTTACCTTGCTATAGTACATCATCATCATCATCATCATAAGCACTACAATAGTATCCTAGCTAATTTTCCCATTTCCCAGTCTCTTTTCTCTCCAATCCTTCCTCCGTTACGCTGCCACAATGATATTCCTAAAACATAGGTCCAACTAATGTCAAAACATTAACTTGATCATGGAGGTTGAGAGGCTTCCCACCGTTGGAATTTAAAGATTCTTTACAACCTGGTCACAGACTACCTTTCTTATTCCTAATAGGTTAGGTTCAGGTTTATTCCTAATTATTTTCTTTCACACACTCTAGGGTCCAGTCAAACTGACCTTCTTGCTGTTCTTCACAGAAGATACTCCATTTTCCCTGTCCCTCATCATCATCTGAATCTTAGAATGTCTAGCTTCCTCCAAAGCTCAATTCAAGTACCACCTCATACATTAAACTTTTCCTAACCTTTGCAACTATTTGTGCCTCTCCAACAAATTAGCTTTTCATTTACCTTGTATTTTTATATTCTTATATTTATATAACTCTTAGCACAGTGTCTGACAAATAGTAGGTGCCTAATAAATGCTAGTGTTCTTCTACCCCAAATAGCATATAAACTCCTTGAGAAAAGGTACTCCATTTTTGTCTTTGCGTTCCTAGTGTCCAGCAAAAAGTAGGCATTTAAATAAATGCTTGTTAATTGATTCATTGGTTGAAGGAATTGGAAAAATTTAGTTTGAATAAGGGGGTACATTGGTAGAAGATGAAGACAGGTAAATTTAAGCTTCACATAAGGAAAAATTTACCATTAAAAGTGTGCCTTTAGAGGTTGGCTTCTCTTGTATGTTAGACCTTTCTTTGAAGGTCCTCAAGAAAAGGCCAGATGACCATTTGTCAGATATAATGCATGAGAGATTTTTCAGGTCGTAGTTGGATCAGATGGCCACTGAAGTGCCCTTCAGTCTTGAGACTTTGTAATTATCTACCTCTGGGATTCCATTAGTGTTGACTATCATGTGATTATTCTTGTTCCTCTTTAAGTAATGGCTTAATCCATTCTGCCCATGTTGATATTTTTGTTCTAAACTTCATGCTCCCTTGGGATTCTTTGGCTTCTAACGAGAATGTTCATGGTTTTTAAACCATCTATTTAATTTTTAAAATATTTATTTGAGAAACCACTTCTCCATTTTCTTATTTTAAATGGCTTCTACAATTTAAATTGATGTAATTTATCAAATTAAAATTTCTTGATGAGTGAAGGGATCTGTTGAAAAAATGATCTGTCACTTTGATCAAAAAGTAAGAGGCAACACACCTATAACATACCAGTTTTCTGGTGGATATTGACTATTTGATGATTGTTTTGCCCACAGTAGCTGTGATATTATCTATCAAGGAATTATCACTGAAGGGGGCCATGTGAGATGCATGGATCTAGATTCTGTGCTATACATTTTTTCTATTTAAATTGCAGAAGACATTTAAAATAAGAAAATGGAGAAGTGCAGTTTCTCAAATAAATCTTTTAAAAATCAATGTTAACATAAATGTTTTCCTATCAGACAAATGTTTAACCTTCAAAGATGTTCTGTGAAAGAACCATCTAAATACATTGTTGTTAAAGGCATTCTCTAAAAGAACAAACACAGGTTTTTAGGTTTAACAAAATTTACTGATTAGAACTTTATATCAAAGCTACAAAAATTCTTTAAAATTAACATTGCACATTTAATACAATTACCATGATATTATATATTTGAGACTGAAATTCAAACACTAAGGATTTCAGTTTTGTTTTCCTTCACATTCAAATAACACAGTGAAATATGAAGGTGATTCATGTAGAAGAATCAACAAAAAAATCCCAACATTAATTTGTAAGTGTACTTTTAAATTAAATAATGTACTTTGTTGTTCTATGCTGAGAGAAATGGCAAGGCAGAGATGCCACCAAATGGATGCAAGGTGGTCAACTACATTAAGTATAAATAATGATCAATTAAATTAATGTGTTCTTTACAAGTAATGAGATTTCCAGGTGGACCCTCAAGCATTTACAGGTTTTTTTCTTGAAACATGTCTAATAGTTATAGGTATACATTATTTCTTTTTTCCCCCTCTGAAATTTCCCTTCACATACTTTATAATAAATGAAGGGATCGATCTCAGCAGGACACAATAAACTTCAGACTTCATTAAACATAATTACATTCTTCCATGAACCCCTACATTTTTTTATTTTTTTGGTGAGGCAATTTGGGTTAAATGACTTGCCCACGGTCACACAGCTAGTAAGTGTCAAGGGTCTGAGGCCGGATTTGAACTCAGGTCCTCCTGAATACAGGGCTGGTGCTCTATACACATCATACAGACCATGTCTGAAACTGGATTTGAACTCAGGTCTTCCTGAATCCAGACCCAGGATGCCATCTACCGCAACACCTAACTGCCTCTAGATTCTCCCAATGTTCTTTCCAAGACAACTCACTGCCTCCTCTCTTAACCTCTGTTACATCATACTTAAAGTGAGGAGTTTAAATAAGGCAGTTCAAATTAATTCACCAAGGACTTATTGAATAGTTGCCATGGTCAAGGATTAGGTTCTTGATAAGCTCTAAGGTCCCTTCCCATGGTGGGACTTTTCATTCTGTAATATTCATTGTTTCCCATGTACTGAAATGTTAGTGCTTGGCGGAAGGCTTTGAGAATCCTGTAGCTTGCTTTCATTAATTGGATGATTTATCATAAGTACTGAACTTAAACATGAAGGTTGTTAATATTATCTCTTTGAACTCCTAGGTGCAGAGGTGACATACATTGACATGAATGCTTACAACAAAGGTCGACTCCAATCGTCCTTCTGGATCGTTGATAAACAGCACATTTACATTGGTAGTGCCAGCTTGGACTGGAGGTCACTAGGGCAGGTAACTTTTTCACATGATATCACTCAAAGAATACTCGATGTCCAAAAGCTATTTATCACAAAACCCCCCACTGTGACTTGGGTAAATCAAATAATTTTCTGATTTTTTGTATTTTAAACAATTTATTAGTGATAGTTGTGACTGTTCATTTCATGTGAAAATGATAAACCCTTCATTAGCATAATCATTGTAACAGAAATAAACCATTCTTCCAAATGTGCCTCTAAAAAGCTATGCACAGTTTGGGGTACAGCAAATCAGGTTGGTGCATAATTTAAATGAATCAAATTCAGGTTTTCCAAATGAGAGCAAGAATTTTATGAAAATGAATAAATGCACTCATTTGTGTTCCATGACACTCTTATTTCATTCTGTTTTACTGTTTATAATAATTAAATTGATTCCTCTAATAAATTTCAAAATGAATAAGCAGTTTTCTTACTTTCCATTTTTTGGCAATGACTTTTTCAGTCTTAAAAAGCATGTATTGAGTATCATACAATTTCAGTAAGCTAACATGTACAAAGTTGAATTTTTTAAAATTATTGTCTTGTCATCAGCCAAGTAGTTCTGTCATCATTATACAAGATGTCCCAAAAGTCTTAATGCAATTTCAAACCTTAGTAGCTGAAAACTTCACTAAGACTGTAGAGACACCCTAACATGTGGTTTAGCCAGAAAACATGAGACTTCCATTATATAGGCATACAGAGCTGACAGCAATGTAAACTTCAGAGCCTGTTTATATTTTAGCCAAAATTTTTAAATTCATGTTACTTAAAATTGCAAGTTGATTTAGTGAGGCAAATATTCTGGAGTCAGCGAACCTGGGTTCAAATCCTGTATTTGGCTCATACAATTTGTATGACCTTGGGAAAACAATTCAACTTTCCTACACCTCAGTTTCTTCAAATGGAAAAAAATTAAGGAATTGAACTAGGTATCCTCTGCAATCCTCTGAATCTATGACCATAGTAGGAAAAGGAATTATATTTCCAGGTGTCTACCAAATTATCTTGAGATAAAGAAAACTATTAATATCACATTAAGTAAATCTTAGGGTCAGTTATCGGACCACTTATCCCCCAATTCCCATGCCCTCTCTCCCTCTACCATATACAGAAAACCTTATTTATTTCTGTTCTGGTCTGTAAAAATATGAGTAGGTCAAATTTGTGCTTGTTCAAGAGGAAGTTTGGTTTAATGGAGAGGACACTGGACCTGTGTTCAAATCCTAGCTTTTCTTATTGACAAATCTTTTTAATAAAATAAAACAAAGGTTAATAATGCATTTATTATTAACCTTTCCTTTTTATTATTAACCAAAGATTATTGTAAGAAAAATGTTATGCAAACACAATGTGTCACACAATATTTACTTCAGGAGTCCATGATTTTATCAGGGTGTATTATTCTTTCACTGAAAATGATTATAACCTCTCTACAACTTAGTCAGTTGAACATTGTTGCAATTATTCACAGTGTCATCTTGCCTTTATTCTTTCTTCTAATTTGATGTTGACTCTTTCATCTATATAGTAGATTGACTGTCCTCAGACAACTCTCTAATAATAATACTAATATGATAATGATAGGACCATTCCATGGGACTTTAAGTTTGCAAAGCTCTTTATATGAATCATCATATGTGAGCTTCACAAAAATCCTGTAAGGTAGGAACCAGTTGTTGTTATCTATATTTCAGAGCTAAAGAAACTCAGCTCAATAAGGTTAAGTAATAACTTCATGTTCACATAGCTAGTAATTGTCAGAGGTGGGATTTTAACTTGGGTCTTCCTGATTCCAAGTCCCATATGATATACACTCTGTCATGTTCCCCTACTATGTGACTACCATCCCAGTAAACAGGGAGTCATTGCTTGTTAATTACTATTATACTCATTGTTTTCGGTTCCCAGAAAAGGACCACCATGACAAGACTTCACCCAGACTTTCCCAGAATCCTAAGGGGAACCTTGTTTCTACAGAATACACTCTCCTCATTACCATTTTTAGCTCTCAAACTCTGATGAGTGTGCTTTCATTTACTCAAAATAAGCCATTCACAATTCTTAATCAAAATCATTTACTTAGCAACAAGGCAAAATAGTAACCTTATCATAGGTACTCATATTATTTTTAAATTGCAGAAATAATAATTGTATCACAATCCACTCATGTACTCAGATCATAGTTTCCCACCAATTCATTCAGTATCAGAGAGTAAGCACTATGACAGAAACCTAACAGGGAGATCATGAGTGAGGAAAACCCTGCAACTATAAACTCACTGTCCTTTCATCCTTTGGAGCTATCCATGAAAGTTCTTTCATAAACAGCCATTGTGTTGAGAAGATGCTTCCATAGCTAAGATAATTTGATTTACATTGTGCTTGACTAACACCTTATTACACACAATATCCCAGCCAGGCCAATTGCTCTATTGGGTGACTTCTCTGATTCTTTGCTTCTAGCTAATCTCCTACTCAGCTGAACTTATTCCTCTCAGCAACAGGAAGGGCTAGTTCAGTGAAAGAGTCATATTCTCTCCTTAACACAGTTCTAAAATTGTATAATAACCTCTCTCTTTTCTTTTTGGGTTAGGACTTTAGTTCCTCTCTGCAAAAACAATAGTTTATCACTTGTAGCCAAATTCTCATCTTCTATCTATGTTAAATAATTTATATTTGTCCCATAATCATTGAATAATTTTAAGTATCCATATTTCACAGTAATTCACTTAAAAGTTCTTCACTCTTTTTATACACATAATTGAAACATTCTGTTTTCTCCATTCATTCCATATTTAATAATTCTCTTAAAAAAGATGATCAACTGATGTCTCAGGACTCCAAGTCAGAGGAACTGTTTCCTTAAAACTCTAAGCAGACCTCTGTCCCAAACAAGTGAATTATCAAAAAAATAAAAAAATAACAACTTAGCAAGTGTTTTTCTCAGAAGTAGACCTGCCCTGGACATAATTTTCACATCATGAAATCTTACTATATCCTGAAAAATAGATATCTCTATTTTATCTTACTGAAGCCCAGAAAATTTGCTGATGAGTCAGAAAGTGAAGGCGGAAAGTGCTATGGCTGAGTTCCATAACTTACTACTAAACAAGTTCACTTCCTAATGAGTATGCAAATCCTTGTTGTTTGTATATGTAGAGTCCAATAGCAAATAGTTGGCTGAAATGCTACCTAGTAATTTTGGCAGTTGATAGAGCACAGAAAACAGTCCTGCACACACTGGGTGAATCTCCTGACAAGTTATTGGAAGAAGTGGACAAACAGGAAAGCAGGAGACAGGATAGTGGAGTAGAAGAGCCAATAAGGCCTCATGGTATCATGTCCCTGGAGAATTCCTGGGAAGGAGGTAGAGGGAATTGAAGGCAGAAAATGAAATAGCAGGATTGAATTGGAGGGGCAGATACTAATGGCCAAGGGTTGGCTCCAGGAATAGTGTAGTAACACTTATAAACCCTTGGAAGTAGAAAGAGGATTGGGGGATGATGAAGGAGAAGGGCTATAGTAGCAGTATGGAAGAAGAACATGATCATTGTAGCTCAGTACTTTTCAAGACAGTTGGATGGCAACAAAAAGCAAACATATCCCCTCTTTCCTTCCCCACCTCCATGTCCTGGTACAAAGTTCTGCCCCAGTTAAAGGCTCTGCTCTTTGGTGAGTTACAATTTCACTGTTTGTGACACTTCATTTCTATATAGATATGAACTTGAGCTATATCCTTTGAGGTACTCATTTGCATCTGCTATTTCCAGAGCTAGAAAATGGTGAGAGAATTAACTAACTGGATTCTTAGTCTTATTCATTCAATGTTTCATAAGAAAGGTTTAAATAGTGTGCTATTATGGGATTTTTAAATTCTACTTGAATTAATGTCTTATTTCTTTACTATAGATCTAACTTAATAGAACAAATGATGAGTTCATTCTCTCATCTGGCATAAATCCATTATTAGAAAATATTTTAAGATGTTGTTGTATACACCAGGAATTCCCTTAAGCAGAGAAGGCCAAAAAAAAAAATGATACAGTCATCTGATTGGGAGTTTTCTTGAGGAAGATAACAAAACTGTCTTGTCCATTAGCTCTAGATAAACAAAAGAAGGTAAAGACCATTTAATTAAGTAACTTGTCCAAATTTTAGTGTGTCTTGACCAAAGATAAGAACTTCCTGCAGATTTATTCTTTTTGTTCCAGGACTTTTTCCCCTCCTATTTGTGTGTGTGTGTGTGTGTGTTTTAAGTGAAGCATGTAACTTACAATAGATCTCTGTCAACAACTTTCCACCTCCCTTGCCCCAATATTCCTGAATTCTTATAATTAACATATTTATTTAGAGGTGAGCTCATGTTCATAGTTCACAAGATTTAGAGCTGGAAGGCATCTGGAAAATATTTTAGATACCATTTAGTTCATTAACTCTTTTCAAATATGGAAACAATCCCAGAAAGCTTTATTGGGCCAAAGCCATACAGCAAATAAGCAACCCACTTCATTCTCCAATTCAAACTCAGATTCTCCAGTGTTCTTTTTTTATTTTAATTTTTAATTAATTTTAAACATTTTTATTTAAAGTATTGAATTCCAAAGTCTATCCTTTCCTCACCCCTCCCTGAGGCAGTAAGCAATCAGATATATGTTATACATGTTCAATTATGTAAAACATTTCCATATTAGTCATTTTGTATAAAACTTGAATAAAAGAAAAAAATGAAAGTGAAGAATAGCATGCTTCAGTTCCATTATTCCTTGGAGAGAAAATTTAGACTGCTTAAGTTCTAATAAATATTCTGTTTTGGGCACTTGGGGCTCAAATTGTAATTGATCAAGATAGTTCCATGATCAATGCAATGAGGATGTAGTATAGCAAGCTTCATTTAGGGAGGGGGTATTCCTAAGAGGTTGATGAATTCATTGGCCTGGGCTATTGCAGATCAATTAATCCCTCAAAAAGTGAGTTAGTGACAGTCATTTCCTTTTCCCTTTTGCCCTTTTTAAAGGACAGACTAACAAAGCTTCACTGAGGCCACTGCAGAGCCTAGACACATTCATAAGTAGGGTTTCTTCCAACATTCACCCTGCCTCCACCATTTCTAGTGGCAGGTTTGAAGTAAAGTCAAATGAAATTTGCTCATGCTTTCACTCATAGAGCATGAAAACGATGCCAGAAAACCAAGACATTAGAATCCCCAAGACACACCTCTTTAGCATCCCAAGTTTGAGAGTTCCAGAACCCAGCATACTAGAGGGGGAAAGGACAGAAGAAGTGTCTTAGTAGCATCAATTTCTTGAAGAAAAAAAAAAGGATTTTGGTATCAATCCCCTCAGAGGTGGGGAAAGGGCGGTAGCAGAGTTACCAAGTTCAAACTTCTTGGTGAGAAGATACATGGTACATGGGCTGGAGAAACTACAAGCGAGTAAGCCAAAATGTGGGGGAAGCAAAATATCTGGACTTTGCCCTTGACTATTATGAGTTATTTGCATTGTTCAAGTCCAGTGCAAAGGGCCTAACACCAATAATTGTGACCCTCTCCCCATCTCTCTGGAGAGAATCTAAGACTTTAAGGTAATATCATATGATCAGAGGCCTGAATTCATCTTTCATGCTAAAGGAGAACTCATAGAGACATTAAGGAGTTGCCACTGTAGCAATCCTAGATTCTTTTACAATCCAAGATACTTCTGCGATGAATTAAGCCATAGAAGTCAATGGAGTTAGAAATAAATGTATTCAATAGAAAGATAGAGGCATAGGAACATGATAGTATGAGTCCAGTGCTAGTGTCAGATCCTACCAATAACACTTACTTGCTTACTAGCTTTGCGACCATGGGCAAGTCTCTTAATCACTCTAAGCCTCAGTTTCTTCATCTATAAAAACAGAGTAATAAGATATGCTTTGCGTTAAGAGACTCAAGTGGGATAATATATGTATAATGTTTTGCAAACTTTGAAGTACTATTGGAACGCTCATTATTAAATGGATATATAAGTACTTTTTTTCTTTAATTGCCTGAGTTACCTCAACTTCACCTGTGCTTTGGGTTACGAGTTGAAAAGAATAAGCTGTCAAAACCAGCCCCCCACACCTTCTTTACGGTTGGGGAACTCCTAAAATCACAACCACTGGGGGTCATTTGGGAAGAATGAGAATCACTGTCACATTTTCCCACATGGGCGTCATTTTGTGAAGGCTCTTGCAGTTCTGAGGGCACCATAGAGGATATGCAAAATGCACTGCTAACTAAACAAAAAACTCCAACCAGTATGTGAGTTAGAAAGAGAATGGAACAGCAGTTTCCAAGTCACAGGATTATGTGGGTGTGAGCCTGCAAAAAGAGCAGGGAAGAAAAGTGAAATTCTCCTGGTTTTTAAAAAGATATAGTTTTAAACTTTCCAAAGAAATGTATCCAAAAATTATGATTGGGGGGGGCAAGACAATGAAGGTTAAGTGACTTGCCCAGGGTCACACTTGCCCAAGTGTCAAGTGTCTGAGGCCAAATTTGAACTCACGTCCTCCTGAAGTCAGGGCTGGTGCTTTATTGACTGTACCACCTAGCTGCCCCCAAATTATGATTTTCTTAAATATTTTTGAGGACAGGAGAAAAGTCAACATGTTCACTGATAATCAGAATCTATGAAGACACATACAAGAGAGATTTTCTCATAAAACAAGAATTGAGGAGCGATCAATTTCTCATGAGACAAGAATTGAAGAGGTCAATCAAAATTTTATTAATGACATGTAATTAAAAACGTAGAATTTTAGAGCTGTATTGGACCTTGGTAACTATCTAGTCTAGTCTCTTCATTTTATAGATGAAAAAACTAAGACTCAGTTGATAATTTGCTTAGGTCACACAGCTCCCTCAGGAAGAACAAAATTAGAATATAGGTCTTGTAGATCTCTCACAGTATCACATAATCTGAATCAGAAGGGACTTCAAGACCATATTATCTAGCTTATACCCAAAAAGAAATCACTTTTTTATCATTTCCAATGATCATCCAAACTTCTTTTGAAGACGAGTACTAGAAATCCTCTAAGGGTGGAGAATCTAGGAATTGGTCTGGCCCTTCTTAGAAATAATTTGAAATGATGCTTTGAAAGTGACCAAACTTGCCTTTAACTCTTTCAGAGATCCTAGTCCTTGATAAAAGCATCTATATATACCAAAATATGTGTAGCAGCATTCTCTCTAGTAGCAAAAAAAAAACTGAAAATATATGCCCATTGGTTAGGAAATGGATAAACATGGTATGTGAATGTAATGGAAATCAATGAAGAATACAGAGCAGCATAGGAAGGCTTATATGAGTTGATACAAAGTGAAGGAAACAGAACCAGGATAATCAACTCAACATGTTAAGTAATGCAATATATATATATATTTTTAAATTTAAACACAACATTGGATAGTAAAAATGGCCAATCTTGACACTGGAGAAGAGATGAGAAAATGTATTTGTCTCCTTTTTTTGCAAGAATATGGAACTATGACTGAAATATTGCATGTACTCTCAGACTAAATATGTTTTTGTTATTTTTTTCTGAACTGCTTTTTAAAATCTTTATTATACTTTTATTCTTTTCTTTAAAGGGGTGTCTTATTTGATAGGAAAAAGGAACATATATAAGATGATATAAGAACAAAAGATATTAACAAAAATATTTAATATAAAATCTGCCAATGTATACTTGAACTATTCATATCAAGGGAGTCTCTGACAATGTATATTTTAAAGTTAAAGTAGTTTCTCACTTATCTTACCTTTCAACTCCTAATCTTAGGTACATTTTAAAATTGGGGTTGTTTCTCATTTGCCTTGGCTTTTAAATCCCAATCTCAGTACATGACATTTCCAGTATAAGACTGGCTCCCCTTTTTCAATCATGAAGGCCACAATATTACAAAGAAAAGTTTTCCTTTTTTCCTTTTCCAAAATAGAAATGCCCTTAAAAAAGCAACCATAAGTCCCAATATACTGGGACAAATTCTCCACTTTTTTTTTTTAAGTGAGGCAATTGGGGTTAAGTGACTTGCCCAGGGTCACACAGCTAGTAAGTGTTAAGTGTCTGAGGCTGGATTTGAACTCAGGTACTCCTGACTCCAGGGCCAGTGCTCTATCCACTGCACCATCTAGCTGCCCCTATGCCATCTAGCTGCCCCTGCGCCATCTAGCTGCCCCTCTCCACTTTCAAAAACAAAATTCACAACATTCTTTAAAAGGATAAAAAGCATAAATTTCTGAAAGAGCAGCATTGGTCCCAAAGTCGCATGTAAATCACTTGTAGTCTGCACTATGGGGGAGGGAGAGCCCTGGTAAAGTTCTCCCTCCTTCTAGTTCTTTCCATACAGTTCCTTTTTCAAACCTCGTTATCTGTTGGTCCCAGTTGGGATAGAGATAGTAGATTGCTTCTGTATCTTCTCCTCATCCTCTTGTCATACCTACTCAAATTTTCCATATCCAGGTAAATATCAACCTTTCACTTGGAAAGAGAGAAGAGGAAAATAGCCCAGCATCCACACTGATTCCTGAGTAATATCTGCCCAGAAAACAATTTGTGAAGAATATGAATGAATATAAACTGACTCTAATGTTTCAAATCCAAACCCTTATTCCAAATCTATCCCTTTGTGAAGAGCAAGAAAAAGCTGTTTAATCTTAAAATGGCTTTGATTCCTCCTTTTACTTTGATGGAATCAAACTCCTTTTAAAAGGACAAAGTAACAAGCAATTTGGAAAACACAACTGAGAAATGAGAAGGGAGGAACAAGTGTCAAGCAATTATCGTCTTATAAGTTGCATCTGTATAGTATTTTACAGTTTACAAAGTGATACTTTTAAAAAGTAGTGCAGGTTGGGGCAGCTAGGTGGCACAGTGGATAGAGCACTGGCCCTGGAGTCAGGAGTACCTGAGCTCAAATCCGACCTCAGACACTTAACACTTACTAGCTGTGTAACGCTGGGCAAGTCACTTAACCCCAATTGCCTCACTAAAAAAAAAAAAAGTAGTGCAGGTATTCTTATCCTCATTTTTTAGATGAGGAAATTAAATCTTGGGTTACGTGATTTGTCCAGGTTCACATAGGTGGAAAGTCAACACTTCCTATTATTTATTCCCTGAACCTAGAACTTGATTTGTTTTCACTCCTAAAAAGCATCACTTTTGGATAAATCATAGTAATAATAACATCCTTCTAAAAACCCAACCTTATGCTTATGTTATGAGTGTGGGAACAATGGCAAAGTAATAGAGTACCAGTAAAGGGGGTGCATACCAAACACTCTGTGACCTTGGACAGTTACTGTTGTTGGGAAGTCTTTTTAGGAATCCTAAAATGAAGGTCGGTTGGGCTGTCATGATATTACTGATCAGCTAATGTGATGTCATTGCCTCTATAAATCTAATATAAAAACTATAAGGAGAAGCACTGGGTTATGGGCTGGTTCTACTTTAAATTACCAAAATTATCTGACGAAAAAAAAGCAAAGCATTCATCCATTCTTCAAGTGCTTCTTCCACAAGAAGACTAGATATGTTGGAACAAATCAGAAATACCAATATCCCATTTTCAGGAAATACTTCAGTGCATATAATACTGACCCTAAAGTAGAAAAATCAGAAGCATACATAATATGAACTGGACATGAATGTTTTCATTATTAGATCATCTCAAAATTAGAATCAGATCTTGCTAGCTACAGACAAGAACATGATACTAGCTTTTGTCAATGGTCTCCTTTACTCCAAGTCACATAACAATATATTACCTACCAATTTAAGACAATCTGTTAAAAAAAGTTTCCCAAGCCTAGATTAGCCAAAATAACAGAGTTGTGCTACTATCATTAAAAGGAAAAGTTGAAGGCCCCAAGGTCATTGGAAATATTGTATTATACTAATTGCAGAAATTATACATAATTGCAAATAGATGACAAAAACTACATCTTGAATGATTTTGAAAAGGAGATGGGCATTCTTGGACTGGAATTTAGCTCATTTTTAGTTTGACAGCATGAATCTAACTAAACAGACAATTAATACTAAAAGTGATTTTTTAAAAGTTGCTATCTACTATTGCCTTCATGATCAAATGCATTGTCCACAATATTTGAAAGAAAAAGTATACGTATTTCAGGGCATGCAGATATCATTATATGCAATAGTTATTGCCAAAGTAAAATTCATATGGAAGGAGTAGAGCTATTAAGGAATATTCCCCAAAGGGTAGATGCAAAAAAAAAAACCACTATGGAAAAAATAAGTTGAAGGATCTATTAGAGG
Organism: Dromiciops gliroides; assembly: GCF_019393635.1. Classification (NCBI taxonomy): domain Eukaryota; kingdom Metazoa; phylum Chordata; class Mammalia; order Microbiotheria; family Microbiotheriidae; genus Dromiciops; species Dromiciops gliroides. The sequence continues at coordinate 136,335,407 of NC_057864.1, forward strand.
TCTGCAAGAAAACATTGGAAGGATTCCATCAATATCTATCTGATAAATGCAGAAGAAAGATTAATATCATATTGGCCAATTAAAAAGAATTTAAAATATAGAGGTGAATCTGGAAAACAAAAACATGTAAGAAATTCTAGATTGACCAATCAGCAATTGAAAGCAAAAGTCCAAAGGTTAAAGTGACTTAAAGAATAGAGAACATCAGAAAGAATAAAATAAACTTTGATCAACAAAATCTTAATTAAAGAGTCTTGAGAAGTAAGGAAATTAGAGGCAAGAGAAACCCTACAAAGAGACAGGATGTAGAAGATTTCTGGTTGTCTGTATAAACACAAGAAGTACAACACAATGAAAATGGCAAGCTGATTCAAACAAGAAACAGAAAGCTTACACAGCATGAATACAATGAATAACGGAATAGTTCTATCACAAAAGGTTACTAAATCCTAGCTTCCCTGCAAAACTGGAAAGCAGCAGGTGTGCAGATAGGATACATAATTATTGTCTCAGACACTTCATGGTGATTCATGAGTTACTAGCAAAGCACTTTTCCAGCTTTATCTCAGGTACAAAATTAGTCTCGCCTTTTTTTTTTTAACAGAAAGCATCACATATCTCCTACCAAAATAGAGAACACCAGTAATCCCTCTAAATATAGGCCAATTATGTGTCCATGTGCTTTAGACCAACATTGTCAAATTTAAATAGAAATGGGGCCACTTATCCATATGTAAGAATCCCTTTGGGATGCTTATGGACTGTGAAAAACACATACTACTATAATGTAGGTTCTATTGAATTATTTATTTTGTCAAATATTCCCCAATTTTATATATATATATATATAGTTTTGTGGGGCAATGAGGGTTTAGTGACTTGCCCAGGGTCACACAGCTAGTATCCAAATTATATTTTCATCTGATTCAGGAAGAATTGGGGGTGTCCAGTTGCAGCCTACTGCCCATGTTTGACAGCTCTGCTTTATACAATGTATCTGTGAATTTTGCTTCTTCCCCCAACACCCCCACCCAAATCCATAATCACATATGAGAAAGAAAATCTCAAGCCAAAGAGCAGAAAGAGGAGACCAAAAGGTTCCAGGGATGTGATCAATTTATTAGAAATTTAGTAATGATCAAACAAGCTATTTTAAAGAACCTTAACATTTATAATGCTATTATTAATTATTGCAAGCCTTTGGGTCATTTCTACATTCATGGCTTGTACTATAAAGGTATGAAATAGACCCAACCATTCCATCAGTAGATGGTAGGAATACTTACAAATATGTCAAATATAATAAAATCACTAGGCTAGTTGATTTTCACATGGAAAACTGTTCTCTATTTTAACCATGCCACCGACACAAATCATGTCAGGAACAATCAATATAAAAAGCCCCATCTCTCAGAGACACGGTTTAAGCCACTTACAGTTGCGTCTAGCCTTAAATTCAGCATTATATCCCTTAAAACTGAGTGCATGTAGTTTCCAAGTTATAGAAAAGAAAACTTGTATCACAACACTTATCAATCACTTGAAGTATGTGTCTGATACCAAGTTATATGGCTCCACCAAAAACATATAATTAACAGCATCTCCATCTAGTGAAATCTTTCACCATTTATATCAAATGTCATTTAGACTTAAAATGCATGAATGCCTTAATGTAATCCAAGGAAAGATAGGCACTGAAAACTTTGCACTTGAATCCAGAAGTCAAACAATCAATGTATGAAGACAATAATTGACAAATATTTTTGTCTTTTCCACACAAGAAACAAACAAAAAAAATCTGTCAAGGAAAAAGTTGTGACCATATATCTTAAGAGACTACCATTTTCCAATCAGAACTCAATGGTGAGAACACATTTAAGGCAATTATTATCAGAAAATTACCTGATTTAAAACACACTCATAACTATAAAATGAGCCAAAGGAGACTTGGAAAGTACCCAAACAAAAATGCATACCCTATTAGTGAATGCCTGTTTAATTGACCCAACACTCTAAGGTAACTATGAAGAGATGAAAACTTCCTTATCAAAAAGGACATCCTTGAAGCACAAGATAAATTGGTCCAAAGCTTACAGAACTACCTAGGAAATAAGAAGACATCTTTTCACCAAGCAATAGGAAAGTCTGACAATAGATTCATGTCATTGTATTTGTCTAATAAAACCTAAATGACTTATCTTTGAATTGAAGCCTATGAAATGAATGTTGAGAGAGTGAAATCAAAAGGCCTACCCTCAACATAAATTCAGTTGATATGTTGAAGAAATATTGATCAAATGGCTGTCACAGAGTTTTACTTGTAGATTTTTGATGGCAATTCAGGACTGGCCAGTATCAGCAGCTATCACAAAAGGGTTATTTTTATGGTTCCTAGCTTTATTGATTAATGTAGATCATACAACAAAATGGTACAAACTCTGCTGCCAGCATCAGTACAAGGTGAAAAAATTTAACACCTATCAAATATGCACTAAGACATAACTTGATAGTTAGAATTATACAAAAGAAGCTTACTATTTTTTCCATAAATTAACAGATGAAAATATCCATACCACAAATACAGACCCCAAAATTTCCTTGAGATTTCAATTAAACTGAAGTAGGGCAGCTAGGTAGCATTCTGGGCCTGGAATCAGGAAGACTGATCTTCCTGAGTTCAAATGAGGCCTCAGACAGTTTACGAGCTGTGTGACACAGAGCAAGTCACTTAATCTACCTGTTTACCTCAGTTTCCTAATCTATAAAATGAACTGAAGAAGGAAATGACAAACTACTCCAATATCTTTGCTAAGAAAATCCCAAATGGGATCACAAAGAGTTGGAAATGACTGAACAAAAATGAATGCTACTGTAACTAGACTATTATAACAAATAGAACTGTTGCCTAAAATTACCCAGACCAAAAATTGGTCCATAAAAATTTAAGCAAAACACTTTGATAAAGGTTGACATACCAAATACTAATAATGCCAAGGCTATGTGAGACAACAACAAAAAGTCACAATGTGGAGAACTAGCAGAAGAAATACAAATCACGTGGGGACAGTTTGAGGTAATAGCATCTCCCTTATTGTGCCCACTTATTGGACTTTTCCTGAAGATATTTTCAGTGAGCCTATTACAGAAGATGACTTTATATCTTAACTCCTTTATTCAGTTAAAAAAAATAGTTATTTTATCTACTCATTCAATGTAGTGATTTGTAGACCATTAAATATAAAATGAAAATAGCTGGCTAGTGACTTGCCCAAAGATCCTTTCTATATGAACTCCTTCAAGAAAAGATAAGAATAGGGGCAGCTAGGTGGCACAGTGGATAGAGCACTGGCCCTGGAGTCAGGAGTACCTGAGTTCAAATCCGGCCTCAGACACTTAACACACACTTACTAGCTGTGTGACCCTGGGCAAGTCACTTAACCCCAATTGCCTCACTAAAAAAAAAAGAAAAGAAAAGATAAGAATGAGATTGTTTTATTAATAATAACAGCAACAACAATACTAATTCCTATCATCCTTTTTGTCCCAAGAATCTTCTTAGAAATGCTTAGAATGAACTTACAGAACATGAACTTATATTCTAACACTTTTATACAAATATAAAAATTATTTTATCCAACTGCACAACAGTCCATTAAATATTAAGCATAAAAGATCAAAAGTGGGATACCAACTTGTTCCTGGACCATTTACATCTGAATTCTATCACATATAAGAAAAATAAGAACAATAAGGATAGTCATAATCCTAATGCCATCTGGCATTTATATAGCACTTTTAAATTTGTGGGGCAGTTTGCAGACATTACTTTGTGGAGGTAGTTAGATGTCAGAATGAAGTTAAAAACACAATAAAACACAAAGATAATTTAGATTTAAACACAAGAGAGAATAATTAATCATCCCCAGAAAATATCTGTTGAAGCAAATAAAAGATTAGTGTTTCCCTCCCTCAATATTGATTTAGGAAATTACCCTAGCTTCTCACAAATGTCATTGTTGTTTGCAGAGTTCTAAATGAAATGAGGGGGCTGAGTTTTTATTTTATAAAATGAACTGCATATATAATATTTCTGTACAACCATCCCAGCACTGATTCAAGCTCATGCATAATTTCCACAGTGTTGAAAGCAACTTTATATGGAAGATAATACCATTTAAAAGAGATCTAAATAGAGACATAAACATTCTTCTCTATGTTTTCAAGGGGGAAAGTCCAGCATTCTGTGAATAGTCATCATTTAAACATTTGGATAAAGTGATGATTATTTCTTGTCCTATGGGGCTTTTTCCTAGGGAGATTTAAGTTTGTTCTAGTTCATTCTCAGAATTATTAATACATTTATTTATTTATTTCCAAAATGTTCTCCCTTATCTTCCTCTACTCTCGCAGACCCTACTGCCATCAAATGTCCATTGTTGTTGTTAGTCATTCGGTCATGTCTGATTCTTTGTGATCCCATATACCGTAGTACACTAGACTCCCATTTCTCCAAGTCTTTCCAAGTTTATCTTTGTAGTTTCTATGGAAACATCTATCTATCCATCTCATCCTCTGCCAACCCAATTTCCTTTTGCCCCCAAACTTTACCAACATCAGGGTGTTTTCCAGTGAGACCTTTCTTCTCATTATGTGGCAAAAGTATTTAAGCTTCACCTTTAGTATTTAAGCCTTCTAGTGAACAGTCTGAATGAATTTCTGATTTTGTCTCCTTGCTGCCCAAGGGACTTTTCAGAATCCTTCTCCAGAACCATAATTTGAAAGCAGCAATTTTGCAGCACTCAGTTGTTGTTTTTTATAGTCATACTCTCACAGCCATACATTGGTACTGGAAAAAAACATAGTTTTCACTATGTTGGCAAGGTAATTCTCGGTTTTTCAGTATGCTGTCCAAATTTGCCATACCTTTCCTTCCAAGGAGTGTCTTTTAATTTCATGGTTTGCAGTGATCTTTGAACCTCAAAACATAAATCTGATACTGCTCCCTTTTCTTCTCCCTCTATTTGCCAGGAAGTGATGGGACCAGTTGCCAAGATTTTCATTTAGTTTTGTTTTGTTTGACGTGCATATCTGTTCTCAATGGCTTGGCAATCTAGTTACATTGGTAAATTGGTAATTAAGTTTGATCAAACATCCAATACCAGTATCTCTTACTTCTAGAGTGTCCTTTGCTAAGATTCTCTCTTTTGGTGACTGAGACCAAAATGAGCCTCTCTCTTGTACCTGGTTTCTATTTAAGCAAATAACATCACTCAACAGTACTTTGTTGTTCAAAAGGAACACATTTGATAAAAGTGACAAATAGAGTACCTCTGTATATCAACATGATACATTCCTGTCTAAAAATCTAGGAGACTTAAGAGTAAAATATAATGGAAAACATTTGTATGCAGGATAGAGAAACAAAAATAAAATTATTGTCAAAGCATATTGGAGAAAATCAGAGCAGGGAGAGGTAATGGATGAGGAGTTTTTTCATGCAGGACACAGAAACCTTTTCTGAATCATGGATCTGTGTCATTATAGCAGCAAAAAATAGAGTTGTTATAGAAAACCCAGGCAATCTGTACATCTGCTGGTGTTACCTTACTACAGTGCTCAGCAGAGTACCTTTTTCACTGTATAAAAATGAATGAACAATAGCAAAGCAGCTGAAAAATAAAACTATTGCCTTACTCATAATTTCATCTTTCAAATAAGAGAGGGAATGAAATGGATTGCTATAATAATGATCACAATAATTAGTATTTATGTAGCATTTTAAGATTTTTAAAGCACTTTGCTAATATTATCTCCTTGATCCTCACAACAACCCTGGGAAATAGATGCTATTATTTTATCCTCTTTTTTTGCAGATGAGAAAACTGAGGCTAAGTGACTGGCCATGGATCACACAACTAATAAGTGAGGCAGAGAACTCAATTCTTTCAGGCCTGGTCTTCAGTGTCATGTAGCTGCGAATTATGAACATATCCCTGATCAATAAATAGGAATTGGGGGGCAGGTAGGTGGTGCAGTGGATAAAGCACCAGCCCTGGAGTCAGGAGGACCTGAATTCAAATCCAGCCTCAGACACTTAACACTTACTAACTGTGTGACTCTAGGCAAGTCACTTAACCCCAATTGCCTCACCTAAAAAAAATTTTTTTAAATAAAAAATAAATAGGAATTGGTTGGTAAACCAGAAACAATGGTAATCTTGAAAGGAAGTGACCATTCCATCTTAGATTTGTGATGGGGGTGGAGAGAGGGATGAGGCAAAGATAACAACAAGCTTTTAGCCCGAGTTACCATTAGAAAAGTGACATCAGCAACATTAGAGGCAACTAGGTGGCTTAGTGATTAGAATTCTGAACTCAGAGTCAAGAATAACTTGAGTTATAATCCTGCCCAAGATACTTACTAGCTGTGTGACCCCGAGTAACTCACTTAACCTCTACTTTCCTCAGTTTTAACATCTGTAAAACAGAGAGACTAGCCCCAGTTCCCAGGGTTGTTGTAAAGACAAAATGAGATAATATTTTGCATTATGTAGATCATTAAAAGATAGATAATATACTACATAAGTTTAGTAAATGTATTAAGAACTTACTGTGTGTCAGGTATCGTATTAAGTTCTAGGAATACAAATAAAAGCAAAAAAAAGACAGTGCCTTCCCTCAGAGAGAGGGAGAGAGAGCTTACATTCTAATGTAAGCTAACAAAGGAGAGAGAAAGGGGGGTATAAAAGAGGTGTGTGCACAGTGGCGTGGTGTAGGGATAAATATGTAGACACCAGGTGCCCACTAGGTAAGGCATAAGATCACCTATGAGGACCTTATGGAAGGACTGGGAGATGGGGGAGGAAGTTCCCAGGGTCAGTAAAGGGGGCATGAGGATAATGGTTAAAATGTAGAAAATATGAAGAGAAGCTGGTGAAATCTAGATATTATTATGTTTGTGATTATTATATTATTAAATAGTAAATAGGGCAGTAGTAGTAGTAGTAGTAGTAGGCCTCCACCAGTTATAGATGACCATGGATCAGCGCCTTGAAGAGCCACAGGCCACAGTATGGCTGTGCAGTCCGATAGGGGAGCCGCAGCTCCTAAGTGACTTATAACCAGTAACTGCCGCATCCCATGTTGTATCTACCCCATGAGGAATAGCTGGAGTGTCCTCTCCAGGGCACTGGCCTGGGCAGATCAATACGGAAAACAAGCTATTGCCCATGCAGCAGGTTTTCCCTCTCCACAACACTAGTGGATCCAAAGAAGAGGCAGAGCCAGTACAGTTTGGCACCAGTGCCACTGGCGTTGCCAGAGGGATGTGATGTCCAACATCCAACTGCCTAAGGGACTCCGACTCCTGATTTTTCCTAGGGGTTAACTCCCGAAGCCTTTCCCACATGTGGGTATAGCCACAAGGCAGCAGAACTTTAAAATCAGGGTTTCCTTCCCCTAGGTGGGTTGCCTGCCAAGGCTAACGAGCCCCAGCTACCCGAAGTGACTGGTTTTAAGGCGCCAGTGACTCGCCTCCGCCCCTTCTGTTAGTGGAAACAGTTCCACCACAAGAAGGCTAGGAGTTGGGCTTCGGTTGTCAGAGGCTATTTGAGACACACGCTATTGGAGCATTTTATAGAGAGTGGGAGCTTATCCCCCCACTCCCACCCCAGCATGACGAACCTTTGGAACCAAATAGGGCAGTATTTGGAGGACAAGTAGAGAGTTCAAGGTTGGCCATGTTGAATTTGAGGTATCAATTAGGATGTCTAGGTGGGAATGTCCAGAAGTTGGTTGGCAATGCAGATTCAGAACCTGGTGAGAGCTCCTATCTGAAGATATACAATTGTGAATCATCTGTACAAACATGATGAATAAGACTGCCAAGGGGCAGCCAGGTGGTACAGTGGATATAGCACTGGCCCTGGATTCAGGAGGATCCAAGTTCAAATCCGGCCTCAGATGCTTGACACTAGCTGTGTGACCCTGGGCAAGTCACTTAACCCTCATTGCCTCACTTCCCTAAAAAAAAGATCGCCAAGAGGAGAATATACAAAAATAAGAAGAGTGATAACAGAAATTTGGGGGCAGGAAGAAGACAAGCATCCAGCAAAATGGGCCTAAAAATACTGGATAATTAAGTGGGAGGAGAATCAAGAAAAAGCATTATCACAGAAAGTAGGAGAAGAGACAAACTATAAATGGAAGAATTGGCCAGGAGTGTTAAATGGGGAGGAAAAAAGCTGAGGAGGATGAAAATGAAAAAGGTCATCAGACTTAGCATAGCACTGAGCCCATCAAGAGCTGGAATGGACTTCAGAAATCACCTATTCCAAGCCCCTCATTTTAAAGATTTGTAAATTGAGGTCAAGGTTAAGTGACTTTTTCAGAATCACACAAGTAATGAGCATAAGAGATATGATTGGAACCCAGCTCCTTTGACTCTGGTTCTCTTTCCAGTATATCACATTGCCTCTCTCATCGATGATCTTCAAGCAGGTGGAGTGGAATAGTGGGTAAAATGAGGCAATGACAGAACATTTTTTTCTAGAAGTTTGGCAGTGAAGGTGGAGATGGAGAGCATGATACTTTGAAAGCATGCCAGTGTCAAGGAAAATATTTTTAAGGACAGGCAAGGTGAAGTTTTGGGGGAAAAGATAATGATTCTTGTTTTGGACATGTTTAATTGGAATGCCTATATGACATCTAATTTGAAGTGTTCAGGAGGTAATTGGTGATTTGAGAAATGCTCAGGAGAGAGATTAAAGCTGCATATGTAGTACTGGAAATAATCTACTGAAGAGATCACCAACTGAGATAGTATATAAGGAGAAGAGAAGGGTAGAACTGTGGGGGAGACACCTGGGTGAAAATCCAACAAAGGAGATGAGGAAGGAGCAGTTAGGTAGAGAAAGGAGAAGAAGAGAGAGAAAGGGGACAGGGGAGAGAGAAAGAGAGAGAGATTGAGATTATGAAAACCTAAAGAAGAAATATTATCCATGAGAAGATTAGCAGAAGCCAAGAATGAAGAGAATTGAGAAAATGGCTGTTAGAGTATAGTGGGTCCTAGAACTAAGGGGAATTTAGCAAATATGAGGCAGACAGTTTTTCTATCCTTTACATTCTAAGGAAGAAAGAGAACAGCTGAACATATGTTGGACATCCATTTCTTTGTAAATGTGGGAGACATAATTGGGAATACCAGTATTGGCTCAGGGGCACGGACAGTGGGAATAGAATTAAGTAAAGAAAGGAACTTCACAAGAAAATTGCTCAAACTGGGACAGACTCCATCTTTTTCTGCCTGCTTGTTCTCCAGGCATGTGAGGGAGGGGAGAGGAGATAAAAGGGACATTAGCTCATCAGGTCATTTCCCACCTCTTACTCTAAACTGAGTGCCCCTCAAGTGGCTTGATCCCTTAGAGATCTCATATTTATTCATTAGCTTGTATATAGTTTCAACTTAATTCAATAAGAATTTATCCATTTATTATTACACCTACAAGGCAAAGGGATACAAATTCTAGGAAAGAAGAAAGGGGAAATAGAATAACTATGTTTATGACCTTAGAAATATAATAATGGAGGCAGCTAGGTGACACAGTGGATAGAGCATCGGCCCTGGATTCAGGAGGACCCAAGTTCAAATCTGGACTCAGACACTTGACATTTACTAGCTGTGTGACCCTGGGCAAGTCACTTAACCCTCATTGCCAAAAAAAAAAAAGAAAGAAATATAATAATGTAGAAAAGCCTTTGCTTGAATATTAAAATGTAATGAGACAGAGTTTTTGCCAATAATGGCAAATGCCAATAATGCATAAGCACAGGGTGGTTCAAGTCATGATGTTTTAATAACTCTTTTAAAAGTATTTTTCTTTATTTTTCACCATTTATGAGATGAGATTTTTCCACGCGTAATGTAAATTATTTTCCTATATTAACATATATGATGCTATGGTATCGCAAATTAAAAACAAAAAACCAAAGGAGTTATTTAATATTTAAACCCCTTCATGATTTTTGACCTACCCTGTATGACATATTAATCAAACACATGCTCTCTGTAAGTTACATTGCTATTTGCTATTAGGGGACAGGTAAGATGGCACAGTAGAATGCCAGGCCTGAAGTCAGGAGACTTACAAGCTGTGTGACCCTGGGCAAGTCACTTAACCTTATTTGCCTCAGTTTTCTCATCTGTAAAATGAACTGGAGAAAGAATGACAAACCACTGCAGTATGTTTGCCAAGAGAACCCCAAATGGATTCATAAAGATTCAGACAGGACTGAAAAAATGACTGAAGGATAATATACTCCTAGAGTAACAAAGCCACATGAAAAATGCCCTGTACTTAAGTCATTTACAATTCAGTTTGGAAGAGTATCTTCCAGTCTAAATTTTTACACAATTCAAAGAATCCCTTCTACAAAATCTCTGACAGATGTCCATCTAGTCTCTGTTTGAATACATCCAATGACAGGAAGCTCATGATTTCACAAAGAATCTTTATATCGCCATCATTGAGTAGCTCAACTTTTTAGAAAATTAGTTGTTATGTTGAAGTCTGTGTTTATGTAAATCTGATAAAATGTAAGCTCCCTGAGAGTAAGGATTGCTTTTTTCCCCATCTTTGAATCTCTAGGGCTTTGCATATAGAAGGTGCTTAACAAATCCATTAATATTAATTGTTATTGGAAGTGAACTGTGATACATTTTGATTGTCTGGCTCTATCAGTGTTCAAAGTCTTATCTCCTAGCCAGACTTTAGGTTAGGGACCAAGTTTGTATCTTCCACAGAAGCTAGCACAATGCTCTGTACACAGTAGGTGTTTAATAAATGTATGTTAATTTGTATTGTAGTTTTATTATTTCTCTTGAAAAAACACAGGACAAATATATTGCATGACAGTTCCTCAAATGTTGGAAAACAGAGGTAACATTTCCCCTTCAAAGGCTAGTTACCTCCATTTTTTATTGGCTCACATTTAGCTTAGGATCATCTAAAACAAGATTTTGAGGCCTTCATTCCATAAGGCAGTGAGATGATTCAGTCGATAAAGTGCTGAACTTGGAGTCAGAAAGACCTAAGTTCAAATATGGACTCAGACACTTAATAGCCACTGTGACCAGGGCAGTTCCCTTAACCGGTTTGTTTTAATTTTCTCAACTGTAAAATAGAGATAATATTAGCATCTACCTCCGAGACTGATTTCAAGGATCAAATGAGATAATATTTGCAAAGAATTTAGCATAGTCCCTGACAAAAAGGAGGTGCTTAATAGACATTTGTTTGTTCCCAAGAACATTTTTGCATGAATTATTTCCAAACCAGCTCCTTGTTCAAATGATTTTTGACTCCCAGATACAGGACTTTATATTTGGCCCTGATAATATGATCTTATTTACTTTAGTGTTTCAATCTATCTAAAGCACTTTGATTCTGTTAGTTTATGTGCAATGCTCCAATCTGTCTAAACCATTAATTCTGCCACTTCTTAGATTACCTCTCTTTCCTAACTTTGTGTCACCTGCAAATCTGAGCAGTATAATCAATTTAAAAATGGGAAAGACAGAGCTGGGTACAGAGTCCCACAGGCCTTGAATAGGGGCCTCCTTTCAGTAGTTGTTAATCATTATATCTGCAGTGTTTTCCTATGCACTGGTCTATTAAACCTAGCAAAAAAGGAACTTTCATTTGACAAATAATTCTTAGCAGAGCATTTACTTATAATAGTATTATTTTCTAAACATCGACAAAGCATTCAAGCAATAGTTTCTGAAATTATGTCCCCTTTTATGAAAATTAGAACAAATACTTATCATCAATCTTTGAGTGTCTTTCCCATTCATCATCATTCTAAAAATACTTGTCAACAGTGGCTTTAGGATCTCATCTGCAATTTCCTTTAGTGCCCTGGGAAATAATTCATCTCAGATTGGAGACTTGAACCTATTTAAAGCAGCTGAATTATTTCTTACCATTTCTATCTTGGCTTCACTTACCTATTGAAATATTGAATATTGAAATATTGAAATCATAAAATCAACAAATAAATATGAAGTACCTATTCCATGTCAGACACTGTGCTAAGTGCTGGGAATAAAAAGGTCATAACAGATAAATCACCAGTCCCTGCTCTCAAGGAGCATAGAGTCCAATGGGTGAAGTAACATGCAAACAAATACGAATAGTCATTTTTTCAGTCATTTCTAACTCTTTGTGACTCCATTTGGGGTCTTCTGGGCAAAGATACTGGAGTGGTTTGCCATTTCATTCTCTGGCTCATTTTACAGATGAGGAAACTGAGGCAAATAGGGTTAAGTAACTTGCCCAGCATTATACAGCTAGTGTCTGAGTGAGGCCAGATTTGAACTCAGGAAGAAGGATCTTTCTGACTCCAGGTACAGCACCCTCTGTACTGGATGAATTAGAAATATTTTCAGAGGGAAGGCACTAAAGATTAAGGAGGACTGGGAAAGACTTCTTATAGAAGATGGAATTTTAAATAAGACTTGAAGGAAGTGTGTGGTTACCCTATCTGTCCCCTTGTGGGGAAAGCTAAGCTCACAGAACCCAGGAGATAGAGAAAAAGAGAGAGAGTATTCCAGGCATGGGTACAACCAGTAAAAACACTAAGTTGAAGAATGGAGGGTAATGTGTTATGAATAGCAAGGAAGCCAGCGTCACTGGAAAACAGAATATATGTGATCCAACCTTTTCAATTAGAAGAAAATCGCCCTTGCTAGAAACCTAACTGAAGTTGAGTTTTATCTTATCTGTCATGTGATATTCTTTTAATGACACACTTTTATATATGATTGTAAAGTTTACAAAGCATCCTCCTCACAACAACCTGTGAGGATTCCACAGATGACAAAAAGATCAAGGGATAAAGTGTTTGGGAAAGTGCTGTGAATGTAAATAAGTTTCAGTGCTTGTTATTTTACATAAATATTTAAGAGGCAAGAGGCAGTATGGGTAGTAGATAGATGCTGGAACACTAAGGTTCAAGTCCTCTGCCTGACACACACTGTGAAACCCTCTTTGAGTCCATTGATCTCTTAGAGCCCCAGGCAACTCTCTAAAACTAAAAACTAAAATCTGCATTGATAGGTAGAACTTGCTCCATCTGGTATTTCCTAGACCAATGAAATCACAAGTCTATAAGAGGAATGCTGTAGTTGCCTTTGGAGTCAGGAGCACCTGACTTCCAATTCTGCCTTGAACAAATACTACCTCTGTTGATCATATCCAAGTTACCCCCTAAGTGGCCTCAAGCAATGTTATAAGACTATAAGCTGCAAGTATTGTTTACCTGTATTAGTGAAGGGAGTTTCCATGCCAAAAAAAATGAACATAGAAAAAACCCAAGATTATTTTTTAAATCATATGTCCAACATGGATTCTTATCCATTGATGTTGCCGACCTAAAATTCTAATTGTCAAAGCTTGCTAACCAAATGTATGGGTATTTGTTCCTTTAACAAAAATACATTAAGATATTTCACAGGAGACCTTCAAAGGTTCTGTTCTGACACAGGCAGATGTACTTATTACAACAGCTCTATTAACAAAGATTCATTTAGGTGAACTTCACTTCCTCATTCTTCTTTCATGGCTTTCACATTTTAATAGGAAAAAAATTATAATGTATTATCCTAATACAATGAGTTGTGGGAACACTTTTTTTCTTTGCACATATAAATCATGTGGTGTGCTTCATCTGCTACCCTGTGTGCATCCATTACTGTAATTAGCTGTCACTTCACTCCTTTGTTGTTGGATTCACTAAAAACAGTCTTTCATACTTCCATAACCTTTTCCTGAGCTCCAGCACTCTGTGACCAAAGAGTGTGCAGAAAATTAACTTGGCAGAAAATTAACTCTTCTCAGGTTTAGCCTGCTCTTCTCTCCCCCATCCAGAAGCCTGCTAAATTGCCTGCTTACAGGTTTTAGCCAGTCAGATGTGCTGTGTTTGGACCTAAAGAACTGTCTAAAAATTTCCCTTGCATCAAAATTGCCTGAGGCTTTGAGCATGGCTGTTCATAAAATGACATCTCTGAATTTTATCTTAGCCTATGAGAGAAATATGTGCAATATGAATAATAATGCTATAAAAATTATATATATACATATATGTATATATATATGTGTGTGTATATATATATATATATATATATATAGAGAGAGAGAGAGAGAGAGAGAGAGAGAGAGAGAGAGAGAGAGAGAGAAGGAGGGAGGGAGAGGAAGAGAGAGAGGGTCAGGGGGAAGGAGCTATTACCAGCATAGGCATCATTATTACCATTGTCACTTTGTAAACCAAAAAGTGAGGCTTAAGAAGGAGAAATGACTTCTCTAAAGTCACATGCTTAATAAATGGTAGAATTAAATCTCAAGGGGGCAGCTAGGCGGCAAAGTAGATAAAGGAATGGCCTTGGACTCAGGAGGACCTGAGTTCAAATCCAACCTCAGATACTTGAAACTTGCGTGTGACCCTGGGCAAGTCACTTAACCCTCATTTCCCTGCAATAATAATAATAATAATAACAACAATAATAATAATCTCAAATCCAAGTCTTTTGACTCCTAGTCTTGGATTCTTACCATGATGCCTCTAAGTCCCTCTACTAATAGCAGAAAATTCTACATGTTTTCTTTTAGAATCAAATATTTGCTTTGAAACAAAGTAACATTATCCATCAGGAATTCATGCTATGACAAATTTACCTACTTAAAAGGTAAGAATTTGGAAGTAATAAAAGAAGACATGGAGGGAAAGGGAAGGGAATAAGCATTTATTAAGCACCTAATATGTGCCAGGCACTCTACTAAGTGCTTTGTAAACACTCTTTCTTTGTTCCTCACAATAGTAACCCTGTGAGATAGGTTCTGTTATTATCCCTGTTTTACAGTTTAGGAAACCGAGGCAGAGTTAAAGTCATTTGCTCAGGGTCACGCAGTGTCTAAGGCAGGATTTGAATTCAGGTCTTTCTAACTCAAAGCCAAGTACTCTATTCAGTGCACCCACAGCTGCCTCTAATTAGCACCAATTATTAGTCTATTACAAGGGTCAAAGTGAAAGGTTACAAAAGGGTCTGAATTAGGGTGGTGGCGGTTTGAGGGAAGATAAAGAAATTGTGGGTGTCAAAAACACATTGTGGACAAAAAAACGCTAAAAGAATTGGCAATTGAATGCATGTGGGGGACCAGGAGAAGGGAAGAGTCAAGAGTGGCTCAGAAGGCTGAAAACCTGGACAGGAAGAAGAATGATATTTTCCTTGCTAGAGAAAGATAAATTCTGCTTGGGGTAGCAAATTTTGAAGTGTTCGACAAGCAGTTGGCAATATCAGACTGGAGTTTAGGGGAGAGGTTTTGGTTAAAAATAAAGATTCATGGCTCCTTTACATTTTTTAAAAAATGGCAAACTTTAGATGACCAAATGAAAACATGAACCAAATCACTAATAAGAGAAATAAGCATCAAAACAATCCTGAAGAAGGGGCAGCTAGGTGGCACAGTGGATAGAGCATTGGCCCTGGATTCAGGAGGACCTGAGTTCAAATGCGGCCTCGGATACTTGACACTTACTAGCTGTGTGACCCTGGGCAAGTCACTTAACCCTCATTGCCCCCCCCACACACACACACAAAAACAATCCTGAAGTTTTACCTCATACCCTGAAAATTGGTAATAATGATTTTTAAAAAGGAAAAAAAGTGTTGGAGGGGTTGTGGAAGACTGATGTACTACTAATATATTATTGGTGGAGTGATGAATTGGTACAAAGATTTCTGGCTATCCATCTGCAATTATTCAAGAATGATTTACCAAGCCTACTACCGGACACACATTCCAAGAAGGTTAAAAAAAAAAAAGAAAAAGAAAAGAAACAAAATTCCAGTCCATGGAATGCAGACGTCATTGGTTCAGATTTCCCATAAGGAAATCCCACTTATCAATACAGACCAGATACTGTTCTTCAACTTGACTTTCCAAAATTAGTTCACCAAGATTTTGAGTTAACCAATTGTTTTTATAGTAGGTGTGCTCCTTGAAGGCAGGGACCATGTACATTTTTTAATCTCCTAGCACAGTGTCTGCATGTAATAAATGATTTTTTGATTGATTGATCTGTTGACTGATTGATTCTACAAGGCTTGTTATTCTGAGAAGTTTTACTTTAGAGTAGCAGTAGTTAAAGGATCATTGAATTTAGATGACGAGGTTTGTCACCTAAGGTGATATGGGAATTTAACACTTTTGGAAAGGTGATTAACATTAACTCCTTCATTATCATCATTATCATTAGTAGAAGAATTTTTTAACAGATACTCCTATATGTGATACCATCTTAATAAGGTAAATAACAAAGTCCTTGCCTTCTGAGAGCTTTCATTACAATCTATTTAGCAATGGGCATCCCAAAATATTGTTTGTATGATACAAATGAAATGTATGTCATGACCTTATTTAATCATCATTGCCACAATATTGAACATTACAATTAAAAAATATTTAAGTATTTATTTCCATGTGCCACTTTTAATTGTTTTTCAGTTAACAAGCATGCATTTTCTCTTCCTCCTAATCCCCTCCCCACATTGGGAAAAGAAAGCTAATATAGCAAATATACAGAGTCAAGCAAAACAAACTTCTACACTGGCATATCCAAAATTGTCTTATTCTACAACTTGGGTCCATCTCTGTTAGAAGATGAGTAGTACACTGCTTTATAACTAGTCCTCTGGAATGTTGGTTAATGCATTGATCAGCATCTTCAAGTCTTTTAAAGTTGTTTATTTTTATAATGCTATTCTCCTGTTTCTTTTCCCTTTGCTCTGTATCAGTTTGTACAAGTCTTCCAAAGTTTTTCTGATACCATGCTTTTTACCATTTATCATGAGACAAGAGTATCCCATTACATTGCATGTACCCTTTTCAATTCCATAATTCCCAAAGGTACCATGGTCTGCTACTTCCAAAGACTCTTAATTTCCTCATTATGGGTATTGCTTCTGTTGACCCATATCATATGAACCTTAGTGAACAATTTCATGAATTACTGTGAGAAGGGAAGGGGAAACTTCCATCTCTTAGTGGCCAACCTTCTGGTAATTCACTTTTCCACAATTAGGGGATGGTACCAAAAAGAAAAAAAACAGAGCAGATTTCTAAAGTCTACTTAGGGCCTTTACAGCCTTAAAAAGATGTGCCATACAAAAAAAAAGATGTGCCAGAGCTTGCTTTCTCCTAGTGTGTCCTTTAAGAGTACCTAAGTTGGGGCAGCTAGGTAGCGCAGTGGATAGAGCACCAGCCCTGGAGTCAGGAGTACCTGAGTTCAAATCCGTCCTCAGACACTTAACACTTACTAGCTGTGTGACCCTGGGCAAGTCACTTAACCCCAATTGCCTCACTAAAAAATAAATAAATTTTAAAAAAAAAGAGTACCTAAGTCACCTCTATGACACCAAATGTCATCACTGTGAGGAGTAAATGAAAATAATTAGTGAATGACAGAGAGGATCATAGCTTTGAAAGCAGTACCTAGAAAATCAATATGTAAATATAAATTGTCTATTATTATTTTTAGTGGGAAAAATACTAGAAACCTCATTATCTTATCACCTGCCAATTCTGGTTTAGACAAACCAATTTATGTACCTTTGCCTCAGTTTCCTCCCTCAGTAGTTCAGGTCCTGTGAGGGAAAGTCACAATGCCCTTGCTCAAGCTGTTCATGGGCTTTCAGATTGGCATTAATCATGCACACTTCAAGGTGGAGAACACAAAATTAATTCTTGCAAATGACTGAAGTCTCACCTATTACCATGAATATTTCACACCTGAATAGTATATTTTAGCTAATTTTTTAAGCTCATTAGTCTGAGTCCTGATTTAGAGACAGGTATATAGCTACCCATGAGCTCTTGTTCTCAGAGTATATAGAGATGTTTTATAATGTTTGAAGTCTGCATTGATAGGAGGAGCATCTTTCCTTTAATAAGTCCACCAGACAATAATAACCACTGACAATTTCTAGAACTTTGATCTTTAGAATTTGGCTTCATCATCAAAATATAGCCTTGCTAATCTCCTATGAAAAAAGTCTCCTAGATAATATTTGCCATTCCTTAGCTAGTGGAATGACATGCCCTACGTAAAAAAAATTAATTATTCATAACTATAACTAACCTGGAAAAATTATATAGAATTGGATTTATGAAAAATTATGATTGTATGAAAAATGATAAATTTAGAAAAATTATAATTGGGCCTTGAGTCCCTTCGTGGTCGTCATTCAAATGTTAGAATATTTTTGATGACCAGCCTAATTTGGGGGGACTAAACTGACTGGAGGACCAAACTGGGGACTTTTGACTCTTTGGCTATCTGACTGCGTTTAATTTAATATGGGCCGTTTATAAAGTTTCACCACACTGCTCCACTCCCAAATTGATAAGCACATGATTGAGAAGCCTTTTAACTAAATAATCCAAGCAGAGTTTATTTATGAGATACTGTTGAAAATTAAGAATACAGGAAAATAAAATGTACAACCTGACTGCTTTCCTGTGGTCTCTTTCCACTGAGTCTCTTTCCCACCTGCTGAGCTTAGAACTTCTTGAATACAATAAGGGCTTTAGCCGCCTCCGGCCTCAGGGCATGTTACACTTTCCCTGGTTTGTATTAAGGCCTGTAACATTCTGTCTGTCTGCTCTGTCAGTTTGACCTCTCTTTTGCCTGCTCCTAGTCCTTCTCGTCTTCTCCTGCATCCTTGTAGCCCCATCTCTAGCCTCCAATCTTTGCCGTTTCCTCAGCCACCTCTTGACCTCTTCTTGTCCGTC
Source organism: Dromiciops gliroides (assembly GCF_019393635.1). NCBI lineage: Eukaryota > Metazoa > Chordata > Mammalia > Microbiotheria > Microbiotheriidae > Dromiciops > Dromiciops gliroides. The sequence continues at coordinate 136,354,254 of NC_057864.1, forward strand.
CGAACGCCTGAGTCTTGTCTATCTAGTCCATCCTCAGTCCATCCTCAGTCCGTCCTCTCGTCCATCTCCCCCCTCCCAGGTCTATATATACCTTTTCTTCTCTCCACTCAAATCTCGGGGCTTCCTTCGCCCCACAGACCAAGATAATCAGCCAGCCAGAGCTGCAGCTGGTGGGGGTGGGGGGGCCTGCTCTCAAGCCTCATGCCTCAGCACAGGCCATCCGGGATCCTTCAGATAGCTCCGCTCAGGTTGGAGGGAGCTGGGGGCCTTTTTTCCCCCCCAGCTGTCTGACCTGGCGTCTTGTATAGCCCACGGGGCTTTTTCGCTCAGCTGAAGCTGAGGAGGAGGGGGAGAGACCCTGAGGGCCTAAGGCTTTCTAATCTCAGCCTAAAGGTAGGGTCCCCAAATCAAAATAAATTTCCACACCTAGCATGCCCCATGTAAAGCAGAGATTGTACCCAACCCATTTGGAAGTTCTGTGGATAAATAATATCCCACCATCCTGTAAATCACTGAAAGTTTGCATAATAAGAAGTTTGAAAATTTTTACTGGTGGGGATTTGTAGTTCAGAGGGACAAGAATTCCCCACTCAGCCCTAAAAGTAATTTGGAAAGATGATGTCTTTGAGCCAGAAGCCAAACTTGAGTCATACCCAGACATTCTTAAGGGACATACATAATCTATGATACGTGGACCAAGGTAGGAGTAGCATCACTGGGAATACAGTGGCCCAGGCCCACTCAAGACAATGAGCTGATCTGGAAAGATTTGGTGATGCAAGGACTAGAGGCAAAAAGAGAAACTAAAAGCAGAAAATAAAATTAAAGGAAAATTGAGCATTATCAGGGAATGGAAAAATCAAAAAGGGCCATTGGCTCCCTGTAGGCATCTTGGAGAGAAGTCTCAGACTGAAGCTATGTATCTCACATAGATATTTCAGGGACTGAGAGAAGTTCTCCCAAAAGATGTTATTTCCCCAAATTTCCCTCCTTATACCTGTAAAATATATTGCAATGTGCTATGTGGTCCCTTTTTTTAACCTATTTCCAATATTCTGATCTTTACCCTTAAAAGAAAACAATGTTTGGTTAGAAATAAATATAAGTTTAAATTAGGTTGGAAACTCAAATCTCTGTCTGATTTTTAGGAATTTTCCTAACTGGGCGGAGGAAAGGAGTAAGGGGGGGGGGGATCAAAGCTATTGTAATTACCATATTAATTATCAATGTCCGATATAATATCCATAAAACATCAGAGAAGACAGTGTGGAACTATGGGGCCATTATATTATTCTGACTAAAAGTGAGCTAATTGTTTTAAGAGGGTGTAACTCATTAAATCTCCAGAGAAAAGGAGAATTGGGAGAAGAGGGTACTGACTAGAGAAAAAATCTCTCCTCTCCAGGTAGGAGATAGAAAGGCCTGGGACAGATTCAACTTTTCTCCTATCCAACATGGAAGAGGGAGCAAAAAGGATTATTTTCTGGCCAGCCACCTGGACCCTCCACAGCAACACCAACCACCACCAATGACATGCTACTAAGAACAAAGGAAATTGGGGCAGCTAGGTGGCACACTGGATAGAGCACTGGCCCTGGATTCAGGAGGACCTAAGTTCAAATCTGGTCTCAGACACTTGACACCCACTAGCTGTATGACCCTGGGCAAGTCACCTAACCCCAATTGTCTCGCATAAAAAACAAAACAAAACAAAACAAAACAAAAGAACAAAGGAAATTAATGAAATCAAACTGAAGACTAAACCTGTTCTATACACCAGAAAATAGGGGGCCATATAAGGCTGAAATTTTCTCTTTTATTCATTCAACCAGTATTTGCTAAGCAATTTCCATGTGCCAGACACTGTCTAGGCACCAGAAGAAAAAAAAGCAAATACAAACATGAAATGGCCCCTCACAAAACTTACCTTCTCCTTTTCTTTGTGACTTCCTCTTCGGGACCCGCCCCCCACCCCGACACACACCTCTACTAACTAACAGACAATTCTAAAGTTTCGAATATAGGCTCTCCTTCCTCAGCATGAACTTAATTTGGTTATATTATGAACCTCTACTTAGAACTCTGCAGGTCAACTGAATGGCTGTTCCCCTGCTAGTATTTGTTTGCATGACTATGACAAAAACTACTTCCTTCATCTGTTCAATAATTTAATTTTTCCTTACTTCAGCATTCTGGTATGTACTTTGATCTGTCTGGAAACCAATTTAAGTCTCATTTAGTTGATGTGTTTAGTTTCCTTCACAGATGGCAGACTTCCCACACCTCTTCTTCACATTACACCTGAGACCCTCACACAGCTATTAAATTAAAATATGCCTTTCAGTTACATATGACAACTTTTTTCCTTTTATTTCTCAATTTTGAAGCTTGAATCTTCAAAAATACCCCGAACTCTCAGGGTATTTTTTCAGCAAGTCTTTTAACCAGAATTCTCTCCCCCTTGGGAGGTGGGGGAGCAGATTCTCATTTTTCTGAGCCCCTTGTGATCACCCTTAATATGTTGAGGTCCCCTGAAGGAATCAGCAAAAACACCCTCAGGGGAGAAAGAAAGAGAGACATGTGGTATATGGAGGAGGCTGAAGAGTTGGCCCCAATTCTATCCCTAGCTATGAATTCTCCTGCCAGACAAGCTTAGTACTCACAGCTGGCTTTCCATATTTAAAAAAAGAAGCCTTAAATGTTTGTATTTTTTAGTTATTTTTAGTTAGTATTGTCAGTTTTCTAGATTCACTTGACACTTACATCCAGTACCAAGAGAAAGAGAGGAAGGGAAAACATCCCATAAAAACAATGCTTCGTAAATTAAATCCTACTCACTGAAGTGATATATGCAGGGAGCAATGAGGTAGCATTTCTTTATATATTTCCTGATACAGTGTTACCTGTTTGGGAGATCCCCAAGCCATGGAGGGGTGGTGAGTGAGATGTGGTGAACTCTTAAGTCTCCCTCCAGCTCTAAGGTTCCATACTTATTTTTAACCATTGGATCATAGATTGAGAGTTGGAAGGGCCCTTAGGAGTCATTTAATATAGCCTTGTCATTTTAGAGGTGAGTAAACTGAGACCCAGAGACATTAAGCGATTTTCCCAAGGTTATACAAGTAATGAGTGACAGCGCTAGAATTTGTGTCAGGATTGAGAGTTGATCCAAGGTCTTAGGACTCCGGATTTAGTGTCCTTTCCACTTTAGCACATTGTCTCCAAATAGAATCATAGAATGGTTGAATTAAAAATGGAAAAGACTTTCTTATGAGTTAGGTCTCAATAGGAAGGAAGGAAGGAAGGAAGGAAGGAAGGAAGGAAGGAAGGAAGGAAGGAAGGAAGGAAGGAAGGAAGGAAGGAAGGAAGGAAGGAAGGAAGGAAGGAAGGAAGGAAGGAAGGAAGGAAGGAAGGAAGGAAGGAAGGAAGGAAGGAAGGAAGGAAGGAAGGAAGGAAGGAAGGAAGGAAGGAAGGAAGGAAGGAAGGAAGGAAGGAAGGAAGGAAGGAAGGAAGGAAGGAAGGAAGGAGAGAGATTCAAATTGGGGAGGGAAGTTAGCTGGTCTGGATGACGTCTAAGGTGCCTTTCAACTCCAAGGGTTAGAATATTCTTCCTTATATTTAACTAAAATATATTTATTTGTAATTTCTACTCACTAGTCCTAATCTAACCCCCTAGAGCTACACAGAACATGTAAAGTCTCTTCCCCTTTTTAGTTGTGAGGCATTATGAAGGCTGGTCTTCTAACACCTTGCAAAGATTCAAAATTAAACAAATTTAATCATATGTGATTATTTGGTCTTCTGTTGGGCAACCTCAGAAGAGAAGGATTTAAAAAGGCTATGTAGTGAATACCAATCATGCAGGAAGAATCTCTTCAGGTTGGGTCTTCAATAGCCATGGTAAGGAAACAGAGATGCTATTTATACCATTTCTAATCCATTAACCAAGGCAAAGAGCCTCATAGCACTTTTAAGACTATGCACAAATTGTTTCAAGGAAGTTATCAAAACTAATTGTCGGGGGCAGCTAGGCAGTGCAGTGGATAAAGCACCAGCCCTTAATTCAGGAGGACCTGAGTTCAAATCCGACCTCAGACACTTGACACTTACTAGCTGTGTGACCCCAGCAAGTCACTTAACCCTCATTGCTCCCCCCAAAAAAAGAACTAATTGTCGTCTTTTCCATAGTTGTCCCACCACCCAGTAGGGAAATAAACATCTCTGACAATCACATAAGGCATGCAAAGAGATTTTCAAATGCTGTGACTATGTGGCCTGGCATTATATCATGTACTGGAAAGTGCTTATTCACAAGGTGCTTTCTTTCTCCCAGTGTGAGAGTTGCACATAGACAAAACCCATATAGAACAAATAAAGGTAATCTCGTGGAAGTAGGCACAAGGTGGTGGGAGGTAGCATCCGGAAAGGTGTTGCTTCACCCGAGTCTTCACAGAAGTCAGGAATTCCCAGAGGCACAGATAAGAAGATGATCTATTCTTTCTGGGCATGGGACACAATCAGAGCAAAGGCATGCAGATAGAATATGGAGTATTCTAGATGAAGGTGGCCAGTTTGGCTGAAACACAATGTAGCAGAGGAGAGAAGTATAGAAAAGTATCATGGGGCATGGTACCAGGTTAGTAAGAACTTTAAGGGACAAGATTTATATAGGATTCTCAAGTTAATAAGGAATTACCAGTGAGTAGTAGGTGAGTAATAGTTCGAGTAATATAAGACCTGTGTTTTAGGAAAAAAAATCCCTTTTGGCAGCAGTATAGAGGATAGATTGGAGTGAGGAAGAACTTAACTCAGGGAGACAAATTAGGAGGCTGTCACAATAATCCAGGCAAGAGGTGATGAGGGCCTGAACTAGGATTCAAGAGTTGTTTTTCAAGTAGAAAACACAAAATTTGGCAACTTATGAGATAAGTGGCATGAGTAACAAGTTAAGTATAATTTGGTTTTAAGCCTTATCTTAGTGAAATAAATTATCTCATTTTATACTTACAAGAAACCTCTGTGACAGTGTACAAGTAGATAAATATTATAATTTCCATACTGACATATATCCCTATATCCATATTTCAGTGGTCCCTGGAAAAAAATGGTGGTGAGTGGTTCTCTATCTTCAGCTTAGAGCAGGAATTCTTAACTATTTTGTGTCACAAACACGTTTAGGGGTCTAATGAATACCTATGGACTCCTCAGAAAATACTGAAATTCAGAGATCTTAAGTGAGTTGTCTAATGTCACATGGCTTTTAAGGGGCACAGCCAGGATTTGAATCCAGATTTTCTGATTCAGAAGCCAGTGCTCTTTCTACTACTCCACAGATATTACGTTATACCTGTATGTGGGGATAAAAGGATAATGGGTCTTGAGCTGAAAGGGACCCAAGGGCCAATCTAATCCAACCCCCTTATTTTATTGATGAGGAAACTGAGGCCCAGAGAGAATTAAGTGACTTTGCCAAGGTCATACAAGGAGTAATCAGTTGATGAGGAAATTTGGACTCAGGTTCCTGATTTCAGATTCATGAATCTTTCCATTGTGTTGAGAGAAATGATGATTTCTCTCATATTAATAACCATTGACTTTGGGGGAGATCTATGATTTTCCCCTTGCTATTTCCTCATTTTCTACCAGGTTAAATCAGCCCCAGAAGAATAGGGATGGTAACGAGCTTGGATTTAACATTCTCCTCAATCCAGTTCAGAACTCACCCAAGTGGGGAAGTTTAGATCTGGCTAAAAGGTAAAGACATTTTAGTCTAGGCAAAATTTGGCCCATTCTGTTCTAATCAGACAGTCTGAGTAGAGGTGGACCATGTTTGTCTAGATTGCCCTAGGAAGAGGTAGTCTGAGTGATCAGTCATGTCCCCAGCCTTTCATTAGAAAAGGGCTACCTCTCATTATCATATTCATTCTTCTCATTAATTGTTAACCAATCAGGGTTGATTGCTATCTGTCAGGAATACGTACTCTTCCAAGGGCATATAAGCCTCAATAAGCTTGATCCATCTTTGATTCATGAGAGATAGCCAAATGACCAATCCTTTTATTGGTTATTTGCTAGACATGATAAAATGATTAATTACCTAGAAATTCTCTCTCTCAAACTATTAATAAGTCATAATACCATGGTATTGCAATGTCCTTCTGGATGGCCCATGCCATCCATACTTATAATGAACAATCCTGTATAGCAGGTCTTTCTCTGGCCCTATCCAACATTATTCTACATAAGAATATGTAGCATCAGCCCTGGATTCAGGAGAACCCGAGTTCAAATCCAGCCTCAAACACTTGACACTAGCGGGGTGACCCTGGGCAAGTCACTTAACCCTTGTTGCCCCACAAACAAAAAGAATATATACATATACACATATGTATATATGTGTGTGTATGTATGTATGTATGTATGTATGTATGGAGAGAGAGAGAGAGAGAGAGAGAGCTCCACACTCTCTTTGCTAAAGAAAGCAATCTCCTAGTATAGCTAAGCTTAGCTTTTCCTATCTTTTTCCTCTTTTGTACAGCCAACCAGTAGCAATTATCCTTAAAATTTCTTTGCCTCTTTTCATCTCAAACATCCACGACACCCTGCCAGGAAAAAACATGCTAAACCACCTTTCTTGTTCTTATCGAGTTCAAAATACTTCCAATTTAGCTATTCTCTATAAATTGATGAGTATCTTCTTTTTCATCACTAAACTAAGAATGAGAGTTCTAAACAGTTCATCATTATAGCTGGATGACACCATGAGAAAAATAATGTGGATGTCATATTGGGTAATAACATTTTACTTCCAGTTTCCTGAGGGCAGTGGTTATGGACTTCTTTCTGGCTTATAGCACATACTCAGTCTTCAGTTTGATTTATTTCAGATATAAGTTGATGGTGACCAAATAGTGGATTTCTCTCTAGTGAATTGGTCTGACAATTCCATTTCCAGCAGAACCCTTAAAAGTTAAAGAATTAGGGGCAGCTGGGTGGCTCAGTGGATAGAGCACTGGCCCTGAGTTCAGATCCCACCTCAGACACTTTACACACTTGCTAGCTGTGTGACCCTGGACAAGTCACTTAACCCCAATTGCCTCACCAAAAAAAAAAAAAAGTTAAAGAATTAAAGAAGTTGAAGGGCTATGATTCCTTAGTTATATATACATGTTCTATTTTCCTGACCAAATTACAGCAGAAACCTTTCAAACAGAGGGATTAGGTCTTCTTATCCATTTTTGCATATTTGGATTCTAGCACAATGACTTACTCCAAACCTCAGCAAATATTCAGCAAGGATAATAATAATCACAATTTGAAAGGACAGTCATGATATCTAAATTATAATAATATAATTTTTAATTCTGATGCTCGCTGCACACGAGTACCAGTAAATTGCAGAGCAATTTTCCTTAACTAGCATTCACTTCAGAATCTAATCATAATAATAATAATTAGCATTTACACATCATATTAAGGCTGACAAAGTGCTTTACCTATGTTTCATTTAAGTCGCAAAATCACCCTGGGAGATAGATGCTATTATTTTCTCCATTTGACAGATCATGAAATTGAGGCACAGAAAAGTTAGCCAAGGTCACACAGCTAGTATCTGAGACTGAATTTGAGCTCAGGTCTTCTTGTCTCCAAGTGCAGTGCACTGGATGGCTGGTTCATGGAGCTGCCTATCTTTTCCCCCGACTTTGACTTTTTTTCTGTCTCTATCACGCTACCTTTTACCTTTCTTCACTCTCTAATATTTGCTTGTGCATGTCTTTGTACCTCCCCTGCCTTCTTTCCCCTCCATTTTCTTTACTGTTCTATCTGCATTTTCCCTCCATCTTTTATCTATAATCTCCCTCTTCCCCATAGAGTGTCTCTCCTGCTTCCTTTTTCCCCTTTTCCCTTACCCCACTTTAAGTTCTTTTCTTAATTTTATAATTAAAATTCTCACAAAAATAGATAAAATTCATTTTTCAGGGACCTCTGGGAGTCCTTGAGACACTTCAAAGGGTTTTCATGGTGAATATTATTATATAAAGCCCTCATCAACAGAAGTTCTTTGAGGTCCTCAATTTTTAAGAGGGTAAAGGATTCCTAAGGCCCTAAAGTGAAAACTGCTGGACCAGAGAATTGAAATCACTAGGTTGTTCATTAGTCCAATATAATCAGAAAGATGCAAGAAGCCTCACTCGACTACACTTAAATGCCAGCAGTGAATTTTTTAAAGGCATTGAATGTAGCCCTGTAGAGGTAGTCTAAGTTTATGTTGTTCCCCATCCTAGCATTATTTCCTGTCATCTCCCACAGGGAGCTTGGGCCAGATTTCTATTCCCACTGTGGGAAGGACTGGCACAGGGAGCTAGAAAAGGGGATTTGACCTATCTGATTAGAGTATTTAGATGTGAAGAATAACTTTTATTTACCCAAATGGATGATACAGGATGAACAACATTCATCTAAAAGCGAGTGAGCTTCAGCCCTCAGGAATCAGTCACAACAGCCAGAAGCTGCTTTGCCATTTGTTTCCTGCATTGACTTTTTAAAAATGTGCTTTGTCCTATGGTCTCTTTTCTCCCTAAGCTGATCACCCACTGAATGTCCATCTAGATCTATAGTCTTCCACTGAACAGTCCCTGATAAAAATCCAGTGAAACTCAATGTAAAGTCCAAAATAAAAGTAGTCAAGTCAACAATCATTTATTGAGCACCTAGTATGTGTTGAATGCTGTATTAAGGTAACAGAAAGAGAAGGAAAAACAGTTCCTGTCCTAAAGAAGCATACGTTCTAATGAGTGAGCAACATATCAACAATTCTGTATAAATAATTATATACAGAATAAATTGGAGGTAATAGCAGAGGGAAGGCATTAGCAGGGCAGCTAGGTGGTACAGTGGATAAACCACTGGCCCTGGATTCAGGAGGACCTGGGGTCAAATCTGGCATCAGACACTTGACACTTACTAGCTATGTGACCCTAGGAAAGTCACTTAACCCTCATTGCCCCACCCAAAAAAAAGCATCACAGAGGAACCCAGAAAAAGGCTTCCCAGGGGAAACCAGGATATGATAGATTAGAGATAATAAAGGGTCAAAGATCATATCTAGATTGTGAGCCTGGGTGAGTGGGAGGATGCTAGTGCCCTTAAGAGTAATAAGGGGGGTGGGGCAGCTAGATGATACAGTGGATAGAGCACCGGCCCTGGATTCAGGAGGATCTGAGTTCAAATCCAGCCTCAGACACTTGACACTTACTGGCTGTGTGACCCTGGGCAAGTCACTTAACCCCAATTGCCTCACCCCCTAAAAAAAAAGAGTAATAAAGGAGGTAAGTCCATCTACAGAGAGAGAACTGATGGTATCTGAATACAGATTGAAGCATAATATTTTTGTTAGTTCCTTTATCTGAAGTTTTGTTTTTGTCTGTTTTCTTTCACAACCTGGTTATTGTGGAAATGTTTTGCATGACTGCTCATGTATAGTTTATATTGAATTGCTTGAGTTCTTGGGAGGGAGGAAGAGAATTTGTAACACAAAGGTTTTTTTTAATTGATGTCAAAATATGTATTTACATGTAATTTGGGAAAATAAAACTTAATGGGAGAAATTATTGACAACATAAATAAAAATAAATTTTAAAAAGAGTAATAAGGGAGTTCAGAGGAGTGGAGGATTTAGGAGGAAAGAGAATAAATTCAATTTGGAACATGTTGAGTTTAAGACACAGAATGAGATGTCCAATAGAAAATTGGGGATGCAAGACTACAGTTTATGAGAGAGATTTGCACTAGATAAATAGATATGACAATCTTCAGCATAAATTTGATAACTGAATCCATGGGAGCTGATGAAATCACCAAATGAAATAGTATAGAAAGAGAAGACAATCCAGGACAGAGGTTTGGTGGACACTCACAGTTAACAGATGCAGCCTAGATAAAGATCCAGCAAAGGACCCTCAGATAGGTAGGAAAAGATTCAAGGGAGAGTAGCATTATCAGCACTTAATATATTAAGAAGGGTCATTGAGAATGTAAAAGACTTTGGAGATGACAAGAAGGATAAGGAATAAAGAAATATCAAATTATCATCTTTAAGTCTACTAATACTCTTTGATGGTTTCCTTTCTTGCCCCAAAGAACTTTTTGGACTCTGTTATTGTATCCTTTCTGGTGTCAATAATTTAATAGAGAGGTAGCCAAGTGGCATAGTGGATAGAGAGTTATTCTCAGAGTCAGGAAGAGATGGTTCAAGACCCACCTCCAACACATATTGACTCTGTGATCCTGGCCAAGTCCCTCAACCTTTTTTTGTTTCCCTGAGACAAAAAGGCAGTTTACCATTTCAATGAAATTACAAGTCCAATATGGATCCCTCTTTGCCAGTAACTGAAATTTTTCTTTTCAATTGTAATTTTCAATTCTTTTCAAGTGCAGTTCTCACTTTTCCTTCTCCCTCCCTCTCTATACTTCCCCTAACTGAACAGTCCATATTTATTTACCCTCCATAATCTACAGAACCAATATCTTGTATCCTAAAAGAACTCTCTTCTAATTACATGGAAATAGGTTGATGTTACTAATGACCTCTAAGGGTCATTCTAACTCCAGTGTTCTATGCATGCTGGAACTAGATCAAGTTATGCTGATTGGTCCTAGGAGGAAGAAATGGAAGCAGAGACTGGAAGTTGCCCAGAACATTTCAGTTTAATATAAGGAAGAACTTCCTAATAATGGAATTTTTCCAAAAGTAGAATGAGCTAGCTCCTTTAGGAAGTAGTGGGCTCCTCATCCCTGAAGTCCTTCAAGCAGAAGCTAAATAACTATTTCTCAGAGTGGTTGTAGATGACATAATTGTGCATATATGGGTTAGACAAATAACCTTTAAGTATCCATTTTAACTTTGAGAATCTGTGAAATGAAAATTCCTTGGACTGAGAGAATTCAAGTGCATGACTATTTATACATTACAGCTGAGTTCCTTGGAGAATACTAGTATCCTAATCTCTAGATCAGGGCTTCTTAAACTTTTTCCATTCACAGCCCCTTTTTACCCAAAAATGTTTATGTGATCCTGGTTATAAAGGCATATAAAATAGGTATGCATAACCTTTTACTGTTGGCATGTTTTTCACAACGCCTATATACAGTTACCACAATTTAAGAAGTTAGGCCTTAGACAACCACTTCCACCAATACAAGATAGACAAGACAGTTTCTTGGGAATTCATTCATTGATTGGACCTTTCAGGGAAGCTTGGAAATCACTCAGGAAGGAAAAGAAAGCCTATGCTTGATAAAAAAAACTACCCAACCCACTTTTCCACAAGATGAAAGAACTGCTCCCCATTTGATTTCTAACCATTCTGACACTTGACTCTACCAATAAGAATACAGATAGTAATCACTAAAAGTCTTCTGCATCCAAGTCTATACACTACAAGTAATTTCCATCCCTGAAGAGCAAATAATTACAGGTGCATCCTAGGTCAGAAAGTTCCTAGGGATAGTATACTCCCTATTAAAATAATTCAACACATATTTATTAAATATCTACTAAGTACAGATCATAGGATAAATACAAAATTTAGATAAGAAATAATCTCTTACTTGATGGAGCATGAATATCTAGTCAAAGGATAAAACAAATTCTATTACATGAAAGCATTAAGCAGGTGCCTGGCATTAGCATGGTGCCTGGATATAGTAGTAACTTAATACATGCTGGCTGGTTGGAAAAGAAAGGAAAAAAAACCAAGGTTCTATGAGGCCTAACAAGGAGATTATTTACTGAAATAGAAGATTAACTATGATGACTCATTCTCCATGTCCTAGAAATTTGAAAGACAATATTTCTTTCCAGAGATTTTGGCCTCTCTTCCTCCTTGTCCCATTCCTGTTTAAATTACTGTTTTCCTCTTTAAAATGACAGAAATTTGATTTACAATCCTTTTTTTCTTTAAATTATTTTTAATTAGGCAATGGATCTTTGAGTAGGGAAAGAAGAGAGGCTGTATTTTGAAATGAAAGTGACATAAAAACCAACTATCAATGAAGATATATATAAATATATATATATATCTTTAACATAATGAATTTTTGAGTTACCCATTATCAGGTAACTGCCATGAGCTATGACTGCAGCACTTCTCCCCAAATGCAGTTTTCTAATGTAGACATCCATCTGAGTGCAACTGACCTGATTAGTTAGGATTCTTACAATTAATGTGGAATCACCTGGGGCCTGTGCGGAACAAATCTGGTTTCATATTAGTTACCTGGAGGCAATAAGGACCCTCTGGAATGACATCTCCAATCTGCAGAGCATCCCACTCCTTGCCAAAAGCAGCAGAAAAAAATTCCAAAAATCATCACTGAAGTACAGAATCCTATTTTGTGTAACCTCATTTGGACAATGGCCACTATGACTTGCTAATATTAGCCAATGGAAAGAAGATATTGACAGTATTCTTTAGGGAATTGGAGGTTAAGAAAAATAATGTAGGACACAGATCATGAAAATCTGATTCCCTGAAAAATAAAACAGTTGATATCTTGTCTTGTCCAGTGCCCCCAGGCAAACCTAATTAAACAATATTAGCACTACTCTTGTCTTATCTGAAAATAAAAGAGAATGTGGATCTTGGCTTCCAAAAACAATTTCTTTTTTTTTTTGTCCTAACATCCCTAAAACAAAATTCTTAAAGGAATGGACAGTATTCTGAAATTTGTTTAGGTAACAGAACTGCTCTTGAAATGAATGGCTGGAGGAATTTTATTGGCTGACCCATACATTTATCTTGTATAGTTTTAATATCTCATATAACCTGTTCTCCCTTTGCTTTCTTGTTTGTTGGAAGCTCCCCAGGCCTGAGGTAGATCCCCATTGCATTTAGCAGAGGAAGGTCCCTTCATTATGGTCTAGATATGGTGCTGGGCCATATTAATTACATGCAGGGCTGGTACACAGACTCATTCGATTACAGAAACACAGTGTGACGAATGGATGCATTTCCCGAGTGGGATTCCAAATGAGATAAACAGAGACAGACAGTTGGCTCAGGAAGTTCCCACTGCCCAAGTTTCTCAATCATAGCTTTATGCACAGGGATGCTGATTAAGTTGGTCAAGCCATATTGCCTCTATTCTAATGAAAAGAAAGTGGGTTTTTAGGGAAGTTAAGTTTGATAGGGAGGGTGTTAGCTCTGCCATTAACCTCTAGGCTTTGTAGCTGTTGATGAGAATTTGCTGATTCACCTTCACCTCAAGTGTTAGCATAGTGGGATATATAGATAACCTGGCATCACTCATTCCCCATTTCCACTGAAAGAGCAAAATGACTAGTAGTCTAAACTTATCTGCTCTGTCTGTTCCTGCTTTTTGCCTCCTCTTATTTGCTTGTAATCCTACCAAAGGATGCCCCTTTTTCTCCATTTCCAATGAGTTTTGAGCATGTATAATTCAGGAATATTTACACTTTTTCAAGTGATAGGATCTTAATACTTAATGGCTTTGGAAAAACTAATCAAGGAGTATTTTAGTAAGAATGTGATTATGAAGTAAAATAAAATACAAGTGAGTTTGTAGCCAACAGTTTATGATAAGGAAGGGTCCAAAATAATGTGTAACTATAATAATACTAGTTAAATGATGTATTTCTATATTAATATAGTTATAATATGCAATAACTAAATAATTATAATATAATATAACACAATAACAAAATAATAGCATTTACATAAGATTTTAAGATTTCAAAGGGCTTTTTTGGGTGTATAGCAGTAGAATTATTAGGCCAGAGAACATAATTTTTATACCATATTACTTACTGCCAGATTGCTCTCCAAAAAGATTCTACAAGTCTGCAATACTACAAGCAATGAACAGTAACAGAACTCTCTAAAAGGCAGCATGTTATACATACAATTTACATTGAATTTTTCCTGGAACAGGTAAGTACAATGATTATTTGAGGGGAAATTTAACAGGATAACACTGACTATTCTGTACTTGATATTTTCTCATAAATACAAGTGATATTAAATATACATATATACACATATATCTCAAAGTGCTTTATAAATAATCTTATTTTATCACAACAACCCCAGGAGGTAGGTGCAATTATCCCCTTTTTACACATGAAAAAATCGAGGCAGACAGAAGTTAAATAGCTTACCCAAGGTCACACAGTAAACATCTGAATCAAATTAGAACTCCAGAGTTCCTGACTCTAAGTCCAGTGATCTATCCACTCGGCCAACTAGTTACCTAAATATTAGGATGTCACTCCCAATGAAATCCCACACTGACATTGTGAAAGTGACCCTAGAGCCTAGATTCTTAGGCTTTGCCAATGGAAGATAAACTCAGTCAGACCCTTACATATTGAAGAGGTTTTTTTAGGAGTCCATGGATAGATTTATTGGAACTACTGACTATTTTCTGAAGTCCTAGTTAGTTAAGTAGTTCAATTCAGCTCATCTCCAAAGAACTGGCAACCAGGTAATAAATTGGGGGTGTTGGGGAGGGAGAGTATCAACACATGAGAAGTCCCTACTAAGATTCCTTCTTGGTTTTGAGTTGCTATTTCTGTAATGAGGGTTTGGTACATGCACAGAGTCTATCAGAGCACTTGACTGATTGATATAAATTCCCCATATGGAGAGCCTTGAGAGAATGCTGCCAGCTAACCCTATATATATATGATGATGTAGAATGGAAGTACCTTGCAGAAAATAATGGAGCTGTGTAACCATTCAGTAACAGGTTCTGGTCTTCTGATTAAGAGAAGCCTTATATCCTGAACCGGAAATATTAAAAAAAAAAAAAAAAAGTCAGCCTCAGCCTATTCTCTTTAATCACTTTCTCTTCGGCCGCTTTTTTTTATGGTTGAACTTCTTTACTTACAGCATCTGGTGAGAGACAGGGCTATAAAGGAAGAGGCCTTAGAATACTCCTTGTTGAGTCCATGTGGCCTTGAGAAACAAGACTTGGTCCTTAGACTCTTTGTTCATTCTTCCAGGTGTAGATAAAGATATTAGAACCTCCAGCCTTGAGCAGATGGATAAAGAGGCTTCAAAGAAGAGACAACTCCTCAGAGTATTCTAGGTCCCTGAAGGGAAGGTGTAGCCTTCCTGGTTCAAAAAGAGTGAGCCAGAGTATATTCTAAATATTTCCCATAGCTTTCCTCTACTACTATTCAGATCCACTAAATTCATATCTAGGATCCTTACATCTTTTTATTTGATACAAATAAATTTTTATTAAATTTGTGTCTAGTGCAATGCCTGACACATAGTTGGTGTTTAATTAATGCTTATCAATTGATTAGTTGTTCAGTAGTTTTATTCACAACCAACTCTTCATGACCCTATTTGGGGTTTCCTCAACAAAGACACTGGAGTGGTTTGCCATTTCCTTCTCTAGCTCATTTTACAGATGAGGAAATTAAGGCAAAAGGTTAAGTGACTTGTCCAAAATCACACACCTAGTAAATGTCTGAGGTGAGATTTGAACAATCTTCCTGACTCCAGGTCCAGCACTCTATCCACTGCACCACCTAGCTGCCCATCAACTGAGTAATCTGATGTTATGTTCACATATATGAACATGACATATGTATGAATATAACCTACAATTAAAAGCCCCCATAATAGAAATTTTGTTGGAGGAGGGAGGAAGGAGGAACATAGGCCCAAAGTTTATGGTACCATTTCTTTATATTGTAGTCTAACCTTACTCATATTATGGGTGAGGAAACTGAGAACCAAAGAGGCCACAGCTTCACGTAATTTAAAAACTGGAAGGTATCTTAGTCATTTGGTCCAACTTTTTGAGCCCATGTAATGAACTCTCACTATCATACATTCTATAAGTAGCCATTCATCTTTTGCTTGAAGATCTCCAAAGAGGAGAACCTAGCACCTGTCCAGGCAACTCAATCTACTTTTGGACAGTTCTGCTTTTTAGAAAGAATTTTGCTTTGTTTTGTTTGTTTTTCCAGATGTGAAGCCTGAATTTGTCTCTTTGCAATATTCACCCATGGCTCCTGGTTCTAACTCATGGAAACAAATGAAACACATCTAAACCATTCTCCTTATGACCCTTCTTCAAATGTTTTGAAGATAACGATCTTATTCCCTCCCCTACTCCACCCCAAGTCTTCTCTTCTTCATACTAAACATTCCCAACAACTTCTACCAATTCTATGAAATGGACTCAAGACCCTTCAAATTCTGGCTGCCTTCCTCTGCTTATTTTCCAGCTTATTATTGTCTATCTCAAACTGGCACTCAAAATAAAAGTGATTTGCCCAAAGCCAGGCTTCATAGTTGCCAGTCCAGTGGAATTCTTCCTACTCTACCACACTGATATCCTATCTGTGGTGCAGTTGGAAAGAAACTAGAAGGGTAGATGTTCCCCAAAGTGAAAAAAAAATGTATAATGTCTAGTATAAGACATAATACTCAGATATTACCAGCACTTATTAAAGAAAAATATTTTATGTATTGGTTACCTTATAGATTTTTTTTAAGAATTCGGTTTGATTAAAATGTGTGTGTGTGTGTGTGTGTGTGTCCCCTTCCCAATTGTCCATCCCCTCTCCCTTAACAAGCCCATTGGAAAAAAAAAATAGATTTCTCCCATCAAGCTCAATAAGTACTAACATGGATATAATTCCAAAACTCATTAATCATTTTGATTTTCCTATAATGATACAGATTGTGCAATATGGCAGCAACTTGTAATTCTTTGGAGATTAAGTTGTGATTTGGGTATTAATTAATGCATTAGTAGCTGGGAGGCATTAGCATATGAACATCTTACCCACTGAGCATGCAGAATCATTGAAATAGTAACAACTTTTCTTAGTAACTATGCCTGAAAAATGTGGGGAGAATTTTCACCAAAAGAGCAAGGCAAGAGGTAATTTCACCAACATTAATTGGTAAAGAGCAGGTTCTGTCAAACTGGTCCCATTTCACTTGGTAACAGAGTGATTGGCCTGGTAGATCCCACAGAGGCAACAGATGGCATAAATAACTCCAACTAGGGGGTGGCAGCTGCATTGCTCCAGGATATAAGAGAGTTGTGATAAGTGGAAAGTAATTCCTCTTCTCTGATTTCACTGATTGTGTGCTTTCGACTAGGCTATCTCTCCCCCATACACACACATTTTAAGGTACTCCCTCCATATATCTGCCTCTAGAAAAAACACTTCTCTTTCCAGACCCAGACTAGGTGTCACCTAGGCAGAAGTATTACAGCCATGACCCTCTGTTAGCTTGAGACTGTTTAGTAAAGAACTGACTAGCTGTCCATGGGAAGAGACTGAATACACATTAGGAAATAATGCCAACAAATGCTATTAACTCAAGCTGTTTGTAAGTGAATTAAAGCTCTCTTCAAAGTATGAATTGATTTAATGCTAAAGCCTAGAAAGTCCATGAACTTCTCAAGGTCACAGGTTTTCTGGATCCATATCTAGATCTCTTTCTACTACTAGACTATTGTACTTTAACCTAGCACTTAGCACAGCACCTAACCCATAGTAGGCACTTCATAAACATTTGTTGACTGACTGTGGGGAAGAGGAAGAAGATTCATGGCAATTATCCCATGACAGATGGTTCAACCAATTATACTTTTAAAAGAATCATATATTTAGTTTCTTGGTAGCCTGCTATGTAACATAAACATAAAGCAATCATAATGTGAATTGGTAAAAAAAAGAACTGAATTACAGAATATCTTGAAAGAAATCATGTTTTATTATTTTGCGTGTGTATAACTACTCAAACTAATTACTAGAAGTATTTTGAAGTATTTTGCTCCCTTTTGAGACAAGGGAGTATTAGTTATCATATCACTTACAGAATATGAGAGTATTAATACTAGAAGGAACATTAAAGATAATTTAATTCCTCATTATGAAGATGAGAAACTGAGGCACAGTGAGGTTGACACTTGCCCAAGGTCACATGATGAAATTAGTGTCAGAGTGGGAATTAGACATCCTCTATTTCAAAGGGGCAGTAATACACTTAGCTGATAACTCCTCAAAAACAGTTGGCCCTCTTAAATATATTAAATATGTCTCCTGCTCCAAGGTCTTTATCCTGCTGATTTTCTTAATAAGTTATCTCTTCCTAGATAGCATTTCATTCCATATCAGTTATCACAAAATTTTGGTTAATGTAATCCAAATAAATATGACTTCATTTGTGTCCTGTTTCTATATATACTTTTTCCTCAGGAAAATTAATTTCCCCCCAAAAAATAACTTTACTCACTTTGAATCTCCCTATCTCCCTCCCTCCCTCCCTCTCCCTCTCTCTTTCTCTCTCTCTGTCACACACACACACACACACACGCAATGCAAACAATTATGTACAAAACAATATACTGGATAAATTGAGGATAGTCTTACAGGGAAAGCAATAGCAAGAGGAGAGAACTGGGAAAGGTTTCTTGTAGAAAGTGGAATTTTAGTTGAGACTTGAAGGAAGCCAGAGAAACAAGGAGGTGAAGACAAGGAAGAAGAGCATTCTGGATATGAAGGGCAGGAAGTGAAAATGCCTAAGGTTAAGAGATTCATTCAGTTAATTAACACTTGTTAAGTTCTTATATGTACCTCTCTATGCCAGACACTATAGTAATACTGGGAATACAAAAAAAAAAAAAAAAGGTAAAAGACAGTCCCTGATTTCAACAAGCAAGTCTATGAGGAAGACAATATACAAGCAGCTATGTCCAAACAAACTATATACAGGGTTAATTTGAAATAATCAAGAGAAGGAAGGCACTAGAATGAAAAGAAATTGGTAAAGTTTTCCTGTAGAAAGGTGGGTTTTTAGCTGGTACTCAGAGGAAGCCAGAGGTGGAGGTGAGAAAAGATAGCTTCCTGGGCATGGGGGACAGCCAGTTAAAATGCTCACAATCAAGAAGATTAAGTGTCTGGTTGGAGAAATAGCAAAAGCACCAATGTCACCGGATCATAGAGTATGTGGAGAGGAGTCGGAATGGGAACCATTGTAAGGTGTAATAAGATTGGAAAAGCAGAGCTTTGTAATCAAGAAACAATAAAACCAGTGCATTTAAACCATAATAAAATTTTGTTGACTCTTTAGGTTGTTTGTTAAAGAGTAAATTTTAATGATACCATCCAACCTTTCTTCAACTGCTTGAGCTCTGACAAATATAGTCTACCTGGAGAGATTTTATTAAGCACCAACTAGTGTTTTCTATTTCCTCTCCATCTGCATCTAAAATCTTGTTACCATAGCACTACAAAAACAAACAAAATGATTCTAATCTATTTGGACTTCCTTTATTAGTTTGTCTTAGTAATATGTGATCTACAAGGGTTTCCATGGCTGAAAAGATTTCCTGATGATTTCCAGATAATAGACATACAATCAATTACCTGACTTAACTCAAAGCCTTTCCAGCCTGTAAGAACTACCAGATCTTAGGTTCTATGGGCAAAGGCATCCAGAACCAAGGGTTATTTTCATGACTCAAAAAGACATAGAAGGAAAATTCTAGTGGAAGTCCTAGTTATCTTTGGTATTCAATTGATTATCTTCAAGAATATTCCTTCATGTAATGAGTTCTTTCAGATGTAGTATGGAGTTATCTCTAGCAATAGGAGTTACGGAGAGAATAGATAGGTTCAATTACCTTCTCACAACCAAAATTTTTTACAGAACCAATAAAAAGTAAAATAAGATTTATTTAAATGAAGATACTACTTTTCCTTCTCACTGATAGTGGAACTGTTGATCAGTAGAAGAGCTCAAAGGAAAGTTACAAAATGGGGGGGGGGGAATCAATAAATGAGGAACCAGGCTATTCCCTAAAACTACTTAAGCATCTTCTGAATTACCTAGAGATGTGGTCCCCTCAATGGCCTTGGTGGTCTTCTGACATATCCATGACCATTTGTAACTTAGTATTTTGATTTAGAAATCATTGTAAAATTTCTCATCTTTTTCAATTTCACCCTCTTAGAGAAGTAAAATAAAATTTATCAGTGAAAAGGATGTTTATTTTCCTGGAGGAAAAAAGGGAATTGTCATACTGACTTCCTACCAGACAAGGGAAAAGAGAGAGAATGATCATCTTGCATTGTTTCTTTTTTTTCCTGAATCTCCTTTAGCATTAAAAAAAGAGAAATGCTTGTTGCTAAATGCCTATGGTAAATCAGAGTTCAAAATGTTCTAAAATGACATTAGTTTTAATCTTGTACTTAATTGTATATACCAGTCTGGTAAAGCTCAGGCATTAGTGACAGTGTGATTACTACTGTGAAGACTTGAAAAATGTTTTTTGGCATAGTATGTGTTTCAAAAGTTATTTATCAAAAAGAGAGTTTTAAAAGACACTAATTTTCCATAAATAAAATTTATCGATTGATTGGGAGAAAAAAATGAAGATTCCCCCAAATGGCCATTGATACATTGAGTTGGTGAAAATGATTTTTTCCTATAAATATTACTGCATTGTGACAAACAATGCTCAGATTATAATTTCTCTTCCTCATTGGGTAGGGATATTGAGAAATATTCTCATTGCCTCTCACATCTCAATGTTTCTTATTCATGAAGAGAGTTTCCATTAAGAGAAGAATTTGGATTATTTGTTTTTATTGAATAAAATATAGACTTTTCATTCCTTTCACACCCTGTTAATTTTTTTCCCTAGTGTAGAAATTTAAGGATGATGACTTAAAATAATGGCCATGGTAACTTTGGCAGATGCAGGAATAGCCAATGTCACCATATATTTGCTATGTAGCTTTTGGGAGGGATGCAAAAAGAATTTCAATTTTAGTTGGGAAGATATGGAGTCTATAAAAGAAAACTTAACATAGCAACATATCTATACCTACAAATTAACAGTGTAAACTGTGTCTTTGGGTGCTCAAAGAACAAAAGGTAAATGGGTAATAAAGCAGGAAGGAGGTACTTGTAAATCAAGTAGGACTTCCTGGAAGAGGTGTTAAAGTTTTGAAAGAAAAAAAAATACATGTTCAGAGGAAGTATGATGTACTAGAAATAGCACCAAGTAGAAATGAGGAGAGAGATCTATGTGTTACTTCTAGATTTATGGCATATTAACTATGTGATTTTGAAGGAGTCGTTTTACTTCTCTGAGTCTCAGTTTCCTCATCCATTTAACGATAGGATTGAACTAGATGATGTCTAAGTCCTATGAGCAGCTAAGCGGTGCCATAGTGCATAGGATGTCAGACCTGGAAGCCAGAAGACTAGTCTTAAACTTGGCCTCAGGCATTCACTAGCTATGTGGCCCTGGGCAAGTCACTTAAACCTGTTTGCCTCAGTTTCCTCATCTGTAAAATGAGCTGGAGAAGGAAATGGCAAACCACTCCAGTATCTTTGCTGAGAAAAATTGGGTCACACAGTCAGAAACAACTGAAAACAATTGAACAAAATAATGTCCTGTGATAAATGAACATGCCCATCTATATGGAATACAGAAGAGATAAGCTTTAAAGTCCAAAGCTATTGGTATGATATAGCTATATTTTGTTGGGGTTTTTTTTTGGGGGGGGCAGGGAAATGAGGATTAAATGACTTGCCCAGGGTTACACAGATAGTGTCAAGTGTCTGAGGCCAGATTTGAACTCATGTCCTCCTGAATCCAGGGCCAGTGTTTTATCCACTGTGCCACCTCGCTGCCCCCATATAGTTATGTTTTATAAATCAAATGGAACCTGAACAAGAAAATTATTTAATCATTTGGTGCAGTATGGACAGAAAGGTGGATTTGGATCTGAATTCTTACAAGAGCACCTAAGCTTTATTGTCCTCTTCCTGCAAAGGCCCTTTGCAAAGGAAATATTCTAAACCTCAATATGAACATGGCCTGATAGCTATAACACTTCTGGAGAATGTAGACATGATATAATAAAAACATTAAGTAGTCTGTAATCAATTTGAAAGCCATTTGACATATCCCTAGGAGGATTTGATAATATCTCACAGTTTTAGTTTCTATTGGCATATCCTTCTCCGTTCCCATCAAGCAAGTAAAAGTGCTCTTCAATTACAAAATTAGTTTTCACAGTCACTTCCCCCACATTGGCTTAGATTCCTAACATCCAGTACTGTTAAGAAGGATTTAGTTTCCAAGAACAGATGGTTTCCCACACTTTACTATATACATATAGCTGCATTAATTTCCCCTTGTCGATCTCTCACTGATGCAGAACTGACCCAAACTCATGTATCGGTGTTCTTGTCTTCTTAGATGAAGTCACATCAACCATCACACACTTTCAAGTGTTCCTAGTAGCTACAGTGCAGTTCTGAAGAGCCTAAGAAAATTTCAAACATTTCCAGTATCAAGAAATTGAAATAAGGGGTTGTTGTGAGATCTAGGAGGCTTAGATATTTCAGAGTTTCTGATTCCCATCTGCTGGAATTTACCCTGTAGTTTTCAAACATTATAGCTCTTTCTGAATCTCTTGAAAATAAGGAGGAAAATATCCTATCACTCCTTTTTCAAGAGTAGAAATTGAAAGCTTTTTATCACTAAACAATAGCATTTCACAGAATTTTTATGTGAGAAAAAAAAATGTGGTTCAGATTCCCAAATCAGAGAAGAATAAGACAATAAGGAAAAATTATAGAGCATCATCAAACATTTAACTCCTTAAATGGACTTGTAATCTCATTGATTTGGATGTTTCCTTAAATGATGATGATCACAATCTGTCCATGTATTCTCATTCTTTGTAATTCTTGTCCTCCCATAAGTTTATACCATAGGAATATCCATCTAATCTCCTAAAAGCCTTCCTCATTTTTTAATGTTTTCTCAAGAATAGGGGTAGAACACTCAGCAGTCCACCTGTTATCCCTGACTTTTGTCATATGACCAGCATCAATTGGATTTAAATGAGGCAAGTTGCACAAAGCTGTCAGCTTCACCTTCTCTTCCAGTCATTAAAGTTCAGTGACAAGACAAAAGTCAGGATGACTGGCAATGGCCCTCAATACAGTGGTTGACCTTGGCATCTTAGATGTCTGACCCAGCTCTAAGCACTCCACAGCACCTGCTTCAGCTGCCTTCATGGCCACTGGAACAAATTCCTCTGAGAGAAGTCTTCACACACTTGGAGTAGACAGGATGGATCTCTATCAGCATATACTTGTCATTCAAACACTTCCTTTATGCTGTCCTTTACTCAAGTTCCTCAAACTTCCTTCATTTATTATATGTTGCAATCTACTAACACTCACCAGGTAACTCTCCTCCTTCCCTCTCTGTAAAACTTATTTTTAATTCTTTGGATACTTCTGTTCCATGGTTTAGTGATATAGCAGTATTGGCACGATATTAATAGATAGCCCTACAAAAGCATTAAATAAAATAATTGTGAAGAAGATATAGAAGTTTGTATTTTTAAATATTCATTACAATTAGTTGGGATTTATAATATGCAGCTAGATGATTGCAGTGGATAGAGTACTCCAGGACAGAACCTGAAGTTAGGAAGATCCGAGTTCAAATTTTGCATTAGACCTTATTAGCTTTTTTACTTTGGGAAAACCACTTTACCTCTCTGTTCCTCAATTTCTTCATCTGTAAGATGGAAATAATAATAACCTTACCTCCCAGGGTTGACCTGCCAATAAAATGAGATATTATTTGTATACTTTGAAATACTATATAAATGGTATTATCATTATCATTATTATTATTATTATTACCAGGAATAAAGATTTTTTTCAACATTAGGAAAATAATTGGAATATAAAGCCAAAGATAAAATAATAAAAGTAATTAGTATATCAATGTGAAATGTGAATGTTTACAGTATTCCTTCTCATTTTAATCTTACCTGTTTTGTCTTTCACAATAAAGTTCAAATCCCTTAGCCTGATAGTCAAGACCAACTGCAACCTGATGTCATCTTCCCTTTCTTGATTTCTCACACACACACACACACACACACACACACACACACACACACAGATTTTACTCTATTATCCAACCATTATTATCCCCTGTACCCAGCCCAGAATTTACCAGTTATAGGTTTTTGCTCACTATGTTCCCTATGCTTAGAATGATCCCCTCAGTTCTTCAATGTTTTGCATTTCTGTTCATTCTTTAAAGCCCAATTCAATTGCCACCTCTTCCAAGAAGCCTTAAAGCCCAATTCAATTGCCACCTCTTCCAAGAAGCCTTCCCTGATCTTACTACCCTATAGAAATCTTGCCTCCCCTTTAGACTTTATCCAGCACTTGTTACCACTCAGGAATTTATTACATATTTTATATTATATTTTGCGTCATCTTCTCTTACTATACAGTAAATTTCATGATCATCAGAACTATAAGTTTAATATGAATCAACAGAGTAATTTAGAAGACAAGAAAATTAATGACCTTAATTTTTATGTAGAGAGAATAGTTTCAGGGACTTAGGGAGATGACAGTTCTGATATCCTCTTTCCGAGTTAGACCACTTGTACAGTGCTGTATTCAAGTCTGCACACATTTTAAAGACACTAATAATTTGGAGACTATACAAAGGAAATCAACCAGGATGGTGAGGGATCCTAAGTTCATGACATATTGTATGAGTAAAATCGGGATGTTTAACCTAGTTGAAAGAAAACTCAGGTGGGGTGGGTGGGAGACATGATGGTTGTGTAAGTATTTGAAGGGTAGTCACAGAGAAGAGGCTTTCTACTTGTTCTTTTTAGCCCCC
This sequence comes from Dromiciops gliroides, assembly GCF_019393635.1. Classification (NCBI taxonomy): domain Eukaryota; kingdom Metazoa; phylum Chordata; class Mammalia; order Microbiotheria; family Microbiotheriidae; genus Dromiciops; species Dromiciops gliroides. Next base: position 136,379,004 of record NC_057864.1, read on the forward strand.
GAAGGCAGAATTATGAGCATTCCTTCAGAGCCATATTTAGGCTTCACATAAGGAAAAACTGCCTAAGAAGTATCCAACCCAGAGTGGAATAAACTGCCTAGAGTTCTTCTGCATTGGAGGTATGCAAACAAAAGCCAATTGGTTATTGTCAGGTATGTTTTAGAGGGAAATTATTGGTTAAGTATAGTTTGGGTTAGATGGCCCTTTGATGTTCCTTCTGAAATTTCCCCCAATGCTAAGTATAGTGCTTTGCACAGTATGTGCTTAGTAAATGTTTATTGAATTGAATTCTATCTTCTTTCACCTCCTTCTTCTTTGGGATTCATTTTCCTTATTTATAAAATGAAGAGGGTTATACTAGATAACCTTTGAGGTCCCTTCCAGCTCTAAATTTATGATTCTTTAATCCCAGGAGTCTATGTTCCTACAATCCAGTGATACCAATTTCCTTGATATTCCTCACACATGACACTCCAACTACCAACTCCATGTATTTCATTGGCCATCCCCCATTCCAGGAACTCTCTTCCTCCATACTTCTTCCTCCTCAAAATCAATCAAAGGTCTCACCATCTTCAAGAAGCCTTTCTTGGTATTCTTTAATCTTAGTGACTTTCCTCTAAGAATGTCCCAATTTATTATATATAGTGAGATATGTACATGTATATATGTGTATATATATATATATGCATATATATGTATATGTGTGTATTTGTTGTTGTTGTTCAGTCATTCAATCATGTCTGACTCTTCATGACCCCATGGACCATATTGTTAATGGGGTTTTCTTGGCAAAAATACTGGAGTGGTTTGCCATTTCCTTCTCCAGTTGATAAGGGTTTTTTAAAAAAAGGTGAAGTGATTTGCAGAGTCACACAGCTAGTAAGTGTCTGGGACTGGATTTAAATTCCTCTTCTTGACTCCAGGCCCAGAGCTCTATGAACCACTTAGCTGCCTAATATGTGTGTGTGTGTGTGTGTGTGTGTGTGTGTGTGTGTGTGTGTGTGTGTGTGAGAGAGAGAGAGAGAGAGAGAGAGAGAGAGAGAGAGAGAGAGAGAATGAGAAGAAATAGCAATGAAGAGAAAAAGAGCAAGAAAAAGACAGAAAGACAAAGAGAAATAGAAATCTTATTGATAGATAGTATCTTGCTTTAGACTGAGCTCCTTAAGAGCAAGGACTGTTTTATGTCTTTCATTGTATCTCCAGAGCTTAGCATAGTACCTGGCATATAGTAGGTGCTTAATAAATGCTAGCTAATTTACTATGATCTCTGGAAAGCTCCCCTGGTAACTTAAGCCACTAGAGAGACCCTGCAGTGGCATAAACTATAAGCATCAAGCTTCTAGAATCCTGCTTCTTCCAGATCACAACACTATTCCCAAATGTGCCAAACTATGCCCAGGCCCTTCTTTAGCACTATGTTCACTCAACTAGAGATACATAAAACAGCCTGAGGAGGTAACATTGAAACACATGGGATCTTTTCTCTTGGCCAACTCTCCCAAAGGTTGGTACATCAACAAAACACATTCATAAAAAGATGGACAATCCACCCATGAACTCAAGACCATAACCATGCTGCCTCAATACAACCTAAGTCCTACTTTCCTTCTCCTTTTTTGTTTTCTGCATCCATGCTCTGTGTCATCAAAATCATGAGGGACTTCTGTCATAAGCACTAGTATTTGATGCATGGTCCCTCTTATTTAAATACACTGACTGCATATAGTCTCTGCATTGAAGGAAGCACCATACCCTCTTTCCAGCATAACAGCCACACCTGCTGCCTTCCACTTTTGAATCTCAGCTGTGTTGCCTCCGCTGTGGTGCTAACATTATGTGATTCTAATATATGCGTGAATTTATTGAATGTTCCTCCTTCCTTTCTCCCTAGTGAGATGATTAAAGCTCCTTTCCATTCTTATACCTTAGCTCTCTGTAGTAGCTATGGCAGTACTCACCCTGACCCAAAATCTAGGCTACTGCTTCCTTGAAAACTAAAACATGATAATGGTTTCCCTGGCTTTGAGAGAACTATCAGACTTTTTTCTTCTTTTACTTCTGCTGGAATGTCTGGTTTTTTTGGCTTTTCAAAACTTCTGAGGTTTCCATTGTTACCTTTGCTGAAAGAATAATAATGAAAACCAAGGGATAATAAATGAGTCATGTCAGAGATGATGAGAATTGGTCCTTAATTTCTTTCAAGAAAAATATATTATTATTATTAACATTCTTATCTTAGATATGTATTAGAATTTTCTTCTCTACTTAGGGCTTGAATGGGAGGGAAACTGGTTTCTTTTCTTCATGACAGCCTAGAGTGCATTTCTCAGCCTGTTCTACCCACACTGTCCAAAAACATCCAGTTCTAACCTAAAAATAATGCACATAACTCAAAGCATCAGTCAGATCTAATGAGCTAAGCTTTGTCTATATTTGTATTTGCAGGGGTTTTGTTTACAGAAATGATTTTTGGACCAGAGTCTGTCCTTTTGAGTTGATATATTTTTGTTTTAAATGAGCCTTAAGCAAATTTCATTTAAAAGCTAATTCTGGCTTTCCATTCTCTCCTCTCCCACCAACTCCAAAAAAGATAAAATGAAAATTAATGTTGGTGCTAGAAATATTCAAATGGTCTTCTAATAACCTTTCTTATACCTAAACATTAGATCTTACCATTGCTTTCCATCTCCAGATAGTTATAAAACCATTAACAACATCTGCAGGACTCAGATGAAGAGGCAGGGAAATGTAATGAACTTGCCCCCAGCAAAATCTTGTTCGGATTTGCTGTATGGCCTCAGTCAAGTCCCTTTTCCCAGTGTTTTACTTTCCTTAGCTACAAAAATGTCAATAGTAAGGTTGGTTTGATTGGATGAGGAGTATGTAGTTATAATCACAAAATAGTACCTTTCAGCTATTAAATTACTCCTCTCCCAGCAAGGGGAAGTGAATGATGGATGATAACAATGGAAGGCTATTTTGGTACTGAAAATATACACCAGACATGTCTAGTTTAATCAAGAGAGAAAAAAGTTCTTCCCCTTTAATTTAAACCAGTGTTTTCCTACTGGGTGATACTTATTCTGTCATTCGATAATATCAACCTTAGGACATTTTAGTGAGTGCTAAATTAATGCACAAGAGTCACCTGAAAATAAGACCACCAACCTTGTGATAAGGAAGACACACACTTTGGTTGTGTGATCCTGGGTAAATCATCTGACATTTCAGTGCCCCAATCAATTCTAAGATTGTGTCAGAAAATGTGCCAATTTATATTGGTAGAGGGATTTTACTCATAAGAATGCTCTATATTAATGATATCATAAGTTTAGTTCACACAACAATGTATACATGTACAAACTATTAAGTTACATCAGAATCATTATGTACAGAATTCAACAGGCATTTCTCATTTCCAATCCAATGACCATAGTATTTCCCATTGGTAATATGTCCTAATAATGGCCTCATACTTCATTGAAATTATTGGATTTAATTTAATGTTTATATTGTTAGGAGTATTTATTGCCAACCTACTACAATATCCTTTGAAATCAGTAAATGATGACAAGGATTGGAAAGCAGAAGAGGGGGAGGAAGAGGTATAAGCATACCTACTATATGCCAGTCACTGTGCTGAGCACCTTAAAATTATTATCTCATTTGGTCCTCACAACAACTCTTGGAGGTAGGTACTATTACCTCCATTATTACAGGTGAGGAAACTGAGGAAGACAGAGGTTAAAGTGACTTGCCTAGGGTTACACAGCTTGTAAGTATCTAAGATATGAACTCAAGTATTCCTCACTCTAGGCTCAGTGTTGTATCCACTATACCAACAACTATTCTTAGAGCATGTATAGTTTCATGAGAACTGCGGATCAGTATCATAACCCAGGATTTCTTCATTTTCCTACCTTGAATGAAACTGTTTTTGATCTTGCTACTTTCACTATGTAATAAGCCAGGTTCCTCCCAACCCTGGCATAGTAAGTGTAAGTGATCCCATAAACATTTCTGGTATCCTTTGCTGTCCTTGTTAATTCTGTTTACTGTATCTTCTCCTTTTGTTGATATAAGAGATTGCAGACAATTAATATGACTACAGAAGAAAGGGAAACGTCAGTGAAGTGATTAATTGTGACTTCAGAAGACTAATGATGAAGTGTATTTCTCATCTCTCAAAGAGGTGGTAGAATATAGAGATGTGGAATGAGCAAACATTTTTAGCTATGGTGTATGTGCTAGTTGTTTTGTTTGACTATTCTTATTGGAAAAAGCCAAAGACTGGAAATGGAAAGGGAGGCTTGTAGAGTGACTGGGAATTGACAGTGATATAGGGGGGAAAGGCACCAATTAAAGAAACTGAAATACATACAATACCTAAGGAGATTGAAACACCTCTAAGAATAAAATGGACAGATTATGGAACCATTTGTTAATTCCGTGTCAATATATTTGTGGTCCTCGGGGGCAGCTAGGTGAGCAGTGGTTAAAGCACCGGCCCTGGAGTCAGGAGTACCTGAGTTCAAATCCGGCTCAGATACTTGACACTTACTAGCTGTGTGACCCTGGGCAAGTCACTTAACCCTCATTGCCCCACCAAAAAAAAAAAAGAAAGAAAGAAAAATATATTTGTGGTCCTATTTAAGCTACTTAAATATATACTCTAGAAAATCTGAATGGAAGCCATCCTTTTTGCATTTTCCTAACCAATGTGTTATTCCACTCACCACACTCCAGAAAAGCTAGCCCTTAATCTTGCCAACATAAATCCCTCTACATTCGCCCTTCATCCTATCCCTTCCCTTCAAGCAGATTGCTCCCACTTTCATTCTTATTCTCTCTTATCTTCATGCTCTCCCTTATCAATTGGCTCCTTCCCTGTTGCCTACAAATATTCCCACGTATTCCATTTCCTGTAAAAATAACTCACTTGATCCTGATATTACTGCTGCCTATCATATCTTTCTTCCCCTTTATGGCTAAACTACTTGAGAAAGCCCTCTACATTCAAAGTTTCCACTTCTCCTTTCTTTCTTTTTTAAATCCATTACAAGAAAAGTAAGCAATGAAAGTATTACTACATTGTATGGTTCCTATGAAAATATTTACCCAAGGTAATATAAATAGGATGATACCTAGACCTGAAGAGAGTTCTGGTTTCAGATCAAGTGTTCTTTTATAAAAAGTACCTGTTTTTCAAACACCACCGTTTAATTTTTTAATAGTCTATGGCTTGAGTATATGCCAGCACAATGTTGGTTCAGTGAATGGGCCTATGATCACATCAGTGTCAATACATTAACACAGATTGCAATTGATTCACACCTTGTCATCTGACCTGCATAGAGGATCTACTCAGTGTGCTGGAGGCCTTCCTCTAGATCTTTTATATTTTCACAAGGGACATTGTGGCCCTTAGACTGTCCTCCTTACTTTTGGCAAATAAGCAACTGACTTACATTTCATATTACCCATTTCAATGAAGATTCATACATTTTACCCTTTTCTTCAAATTCAATAATTTCAGCAAACATTTATTTAGCATCCCCCAAATACAAAAGATAAAGCAAGCCATGGTCCTCGGCCCTCACAAAGCATATTATCTTATAGGACAAACAAATAGCTATAATATAAATAGAATGTAAGTCATTGGATGAGAGATTCTCAAAGCTATGAAAAGACCTAAGGATGGAAAGATCATTTTTGCTTGACGCTATGAGAGAAGGTTTCATGAAGGAGATGGCATTTCAGCTGGGTCTTCAAAAGTGAACAGAGTTGAGTTTATGTAGCTGCTGTTACAACAGGAATACATTGGTACAAAGTTCTTCTGATGAAGGAACATCTAAGCTTATTGAAAAACATGCATTTTTATGTAAATACATCAATATTAGTCATGCTCTTTAAAAGCATGAAATCAATTTAAGCCATGTCTCCTAGGTAAATTAAGAGCATTCTCTTTTCAATTGCTCAGAACAATTTTTAATAGAAATATTGCCAGGTCGTTTGCTTCTTGTGGCAATGAGGCCTGACCTTATGCTTATAAATATGATGCATTAAAAATAGCAAAATTACATTCTTCCCTTACTCTCCATGTAGTTGTTTGGGCATGTACAATCTCTGTTACTTCTTTGTTCAGTTAAGCTTTTAATTTAAAAGTAAAATAGCTACTTGGAATGAAGGAATGAAATCAATGGAACTAGTCAAATGGAAATGCCTTTGTATCAACATAGAAAAAGAAAGTAACTAAGACAGAGACATAGATGTACACACACAAAGAAAACTGGAAAAAAATTCTCTTCTCCTTCAGATTGCACCCTTCCTTTTAACAAGGGAATCAGTTTAACAGAAACAGCCATTGCATCTGTCAGTATATACTACATTTTCCCCTTGGAGTCCACCTCTTTACCATATCTTTCATTCTCTATTCTCCAAAGCTTTTTCAAACACTATTTTAGCTTCTTATTCTCTTCATTTTCACTGTTGAAGTCACTGTGGATAATATCCTTTTCTTTCTATTATTTCACTTTATATCAATTCACAAAAATCTATGTTTCTCTGAATTTGTCATATTTATTACTGCTGATTGCAAATTCTATTACAGTCATATGTCATGGGGTTTTTGTCAGTTCTTCAACTTATAAACATCTGCTTTGTTTCTAGTTCTTTACTACCACAAAAAATGCTGTGAATATCTTGGTAGATACCGATTCTTTCTTTGATATCTAAATACATCTTGCTGATGCTGTAAGACTTCCTCTAAAATATCATGAAAAACCTAGACACCCTCTAAAGCCAACAGAACAATAATAAAGAAATAGGCTAGTTGAAACAAAGTCAAAATAGAGGAATTAGAAGAATGTACATAGGATAAGTCTTAGGGAAAAGAACAAAAGGTCAAAGCTAGAAAGAATCAAGAAGTGAAGGCTAAAAATGTTCCTACCATCTTTGGAGTCTGAAGAACAGCAGCCACTCTACCATCCATTATACCACCAGACTGCTGTAAGCAAGTTCAGAAGGAGGGCTAGACAGCAGTCAAGCTACTCACTGACACATTCAGATAGTTTGGGGGGTTCAGGGGGATGAATCTAGACTACTCTTCCATTTTGCCACCAGCCTGAAGTAGTTCAAGGGAGAGAGAAAGTTGCCTTGATGCTACCCAAATAACAACCAACCGTTCCCTCAAGGGTTTTGCCAGATTAAGTCAAGCAACTGCAGAGCGAAGAGAATTTCTAATGGAATAGCAAGGCATGATGACCTCCCTTGTGGGAAGGCCAAAGAAATGAGTAAACATATGGGTTAAAAGAATCCTAGCATAAAATCCTAGAAGAAAATAATTTGGCAACAGTTACAAGTAGGATATGAGAAAAGAGAATGGGTTGGCCACAAGGGCTCCAAGAGTGAATAGAGAGCAGCTAGGTGGCACAGTGGATAGAGCACCAACCCTGGATTCAGGAGGACCTGAGTTCAAATCCAGCCTCAGACACAACACTTACTAGCTATGTGACCCTGGGCAAGTCACTTAACCCTCATTGCCCTGCAAAAAAAAAAAAAGTGAAGAGAAAGTCACTTAAAAATGAAGAAAGAAAGCAAGAAATTAAAAGCCAAATTGGAGCCCCCAAAAAGAAAAAAAATGGAAAGAAAATAAACTATTTAAACCAAAAACTGAACAAACTTATCAAAATAGTAGACACCAGGAACAATAGAATGGAAGAAACAGAACACAAAAATTCAGTCATACAGATCCCATTAGAACCCAGTCAAAAGGCTGAAAAATTGTAAGAATGCATGAAATATGTATTGTAAGAAAGAACAGCTCTGGAAAACAAGATAGGCAGTTATAATTTTTAAATCAATGAATTCCTTGAAATATATTTTAAAATCAACCTATTTATAAAATCATTTTTAAATGTTCAGAAATATTAGATATTCTAATTTAGACATTTTGCCAGATGATGAATGGAAGATATCTTTTTTTTTTTTGAGATATTTTATTTTTTCCGTTACATGTAAAGATAGTTCTCAACTTTTGTTTATACATGCTTTACACTTTCAGATTTTTCTCCCTCCCTCCCTCCCCTCCCTCCCCCCTCCCCTAGACAGCAGGTAATCTGATATAGGTTATATCTATATATATCTATACATATACATATAGATATATATATACACACACATATATATACACATAATAACATTAATCCTATTTCTGCATTAATCCTGTTACAAGAGAAAGAATCAGAGCAGTGATGCAAAACCTCAAAATAGAAAAAAAAAACAACAGCACCCCAAACAAAAGAAATAATATGGTTCAATCAGCATCTATACTCCACAGTTCTTTCTTTCTTTTTTTTTCTTGGATTTGGAGATCCTCTTCTATCATGAGTTCCCTGGAACTCTTCTGTACCATTGCATTGGTGAGAAGAATATAGTCCATCACAGTAGGTCAACACTCAATGTTGATGATACTGTGTACAATGTTCTTCTGGTTCTGCTCATCTCACTCATCATCAGCTCACGTAAGACCCTCCAGGTTTCTCTGAACTCTTCCTGCTCATCATTTCTTACAGCACAATAGTATTCCATTGTATTCATATACCACAACTTGTCCAGCCATTCCCCAATTGATGGGCACCCCCTCAACTTCCAATTCCTTGCTACCACGTAAAGAGCAGCTATAAATATTTTTGTACATGTGGGTCCCTTTCCCCCTTCCATGATTTCTTTGGGCAAAAGACCTAAAAGTGGGATTGCTGGGTCAAAGGGTATGCACAGCTTTATCGCCCTTTGGGCATAATGAATGGAAGATATCTTGAAAGATATTCCTAATTTCATTCACCTAGAAATATGATTTCCAAATTGCAGACCTTCAAGATCAGTGGGGAAAAAAAGAAATACAAGAAGTACCATAAAGAAATGAATTACCAAGGAACCACAATAAGACTCATACATTATTATGTATAAATAAAATATCAGAAAGGAAAGAGTAAAACACACTATACATAATGGCAAAACAAAAAAGGCCTAAATACAATAATAAATTACCTTGCAAAGATGAATTTAAACCTATTAGAATAAAGTGAGCCTTTAATAGCATTCATGAATTCAAATAATTCTTATTAAGAGACACTGAGCTAAGTAAAATCTTGGAAACAATCACAAGATAAAAGGAAACTTTAATAAATGTAAACAGGGGCAGCTAGGTGGTGCAGTAGATAGAGCACCAGCCCTGGAGTCAGGAGGACCTGAGTTCAAATCCGGCCTCAGACACTTAACACTTATGAGCTGTGTGACCCTGGGCAAGTCACTTAACCCAAATTGCCTCACTAAAAATAAATAAATAAATTTAAACAACTTGGAATAGCTAAAAGGTGTTCAAATACTTGCATCCTGAAAGGGAGAGAAGCTATGGTGTTTTCAGTAGGCCACCATCTCTAATAAGAGTCAATGAGGTTTCAGGTCCAGGGTATCTTTAAAAAAAAAAAAAATTAATGAAGGAGAAAGGGGAAAAATGCAACATCCTATAGGAAGAATTGGGGACAAGAAGTATAAACTTAATATTTGGCAGAGAAATATTCACAAGAATGTACATGGAGAAAAGCGAGAAAGAACTATTTGAACTTCATTCTTACCTGAACAGAGTAAAAGAAAATTGGAAGGGGCAGCTAGGTGGTATGTGGATAAAGTACCAGCCTTGGATTCAGGAGGACCCGAATTCAAATCTGGCCTCAGACATGTGACACTTACTAAGTGTGTCACCCTGGGCAACCCTTATTGCCCATAAATAAATGAATGAATGAACGAACAAATAAATAAATAAATAAAAATAGAATTGAACTCCTTAAAGGCAGGATCCATGTTTTTGTCTCTCTATGAACCCCTAGAACTTAGCTAAATGCCTGACACATTTAGTAAGTACTTAATAAATGTTTGCTGATTGAGTAAAGATAGGCATGGTTAACAGAATAAGATTAAAAAAGATGATAAGATAACATTTATTATGCTTAAAGGTACCAAGAATAATGAGTTATCAATATTAGTATGTATGCAGATCACATAGCATCTAAGTACTTAAATGAAAGATTAACTGAATGACAGGGAAAATAAGAAAGCAAAAATAATAATACTTGAGGATTTCAATATGCCTCTTTCAGATCTAAACAAATCTAATAGAAAAATAAATGAAAGAATTTAAGAATATGAATATGAAAGTAGAAAAATTAGATATGATAGACCATTGACTATAACTAAATGGATATGATAAGTATTATTCATGGTTTTCAGCTTTTGCATGTCACTTGATGGCATAAAGACCTCATAAAACAAGTGGTTCAGATCAAATTATATAAACCATAATTAATAGAAGAAAATTATGATGATGAGATAATATACCAAAAACTTTTGGGATTCAATGAATGCAGTTCTGAGGGGAAATTTTCTTTTTTCTAAATGCTTATATCATAAAAATGAGAGGAAGAGGTCAAAGAATTGAGCATGTAGTTTCAAAACATTTAAAAATAATAAAAATTAAAATCAAAGAATAAACAAAATTAAAATAAAAATATTCTGTCATGATAAATAAAACTAGCTTATTTTTAAAAGACCACTAAAATAGATATACCATTAACTATTTTGATTTTTAAAAGAGTGAGAAAAAAAACCAAATCACTAAAATAAAAATGAAAAAAATTCACAACAAATGAAACAAAGTTTTCAGAAACTATTACACTCAATTCTATACCAACAAATTGAAAACTTATACAAAATGTATGAATAATTATGAAACAATAAAACACCAAGATTAACAGAAGAAGTAAATAAATAAAACAATTCTTTCTTAGAAACAGAACTTAAATAAACTATAAATGTACTCCAGGGAAGGAGTGAGGGGGTGGGGAAGAAGGGTCCCAGTTAGACATAAAAATGAACCCTTACATTTAAAAATTATTAAAGAGTTTATACATATACACACATATACATATTTATATATAGGTACACATAGGTATGTATCTAAGTGTATGTGCATTTATATATACATATAAATTACAAACATAGAAGGCACATTTGTGATATTGTTTTGATACTCAAATGAGGCCACTCTAGTTCAGGTCCTCATCATCTCTCACCCAGACGATTCTAATAGCTTCTTAATTGATCTGTCCTTGAGTTTTTCCTCTCCTTTAAAATTCATCCTCTACATAGCATCCAATGTAATATTCTTAAGGCAGAGATCATCCATCTGTTCAAGAAATGCTAATTATTCCATATTACATATAGGAACTAATACAGACTCCTCTGTCGTTTAGACAAACACACATATATAACTGCTCACAACCTCATTCCAATTTACCTTACTAGGTTTATTATACATTATTCCCTTTCATACATGCTTTAGTCCTGCCATGCAAGTTTGGTCTTGGAATACAAAATGCATCAGGGAAGAGACTAATACAGTTTTGTCATGATAACTCACTGGTGGTCATAGCAAAAACATTTTTGCAACAACCCAAAAGGCAATTCTACACAGAGACATCACCAGATGGTCAATATAGAAATCAGATTGATTATATACTTTGCAACCAAAGGTCAAGAAGCTCTATAAAGTCAGCTAAACAAAACTTGGAGCTGATTATGGCTCAGATCATGAGCTTCTTTTTGCAAAATTTAGACAAATTGGATAAAGTAGAGGAAAACCATTAGGCCATATAGATATGACCTAAATATGTTCTCCTATGAATATGAAGTGGAGGTGATAAATATATTTCAGGAATTAAAGTTGGAAGACTGCCTGAGGAACTATAGACAGAGGTTTGCAATATTGTATGGGAGTCCTCAACAACAACAAAACTCCCAAAAACTAAAATGACTATCTGGTGAACTTTACAAATAGATAAGGAATTAAGGAAAGTGAAAGGTAAAGGAAAAAGATAAAGCTACGTCCCACTAAATGCAAAATTCCAAAGAATAGCAAGAAGAAATGAGGTTTTCTTTTAAAAGTAATGCAAAGAACATTGTGTAATGATCAACTGTGATAGACTTAGCTCTCCTCAGCAATACAGCGATCCAAGACAATTCCAAAGAATTCATAATGAAATATGTTCTCCACATCAAAAAAAAAAAAAAAGAATTGTGGATTCTGAATGTAGATTTAACCATACTATTTCTACTTTTGTTTTTTGTTTTTGAGGTTTTTTCCCTTTTGTTCTGATTAATCTTTTACAACACAACTAATGCAGAAATGTGTTTAATGTGATTGTACAAAAATAACCTATATCAGATTGCCTTCTGTCTTGGGGAGGGGGGAGAGAAGACAGGGAGGGAGAAAAATTTGGAACTAAAAATGTTATGAAAGGGGCAACTAGGTGGTACAATGGATAAAGCACTGGCCCTGGATTCAGGGGGACCTGAGTTCAAATCTGGCCTCAGATACTTGGCACTTACTAGCTGTGTGACCCTGGGCAAGTCACTTTGATTGACCCACAAAAAAAGAATGTAAGCTCCTTTAATATCTAGATATAGTTAGAGATAGATAGAGATAGAGATAGAGATAGAGATAGAGATAGAGATAGAGATAGAGATAGAGATAGAGATAGAGATAGAGATAGAGATAGAGATAGAGATAGAGATAGAGATAGAGATAGAGATAGAGATAGAGATAGAGATAGAGATAGAGATAGAGATAGAGATAGAGATAGAGATAGAGATAGAGATAGAGATAGAGATAGAGATAGAGATAGAGATAGAGAGATAGAGAGATAGAGATAGAGAGATAGAGATAGAGAGATAGAGATAGAGAGATAGAGATAGAGAGATAGAGATAGAGAGAAAACAAATGTGGAAAACTATCTTTACAAGTAACTGGAAAATAATAAAATACTTTTATTATTTTTTAAAAATTAAATGCTTAAAATTTAAAAAATAAATAAAAGTAATAGAAAAGAACTAGAAGAAAACAACTGAATGCAAAAGACAAGGGCTCTCCAAGAGAATTAGAGATATCAAGGATACACTTTGGGCAACAATGAGCATGATAGAAAACAAAAATGGTAGGGATTTATCAGAAGCAGAGGAGATTAAGAAGAGGTGGCAAGAATCTACAGAGGAACTATACAAAAATGATCTTAACATCACTGATAACAACAATGGTGTGGTTACTGATATAGAGGCATACATTCTACATAATAAAGTCAAAAGGGCTATAGAAAGCATTACTAACAACAAGGCCAGTGGAGGTGATGGAATTCTAGTTAAGGTGTTTAAAATCCTAAAAGATGATTCTATTAAAGTGTTGTATTTAATATGCCAGCAAATTTGGAAAACCCAATAGTGGCCACTGGATTAAAAAAGATCAGTTTATGCCCTAAAGAAGGTCAATGCTAAAGAATATTAAAATCACTGTACAATTGAACTCATTTCACACACCAACAAAGATATATGCTATTGTGCAAAAGCTAGGTTTCACCAATATATGAACCAAGAACTACCAGAACTACAGGCTGGTTTTTGAATAGGCAGAGGAGCTATAGACCAAATTGCCAACATTCACTAGATTATGAAGAAAGTAAGGAAGGTTTCAGAAAAACATCTCCTCCTTTTCATTGACAACACTAAATCCTTTGACTGTGTGTGAATCACAACAAAATATGGCAAATCCTCAAAGAGAAAGTAGTACCAAATCATCCTACTTTTCTCCTGAGGAATCTGTATGTGAGCCAAGGAGCAACAGTTAGAACCAAACATAGAAATACTGATTGGTTTAAGATTGGTGAAAGAGTACAATACTGTATATTGCCACCTTATTTGTTTAACTTATAACATCATGTGAAATGCCATGCTGGATGACTCAAAAGCCAGAATTAAGACTGCCAGAATAAATATAAACAGTCTCATATATGCAGATGATACCACTCTGGTGGCAGAAAGTGAGAAATAATTAAGCTTCTTGATAAGGGTGAATGAAGGTAGTGCAAAAGCTGACTTGAAGCTTAACATTAAAAAATTAAGATCATGGCAACCAGTCTCATCATTTCCTGGCAAATAGAAGGAGAAGAAATTGAAGCAATGTCAGGTTTTATATTCTTGGGTTCAAAAATCACTGCAGATGGCGACTGCAGTCATGAAATTAAAAGATGCTTATGCCTTACAAATAAAGCTATGAAAAATCTGGACAGCATACTAAAAAGCAGAGCTAGAACTTTGCCAACAAAGGTCTATATAGTCAAAGCTATGTTTTTTCCAGTAGTAATGTATGGCTATGAGAGTTGAAATATAAGGAAAGTTGTGCCACAGAATCAATGCTTTCAAACTGTGGTGCTGGAAAACAGAATTAGAGATATCAAGGATACACTTTGGGCAACAATGAGCATGATAGAAAACAAAAATGGTAGGGATTTATCAGAAGCAGAGGAGATTAAGAAGAGGTGGCAAGAATCTAAAGATTCTTTATAATATATTATATAAATATATTATATTTTATAGAGAGTTCTTTGGACAGCAAAGAGATCAAATCTGTTAATACTTTTAAAAAATCAATTCAAACTTTTCATTGAAAGGACAAATGCTGAAACTTAAATAGTTTGATTACATAAGAAGACAGGACTCATTGGTAAAGACCCTGATAATAGAAAAGATTGAAGGCAAAAGGAAAAGAGGATGACAGAGGATGAGATGGATAGAGAGTGTCATGGAAGAAATGAACATCAGCTTGGACAGAGTTCAGGAAATAGTGTAGGATACAAGGGCCTGGTTGCTATGATCCATGAGTTCACAGAGTCAGACATCACTGAACAAGAGCTCATGCACCACTTTCTACACATAGTCTTATGTGATCTCTCCAGTTTTGAGTGTCTCCTCTCAAGATTTTGTCTGGTATTTGTGTTATATGTAACATATAACATGTATTTATATATGCATGTTATCTGTTTACATCTCTTCCTTTATAGACTATACTCACCTTGAAGACAATGTGACATTTTAGTTTTGATTAGCTAGTACCTTGCACATAGTAAGTGCTTAATAAATGTTTGTTGGTCGATGGATTGATTATATGATATTTTGAAATTCCATTATCTGATGCTGGGGTAGTAAAGAAATGCATCTTACTAAGAGTCAACACACTTACTTTCAGACAACCCAATGATGAAAAGATATGAGGAGATAAATAAAGTCCTTGTATTTGCCTCCCAGACACTTCTCTTCTAATATTCTTGTCCTAGATTCCTTAAAGGCTATCAAGTACTATTGATCTAGTAAAGAGCTCATGTCTGGTAGTCATGTTAAAAAAAAAAAAACACACAAACTGAAAGCCTTTACTTGAAGGGGGGAAAAAGAGGATCAGTAGTTATGGAACAGGCTAATACAAAGAGATCTTTTCCATCTCTTTGGTCTTCTACCTACTTCTCAGGTTGTTGTAAGAATTAAATAGATGTTAAAGTAAAAATCAGTTTACAATGGCAAAAAAAATTGTTTTCATTATTAAGGAGGGAAAGAATAAGCATTAAGCATTGCTTGTGCTGCTGAGCTTTACAAATAATCATCTCTTTTGATCCTCACAACCACCCTAGAAGGTAGGTGCTATTATCATCCCCATTTTACTGATGAGGAAACTGAGGCAAACAGAGGTTAATTAGCTTCCCCAGGATTATAAAACTGGTAAATGTCTTAGGGCAGATTTGAACTCAGGTCTTCCCAACCCCAGGCCCAGAACCATATCCACTGTGCTACCTACTTTGTTTTTTTCTAATTGCTGTCTTTGCTTTGTTCTTCTGCCACTGCCCTCCAGCCCTCTTAGATCTTCTTGCCATCTACACACCAACTCACCTCTGTGGGAATCTTAGAATAATGAGAATAAAGATATTAAGAATAGAAAAGAAGGCAATAAACAGCACCCTTAAAGGCAGCAATTTTGTTTTCTTTTAAGATTAAGGACCTAAGGAACAAATTGTGGTATGTGGATGTAATGGAATTCTATTGTGCTGTAAGAAACGATGAGCAGGTGGATTTCAGAGAAACCTGGAAGGACTTGCATGAATTGATAATGAGTCAGATGAGCGGAACCAGGAGAACATTGTACACAGTATCATCAACATTATGTGTTGATCAACTGTGATAGACTTGATTCTTCTCAGCAATACAATGGTCCAAGATAGTTCCAAAGGACTCATAATGGAAAATGCTTTCCAAATCCAGAAAAAAAAAGAACTGTGAAATATGGATGCAGATTGAACCATACCATTTCTTTTGTTTTGGTGCTGTTTTTCTTTTTTGAGGTTTTTCCTTTTTGCTCTGATTCTTCTCTTATAATATGACTAATGCAGAAATATGTTTAATATTATTGTACATATATAACCTATATCAGATTACTTGCTGTCTTGGGAAGGGGGGAAGGGAGAAAAATTTGAAACTAGAAATCTTATAAAAACAATGTTGTAAACTATCTCTACATGTAACTAGAAAATAAAATACTTTTATAAAAAAAGATTAAGGACGTAAGACAGTAACCTAAAGTAAAATTTCTATAGATTTGTGCAAATTATCGTACAAATGAATTTGTAGTCAGTCATTAAGCATTTATGTAGTATTTACTAAGTACCAGAGATGCCAATAAAGGAAAAAATCTAGTCTCTGCCTTCAAGAAGCTCACATTCTAATGAGAGAGACAACAGGCAAATTCAATGTATATGTGATAAATAAACATGTACATAAACATACATATATTTCTTTAGAGAGAGACTGCAGGGTTCCATGATTCACAGCTGCATACTAGCACCAGTAGAATGTTGATATTAAAAAGATGGGCTTTTTTCTTAGGATTGGGCATCCCTAGTATCTCTTTGTAGTCTTTGAGGCAACACATAAACTAGATGATTCAAATTATACATTGTTGTTGTTTAGTCATTTCAGTTGTGTTGTAATTCCATTTGAGATTTTCTTGGCAATGATACTGGAGAGGTTTGCCATTTCTTTCTCCAGCTCACTTTACAGATGAGGAAACTGAGGCAAACAGGGCAAAGTGATTTGCCATGGGTCACGCAGCTAGTAAGAGTCTCAGGTCAGATTTGACCTCAGGAAGGTAAATCTTGCAGACTTCAGGCCCAACATTCTATTCATTGAACCACCTAGATACCCACAGGAAACTAGTTATTTCTTTAACAGATCCACAGGCTGATCTAATACTTGCTCAAACTAAATTATGTATGTTTATATTTGGTCCATTTTATAACATTAGGTGATATTTCCAAATCTGAATAGGAGAGGAAATGAAACAATTTGTGTATAGAATTCTTCTCCTTTAAAAATTATCATCCATTGCCTGTTTCTTCAGCTGCTGCCGAGTAATGACACAAATAGGAAATATTTTATATAAACACATTATTTGTGTGGATAATCCTCCTGAGAATCCCACGCTCTGCATTACAATGAGTAAATCAATGAGGAAAGAGGAGGGAGAAGAATATTCTTTCTGAAAATTTTCTTGCTTTTCCAGACCTTTGTATGTGGTTTCAGGATTTCTCTGCTACATTTGATAACTAAATCAGCCTTATGAAGAGTACCAAAGAAACTTTTCAATCCCTGCCTCAATCATCCCTCCAAATTCTAGAAAAAAAAAATTGCTCTTTTTTTATCTTTACCATTATCTTTTTTTGGATCAGAGAAACAATGAGGAAGGATTATTATCTATTTCCCTCTCCACATCCTTGTGTGACAACTAGGGCAGCAGCTCCATTTAACAAACCCCAAATCTGAAACACAGTCAGGCCAAGTGGCTGATGCAACACCAGACAGTGAGTCAGAAGAGAACTGAGATTACAACCCAGACAGGGCTTGAGATGGAAGAAAAAACAAACTGGAATGAATCTGCCTCATCTTATTTACCATCAACCATCAAGGAGAGGGAAAGGAAAATGGCAAGGGAGTCAATGTGGAAGAAAAGACAAGTAGTTGTTTGGGACAGGTGGATGTGGAGCTGATAGTAGTAGGGGATTCCAGAATGACTTTTGACCTGCTCAGAAGAAGAACATACTTTAAAGTTCTGAAAAGAACTTGAAGGTTGTTCAACATTAAGCCATTTCAGGCTCTAAATGTTTAGATTTTTCTCATACAAATCCCTCAATATCCTGGATTTGCATTATTAATTAAGTTGCATTTTCTTGGAATTTATTGTTGTCCAATCATTTCAGTCATGTTTGACTCTTCATGACCCCATTTGAGGTTTTCTTTGCAAAGATATTGGAGTCATTTTCCATTTGCTTTTCTAGATTATTATTTGTTGTTGTTTGGTCATGTCCAACACTTCGTTACTTCATTTGGGATTTTCTCATCGAAGATACTGGAATGGTTTTCCATTACCTTTTCCAGCTCATTTTATAGATGAGGAAACTGAGACAAACAATAAGTGACTTGCCATGATCTAGTGTCTGAGGCCACATATGAACTCAGGAATATGAATCTTCCTGACTTCAGGCCCTGCATTTTGGGCACTCTATCCACTAAACCTGCTAGCTGCCCCCTTTCATGGAATATATCCAGGAATATAGGGTGTGAATCTTCCTAACCAGGAGGGAATGCTACTTACTGACTATGAATATTCCTTGAAATTTTAAGATGCCTGTGAAAAATGTAGTGTTGCTAAAAATCTTCATCACATCAATCCTCACCACATACATAGCATATATAATTCTCATTTGCAAATACAGAATATGAACTAAAGAGATTTTAAACTGCATAAACCACACACTGTAAGAATAAAGGGGAAGGGAGCAAAGTATAAAGTACATCTGAAAGGAAAAGGACATAGATCTGAGGTCCTTTGGAGCAACTAAGAATCAATTCTTCTTTTTTCCATTCTAAGAAACGAAAATCCCACCTTGTAGGCTGAAAGAAAATCAAGTTAGAGATCATAGTAATTATACTTCTTGCAACATTACTGCATATAAACTTAGCTGGGAATTAAGTTGCTAGCATTTGCAGCTCCTTTTTCCTTTGCCAAGGAGATTAGAGAAATACTTGTTCATGTTACTATATAATCATGAAAAAATGAACTGGAGACTGATTTGTTAATGATAAATTAAGCTGTGATTAAACTAACTCTGATTGCTTATTCTGAAACATAGCAGGGATGAAATGAAGTTAACTATTCTTCCCATTCTAGTCCAACAGTATAGATATATCAAACTTTTGCTTGATATATTTAATCGATAGCAACAACTAAACCCAGATTTTCTCTGCTTGTTACAGAGAAATCTTTGTGGAAATCTGTAGCAATAGTTGACTCTTCTCATGTTAGTGACTTAAAATCATTCATTTTTATTCATACATTCTTTCCTGTTCCATTAGCAACTTTCTCCCAATAGAATATTTGAGAAGAAAAACAAGAAAAAATATTTTCCTCCCATAACTTTTTTTATTCCATCAACTGCTTGCCCTGTTTTAAAACAAAAATAATTATGGTCCTAGTGTTATCACACTCAGGGAGTCAGGGCAGTGCAACCATTGGGGTAAGAAAACAGCATTTGCTGGTAATAGCTCTAAAATATCAACTTCCCGCCTAATCTGAAATTCTGTAGCATATGTAGCAGTGGTGAGGTGTTCATCAGAGTTTTTCAACTACTTCACTTTTTCCCTCCCCCTACTGACTCACTGCTAACATAGACTTCCTGGAGTAAGCATTCACTCCTCCACTCACAGAAGTAATACCCAGAGAGCTCAAATTCTCTTTATCCTTTTGTTAGCCCTGAGCCCCCAGTCAGAGACAGTGTTTCTAGCAAAATACTTTCGGTGTTAAATATATCCTTTTTTCTCTTCTATGGATGTGTTTCCCTTTCAGTTGCCTCTTCTCATCTATACCTTGCCAATAAGTACAGTGGTAAACACTGTTTAAAAAGACAAAGAAAATACTTGAAATAAAAACTATACCAACTTTTCCTATGCCGAGAGGAAAAAGCCTTAAGGATCCAGAAACGTCATGCTTTATTGGCCCAAGCAGCCTTGCTCTCAGAGTTCTGTCTTTCTTTCTAGTTGTTTCCTTTGCTTGTGCTTCTCCTTTCCTCCTAGCTGTACTTGGCTTCTTGTAGTTTCCGTTCCTCCAAAATCATGTTTCTTTTACTTGTCCTGTCAAGAACTATATTCCTTTTTTAAGTCTGTCTTCAAAACTCAGAGAATTGACAAAGTTCATCTGGAGGCATGGACTTTCCCTCTTCATCTGAGGACATTGCTTTCCTTTCTGATTCACTCAAGGGACCCTCGAAAGAGGATATCTGACATGGCCAGATTTTTTTATTGTTAGTTTGCTGATGTTTATCCAGTCCTTTTTCTGTGATTAGAATTATGAAAAATCTAACTCCCTTACACAAATACAAAGTTAGTTCATCTGTCTGGGATGGTATTCCTAAACTAGATTCCTTATCTCTAGTTGCAAAATAGGTTGGATTGACAGAAAGGAGATGACATGAGTATAGGAAGACCCTTTTGTAGCAGAGCAGTGTGGCTCAAGGGAGTGGGATTACTTTGGTTGCTTTACATAATGTCTGCAGTTTTAAAGAAAGTCTGGTTTACTAAATTGTGACAAGCTACTTTCTGTGCCTTAGATACATAAAACATGAAATTTCCCACATAATCATGATGTTGTCATGAGGTCAGCTACTTCCTTGACAATACAGAGGTGGCCAATGTACCCTGACAGAACCTTGTCTAGGTAGAAATTCTTTATATTTGCTAAGACAGAGAAAGGGTTAAAGAAGTGGTCTTTCTATTCAATGTATTGGAAGTGACCAGCTAGTAAATACTTGATCTTCATCTAACTGCTCCTCTTTTTCCTTTCCTTCCTTTTTATTTCTACTTCACTCTTATTTTCCAAAGAACTCAGTTTTTAATAGAGCTGTCCAGTGTTGTATAGTGAAAGGAGCATTGAATTCAGACTCATCAAGTCAGTCATTTTCCAATCTCCATTTGAGGGTTTCTTGGCAAAGATACTGGAGTGGTTTGCCATTTCTTTCTCTGGCTCACTTCAGAGATGAGGGAACTGAGACAGAGGGAGTTAAGTGACTTGCACAGGGTCACACAGCTGGTAAGTGTCTGAGGCTGGATTTGAACCTATGTCCTCCTGACTCCAGGGCCAGCACTCTAGTCACTGTGCCACCTAGATATTTATTTCAAATCCCAGTTCTGCTGCTTACTGTCTTTGTGACAATGAGCAAGTCATATCTGCATTACAAGAGACTAAACTACTTGACCCTCAGCTTTAATTCCAATGATCCTACAAAATCAGTAAAGTTTCTCAGAATGCTCAGACCTGCAATATACAGAGACACAGTCATAGAGAAATTGAAGGAATCACTTAGATTCATACTTGGTCAAAGACTAGTCAGTAGAGCCTGATAACAGGGTGCTTATGTAAGTAACCTTTGTTTTTATTTGAAAGGCAGCTTTAAAAATACACCCACCAGTAAGTCAGAAACCAAGTTCTTTCCTCTCTTTTCAGTATTTGGAAGAATTAAATCTCTAAATCCAAAGGTTTTCTGATTTTTCACATTATCACCATTTAAAGAGGTTTTATCTATAAATATGAAATTCAATCCTTAGTAAAATCCTAAATAATCATTTTCTGCCACTTGTTTCCCTGCTCTGCTCTTTCAGCAACATAGACAAAGAATTTCTCTATTATTTCATCTTTCCCCTCTTCTTTATTCCCACTTCATTAATGCCTACCTGCATTTTAAAAATAGCCTTTTCATAGATTTTCCTGCCTCCATTCTCTCCCTCTCCCCAAATCTTATACCACTACCCCCAAAGATTTTTTCTTATTCACAGATATGACTGTGTCAAAAATCTTCAATCACTCCCTATTGCTTACCTAGTAAAGTTTTGAAAACTTTGCCTCCTATTCAAGACCCTACACAATTTTGTACCACCCTACTTTTTCCTCACACCCACCAGTCAAACTGAATATCTATTTGTCCTCCCCAAAGGGTGTCTTGTCATAATAAGAGAGTAGAACACCCGCCAGAAGCTAGGATAACTGTGTTCTGGTCCTGCTCTCACCTACCAGTGGTACTACAAAGATGGCTCTCCAGGGTCCCCATCCTTCCTTCCCTCCCTCTCCCACAATGCAAATAAATGACTTTACTTTTCCCTCACTAATGAGAATATTCAAGTCAAGTTATAAACATTTCATTTCCCAGGATTAATTATTGCAGGTTCCTTACTGAGTATGAATTTCTGTGAATATACAAAACATCACTTAGTTCAGGATGGCAGGGGGTGATATAAATACGGGGGTAAGTTAACTAGGCAAGACCATAACCCTTAATATAACTAAAAAAACATTAGTATCTAAAGAGGATGGGGATTATGTTGAATTTGGGGTTTTTTAAGGTGTTGAGATAATAACTGACATTTGGATAAGATGAAATTAAGGTAATGAGATGAAATTTTAAAAGTGAAATTCTCCAGGCACTTTCCAAGGAAAATAAATTAACATTTTGGATGAAATATTAGGATGTGGCAAAAATCTCTTACCAATAAAGAGTGTAGGAAGGAACTTTTGTAGTGTGACATTTAAAACTCAACTCTACTCTGCACTAGAAACAAGAAACAAGAAACGAGGAACCAACCCTAAACTGTGGCAGCTGAAGGCTGCCCTCCACCCCAAGCTGTGAAAGTCCTCCTTGTCTCTCTTCATCTCATACTGAGTTCAAGCAGTTGATCATGCCATGCTTGAAAATTTGCCTCCTTGTTTCATAGCCAGAGTATATAACATATCATCAAAAATTTATGTAAAATACTTATAATTATTATTACTGACATATATAGTGCTTACTGAGTGGGTCGGGGAATTCGCCCACCAATTCAATACTCAGGACTCAGGAAGAAAGAAGGCCAAAGCATATAGAACTAGTTTATTCTTTCGAAAGAAGGTACCCATGCTATCAAGACATGTGACACACCAAAGCAATAAGTCAAGCCATTTTTATACTTTTTTGCAAACAAGCACAGGATGTGATAATGAAGCTGAGACCAGATGGTTCGTGACACATTCTTCTTTCTCAGAGCAGAATCCCCTTGACCCTAGGGTCCCAACAATGGGGTATTCTTTTATTCTTCATTTGATTTCTTTGATTTCTCAACACAGCTGAAGATAAATTTTAAGCCCGTCATCCTTCTAAAATTAACACGACTACAAAACAATGCTGAAATAACTGAGTGACTTTTCCTGTTATTTGAGTTGAACATCTTTAGAGTTAGGGGCCAGGGGGTGAAGTGGGGGGGGGGTCAGTGGGAACTATGAAATCTGAACATAATCCTCTCATTACTAAGTGTCAAATATTGTGGTAAGTGCTTTACAAATATTACCTAATTTGACACAACCCTGGTTTTGACTTCAAACTATACAAAGAGAACCAATTTTTGAAAGGGAAATTCAAGGAGACTTTCTGACTGTATTTTATTAAGGATGCAATCTAACAAACTAAGACTATATTAGAGTTTAATATAAATGAACTCATGTCAGTGGGTACTCTAATGAAAGCAGGGTGGGCTCTGTAGTCACTCTAGATGGGAATTTGTCATCATTGAAAGTGGTTCCATGTTCTGGGGTAGTCTTATGAACTCAGATTGTAAAGGAGGAAGAGAAATGCAATTCAGTTGTCCAGAAAAGCCACATAATAATAATCTGTATTTATATAGCATTTTTTGGTAAGGCAATTGGGATTAAGTGACTTGCCCAGGGTCACACAGCTAGTAAGTGTCAAGTGTCTGAGGTCAGATTTGAATTCAGGTGTCCTCCTGAATCCAGGGCCAGTACCTTATCCACTGTGCCACCTAGCTGCCCCTATACAGCATTTTAAGATTTGCAAAGCACTTTCCTCATAACCATCCTGTGCAATAAGTAGTCTCTATTTTCATTTTTAGTCTGTTTTCAAGAGATATGGGATGGGGGTTGATTGATAGATCAAGTGAGGGTTTTTTGAGGATGGGGGAGACATAAACATGTTCATAAGTAGTAGGGAATCTTTCACTTTACAACTTCTTGACCCTCATGGCCCTGGGCCCCTGATTTGAATTCTTTATTTTCTTAGATTTTGTTTTTGGGGGCTTCCTTTGTTTTGTTCAGACTTGTAACTCCTTTATAACTAATATTGAGAGGTGAATTGACTTACCCATGGTCACACAACTAGAAAAAGTCATGGGGACAAGAATTGAATACAAGTCTCTTGATTCCTGTACAAATGCTCTATCCACTATGCTATGAGACTTTTCATGAGCAGACTAACTATGAAAACAGATTTCAAATGACTACAAGTTTACCTACTTTTTCAACAGTTTTACATGCAACTTAGCAACAGGCATAATCAGGAGAAACCACAAATAAGAAAAACTTTCTACTTTAGCCAGTAGAAAGGGTGAAGGATCTATGGCAATAATGTGTATTTCTACCACAGGCAATCATAAGCTATATATGTACTAAGGGTTTTCCTGGTAGAATAGAGGATTAAAAGCCTGAAAGAATGTTTTCATGCTTTCCAGTGAATGGCGGGGACAGGGGGAGGAGGATTTCCTGGCAAGATGGAAGCAAAGAACAAAAAACAAAACAATCTAAGAAGATACAAAGGAATCCAAATCAGAGGTCATGAGGTTATGAGGGTCAGAAAGTTAGAAAGTGTGTTTCCCTTCAGCCTACAAGCATTTACAAACATGTTTCTCCCATCCTCGTCCCCTATCTCTTCTTTCTTTTGTTGTTAAAGTCCTTGAGAAGGCCATCTATAATTGCTACCTCCACTTCCTTTCATCTCACTCTCTTCTTATCTCTCTATAATCTTGATTCTGACCTCATCATTCAACCAGAATTGCTCTATGCAGTTACCAGTGATCTGCAATATCTGATGGCCTTTTCCCACTCTCCATCCTACTTCACCTTGCTGAAGCCTTTGATATAGTTGATCACCTACCCTCTTCTCCTTGATACTTTCTCTCTAGGTTTCCATGACACTGCTCTATCCTGGTTCTCCTCCAACCTGTCTGATCCTTACTTCTCAGTATCTTTGCTAGATCTTCATCCAAGTCATGACTGCTAAAGGTAGGGACACCCCCTCCAGGACTCTGTCCTGGGACCTCTTCTCTTCTCCTTCTATACTATTTCACTTGGCAATTTCATTAGCTCACATGGATTTAATTATCATTATGCTAACATTTTTATGTCTACTTATCCCACCCTACTCTCTCTCTTAACCTTCATGCTTGCACCTCCAACTACCTGTTAGACATCTTCAATCCAACATATCTAAAACTGAACCCATTTTCTTTTCCCCAATCTCTTCCCTACGAGAGTACCACCCCCACCCCCACCCCCACCCAGGCTCACAATCTAGGTGTCATTCTCCCATGCTTTTTTTTTTTTTGTGAAGCAATTGGGGTCAAGTGACTTGCCCAAGGTCACACAGCTAGTGTCAAGTGTCTGAGGTCGGATTTGAACTCAGGTCCTCCTGACTCTAGGGCTGGTGGTCTATCCACTGTGCCACCTAGCTGCCCCTAGGTGTCATTCTCAATGCTTCATTGCCTCACCTACCACAACCAATCTTATGCCAAGTCTTTTCAATTTTACCTTCAAAAAAAATCTCCAATATGTATCCCCTTTTGTTCCTTTTACACTGCCACCATCCTGGTAGAGGTAGTCATGACCTTACAGCTGGACTATTACTATAGGCTACTGGTTGGTCTCCCTGACTCAAGTCTCCCCCACTCCAGTTCATCCTTTACTCAGACATCAAATTAATCTTCCTAAAACGCATGTCGCTCCATGCTCCATTTTAAAAAACCCCAGTGATTCTCTTTAACCTCCAGGATCAAATATAAAATCCTTCTTGGCATTTAAAGATTTTCACAACCTGGTCCCTTTCTGTCTTTACAGATGTCTTATACATTAATCACCCCATCACCACCACCATGTATTCTTTGATCCAGTGACACTAGCTTCCTTGCTATTCCACATATAAGACACGAGATCTCTAGACTCAGGCATTGTCATTTGCTGTCTCCCATGCCTGAAATCCTCTTGCCTCCTGTTTTCCAAGGCTTCTTTCAAGTCCCAGCTAAAATCTCACTTTCTACAAGAAGTTTTTCCAGGTATCCCCTTAATTCTACTGTCTTCCTCCCTGTCAATTTTCTCCAATTTATAATTTGTTTTTATATAATTGTTTGAATGTTATCTCCTCCATTAGATTGTGAAATCTTTGACAGTAGAAACTATCTTTTTCCCTTTCTTTATCCCCAGTGCTTAGCACAATGCCTGGCATACAGTAGACACTTAATAAATATTTAATGACTTTCTAAGGAAGTATAGAAGGAAGATTTCTGAGAAGTTGGAACTATATAGTAATTTTTATCTTAGAAATGAAGCCTGAATCGCCTATGTTCATTTCCTCACTTCTTGGTATGACTTCCTGCTCCTATTTCAGCAGCCATTTTGTCTACCCATCTTTTGACCAAGGACAACTGAGACAAAGAGGATTAGTTCAAGGACACAAAGTTTACATATGCTAACTGCACACTGGTAGAAGTCCAGAACTTTATGCTCCAATTTCATTTGTCTTTTAACCAGCTATGTGGGTATGACAGATAATTTCATTCCTTCAAGGAGTGTTACCATAGCTTCTCAGTTACATGTTGTTTTCCTCAAGAATGTACTAAGGTGAGAAATACACACAGAGTAAAGGTAAAAGGTTGGAGAAGAATATATTATGCTTCAGCTGACATCAAAAAAGCAGGGGTAGCAATCCTTATCTCAGACAAAGCAAAGGCAAAAATAGATCTAATTAAAAGAGATAAGGTAGGAAACTACATCTTGTTAAAAAGTATGATGGATAATGAAGTAATATCAATACTAAACATGTATCTACCAAGTAGTATAGCATCCAAATTCTTAGAGAAGTTAAATTAGTCACAAGAAGAAATAGATAGCAAAACCATACTAGGGAGGGATCTGAACATTCCCCTCTCAGAATTAGATAAATCTAGCAACAAAATAAATAAGAAAGTTAAAGAGGTGAATAGAATGTTAGAAACATTAGATATGATAAATGTCTGGAGAAAATTGAATGGGGATAGAAAGAAATATACCTTTTTCTTAGTGGTACATGGGACATATTAAAAATTTGACCATGTATTAGGACAAAAAAACCTCATGGTCAAATGTGGAAAGGCAGAAATAGTAAATGCATCCTTCTCAAATCATGATGCAATAAAAATTACATGTAATAAAGAGCCACGGAAAGATAGGCTGAAAATTCATTAGAAACTAAATAATCTCATTCTAAAGAATGAGTGGGTCAAACAATAAATCATAGAAACAATCAATAACTTCATCCTAAAGAATGACAATAATGAGACAACATACCAAAACATATGGAATGCAGCCAAAACAGTGCTTAGGTGAAAATTTATATCTCTAAATGCTTACATTAATAAAGAAGAGAAAGAAGAGAACAATGAATTGGCCATGCAACTAAAAAAGCTAGAAGAACAAATTTAAAATCCCCAATTAAATACTAAATTAGAAATCCTGAAAATCAAAGGAGAAATTAATAAAATTGAAAGCAAGAAAACTATAGAATTAATCAATAAAATTAGGAGCTGGATTTATGAAAAAAAAAACAATAAAAGAGATAAACCTTTGGTTAATTTGATTTTAAAAAAAAGAAAGAAGAAAACCAAATTACCAGTATCAAAAATTAAAGGGGTGATTTCACCACCAATGAAGTAGAAATTAAAGCAATAATTAGGAACTATTTTGCCCAACTATGCCAATACATTGGACAATCTAAATGAAATGGATAAATATTTACAAAAATACAAATTTCCCAGGTTAAGTGAAGAGGAAATAAAATCCTTAAATAGGCCCATATTAGAAAAATAAATTGAACAAGCCATTAATGAACTCCCTAAGAAAAAAATCTCCAGGGCCAGATGGGTTTACAAGTGAATTCTACCAAACATTTAAAGAACAATAAATTCCAATACTATACAAATTATTTGGAAAAGTAGGTGAAGAGGGAGTTCTACCAAATTCCTTTTATGACACAAATATGGTGTTTATGCCAAAACCAGGGGGAGCCAAAACAGAGAAAGAAAGTTATAGACCAATTTCCCTAATGAGTATTGATACAAAAATCTTAAATAAGATATTAGCAAGGAGATTACAGCAAGTGATCACTAGGATAATACACTATGACATGGTGGGATTTATACCACAAATACAGGGCTGGTTCAACATTAGGAAAACTATCAACATAATCAACCATATCAATAAGACAACTAACCAAAATCATATTATCTCAATAGATGCAGAAAAAGTTTTTGATAAAATACAGCACCCATTCCTAATAAAAAACACTAGAGAGCTTAGGAATAGGTGGAGCTTTCCTTAAAATAATAAGAAGTGTCTACCTAAAACACTCAGCAAGCATTATATGTAATGGAGACAAGTTAGAGGCATTCCCAAAAAGATCAGGGGTGAAACAGGGATGTCCATGATCATCTCTATTATTTAATATTGTACTAGAAATGTTAGCTTTAGCAATAGGAAGAAAAAGGAATTAAAGGAATTAGAATAGCCCAGGAGGAAACAAAACTATCACTCTTTGCAGATATGATGGTATACTTAGAGAATCCTAGAGAATCAACTCAAAAATTACTTGAAACTATTAACAACTTTAGCAAAGTTGCAGGATATAAAATAAATCCACATAAATCATCAGCATTTCTCTACATGACCAACAAAGTCCAACAGCAAGAGATGGAAAGAGAAATTCCATTTAAAGCAATGGTAGACAATATAAAATACTTGGGAGTCTACTTGCCAAGACAAACCCAGGAATTCTATGAACTCAATTACCAAACACTTTTCACACAAATCAAATAAGATCTAAATAACTGGAAAAATATCAATTGCTCATGGATAGGCCGAGCTAATATAATAAAATGACAATTCTACCTAAATTAATTTACTTATTCAGTGCCATACCAATCAGACTAAATTATTTTATAGAGTTAAAAATAATAATTACAAAATTCATGTGGAAAAACAAAAGGTCAAGAATATCCAGGGAAATAATGAAAAAATGCACAGGAAGGTGGGCTAGCTGTATCAAATCTGAAGCTTTACTATAAAGCGGCAGTCATCAAAACTATTTGGAACTGGCTAAGAAATAGAGTGGTGGATCAATGGAATAGGTTAGGCACAGGAGACACAGTAGTAAATGACTTTAGTAGTATACTGTTTGATAAACCCAAAGACTCCAGCTTTTGGGATAGGAACTCAGTATTTAACAAAAACTGCTGGGAAACTGGAAGATAGTATGGCAGAAACTAGGCATAGACCAACACCTTACACCTTATACTAAAATAAGGTCAAAATGGGTACAAGATTTAGACATAAAAGATGATACCATAGGTAAATTAGGAGAGGAAGGAATAGTTTACCTCTCAGATTTATGGAAAGGAGAATAGTTTATGACCAAACAAGGATAGAGAATATTATGAAATGCAAAATGGATGGTTTTATTACATTAAATTAAAAAGGCTTTATACAAACAGAAGCAATGCATCCAAATTTAGAAGGGAAGCAGAAAGCTGGGAAACAATTTTATAGCCAGTATTTCTGATAAAGGCCTCATTTCTAAAATATATAGGGAACCGAAACAAATCTATAAAAATCCAAATCATTCCCCAATTGAGAAATGGTCAAAGGATATGAACAGGCAGTTTTCTGATAAAGAAATAAAAACTATTGTCATATGAAAAAATCCTCTAAATCACTACTGATTAGAGAAATGAAAATTAAAACAACTCTGAGGTACCATCTGACAACTATCAGATTGGCTAATATGACAAAAAAGGAAAATAATAAATGTTGGAGAAGCTGTGGAAAAAATGGAACACTAATGCATTGTTGGTGGAGCAGTGAACTGATCCAACCATTCTGGAGAGCAGTTTGTAACTATGCCCAAAGGGATATAAAGCTGTGCATATCCTTTGATCCAGCAATACCACTATTAGGTCTTTTTCCCAAAGAGATCATAAAAAAGGGAAAAGGACCCACATGTACAAAAATATTTATAGCTGCTCTTTTTGTGGTGGCAAGGAATTAGAAATTGAGGGAATGCCCATCGATTGAGGAATGTCTGAACAAGTTGTGGTATATGAATATAATGGAATACTTTTGTGCTGTAAGAAATCATGAGCAGGCAGATTTCAGAAAAACCTGGAAGGACCTACATGAATTGATGCTGAGTGAGATGAGCAGAACCAGGAGAATATTGTACACAGTATCAACAACATTGTGCGTTGATCAACTGTGATAGACTTGACTCTTCTCAGCAGTGCAACGGTCCAAGATAGTTCCAAAGGACTCGTGATGGAAAATGCTCTCCAAATCCAGAAAAAAAGAACTATGGAATATAGATGCATATTGAGCCATACTATTTCTATTTTTGTTTTTGTTTTTTGAGGTTTTTCCTTTTTTCTCTGATTCTTCTCTTATAATATGACTAATGCAGAAATATGTTTGATGTGATTGTACATATATAACCTATATCATATTGCTTGCTGTCTTGGGGAGGGGGGAGGGAGGGGAGGGAGGGAGAAAAATTTGAAACTAGAAATCTTATAAGAACAAATGTTGAAAACTATCTCTACATGTAACTGGGAGGGGGGGAAGAGTGTCCTAAGGTCTTTTGCTTTTGTCCTAGTGCCTAGCATAGTTTTATTTTCTCTCCAGTGCTTATCATAGTTCCAGGAACATAATAGGTACTAATAAATATTTAACTGACTGATCACAGGTCTTTTGGGACAGAACATCTGCATCTTCATTCATCTTCACTGTACATTAGAGCATACCAAACTCATAATTGGTCAGTATTACCATTTTTCTCTTTCAGACAGCATCCAAGTTGATACTGGTCAAAACAGAAGTCAATGGTCAGTTGTCCATACTCACCTTAAATATAACTCCATTCAAGTAATTATTGGACTTCTTTGTGATCGCCCATATAAATGCCAAGAATTCCAGTTGTGTACAACACAGAATCTTGTACTAAGCCCTCTATTGGCAAACACAAGAGGTTTTAAAGACTGCAAACTTTTAGGCACAAGACTGTTGCTATACTTTCAAGTTGGCATTCATATGCATAACAAAGGGCTTACCTGCATCTTCAACAGTTGGCCTAGTCTTTAAAAACTGATACATCAGGAAAAAGAACAAATTATCTTCTTCAAATCCCAAATGATAAGGCTAAATGAGAACTTTAATTTAGCATATTCTTGTCTATAGAGGCACTCGGCTATTCAAGAAGATTTTTTTTGTAATTTATCATTTGTGTTTATGTATGTGTATCATCATATATTTGTATATTTTCATATCATTTATATATTAATCTTGTCTATTATTATATTCCTGAATGACAATAGGTAAAAATAAGTTCAAACTTATTTCTTATTCAAATAGAATGTGAAAGATAGTTACACCATTAATGACTTCCATATTAATTTCACAGATGAAAGAACTTGGTGTCATCTTTTACAACTGCAGCTGTCTGGTCCTAGATTTGCAAAGGATATTTGCTTTGTATAGCTCATTAAGATACAAAAGCAGAGTACCTCAAACTTGGTCAAAAAGGTTGTATGGAGTGTATGACAATCAAAAAAAATTGCAACTTCAGTTGAATGAAACAAAGTCTCAAGCATTTGTGTCGGTGAGTTGACATCCTTATCAAAAGGCATGTACTGAGTTCCTAATTTATGTATTGTGCTATTAATGTGAATGTACATAGAGTTAACATAGATCTAGACCTACCCCTTAAGTCTTTTTGCCCTTTGATCATTTACTGATCATATGGTTTGTTATTTAATATTATTGCAAATGGGCTATTTAAATATATGCTATAGAATATGCTCCTATTCAAATTTAAGCTGGTCTTCAAATTAATAATTGACCACATCTGGCTCTGGCTCCATCTTACTAGAGTTCACACTACACTTTTCTTCTTCTTCAGTCATGTTTGAATCATGTCTGATTCTTTGTTTTGCCATTTGGGGTTTTCTTGGCAAAGATACTAGAGTGGTTTGGCATATTCTTCTCTAGCTTATTTTAAAGATGAGGAAACTGAGGTCAATGGGGTTAAATGACTTGCTCAAAGTCACATAGCTAGAAAGTGGCTAAGTCTATATTTGAACTCACATAGATAAGTCCTTCCCGACTTCCTGTGCCACTTAGCTGCCCCTAACACTACATTGGCTCAACCTTTTTTGGCCACTGAAACCATGTGCTATCTTATAGAACATTAAAGTATCTTTATAAATGATAAAGATACTTTATCAAAAAATAATCTCTAAAAAAAGTAATAATCTCTAATTGTTCTAATATACATATCTTATGACGTAAACCTTTTTCTCTTTCATAATTTTTAAGTGCCACAAACAATTGTCCAAGACTCTAAGTTGCCTATCTGCATTGACAAAGGGAGTTCCCACCCTCAGATTTCCATATGTCTAGGACAAGAAGAACAAAAGTTGATAGATAATGTCATAAGTTTACATTCTAAGTTCTCAAGCAAAAGAGAAAAAAAAATCATTATTGCAAAATAAAAGTCTGGCAGAAGGAGAAACCCTCACTACATTTAACAGAACCTCCTGGATTTCTCAGGCTGCTCTCATAGAATCCATACCTTCAGGATAGGACAAATTCCAAGATTTTTTTAAATCAAACTTGCCATGAAAAAGTCTCATCTCCTATAGAGGGTTTCATTTTTTTGCTTTTCAGTTTCCCACTGGCAGGTTTTTTTCATCAAGATACATTGTTAACCAAAATCAGTTCATTGCTGACATCTGAGCTAGTATCCTTGGAGATTTAGAGATACTATGAACAGCCTACTAAGTACCTTTTTACCTCATATATCAATAATTCTGGGCTGTTTTT
The DNA here is from genome assembly GCF_019393635.1 of Dromiciops gliroides. Classification (NCBI taxonomy): domain Eukaryota; kingdom Metazoa; phylum Chordata; class Mammalia; order Microbiotheria; family Microbiotheriidae; genus Dromiciops; species Dromiciops gliroides. The sequence goes on from NC_057864.1 coordinate 136,411,975, forward strand.
AGTACTGTGTATTTTTCTGTCATATCAATAATTCATTAGACGTTCTGTCTGGTTCAACATAAAGAATCTATCTTTCATTCAGTATACTTGTGAAAAGTTTCAAAATGGTGCCCTGTGCTCTGGTTCTAGTGAGATGTTGCCCCTAACAAGAGTTTGCAGAATGTAAATGCTCAAAAATTCCATATTTGTAAGTCCCAGAAAAATAACATAACTAACCAGTATTTGGTGTTTTCTGCTAAAAATTCCTGTAAAGCTGTGGGTTGGGCTAATTTTATTTTTGCTCTTTTTTTCCAGTTTTTCATTTTCCTGAATAGACCACTGACTAAATATAACCTTATCCTTTCTCTTAATTTGGAGTAAAGAATTGTATTTTTATGACAGTTTTTTTTTTTTGCTGAAACTAGGTGATAGCAATAGTGATTGAACTTCTTTCCCACTGTTTGTATGTTTTACAGAGCCCTTGAGAGTCTATATTTTGTCTTCCAAGACAAGGACTGGGCTCAAGGTCTGTTTTGATTGAGCTAGGTAGGAGGTGGATTTCATGTCTTCTTGTTTATTACCCAAATCAATCAGCCATCAAAGTCATTTAGACTAAAATATGTTTTGAGAGTCAGGACACTGAGCAGAACTTAATGAGTCTAAAGAGAAATCCATTAAAGTGTTCTTTGGATTCCATTTTCCAAAAACAACATGCTTGTTATTTGAAAAGGATGCTCTGGAAAAAAAAAAGAGTTCTTTAAAAATCACAAACAAGCTTAGAAGTGAGCTGGAAGCTGGCTGGTGAGAGTGTTAAGGGAACTTTTTTTTTAATGTCCAGCATAGTAAATATAGGCCATTGATCTATATTGGGAAGCAGAGTACCTGGACTGACTTAGATGTGAGCTTCCAGGGAAACAATTGATTGGGAAAAGCCAATCATATTGTTTTTACCTAGACTAGTAACTGTCATTTTCATTCTTTTTTCCCTCTTCTTTTCTATTCAGCGATGATACAAAGGAATTTAAAAGAACATTTAAAGAACTAAGGGAAATTGCTAGTAAGATAATTCTAATGCCTATTCTCTGATTAACTTACAAGTTACATTTCCCATATTTGAGCACTGGTACTCACTTGGGCTGTGGAACCACTTTAGCAGTCATCATTAACCAAAAGACTGACATTTCTGCTGTATGCTTTGTAGAGACCAGTGCAGTGAAATGCTCTTTTAATGACATTAAAGGCTTTGAAAAGCCATAGATTGAATATAAAAGAACACCCCTCCCTCCTGCAATATGGCTCAAGACCCTAAATATTACCATGCTAGATATATTCAGAATACTTTCTTCTCCCTCGATATCTCTGACACTATAACCTCCTGGCTGTCCTCTAACCTCTCTGACTATTCTTTCCCTCTCTTTCACTGGTTTCTCTTCCTGTTCCACTGATACATCTTTTTCACATTTGAAATTTTGGTGTTATCTTTGACTCTTCCTTTCACTCATCTCTTGTACACATATCTCCACAACATCCCTTCTATCCATCTATCTATCCATCCATCTGTCCATCCAGTAAGTAACAGTAGAAAGGTCAAGGAGGACTACATACTGACCTGCGGCCTGGCAGAAACATGAGCAACAGCTATGATTAATAAGTCGAACTGATAAAGCTGCTGTACTTTTTTTGCCAGTGGCTAATTCCAGAATTTCCCTCTAGTCCCAAAATGCCAACAAAAGAGGACACTAAAAGCCTATTCCATAAAAAATGATCTATGGATAGGAAAATTGCTTAGATACTGTTGGACTAAGGGGAGGGGAAAAAAAGCTTGTTGTGTGAGTCTCAAGAATGAGGTAGTGGAAGAAGCCCCACAGTTCAGCACTTTGGGAGAAAATTTTCTCCCCAGCTTTTGCTAGATGTGTTGAGTCCCTCAATTCCAGCCTTAATTCTTCTTAGGGATATAGTATAGGTGGTCAGGGATGGTTCTCTCTCCAAACTAATATCAGGAAAAAAAAATGCACCTTCTGGACATCAACACCATAGAGGAACCCATGACTGCCTCACCCTAGTTAAGGCTCTGCATATAGACTAGCAGAAATAAGTGTCTTAATATTTAAGCTCCAAATAGATATACTTTTTGGTCCTTCCAACAGAAAGGCTACATAAAAATGGGGGGGGGGAGTAGCTAAATATATTTTTATGTCCCATTAGTACAAAATCACTTCACATACCCCTGGTGAGTCTGAGAGTAGGCCCTGTTCTCCAGGGAATCAAATACCTACAATAACATTCTCCAGAGTTGACTAATGAGAACCTTATCTAGGATTAGCTAAACTAAATGAACCAGCCATTACCAAAACTTGGTAAGAATCAACTCCTGGAAAAACAAGAAAGAAAAAAAAGCCATGTTACATATTTTTCTGCCTCAATAATGTGATCTTTGTATCTTTACAGAATTCTCCTAAAGTCTTTTGCCCTAAAAATAGAAGCTTTGATATAGATGCCATCTATAGTGTCATAGATGATGCCAAGGAGTTTGTGTTCATTGCTGTAATGGATTACCTGCCTATCTCTAACACAAACACCAAAAGGTGAGTGCTTGGATTCTGTGCTAGGATCACGTTAGAGGAGGCCCACACAATTGCTTGGAGAAGAAATGACAAAGAACTAACCTTAGGCACAGGGCTACTGTAGTGACTATGTTGAGCTTTGTAAAAAGAGAATCTATAATATTTGCAGTGATTTATCCGTGAGGACCTGCCCCCTAAGTGTAACCATTACAGGAACCCAGGGTCTTGCTCTGCAGAAAGGTATCAACATGTTTCCTTCTGACCTACCTGTGAGCTCTTTGTAGTTAAAAGACCCAACTGAAAAAGACTTAGGGATGTCACAGCATGAGATGATAGCTGCCAAATTTAGAATTATCTGTTGAAATGTTTCTAAAGGATATGCTGCCTCTGAGTGAATCTTGGAAGCTTTGCCTTGAAAGGGGAAATAGTTTTATGTCATTCGGTGCAACCTCCATCAAAACCTGGATTTTCATAAAGATATTTTTAACTTAAAGGACAAAAAAAACTTTTAAAAATGTTCTCATCAAATCTATCCATCCCTCTGTGGGAGACACAGAACACCAATGTGTTACAAATAGAGAAGTTTTTCAATAATTCATCATTGTATCAGCATGCAAATATGTGGACTAAATTTAGGAATACAATTTATGCCAAACTCTTTGGGAAAATCATTGCATTAATAAGTAGATAAATGTCCGTATCCTAGGTCTTCCCAGTTTGACTTCCTTCCTTAGCATACCCAAAGTTTTATGTTGCAAATTCATTGGATGATCAGTTTGATTAAGAGCAAATTCACAAAATTAAATGTAAGTTTTATCTTGGAAAGTAGAATTCCAAAATAAATTTCCTTGGGCTTACAAATTTTATGATTTATTCTTCATATCTTTTTCATATTTCTAATTAAACCAGTACATCCACATGTTCTATTGGTTTTATTATAGGGTATAAGAAAATGAATTTTTCAGATGATAGATATATAAGGTAAATGTGCATTGCCTATAGAGGTCATGTGAATGGTTTAATGTGGCTTGAAGGGAGGTATGAATAGACATCTCTGGAATCCAATCTATCCCTTTCCAAGAAAGATTTTTATTCCTGCCTGAAAAGGAATGGGAAAAGTAGCCCCAAGACTGGCTGTTCTACTCTCCTCAGAAAGTAATAGTGGGATAGACTATCATTCTGTCCCCTAAACATAGAGGAAATGACTTTTAGGTTCAAGTAACTTTCCTGTTTACTACCTTTAAGGGGTAAAGGGTACCTCAAGTTTATATTGAGTCTTGATACTCTTACCACCAACTGTTGATTACATAAAGGATCATCACAAATTATTTTATCCAAATAGCAAACAGTAATTATTGGTTATACATATTTGAATATACTAGAAAATATGTAAAGTAAATTAACTCTCCCAATGGGAGCAAGATATCAACCTATATCTATCTAATGAGACAAAGAGAGACAGCGATAGAGAAAGAAGAGGAAGAGACAGAGAGAAAAAGATTCCCTGAGTTGACCAAAGGGGAAATTTCCCATTGTCTAAGGAAGCAAGCTGGAACTCAGGGACACATTGAGGAACCAGTTCCTCTACATGCCTGCTGCTTCCCAAGGTCTATTTGCTCTCTCCACTGAGATCCAGTGGAGATGAGGTAGATTCAACTCTGAAGTGAAAAATCAAAAGCCCTCTATTATTTCTTCCTAACTCAGAAATCAAATTATGTTACATTAGGCAAGTCATCAAACTATTCAATATCTCAGTTGTGTTGTTGATTGCTACATACTAAGTATAACCAGAAATTCTTACTCCTGGGATAAACAGCCATAGAGAAAAGAACAGACCTAATCAGAGAAGGTGACTGCTCCAGAAGGAGTAGGAGGAAGAAGGTAGACCCTGGGTCACTCAAGTGAAGGGACCTTGGTCATGGCAGTCTGTGGGCAGTTGTGCCCTATGGTATAGTGTGCTAGCAGCAGAGGATGGGTACACATATCCATAGGGAAGGAACATGCTCTGCACTTTGAGGGACAAATTATGCTCTACGTCTACCCAAAGACAAAAGTATAGTCGTTCAGATGCAGAGACAGCCGAGATACCTGAAAAAGGAGATTGAAGTTATGACGAGTTCTAGCTTCACACACTGATAAATCCATTTATGGAATTGTTTTAATCAACCTGTTGCCAAACCTGTTTTGAAGATTACAGAATAAATGAATCTTTTCATCCAAAATTCAAGTTTTTCTTTGATATATTGCTTTCTTTTTACCAAACTAAAGAATATGTTTTTTTCTTTACAGAACTTATTGGCCAGATTTGGATGGGAAAATAAGAGAAGCATTAGTTTTACGAAGAGTTAAAGTTCGACTCCTCATCAGTTTCTGGAAGGAAACAGACCCCCTGACATTTAACTTTGTTTCATCTCTTAAAGCAATTTGCACTGAAATTGCCAACTGCAGTTTGAAAGTTGTAAGTACCAGGCTTACTGCATCATTTCACTGTGAGTGTTGTATGTTCCTTTAGCCTTCTCAATTAACAAACATTTAATAGGGGTCTACTGTGTGCTAAGAACTGTTCTGGCCTACAAATGAAAGTAAGATGGTGATCATTTTTTTGAGTGGTAAAAGAATTTCAGTTGTTCAAGCAATACTGGACTTTTAATTCAAATCAATATGATTCAGGGCAGCTAGGTGGCACAGTGGTAGAGCACCAGCCCCTGTAGTCAGGAAATCCTGAGTTCAAATTCAACCTCAAACACCGGACACTTACTAGCTGTGTGACCCTGGGCAAGTCACTTAACCCCAATTGCCTCACAAAAAAAATAAACAAACAAAAACAAATCAATGTGATTCAACAAACTTTATTATTAAAGGGCCAACTATTTGTATGTTACTAAAAATATTTTTTAAAAATCATGCCTGCCCCTAGGGATCAAACCTCCTACTGTAAATCAGTTATTTTTCATATTTTGTTTTGAAAATTATGATTTTGTTAAGTTACTGATCAGCTTAGTAAAAATTCATACAAATAGAGGTTCTTCTCACAGGCAATAAGTTGGAGTTATTTATATGACACATATGTACCACTATAATGGGTGCTATAAGATGCGTTGTTGTCCTTTTATCGACTACTTAGTCAAAATCCCTAGTAACAGATTTCTTTCTATTCCTTATCTGACCCTACTATGAATTTGAGCTTCGACTAATAGCCATAGCTCCGATTTCTGTATCACTTTTTTTACAAAGTACTTGCTTCAAAACAGGATTGTGAGGTAGGAAGTATGCTTTTTACTAGATGAATTTTAAAGAGGAGATGGGGCTACCAGGTGGTGCAGTAGATAAAGCACAGGCCCTGGATTCAGGAAGACCCGAGTTCAAATCCAGCCTCAGACACTTGATGCTTACTAGCTGTGTGACCCTGAGCAAGTCACTTAACCCCAACTGCCTCACCAAAAAAGAAGGAGTAGACTAAGGCTCAGAAGTTACACAACTTTCTCAGAGTGAGTTATACAATTAATAAAAGTAGAGTCAGGTTGAACCCAGGTCCGTCCTGATTCAATCAGTGCTCTTTCTAATACAACATTCTTCCCCTCATATAAAGATACCTTGACCCTTGAGACTCCTTCAAACCTAATTCCAGTGTCTCATCAATCTAACAAACAAATCATTCTTACTGTGCAAATGTATAGAAGCCTGTGGCCCTAATTTCTCAGATGACAATCGCACCCATTATTTGCACCACATTTTACTTCTTCAAAATACTTCCTCACATATCAGCTCATTTTATCATCTCAGCAACCCCATGAGATTGTTAGGTTGACATCACCCCAATTTTATACCTGAATAAACTGAGGCACATTGAAAGGAAATAACTATCCCAGGATCACACAGTGATAGCAAAGCTGGACTCGAGTCCAAGATCCCGGCCCCTAATCCAGTGGTCTTTGAGCAACACCAAGAAGCCTCTCCCATCACTTTCATTTTATTTGAAAAATTTTATTCATCTAAAACAACCTTCTTTTTAATGCATTTTCAACTGCAGGGCCACAATCATTCTAATAGCTGAGGGTCCTGGACAGAAATAGAATAATTCACACTGAAAAGAACAGCTCTAAATTAGTGGCTTTTCCCTGGTGCCCTGATGGGGTTAAGCTTCTTTGAATTCAGTGGCTTGGTCCAGGTTCTAAAAGCCATAGGCCATTGTCATTCTTTATGAGTATATTAATAAGAGGGCTCAACCATGGTTAAAATGCTTCATTATTCCTTCTCATTCAGGCAAAAAGTCCTTTTTTTTAGAAAAATTTCCTTAGCTTTTGTCAGAAAATCTAAAATATTAGTACTGCTCAAAGTAATAGTAATAAGAACTATCATTTGTATCTCATTTACTCTGTGCTAGGCTTTTCATAATTGTGATCTCATTTGATCTTCACAACAACTTTGAGAGATAGATGCTTTTATTAGCCCCATTTTAAAGATGTGGCTATTGAAGCAAACAGAGATTAAGTGACTTGCCCAGGGTCATGTAGCTAGTAAGTGTCTGAGATTGGATTTGAATGCCACATACCAAGAGATAAGGGAAGCCACACAATTCAGGCTCAGGGCAAGGCAAAGGAGGCAAATACCAATAATAAGGAGAATGTTTAGGGAACTTGAAAAACTACCTGCATCTACTCCTCAGCCTGACTTGCAAGACAACCTGTGTACATTCAACCTCTTTCCAACATGAGGTTTGACATCATCATTAGTCTCTACTGAGCTATCAAGTGGGAGTATTTTATATGGAAATATTAAGTGTCTCTGGTTAAGATTCTGACGTTTTTTGAAATCCACAAGCAACATAAACTGCTTAGCCTCTTCTAAACAAAGGGGGCTCAATTACTTGAATAAAACAAATTATTAAGAATTTATCTTTGCAATAGCTAGTTTGTAATGCAATGGCTATAAAAGTCACCCTGACTGAAGACACTCCATTAATTTTAGAAATGACTACAAGACTAAATGGAAAATGAGGTCTCTTCCCCCAATACCCTATATGTTCACAGAGGGAAAGCTTCTCTATGAAAGCAAAGAACTTTCTGATGGCTTATCCTCCAGAGTTTGTCAATGAGAGTGGATGATTTAGCATCTGAAAAGCTAATCATGACATATCTAGAGGACACTGAAGTTGGTTGGCATCCAGTAATACTATACAACTGCCTTTATGGAGGAACATCAGAAGAATGGATGAATGGGGATTTCACAAGGCCATCCCAAAGAGCCAGGTTTTAATTAAATAAACAAATCATTCTTGAAGCCTTTCCATTTTCTGTCAACTACCCAGAAATGATGATAATATTTCACCAACTAATAAGTCTTTGCTATAAAAATATATTAGTTCTAGCATAATTTCATTTTCCTCTGTAAGGCTATTCTTCCTCCCCTTGGCCATATTTGACTTTTAAGAGCAAATGGGTTCTTACTGGAACCCTACTTTGTCATTCCAACCCTGACTTTCATTAAAATATATCTTTCTACTTTGTCCAAACATTGGCTGGTTTTTCTAATAATGCTTCCTACAAAAGGAAATAAGTCAAATGAGTGGATATTTGGTAATGAACCGAGTGTCCAAGTTGCATTCTTCTGGATAATATTCATTAGTAGAATTGTCAATGCAGTATGAAAGTGCCCTTAGAGTCAAGGATGAATTAAGGAGAGATGTGTTTAAATGGCCTTTAGAAACCAGTCAAGGTATATTTGTTGTGTATTAACCTTATTATTAGGCAGATCTGAATACTCAAGGCAAGTTGTATTTATACTAACCAAATTTTTGACAGGGCTATTGTAAAAGTGATGTTACAAATCTCAGGGTAGGAACAAGTGGAAAGGGAAAGAAAAAAAAGAGATGAACCAGCAAAAAAATATTAAGTGTATCTGGGAAAACATTATGTAAAGTTACTGGTATCATGTTTTTCCCTCAGCATTGATCTTTCAGTTACTCAGAATTCAGTTTTCTTTTAGGCTCTCTGTTTACATTGCTGTGGTCCTTGTGTATATTATTCTAGTTGTGCTTACTTCATTCTATATCAGTTCATAAGAAACTTCCTAAATTTCTCTAAATTCTTCACATGAATAATTTCTTACCCCACAGTAACATTCCATTAAATTCATATGCTACATTTTGTTCAGTTGTTGTAGAATACCTCTTTTTTTCTAGTTCTTTGTTACTATGAAAGGAAGTGTAGCTATTAATATTTTGGATTATGTGAGACCTTTCTGGTTTGTTTTGTTGTTGTTGTCTTATTCCACTGGAGTATATATCCAGAAGGAAGATTGTGGGTCAAAATGTATGAAGAGTTTAATCACTTTTCTTGCATCATTCCAATATGTTTTCCCAAATGGTTAGACCAATTTACAGTTGTACCAACAGTGTATTAGAGTTACTGTCTTCCCATAGGCTATCCAACATCAACTGTTGATTTTTTCCCCCAAGGTACATGGAGCTCTGAAAAAAAATCTGTATAACCTCTGTTATCAAGAAAGACAAATATTACTAGGGGCACACTAAAGAATTTTAAAGAGTATTTGCAAATGGCATGGAAGTGATCTTAAGTTCCTTAAATCGGTATGAGCAGAGCAAAGCAGTAGCAAGTTTTACAAAGATGCAAAATGGGTAGGGACCTAGAAAATTGTTGTGTGTGTGCCATCTGAGAACTAGCATAATTAAGTATAGAAAAGTATATAACAAAAATATTAGCCACCAGGTAATAAGCTATTTTTAGCTACACCAAATGGTGGGAACTATCTCCTAAGACAATGTTTTCTAAGACACTAAAGAGATACTGAACAGTAACCAAAATTATTTACTACTGATTGTCTAAACATTTATGCTTTTGTTATTGAAAAGAGTTCAAATCAAAGTCAACAAGTGCAAAGTTAACACAGAAAATTCATGTCGATTGACAATGAATGTTACACAGCAATTATTAAAGAAGGTATATAAAATAAGGTTAAATATAAGTAATGAGTTTAAATAGTCAAATACAAGTGTCAAATATAAATACAGGAATAAGCTGACAGTGCCGAGTTATACTATAGCACTGCTTGCTGCTTTTGAATGTAAGGAATGTAAATTTGAAGTTGAATATTTTCTGTGCAAAAGTTAAAATGACCATAATTTCTGCTGTATTTATTAACTTCATTCACATTGGTAAGTACAGTATAATAAGCTAATTAAAAAAAAAACTTTCAACTTAAAAAAATTGAAATATATTGATAACAGTTACAGAAACATGATTAAAATTTTTCTAGAATTTAATTTAAAATTAAGCCAGGTGTGGTAACACAAACTTGTAATGTCTATTTCTGGGAGGCTGAGACTGGCATATCTCTTGAGTTCAGGAGTTCTGAGCTGCAATGAGCTATGCTGATCCAGTGTCCACATTAAATTCAGTATAAATATAGTGAGCCTCTCAGTACACCTTGCTGCCAAATGAGAGATAAACCTGCCCAGGTCAGAAATGGAGCAGGTCAAAATTTACATACTGATCAAGAGTGGCATAGGTAGAACCTGTGTATAGTTCCTATACTTCCAGTTTGGACAATATAAGGGGACCCAGTCTCAAAAATAATAATAATTTTAAAATTGAATGTCATAGTCAATTATTATTCTATATTTAAAACTAGTACAAACAAGACAATAGAGATAGTTTAAGTGGCAGAAATATAGAAACCCAAAGAAGAGAGGCCAAATGAGTTACAAAAACAATTATTTCAAAAGTCACACCAAAAAGATTTCTTACATTGTATGTTTGCTTATGGAATTGTTAAATGTAAACAGCCTCATTTGAGAAGAGAAACATTGGTGTGATCAGCAGCTATGGAGGTGGTCAAAATGACTTTCAACAACCATTTACAAAAAAAAAAAATTAAAGAAAAGAAAAGAACAAATAAGAAAAAAAACAATAATAACAACCATTTATAAAGCAACTTCAGATGTTTCATATACAACTAATATGGTGGGAAAGAGACTTGTGTGTGTCTGTAAAGCTTTGCAATCTATTCATTGAGAAACTAAAATCTCGGGGCAGCTAGGTGGCACAGTGGATAGAGCACCAGCCCTGGACTCAGGAGGACCTGAGTTCAAATCTGGCCTCAGACACTTAACACTTACTAGCTGTGTGACTCTGGGCAAGTCACTTAACCCCAATTGCCTCACCAAAAATAAAGAAAGAAAGAGAAACTAAAAATTTTTTTTCTTACAAATGAATGAAACAAACATAATTAAATGTTAATTTGATTACTTTTCAGGATTTATTCAAGTTGGTAAAAATTAAATTTTCTGAAACATTTTTGCCACAATGCCACATCAAAAAAAAATTTCCATATAATTGATGGATTTCTTAATAAAAAAATTATATGATATAAAAACATTACCTTTTACTCTACACTGAAGGAGCTCATCTGGTATAAGGATAAAACACAGATCTATGAGCAACAGTTAAAAACATTACCTCTCATGCATTTTTAGACACATTGCATGCTTTACAGACAATCATTTAAATCAAGAAGTATGAGTGAGGATTCTGAGTCATGGAGTTTTTCCAAGCTGTTAAAATAGTTAACATTATAAAAAGTACTACATTAAAAGGAAAATTATCAAATCATGTGACAATTTTGAGGCAGAACACAGTGGACTTTCATATTACTGTGAAACCTGCTGGTTTTCTCATAAAGTCCTTCAAAGGGTTTTTGAGCTAAAAGAAATTGCCATTTTTAGTGACAATAAAAATTAAGCAAAGTTCTTTTATTACAAAAATTCCCTCTTGAAACTTTTCAATTTTGTAAATATATCCGAAAAACTGAATAAATAAAAGGTCCTCAAATTTATTTTCTGATTCAGAAAAAATGACATTACTTCATTTATGAAAACTTTGAGCTATGGATAATAATTTATAAAATACTGTTCATGTTTCCCAATTTTAAGAGTACATTGCTCTACAAATGAAATGGAAGAAAGTAAAGAGCTATTAATTATTCATCTGACAAAAGACATTCTCATTTTAAAGATTTTTTTAAAAATATGAGTAGAGAACCATTTGCTTTGAACAAATATGATATACTTGGTTTTGCTCCATTTGAACAAAAATGGTCTAGGCTCATCATTTGATGATACACTGAAATTGAAATGTTTGAACATAAACATTTTTTATGTTTTCATTATAAGTGAATAAAGACTTCACTGGTTTATCAAAATAATACAAATTTTCCTACTGCATATAACATCTTATACTTAGGAAACGGGGTTTTCTGTTTGAAAAACAAAATATCAATCATAGCTTTTGAAAAGGATTCCAAGTAGCATTAGTATCGATGTTGCACAATTTGAGAAGCTGCATTGAACAACAAGCCACCTACCTCAATAATATAATTTTATCATTTTGATATTATAACTTCAAATATATGTAGATATCTACATATAAATGTGTGTATGTGTGTAATTTGAGGTGGTGTGGTTAAGTAGAAGGAGTATTGGCTTTAAAATCTGAGGCTCTGGGTTCAGAGGATGTAGAGAGAATAAGTGCCCCAAGATCATAGCTACTAAAAGTTGAAATTGAAACTCAGGTCTAACTCTAAGTTGAATGCTCTTTTTATTATACCATATTGCCTCTTTCCCTCTGAAGTATTCAATCCCCAGGTATTTGATACTTCTTGTAGTGAGTCAAAACTCTTTGAGGGAACCATATTAGAGGATAAAATAGAGGTACTATGAATGGAAATTGTAATTCTTGAGGAGTTTGTTAAAACTAAACCTTCCGGGCACATTTTTCAGAATGAAAATTCTCATTCCTTTGCACAGAATACCATGACCTCTATGAGTCTCACATTTAATCAAGTGGAATCATTAAGTTGGGAACATCACTTCTCATAACTTATGCAATATAAAAGAATATTCATTCAGTTCATTGGCATGCTAGGCAGCCAATATCCCAAGGCTGACTTAATCCCAGTTAGTCTTGATGAATTTACCAAGAGGTAAATAACCTTCTGGCCCTCACCTCATTGCAAGGACAGATTTCATGTTCATTTTATTTCTTAAATCTACAAATTACAGTATGAGTTAATGAATGTTAACTTTGTCTTTTGGTTACCCAGGTAAAATGATAGCAAGAACTTCAAAGGCAAGGGCAGTTTGTATAAAACAGAAATCTGTTTAAATAAGTTAAGCCTATCCAAAGTCTCTCGTATTATGGTACAATGTATTTCATATTTCCTATTGAATGGAAAGAAAAAAAGTATTCCCTGTTCATTTCTATTCATTTGCCTTGTCTTTCTTACTATTGCAGAAATTCTTTGATTTAGAAAAAGAGAGTGCCTGCTCTACAAAAGAACAAAAGAACAATTCCCTTCCCAAGTTAAATAGAAATAAATACATGGTAACAGATGGAGCAGCTTACATTGGTAAGTGTCATGGAATTAGTGTCAATGATTTTCAGAGTTGTAAAGGAACTTAAATGGTTTACACAGTGATGGGCTTACACTACTTAATTTGAGCCTCACAATGATCCTCTTAAATGGCTGGTAAAAGTCTTATTTTTCCATTTTAACAATAAAGAAAATGCCACCTTTGACACTGTCAATCACTCTCTTCTTGATACTCTCTTCTCTCTAGGATTTATGACAAGGTTCCCTCCCAATTCTCCTCCTGTTTGACTTTCTCTTTTGCTGGATCTTCAGTTAGATTACACTCCTAACCAAGGGTGTTACCCAAGGCTCTGTGTCTGGTCCTCTTTTCTTTTCCTTCTAAACTACCTCAATCAATGATCTCATCAGCTCCCATGGATTCAACTATTATCTCTATGCAAATGATTTTCCTATTTTCCTAGACTTAACCTCTCTTCCAAACTCCAATCTTAAATCTCTATTTGACTATTGGACATCTCTAACTAGATATCTCATACCTATCTTAAATTCAACATGTACAAAATTAAATTCATTATCTTTCCCCCAAAACCCTCCCCTCTTCCTAAATTCTCTATGACTATGGAGGGTACCACCATGCTCACATTCACCCAGGCTCATAATCTAGATATCCACAACTCCTCTGCCTTTCACCTCTCATATCATATCAGTCCCCAAGTCCTCTTCTTTTTAACATTTGTTTATGCCCACTTCTCTCCTCAGACATTTCCATCACTGGTAAAGGCTCTCACATTACCTCATTCCTGGACAAGTGCAATAGACTGATGGTTGATCTCCCACCCTCAAGTCTCTGCTTAGCCCAATCCATCCTCCACTCAGCTGTCAAATTCATCTTCCCAAGTCTGACCATCTCACCATTCCCATTCAACAAACTCCAGTGGCTCCAAGTTACTTCCAGGATCAAATATAAAATTTTCTGTTTAGCTCATAAAGCCCATCATAACCTGGTCCATCCCTACTTTTTCTAGTCTTCTTACACTGCCTCCCTCCCAAGTCCCATAATATTTTACACTCTAATGACACTGGCATCCTTGTGAGGAAAACCTTGCACATGATACTCTGTTGCTGTTTCCAGACATTTTCATTGGCTGTCTCACATACCGGGAATTCTCTCCCTCATCTCTTACCCTTGGCTTCTTTAAAGTCTCAGCTAAAGCCTTACCTTCTACAAGAAGTCTTTCCCAAGCCTTCTTTAATCTTAGTGCCTTGTCTGAGATTATCTTCAATTTACTCTGTAAATATTCTATTTGTTCATAACCATTTGTTTGTAGTCTCTCCCATGCAAGTTCCTTGAGATCAGAGACTGTCTTTTGCCTTTGTATTGCTGGTGCTTAGCACAGTCCCTGGCACTTAGCAGGTTCATAATAAATACTTGTTGACAGAATGATTAACACCAGCTAACACCTGGCCTCTTTGTATTAGAGTCAAAATTCAAGTTACAAGAAACATTTGAGAAAAAGAGGAGAATGTTAGTTACTATGTCTATAAATAGACAAGCGCTGAATAAGAGTTGGGAAAGGGGCATCCTTTTTCTTGGCATTTCCCTCAATATTGAGAAAGTGGGCACATCTGATGCCATCAGGATGGATAAATCTATTGCCAAGGCCTGTTGATTTCTCCTTTGCCACATCTCTCAAATACATTCCCTTCTTTCTTCTGACATTGCCATCACCCTACTGCAAGCCCTCATTATCTCACGCCTTGATTACTGCAATAGCCTACTAGTGGTTCTGCCTGCCTCAAGTCTCTCTCCACTCCAATCCATCCTCCATTCAGCTACTAAAACAATTTTCCTAAAACACAAGATCAATCATGTCTCTCCCCCCCACCTCTCGTGCTCCCTCCTCCCCCCACTCCCCCCACCCCCGCACGCACACCCCTTCAATAAACTCTAGTGACTTCCTATTGCCCCTACAATCAAATACAAAACGTTTTGTTTAGCATTCAAAGCCTTTTATAACTCAGCTCCCTCCTACCTTTCCAGTCTTCTTACACTTCACTCCCCACCATGTACTCTTTAATACAGTGACATCAGACTCCTGGCTGTTCCATTAACAAGATATTCCATTTCTCTACTCCAGGCATGTTCTCAGATTGTCCCTCATGTCTGGGATGCTCTCCCTCCTCCGCTGAGTACTGACCACTGTGAATTCCTTTAAGTCCCAACTTTAAGTCCCACGTAGTGCCAGGCACACAGGCTTACTAAAGGTTTATTGATTGACTGACTGTTTTGCTCTGAGATGTCTGGAGCACTGCTCTCTCTCCTCAGTCTCTCCCTTCTCTGCCAGTGCAATAGTATATTCTTTCTCCTTTCACCTGTTGTGCTGTCAATTTTTTAGTTCAGTTCCTAGTGTCTTTATGCCTTCTTCTTCACTGCCAGATTCTCCAAATCTTTCAGCAGTACCCAGCTAGTCTTGCTATTAAAAAAAGCTTACAAGGGTAGGACCAAGCCCTATCAGCCAATCAGAATAGTACTCCTAGGGGCAGCTAGGTGGTGCAGTGGATAGAGCACCGGCCCTGGAGTCAAGAGTACCTGAGTACAAATCCGGCCTCAGACACTTAACACTCACTAGCTGTGTTACCCTGGGCAAGTCACTTAACCCCAATTGCCTCACTAAAAAAAAACAAAACAAAACAAAACAAAAAGAATAATACTCCTGATGCACCTAATTGAAATGCCTTTGATTTAAGGAGTTATCCAGGCATTTTTTATGCCTATTGCTGATTGATTGATTAAATCAAGGTATGCTTATGGAAAGAGAATTACTTTTAAGTGGAGGGAAGCCAGGTGGCGTAGTGGATAGAGTGCTGGGCCTGGAGTCAGGAACACTTCTCTTCCTCACTTCAAATCTGGCCTCAAACATTTACTAGCTATGTGACCCTGGGTAAGTCATTTAACCCTGTTTGCCTTGGTTTCCCCATGTATAAAATGAGCTGGAGAAGGAAATGACAAACCACTCTAGTTTTGCCAAGAAAAACCCAAATGGGGTCATAAAGAATTGGACACAATAAATAACAACAACAATACTTTTAAGTGAAGAAGATAATAATAATCAAGGGACCCCCAACCTTACAGTCAGAAGGCCTGGGTTCTAGTCCTGTCTCTGTCTCTAATCAATTGAGGATCTTGGGGTAAGTCCCTTACTTTCTCTAAGCTCACTTTCCTCACTTCTAAAGTAGGGGTGCTACTGTCCACCATATCAACCTGATAGGGTTGTTAAGAGGATCATGTGAGGTCATGGATGTGAAAATATTCAATAGAGTTGAAAACACCATAAAAACAGAGTATTAATCTTTATTAACCCCTACACCCAATTTTAAGAAAAGTATTTTTCCCTCTACTTTGAAATAGCCACCACAACTGCAAAAAAAAAAAAAGAGAGAGAGAGAGAATCTTAAAGGTCTAAAGAATATTAGTTTGTTTCAGTCAGTAGATTTGGAATTATTTTTTTCAGTAGTAGCAAAATGCCAGGCTAGATAGTGCACTATTTCAGTATAACTTTAATGAATAATGGAATGTAATCTGATTCCACTGGAAGACAGAAATGCTATTTTAACCTTGGTGCTTCTCCTAGTAACCCTAAATGGATTACTCTTATTCATTAATATGTTGACATTGGACTTAGACTTTTACCTATTTTGATTTTATTGAGCATTCTGGTAGTGAGGTAGTCAAATGTGAAATGTTATTAGTAAATAACAATGCCTTAAAATCTCTTTCCTGCCATTAAGCAAGGCAAGATTTTTAATGACAAGTTTTGATGCTCAAAGTTCATAGTTTTACACTTTTTTCCAATATTTATAAGGACAAAGAAAAGTAATCAAGCACAGTGGATAGAGAGCTGACCTCAGATCTAGCAAGACCTCAGTTCACATTGCACCTCTAACATATACTAGATCTGTGACCCATTAGGAAGTTATCTTGATTTTTTTTTTGGAGGCATTCAGGGTTAAGTGACTTTCCCAGGGTCACACAGCTACTACATGTCTGAGGCCAAATTTGAATCCAGGTCCCTCTGACTCCATAGCCAGTACTACATTCACTGCACCACCTAGCTACCCCAAGCTCCTTAATATCTTAATGTTCTGAGCAACTCTCTAAAAATATGCTTTGCAGAGAAAGAGCTAACATGAATTAATGGAGAGAATTTCCTCACCTGGGAGGAGTTCCTAATATCATTGTGCTTCTAATCAACAAGTTCTAGGGACTAACTCAAGCCACATAAAAGTTAAAATGAGTAGGCCAAGATCAATTAACTAGTATCAGAGGCAGAATTGCAACCAAGTGCTTTCTGACTTCAAGTCCAGTCATCTAATGACTAAACCATGCTGCCTTCACAGCGACCATGAATAACTGTTTCTAAATTGTGGATCTGTAAAAGTTTAAAACATATAAGGGTAATAATAATAATAATAACCATTATTATTATTATTATTATTATTAGGTGCCATCCAAACTAATAATAAATGCCATACAAACAGAAGGACTGTTTCCCCTGTTGTAATATTTAAACCTCTTATAGCCTCTGTTCACAGTCATGAAAATAGGACTTGAGTCACAAGGTCAGGATGAGTCACTTTACAAAGTATAAACAGGTAGCAAATGAATCTAGGAAAACTCAAACGTATGCAAAATATTCACTTTACAAAAAGACTCACAGCATCAAACTCTCCCTGGTACATCTAAAATATGATTTGATTTCCGCATCTCTTTTCAGAAGCACATCTATACCATCAAGTTAGCACAGCTGCATTGTGGGAGGACTTAAAGGGTATCAGAAGAAAAAGATTGTTGATGTTTTAAATAATTAACAGCTTGGCCCAGGAATGTTTTTTTTAAAAACCTTTAGTCAGGCATTTGCCGGAAAAGGTCATACTTAGAATACTGAGTAAAGCTGCTTGGAAAAATCCATTTGAAGCCTTATCACAAAAATACAGCTACACAAAGCTTTCACACCAAGGACATCCTCAAGCCTATGTACCCGCTAGTTCTTGAATTCTCTCAAGTATAATTGGGACATGCTATTTCCTGAAGGAGCAGGTGGTGGAGATTATTAGGGGTGGCAAACTCACTTTAGAAGTTCTGGGACAGGCGTGAAAGCTACCAGCAGGGTGCTAGGTTAATCAATGGAATTAAGAGGACACACCAAGGTTCCATTTTCCATCTTCCAGAGCTGAACTCACTTGCCCCCCCCCTTTTTTTTTATTCCTTTGGGGCAGAGTGGCAGGGAGGACTACAGCAAGTATTTAGAATGTCTTGTAGTTTAGTGAGACTAGCAACTGGAGATTTCCAAATGTATTTTGGAAACTGAGGAGGGGATATGCAGCTGGGTGAAATTACATCCCAATTAGAAAACATTGAAGTCCTGTGTGTTAGTTTGGAAGTTAAATTATATGTTTGGGGGGGACAAAGCAGAATAAAAGGCAGTAGTGTGTTTGGGGATCCAACTGGATGTCTTGTGAAAGCTGCACAAAGTCATAATTCACAGAGAAGGATTCGATTCAATCTTTAGAAAAATTGGTCAAGACACAGAATTCCTTGGATCCTTCAATAAGGTGTGAAGGGAAAGAACCTTATTTTGTTCTTTTCATACTTTCTCAGAATAGGATCAAAATTTAATCAGCATTTATCCCCCACAAACAAAGTCATTCATTTGACATTTACTTATTATTTACTATCTGAAAAGCACCATTCTATGGGCTTAGCAAGACTCAAAGAGGATTTGTTAAATGATCCTTGCTCTTTTGGAGCCTATAATCATCTTGGAGTTGTGCTGCATAGACAAATATGGACATAATTATACAATAATGATACAAAAATATAATATATACTTTAAAATATATAAGTATAGTTTAATATATAAATATGTAATGGTAGATATTGAATATTTTGATAATAGTTTAATGAAATTTAATGATAAAAATGTAATAATATAAAACTTTACTATATAGGAATGCAGGAATGGCACAAAATGTTATTCAAGTTTAGAGGAAGAAACAATTAAGATTACTTCCAACTGGGTGAGGTTCATTCCTTGAGGGTTTCATGGAAGAGATTCCATGGGCTTTAGGGTAAATTAGATGTCAAAAACCATAAAGGCCGGTAGCTAAACATGGTATTCTAGGCTCAGGCAGTTTCAGAAACAAAAGCAGAGATACAAGAAAATTCTCAGTTTATGACTTCTGTAGGATGAATTGGATAAGAAAAATATCATAGGAAACATGAACTTGAAAGCACTCCCTCTCCATCCCCTGGAATAAATCGGACCTCTTTAAGTGTCCCAGAAAAGTTACGTATGATAAAGCGAGCTGAGGACACACCCCAGACTACAAGGACCACATTGCTTGCCAATATGTCTTAGAGACTGCTTACATATCAATTAACATGTATTGATTGAGATTGCCTTCTCCAGCAAAAAAATATCATTGGCCAGATTGCTGCTGCTGACACTCATGATTCTCTAATTATCACCCTGCCTGAGGTGAATTTGCAGATATCCTTACTTCCTTCTACACTTTGCAGGGTCTGAATACCTTCAGTTCCTGGCTGCCACTGGTACAAACTTAATTAGCTTAGTCTGCACAATCCACAAAACCATACAACTTCTCAACCACAATAATTTGTCCCAGCAACAACATTAATTGCCAGAAGCAGATCAACAACAACATGACAGTATCCCCAATACTTTTTTATATAGACTTTCCAGAATTCAACAGGGAAGGGTTTCTAGCTGACAAGAACACACCTCGAGCGCTTCAACCAATAACCCCTGTGTGTTTTTACTCATTTGGTCTGCTAATAGATATGAAAAAGGACATTTCATTTATGCATCATTTATATTCTGCTTCTGGGAACAATGACAATACTTTAATCAGGAAAACAGTATGGTCAAAGGAGCCAGTGCTTCCTGGCAATATCTAATAAGGCAAAGAGAGAAACAGTTGGTTAAGCTGAAAGGCAAAGGAAATGGAAATCAGTTATGGTAGCCTTTTTTAGCCCCCTTTACTTGCCTGCTGGACCATTTCAAAGATAGATTCATAGTTCCCCAGAATATAAAGTATTGAAGAAAAGCATTGAATGAATATTTCTCTGTTTACTATACCTACAGTATATAGCATGCTTTAAAGATTGTAAACTGACCTGGAAGAGTTAAGTCATGTTTTAGCTATGGATAGAATTTATGTAATCTTTTATTTGGGGATTATTAATTGTTTCTTTTTGCTAACTTTAAATATACAAGTCATTAGGGCTCTTTCTCCAACTCCCAATTTATGTAAGTAATGGACATCTGTGAGTGAGGGCAAAGTCCTTCTGTCTTGAAATACACAAGGAAGGGGATTTCATAGATTCCATCTCAAAGCCTTGAGTAAGAGAAAAGTCGAGCATTCTAACATTGAGTTTAGTTACTTCTCTCTTAGCCATTCAAAATCTCAAAACCCTCCAAGCTCCCAAGCTACAGATTCTGAAGGGGAAAATTAGTAGGAACACCAAAATGTATGGGAGAATCTTCATATTCTCCTTTACATAAGAGAATGCCAGGAACTTCCACCTTTGGATTATTGCTTTCACTGTTGGCCTTCTTCCTAGTTTTTGGCACATACACTAGAAAAATCACCAGTGACTTGAAGTTGTAGACCCTTTAGGTCTACCAAAACATGACATCAACTGGAAATGGTATGAGACAAAGTCAACAGCAGTGTTTCTATGCTTTGCCATAAGACTAAAAGCCAGATGACTACACTTTCAAATTTCATCTCAATAAGTTTGGCTTCAGATAAATGTTGGGTGCACGAATAGTCTCATTTTTTTAGTGTGGCCACGGACAACACAAGCACACATTTGGAAAGCATTTGCGGGGCAGCTAGGTGGCACAGTGGATAAAGCACTGGCCCTGGATTTGGAAGGACCTGAGTTCAAATCCAGCTTCAGACACATGACACTTACTAGCTGTGTGACCCTGGGCAAGTCACTTAACCCCAATTGCCTCACCCCAAAAAAAAAAAAAAAAGGAAATAGAAACCATTTGCTGCTAAACAGAAGATAACCTAGTGAATCCTTAACCACTACGACCCCACCAATTTGTCCTCCTCATCAAAACCAAAAAAAAAAAAAATACATTTATGCAAAACCAAGACAGTTAAGAAAAGATAGGCCTACAAAAATGTTTGCAAGAAAATAACAAAAGTGTTTTAGGTAACA
This sequence comes from Dromiciops gliroides, assembly GCF_019393635.1. Lineage (NCBI taxonomy): Eukaryota > Metazoa > Chordata > Mammalia > Microbiotheria > Microbiotheriidae > Dromiciops > Dromiciops gliroides. The sequence continues at coordinate 136,433,164 of NC_057864.1, forward strand.
TGAATTTTGTTTTGTTTGAGTGGATTCTCTTCATGATAATAATGCTTAATTCAATGACCCTGCCTCCTTAGGCTTAGTAGGAATACCTTAAGGGGCTGGAGATATTTAGCTTGGAAAAGAGAACACAGGATGGAAAAACATGATTGATGTCTTCCAATATTAGAAGGGCTATCATACGAAAGATGGAGTCAATTTAGTCTATGAGACTCCATAGAGCAGAACTAGAACAGTGGTAGGATATGCAGGGATATAGATATTGGTTCAATATAAGGAGGAACTGTCTAACAATACTAAAATGGATTAATTTGTAAGATAATGAGGTCCCTATCACTCAAAATGCTAAAGCAGAGAAGGAAGGGATGGCTTCCTATCAAGGATGTTATAGGATATCAAGAGACCTGGCTTTCTGGTCCCAGTTCTGCCACTAATTAGTTCTATGATTTGAATAAGTTATTAATTTTTTTAAACTTTGGTTTCTTCATTTGTAAAACAAGGAGGGGGTGATGATTTCTAAACTTCAACTCTAAGATCCTATAAATCTGTAGCTTGCTATATTGGGTAGACTTTGACTGGATGGCCTCCAAGGTTCTATCTAAAATTCTATCCTCCTAAATTGTGGAGCCTGAGGATGCATCATCATTGGCCACCGCCACCACCACCACCACCACAACTCACATATATAGTGAATTAAGGACTGCAAAGAGATTTACATGCATTATCTCACTTGATATTCACAATAATTATTGAGATAAGTGGTATTATCATCCCCATTTTTGTGATGGAAGAACATAAGCTCACCATAGACATTCTGAATCACCAAAGATAATTCATGTGTTGAGGGCTAAAAGGTCTTAGACGTCAGAAGTCATTTATTTCTACCCTCTCATTTTACTAATGCAGAAACCAAAGCTAAATGATTTCTTCAGGGTCACATTGCTAATAAGTATCTGAGGCAGGTAGGATCCAAGACTGCCAAGGGTGGGAAATCTCTCCTTCGGAATCCAAGAGCTGTGTCAGGATAGAATTACATGAATCTGCTACCTTCAAAGACCTCTAGTATAAGGGTACAATCTTAAAGAGTTCAGAACCACTTCTTTCTCTGTTGTTGAGAGAGAAAAGCTCTTAGTTTATACTTATCATCTTGTCCCTTTCCCATAAAATGTTGACTACACAAAAGACCATCATGAATAGCTAATAACTCCCCTTATTAAAGAAAGGAATAAAAAGAAATTCAATAGCTTATACAGATTAGAATATACCACAGAAGATAAAGGAATAAATAGACTTCAGCTGGTAGTAAGATAAAATCTCAGCTCAAAACAGGAGAAAAATGATATCACCAAAGGAAGTCTGCTCTCCTTAGTCTTTAAGAGTACAGGACTTGAAAGCTAAGACATGATGGGGTCTAGCTTCTACTACATGTCTATAGCTCCAGGGCTCCTGTCCACCCTTCAAAGTATGCAACTCACCTCTTTATTGATTTGGTTTTCTCAAGGTCATTTCTCAAAGTACCTGTCCAATCAACTGAAGTAAATCCTTCATTCACTCACACAGCATCACAATTTAGGCTCTTTTCATCCAATCAGGAGTCACATCCCTTTACAGATAAATAGCACAGGTCCCGAAGCTATCAGGGAAAAAGCATGGAACAGTCAGGTGGAAGTAGGGCCTCGAAATCATGCACTGTACTTTAGCAGCCACATCTATCAATTTGTACCACCTACCAGCCAAAAAGGATTGCAAATGCAGGTACTTAAACTGAGTGATACATAGGAGGAAAGGAAAGATGGCTAACATGGATGAATCTTATTTTTAATGAAAAATAATCTCGCCTTCTAAACAATCACTAAATTACCTTCACCATCATACATATTCCCTTTTAAAATGGTTTGGGGCTTCCATGGATGAAACAAATAAAGGTCAAAATGAATGGTTTCTGAATGGTTTTGTCAAATGTGAAGAAAAAAAAAGAAGCAATGTATCCTGAACTATACTGTCCACTTTTAAATAGAGAGAAAACCCTAGAAAAAAAGACTAAATCCATCATTCTAAGAGCAAACCCTTGCTCTCCCAATCGGCTCCAGGTATGAAAAGTGAGATATTGGAGGTTGGAACCCTGAGCTTCCAACAGTGTCACCCACTTAGACCTTCACAATGAGGCTAAATAGCTGCTGTAAATGAATTTGAGCTATCTACAGGATTGGTTCTAGCTTTAAAAAAATCATTTCTTTGAGTCCTATCCTGAACTCAGGGTGACCAGGACTTATGGGTGGTCATCCAGCTTCCAGGGCAGAAACAATCTGACCATGATATGGGGAAAATGTTTTCTATTCCTGGGTAAAGACAGGACCAGACTTTTTCTTCTCTGGACAAGGCCTTTCATTTATATGTGTACATATGGAGTAGTGTGTCATCTTTTTGAGAAGGTATTAATTGTTCACAGGAATTTTAAGTTTATTCCTATATATTTTAGATGTTGCTGTATTTAGTGCATCTTGTGAATGTCAATAAGAAATAACATTTACAAAAAGAACAGCAGATGACTTGTTTTGAGTTTCAAGTTGAGCAAAGCTGATGAGAAAACGCCAAAATAATATGCAAATATTAATATGCCATATGTAAGGGCTTTTAGAATATTTTTCTTCCCCCAGAGCTGTCAGTGCAAACCACTCACCCTGCCACTATTCCTATTTATTTGGAGAAAAAATGAATAGTGTTACTTTTTATTGTATTTGCAATAGGCCCCAATAGATAGAAACTTTTCACCATGAAATGCTTTCTCTGTTTGCAGGGAACTTTGATTGGGTAGGAAATGATTTTACCCAGAATGCTGGCACAGGCCTTGTTATCAACCAGGCAGATGTGGAAAACGGCACAAGCATCATCAGACAACTGAAAGGGGTATTTGAAAGGGACTGGTATTCACCTTATGCTAAAAACTTACAACCAACTAAACAGCCAAACTGCTCCAGCCACAAACTCAACAAATTGGCAACAAACAAGACTGCTGTAGCCTACAATACAAGTGAGAACGACCCCATGAGTGTACAAAATGAATGAAGAGATGTGACAAGATGGAAAGATTGACATTTCCTAATAAGAAACTAGGGGAGGTGGGGAAGCCAAAAACAAAGTCTTTTTTTTTTTTTTTAAGGAAAAAGCACACATCAAAAATGTCTCTGAACTGCATATAATAACATCTATAGACGTATATAATAGCTCTCTATACAATGATTTAAGACTTTTATATTTGTTACTTCTGACAACGAATGTCCTTTCTGCTTAGAAGTTAGTTTTCAAGTTTTACATGTGAATTTAAAGACTTCGGTTTTCTTCCCGTTTCCTTGCCTGGTTATCACCCCAAGATTTGAGGGGAAATGAAAGTGAGCTCTGTGATGCCACTTCAAGATCTGTTGACTTACAGAGGACGGTGGGTATTTCACCTTGAGAGGATACCAGTAGGGGCACATAAATCACTGTTCATTCCTGCACCACCACACCATCATCCAAGCATTACTGGCTTACAGTTATATGGCATCCTCTAAAACTATATGTAAAAATGCCATTAGGTCTTCTCACTCAATTCTTCCCAATAGCATAGGTTTTATATTCTCTTCACCCCTTGTAAAATGTTCTTGTTCTAAGCATTCCTTCTAAATTCTATTGTCATTAATTCTGAGTACAATATCTTTTGCAAATGCCTTATTCCTCTAAATGACTACACAAAGGAAATGGAAGGGGGAAGCTAAGTGGTACAATGGATAAGGTAGCGGCCCTGAATTCAGGAGGACCTGAGTTCAAATTTGGCCCCAGACACTTGACACTACTAGCTGTGTGACCCTGGGCAAGTCACTTAACCCTCATTGCCCTGCAAAAAAAAGAAGAAGAAAAAAAAAAGAAATGGAAGTCCTCAATTTTCACCTTTCAACTGTGATTTTCTATACAATTGGTATTTTTGAACTGTAACCTGCAATATATTGAGCATTTTTGCCTTCTCCAAAAGTCAGGTGGATTCCCAATTAGGAAAAAAAAATTAATCACTACTAATTCTCAAGGTTATGTAAAGCCAGATTTGGTTTGGGTTTGTTGGGGTTTGGATTGGGTGGGAGGGGGAATACTTATTTTACATTTTTAAGAATATGGTATTATGAAGGAAAGACCTTTGTGGAACAATTATTTTAGTTTGCTTAGAATAATTATGATGCTTTTGAGAGTAAGTCAGCAAAAGTTTGTAGCACTCTTCCTCTTTAGTCACTTAAGATACCAAATGCTTTTCAGTGAAATGCAATTTTAAAACTGTGCTTTCATGTTTTACTAATCAGCAAAAGAATGCTGATTAGGCTTCTTATTCTATACTCTTGTTGTGTGTCATTATTTTATAAATATACCATATAGACCCATAAATATATTAATAGAGGCTGTTGACACATGAGAGAGGCATGGTCTAGTCTGAGCACATAGCTGGTAGCCAGGATGAAAGAGTCCTAGGACTCTTCTTGGTTCCCTCTATAGTTAAAGACCAGACACATCACCCCTTTGCCTCCAGTTTCTATTGGCAACGTAGGGACAGTAATACCCACTACCTCACAGGGATGTTGTGAGGGTTAGGAAATATTTACAAAGTGTTTTGAAATCAAAAGATCCTATATAAATGCTAAGCATTCTTACATATAATCTTTTTTCTTGGGATCAACTTGGTGATATCCTATTGTAATATAGACTGGTATTCCTGAGAAACTGGCGAAGGAACAAAAGGTGTCTTCAAAGCTGCAGATTTGGATGAAAATCTCATGGAGACGTCAAGAACCCTAATGGAAGTTTGAATTATCAAGAATGTTGGGACAGCATTAGAGTGGGACATTTTGGCGTGTCATTTTGTATCAATGTGAAGCAACATCAACATGGAGCACTGTGCTGGTCATCCTTTTTGAAAACAGCAGGCCAGTTTGTTTGCAGAACAAGAGAAAGCATTCTCACCAACCACAATGCTTCTTTTTCAACCACTTGGTTCTTATCATGCCAGAAGAAACAGGGATGCACATCAGTTTTATCAGCTGGATCCCAGTATTCAAGAATGACTGATGATTTGTCTCACTATTGTAAAAACTTTCTGGTTGTTTTAAAATAATGCTTGGTTGGACACATCAACCAGTTAGAAAATGGTGCATGTGGTAGAATTGTATTTTTTAAAAGAATACTGTACTTTTATGAAAGAATTTGATTTTTTTAAAGGTCTGTGGGTTTTAACGACATTCTTTATCACTAATGGCCAGCCTATCCAGACTGAATATTTAACACAGATTCCATTTATTGTAGGGTGCTATATGGATGACTTTGACATAATGTGGGGATCAATAACCATTCCACTAAAGTGCAGTAAGGTTTAGTAAGTTAGCTTACATAAAATCAAGGGGCGGGGCGGGGAAGGGATGGGGGGGGGAGACTGAAAGTACCCTTGAACTAAATAGAGCAAGCCTGAGTTTAGATCTGCAAAGGACAGCTCTAAAGGGAGAAGGGAGCATCTGGTTCCACTGGGACAGCACTGTTTTAGTTGTAGAGGGAGAGGTGAGAAACACCACACAAGCTCTCTTGGAATAGCTACAGTGAAGAGATGTGTTTGAAGTAACAGGGGGTGGATGAGGAGAGGAGAAAGTACAGCTACTCTTTGCCCATGTGAGGAGAGACATTGTCCTGGCTGGGAACAACTTACCTCCCTACTGTGCCCAGGTAGAACCATTACATCCTAGATTGTGCCCAGAATCTACTTCTGTCCATATAACAACAGCAATATCTCTACCCCAATAGTCCCATGAAATAGACTGCAGGGATTGTCTAACCTGAGCATATTTGACAATGTCAGGTTGGTCAAGAAGTACTTCATGACAACATTGATGTTAAACAGCTTCACAGAAGATTGCACCTGGGCAGTGATAGGCAGAAACACAACTCTGCAGAAGGCATTGTTCTCTGTAGCATTTTGATTGGCTTTTCTATGGGGAGACAGGGAGTCCCACTGCTTCCCTGTGAAATGGCTTATTTCGTTTTTGGCTTTGAAGCTATCTATGTTTATCAATATGAAAGATCCCGTATCCATCAGAAGAAAGCTGGAGGAAATTGTTTTATTCCCTAAGCTCACCCCAACTCTACAAGAATCATCAAGAAGGCAACTTTCTTCTAATAAGAGTAGTTTGGTTGACCCCAGAGATGGTTCTGCCAAGAAAAGCAAAATGTTACATGGTTATTATTTGAAAATATATGGTAGACCTGTGTGCTGCGAACATTGAATAGTGCCTTATTCATTCTTGAGCATTGAGTTCATATATAATGATTAATTTACATGGGTAATTATTCAGTTCAATTTGATATCACTTGCTGACAAAAACAAAGATTGAGGGCCTTTCTATGACAGCCTTGCAGATAAATACCCCAAAGTTTACAAGCCCTCTAATTCTTTCAACCAGCCTACCTTTCTCCCAAGTCACACCCCCTCTATTACGCAATTTAATTCAAGCAACTGTTTTGTTTTGGTTTTTGTTATTGTTATTACAATTGTCATGTCATGCACTGTAATTGGGCTTTGAAATAAGTATTTTAAAAGGTTAACTTAGTCATAAATTGGTGGTTTTAAGACTTCCATAGACTATACAGTCATCCTCTGCTTTTGTTCATGAATCATGGAATCTTAAGGGTTGGAAGAGACCTCAAGAAGTCTAACCCCTACTTAAAGCATGAATCCCTCTTTGACATGCCTGATGAGTGGTTACTCAGCCTCAGCCTGAACATCTCCATTGAAGTAGACCTTAAGATTCCATTTCTTGGTGTGGTGCTCATCCCTGAATGTGATGGAATAAACACACATTAAAAAATTCTACCAAGACACCACTGTCTTTCAAGGAACACATTGAAGGATGTTTCATGGAACTCTGGGGCTCAATAGGTCACAGTGTGAAAATACATATTATTTGACATCAGAAGACATTAAAGGTCCCCAAATTTGCAACTTTGAGAGCTAAGAAAATACCCTCAACCTGTGTAGCATTATCCCCATCTTTTCCAGCAAGGCTGCAACTGTGATATGTATCTCATTTTCATCTTGGGTTGGAGTGAGATGGGTTCAAACCTTTTGTTTGATCTTACCCTTTTAACTTTTTGTTAAATGCAATCACGGAGTTATTTTTAAGTGCCTCACTGAGCCCTAGAAACTGAATGATACTCATTTCCCACCAGTTTATAGTTGTAATCAAGTAAATTAAGTGGGACATCAGGCTGTATGAGATTTTTTTTTTGCTCTAAGAATACTTGATGAAATACAAGGTCCAAAAACATAAGAACATAATAATTGCTAAACAGGGTCAAACCTACTTCCCACCCAGCCCAATAATTCTGTTGGAATTTACCTTTTCTGCATGTGCCATTCATATTTTATTATATGGGATAGTCACATGCTTTGGAAATTTTTTAAAATCTGAACATGTGATTTAATCAGAGTTACTGCCATTATGGAAACTCTTTCTATTAATGCCTATCATTAAATCCATCTATAACTTAGTCAATGCATCTTAGAGAATGGTAGGAATGAGAGGTTAAGTGACTTACCCACAGTCACATGGGTAGTATATGTCAGAGTCAGGATTTGAATCCAGATCTATCTTAACTCCAAGATCAACCCTCTGTCTACTATACCAAGCTACTTTTCTTCCTAAGTTTGCTGGTCCCAAATTCATTCTACTCTTTTTGATGTTCTTGTAAGGCTATTTGAACTCTAACCAGAACCATCTTCCTCTGTCAAGTAAGATGCTTGTTGGTGGTGGTTCAAACATGAGTTTTCTAAAAAGAGTACCATGTATCCCTAATAAATATTTCATTCACTTTATCTATACACCTTCCTCCTAACTCCAGCCTTTTGGAGAGGATCTACTTTATCTTCAACCTTCTGGGAAGCAAAATTAATCTAGCTTCCCTTTAACTGAAGACATGCTGAATACATTTTTTCTGTTCTCTTCCCCCAGTGCAATATAATTTTACTTCTTTTCCTAAATGGGAACTATTACTCCTTTTCCTGCTCTATTTTGATAACCAAATTGCTATTTGCTACTTCTGCTTTATTCATTTAAAATTGCTGAAAGGCTTAAATAAACGTTGGGCTCAGATGCAGCTTGCAGCTTGGCATTCCCATTTGGGAGAATTCATATCTTCAGCTGAATTGCAATCATTGCTTTATGTAACAGCCAGCCAGACAATCTATATAGCTTAGTTTCTTGGACCCTTAAAAAACTGTTTTCTCTTCATTTTATGTGGACTATGAGAAGTACTGCAGGTCCAGAATTCTTCAAGATGACTCCTGTTATATAAGTAACTTTAGATACCTCTATGAAAAGAAGTATGAGTTTTGATAAGCTGGATAGGTGTTTGTTTTTGCTATGCTAACAACTTTCTATTCTGTTATAAATATCTCGAATTTGTAAATGCATCTTTATTATACTGAATTAAGTTGTATCTCAGCCTATGTAGGGACATGAAACTAACCCTTAAATTCATATACAAGTTGGCACAAGAAAGGGTGGGTTTGGGAGATGGTTACAAATCTCAATTTTTTCGTACAACTGAGCACTAAACTTTATAGAATAAAGTATAAAAATGAAGGTTTTTTTCATACTGTGACATGAGGCACGTCTTCTATTTCATCACACCTTGGTCTCAGAAACCAGGTTGGATGTCAATTACCATGTTATACCATGATGAGTGACTGAAGAGAATAAGGTCATTGCTGATGGACCAATGGATTATGGTCCTACTGTTTTGTAAATTATCCCAAGTAACTGTCTTTGTAACATTACTCTTATCTCTATAAAAATGTTTGTTTTTAAAAATGTGTTGGTTGTAAATGAATGAGTGATCTTTTGGATCTAAAAAAAGCTACCAGGGTTGCTACAGATGCACTATTAATTCCTTCCAAATGAAAAAGGAAATAGTCCATGGAAATTCTAGGGCATCATCCTTCCATACTCAGCCATTAGATATCCAATCTTTCCATGTACAGGCACTTAGAAGAACAAGGGGAAACAGTGCTGCTTTTTCTTCTATTGATATGGTCATGATCATGGGATGGAAAGGTAGAAAATGATCTGTTTTCAGACATGTCTTAACCTTTTATCAGGGTGTATTTAGTATACGTCCCCTTTCTGTGGCTACCTCTGTCCTCTGAAATAATCAAAATGTCTCATTGAAATGAACTACTGAGCAAGAAAATGTGTTTATTAAGTGCCTACTATGTGCAGGGCAATGAGGCCAAATGGTTTAAAGATAGATGGTGACTCTTAGAGACAGGAAAACCCAAGTTCATGTCCTGCTTCTGACACAAACTAGCTCTCTGAACATTATAATAAATCATTTAATGTCTCAGGCAACTCTCTAAGACTGTAAGTTACAATAAAGGAATACATAGAAAATTTTCTGTACCAAAGTCTGGCTCCCCAGCCCAACCACCATCAAAAATACGTGTAGACTTGGAGGCAGCTAGGTGGCACAGTAAATAAAGCACAGGCCCGGGATTCAGGAGGACCTGAGTTCAAATCTGGCCTCAGACACTTGACACTTACTGTGTGACCCTGGGCAAGTCACTTAACCCTCACTGCCATGAAAAAAGGAGGGAGTTAGCTAGGTGGCGAAGTAGATAGAGCACTGGCCCTGGATTCAGGAGTACCTGAGTTCAAATCCGGCCTCAGACACTTGACACTTACTGTGTGACCCTGGGCAAGTCACTTAACCCTCATTGCCCTGCAAAAACAAACAAACAAGGGGCAGCTAGGTGGCGCAGTGGATAGAGCACTGGCCCTGGAGTCAGGAGTACCTGAGTTCAAATCTGGTCTCAGACACTTAACACTTACTAGCTGTGTGACTCTGGGAAAGTCACTTAACCCCAATTGCCTCACTAAAAAAAACAAAAAACAAAAAAAAAACCACAAACAAACAAAAAAGGAATATGTGTAGACTCTATGAGATTCTTTCAAAGGTGAGAAAATAATGCAGTCTATGCATTCAAGAAACTTATAGTCTGGTAGGGATGTTAGACATGATCACAAATAATTGCAATAGGGACTTTGCATTTATAATTGATATATTGCTCGCCTTTACAAGGAGTAGATATGGGGCAAGAGGAAGGACGAAAATTTGGAACTCGTTTTTAGAAATGAATGTTAAAAAATTTAACATGTATTTGGGAAATATTTAACAAAATAAATAAAATCTATTTTAAAAGCAAATCATTGCAATATAAATTAAAATGAAAGTTTGTTAGGAAAGAGAGGAATGAGAAATTAGGGAGAGAAAGAAATCAGGCAAGGCTTCCAACAAAGGATTTCATCTGAGCTGGGCCTTGAAGGAAAAGAAATTCAACTATCCATTTTCCCTTCTTTTTAAGCCCATCATTTTCCCCCAGAGTCCTTCAGTCTATGAAAATATAGGCTTGGTGTCTGTTTGTAGATTTATTCAATGCTTCCTCATCTCACAATAATAAATTAACATTCTTTGACTTGATAAAATAAAAACCCAGAACTTATTTAGGCATATGTTTTGTTTCCCTTGGTTAGAAGTGGAATCTTCTTTCTAACACAGAAAGTATTGTAAGTGCTTAATAAATGCTATTTCACTGATAGTCCGTTTAACACAGGAGGACTGTGAGGAGAAACCTTAATGGAGCTGACCATCCCACAAGTTGAAGTTTCAAAGGTGAGAAAACATCAGAAAATGTTTTCTGCACCACTGGTGATACATGAGGTCAGTGACTAAATTGTAAATCATAAGAATGTTTTTATTCATATTTTACTCAACTAACAGTTTAGTAAGCAGAAAAATATGTAAACATTTAAATTTTAAGTGTAGCATGGCGAGCATTTTGATATAAATGCAATAGGATCATGCAGAGAAAAAAGTGATCTCTTTCTCAAGATGGATAACTAACATTAAACCTATCCTTCTAGGGCTCAGAAAGCTTGTAAGCTATTGGAGTTATTGTGGTGCTGCTGTATCATCTGCTTCAAGTCTGAAATTCTGGGGAATAAATTATCATATTAAATTCTGCCTTTCTGAGCCACAAAAGTGTATACTGCAGGCCAGGGTTCAGGAAAATAAAAGACACTGGCCTCAAAAATATTTATAGATCCTAAGGAATACATTAGCAAGAAATATAGAGGATTAGATACTCATATTAAGACCACTTAGAAAATATGACTTTATAATATAGAAGCAAAGTAAAGCTGACTCTTTCAATTATTTTTTACTTCAAAGCATTCAAATCAATTCAAGTAATATTAGTTAATCTACTAACTGCAAAGCATTGTGTTAGATGTAGAGGGGGACAAAGATAAGTAAGACATGGCAACCTATCATCAAAGGGTTTATACTTTAGCAGGGAGGAATAAGAAATATCCATGATGCCATTGGTCTGATTACTCATGCCACAAGAGCAAATAGAAACACCCCCATAATATCTCATCCTGTGCATTTCCATAGAGGCTCTGTCAAATGTTTGACTTGCCCTGTAGTCTGTCCCAGGTTTGCTTGTTTGTTTGCTTTTTCATTCATTCATTCATTCATTCGTTCATTCGTTTGTTCATTCATTCATTCACCCTTAATAACTGGGGCGAGGGAGGGAGTGCGGGGGACCAATAGAGCAGTCAATAAGTCTCACTAGAAAGCATATCCCTTTTTCAGGTCAAGTCATTACTGGAATATGCTATAGCCAAATCACCCCCAGCTATTATGTGTGTCTTTCCATTGCCCTTTTTTCATACTAAATTTTAATTTTTACAAGATTGTGGCGTTCTGAGTTTTGCAACCATGTGGTTTCACCAGGAGTATATTGCTATTAAGGACATCAGCTTCTACAGTTACTGGCTGCCTGGGCTCACTGAAAGTGCTGCCCTAATGATAAAAAAAATTCATTCTATTTGTGCTCTGCATAGGATACATAGTGCTGGCAAATATGCTAAGTAAGAATTACATCTCTAAGTTTTTATGACTCGCTTGATATCAATTTCAGTGCCTTAGGTTCTCTGGTCAGCAACACCTGTCATATAATCTTATATAATCATACCACGTACAAAGGAGACACCTTGCTGAGGAAAATTTTTGAAGCTGCATATTCTTCTACAAAGTCAAATACTCACAGAAGATTACCCAACAGTAGACATAGGTCATCTTAAATTCTCTACACTTTTAAGTCAAGTCCTATGCCAGTGAATAGTGTCTGCTATGTAACCTGACAGAGGCAGATACCTGACAGTATCTGCAAAAAGCTTCCTGCTTTCATTAAGAATAAAATTAGGTAAAGCACCAGCCCTGGATTCAGGAGTACCTGAGTTCAAATCCGGCCTCAAACACTTAACACTTACTAGCTGTGTGACCCTGGGCAAGTCACTTAACCCCCATTGCCCCGCAAAAAAAAAAAAAAAAAAAGAATAAAATTAGGTTTTTTGGTTGATGGCTGATTATGTCTTTTCTGCTCTAAGTTTTGGCAAGAGAAGCAACATAATTTAGTGCATAGGGAGCATGCTTCAAAGACAGGAAGATGAATCAAGTCCCACCATTGTTGCCTACTAGCTATGTGACCCTTTAGAGTGGTATCAAACTCAAATAGAAATGGAAGCCATTGATCCATACATAACGATCTCTGTGGACCTCATATTGACTTAATTTTTAAATATAATGTTAACTATGGTTATTGTATTTTTATTTTTTTGCTAAATATTTCCCAATTACATTTTCATCTGGTTCCAGCTGTATTTGGGAATGTTGAGGATCATCTCTGCTTAAAGAGGCTCTATATATTGGGGCAGCTAGGTGGCACAGTGGATAAAGCACCAGCTCTGGATTCAGGAGGACCTGAATTCAAATCTGGATTCAGACACTTGCCAATTACTAGCTGTGTGACCCTGGGCAAGTCACTTAACCCTCATTGCCCCACCAAAAAAGAGAGAGAAACTCCATGTATTGCAAAGAAGATACTAACCTACATTGGTAGAGGAGTTTCCTCACTTGAAAGTTCCCTATATCAATGAAATTGCAGGCTTCATCTTTGTCTCTAATAGTCTCATTCACAAAAAGTAATGTGGTATTTTGGTTGGAATTCCTCTTTTTCCTTGCCTTTTCACTTTCTTCTGGGGTGAAGCGGTGAGGCTCTAAAAAAATGTTGGGGGAAAGAACACAGGGTTTCTAGGTACATCAGGTAACTCTCTATAGACCATAAATGCCCCAGATAAATCATCTGAAGTTATGCAAGAACAAGAAATATAGAGCAACTTAATGTCAAACATGGATGAACCCCAAATATGTGTAGGACTTCCAAAAAAGGATTATGCAGTTGAGGTTGATTAGAAATCAACCCAACACATCCAAGACAAGCTCCCAAGATTCTTCAAGTGGTTTTAGGGCCACAGAAAGAGTTCTGAGCTCATTCAGACTAAGTTCAATAACAGAGGCTGACCTCAAAACCTGAGGCATTTCCAGTCTCAAAATCAAGTGATTGCAAGTTATAAGAGATTTCCTGTTGCAATGAGCACCTTAAAGAAAAAAAGAGGACTCTCCACAGAGTCCTACTTGGAGTCCAAAGCCAGTGAATTACTCAGGTAAAATCCATCCAATGGGAATGGGATAGCTTTTTCAGTAGTCAGCAGCATATGTTTACTTTCCTGGGGAAAGTCTAAGACACAGGATGGCATTAATATGGAAAAGACAGTGTATGATCTAATGAAAGAGGGGGATTTCACCAAAATGCTATGGAAATGGCTCAAAAGCAACCCTCAGATTCAGGTTCCCTTAGGGAAACAGGCTATTCTGGGTGCTCAGTGTGTTTCTATATCTGTTCACAGGCTCCCTTGTGTCCTTTTTGTCTTTTATTTTCTCTGGGGAGAAATAAAAATTCATACACATATATATATAAATGTATGTATGCACTTATATGTATATACTATATATGTGGATGGGTACATATATGTTCATTTGCTATGCCCCTCAAGTTCTTTTTATAAGGACTAGGGATCCTATTATCCACATTTCAGGATAGCTAGATGAGGGTTATATAATGAGTATACTAGGAGATTTTTCTAACAGCAACTATAAGTGGCAGCAATGAGCCAAAGAGAAAAACACCCTCTTGGAGTCAATTCCTCCCAGTACTCCCCAGATCATAGTAATCCACGTGAGTCCAGTTGGAGCAGAGTGTCTGCTAGAAGACCTGGCCCACAGGTTGCAGGTGATTTTGCTCAGTGCATCAGTGTCACTTTCTGGAAGAAAATATTCATGAAGTTTGAGTACAACCTGAGGCTTTATGCATTTCCTAGAAACTTCTTTCATATCTCGATCCTAATATTTCCCTGCAGTTTTTACACATACCATCCCTTATCCTCACCTTTATATTGAAATCCCCAAGTGTCAAGTCATCTTAATTTAGTTTGGAGCATCTTGTCAAGTTCCTCACAGAATTTCTTCACTTTTTAATTTTGTGAAACAGTCCTTGATGTATAAGCTACAATTATCTTCACTGTAGTCCACTTGCTTGTGCTTATTTTGAGGACTGAAAGTTCAGATAACCAATTATCCCTTGAAATGATGCTCCTTTATGCCTTTAGGCACACAATGAAATCAATTCTGCCAACTTTTATGAAATTCTCCAAGGAAGTCTTGAAAACTATCCTTTTATTCAGCTGTAAATTCTTCACATTTATAGTAGCAACTGTAGTATAAATGTGATTCTATTCTTCCTGTAGGTATCAACACCTTTCTTGTTAGACAGATACTACATTAAGGGCAATACAGTTAATATAAACTGCCTAAGAACTGTATCATTCTTAGCAACATTTCCTCCTTTTTTCACTATTCTTCAACTTCAGTGGAAGCAAAAGAGTCCCACAAAGGTCTGAGGGCTATTCTTTTGTCATTGGTCTTTACCCTTCATGGGTCATCAATGACATCTAGGGACCACACTTCTGGTGGTGATCCTTTTCTCATTTAATTAAGATGATCCACAGACAGTAGACACAGGTACAAAATAAGATACATAAAAATAAATGTGATGAAAAGCATATAAATGCATTAGAGATACAAAGTTCTATTAGGACAGTTCATTGGCAACAGGTATTTTTCACTAGGGTAGGGGGATTGAAGAGAGCTACATAGAGAAGGTGGAATTGGAGTTAGGCCTTGAAAAATAGTCAGGCAAGATTTCAACAGACAGAGAAGAGTAGGGATGGTGCTCCAGGCATAGAAAGCTTCAGTATTAATGGCACAGAGATTCCAATTTTTCATGTGTTTTTAGAACAAAAATGTTTAAAAAGCAACACCACTATTTGAGGAAGTGATAATGATGCTGCAGTGTTTTGAAAATCCCATATGGGAGCATGTCAGGAGACGAGATCTATTCTTCTCAAGAACATAAATAAAATTACTTCTGTAGACATCTAAAGAGAAATAAAGCAATAATTTTTCAGTTAAGGTTATGAGATGTTCTGGTTGTTAAGGTACTTGGGGGTTGAATGCAGAAAAGGGAAAAAATTCTCTGTGTTAATATTTTGACTGGGTTGTCATTCATACTGTGTAACTCAATAGGAATCCTCTTCCATTCAGTCTTTCGTTGTTAAATACACACACATACAATTAACAGTAACCCAACCTGATAAAGTTTTATATCATTAGTGTGGGTCCTCCATTCACCAATATCACATCTCTCAATGTTGTCTTCTTGTGTGATTTTTATCCATATCTTTCCACAAATAGGTCCATGAAGGAGCCACCCAGTGTGCTAGGGACCTTTCCCTAATATTTATTAATGCTTTATAGATACTGATGTAACACTAAGACCAGCCATCTGTTATTCCTTATATTTATTATATGGCCAGCCCACTTCTTTTTTCCAATGCATGTCCTTGATGATCGATTTTATTCTACTTCTCACACATAAGTCATCATGGGTAATATGCTACTTGTACCTTATATGGAGAAATCAGAGGAAAAACGGACTTTCATCACCAAAGAACTCAGGGGGACACATTGCAGGAAAATTTTAAACAGCAAACAAATTAATCATTAAAACTATGGCTAGTGAGAGTATGGTCAAATGGTGGCAACTTGGACTTTTTGTCATTTGCAGAGTTCTTAAAGAGATTACCAAGGATTTGCTCTTGCAAAATCAGCTGAATCAGTTAGAGGTCTCAGGTGGGGGTTGTCCTTTGTCCCTTTTGAGATAGCTAAAATGGTGATCACACAAAAATGAATTCCCTCCGAAGTTGATGGGGTCCTTCTGCCCCATCCAAATTTAGAATATCTCCAAAGGCCTTGACCCATCTGTTACTTTGGAGCCATTCCAGGTCTTTATATTCAGATTTGAGGAACTGTTAGGATGAATACCCCTGGGGCAAAGGCCCAGACTGAGGTTCTGGCTGTTCTAAATTCAGGAGTGTATGGTGAATGAAGGTGGTGGTAGCTAGAGGACATCTGTCTTTCCAAGTCACTAGGATAGAGGAGTGGAGAAAGGAAGTACCAAATATAGAAGAGACTGCTAGTTACCAACAGCCAGGATGCTATTAGAGCAGAGAACTCTCAACATATCCATAGGGATAACCCAATTTCATCAATTGTCTAGGACAGGGCTTCTTAAACTTTTTCCACTCATAACCCCTTTTCACTAGAGGATTTTTATGTGACCCTGAGTATATAGGTATATAAAAAAGGTATACATAACCTTTTACTGTTGCCATATTTTTTCATGACCCCCAGTGTTCAGTTACATGACCCCATATGGGGTCACAATCCACAGTTTAAGAAGCTTTGGTCTAGGAGGAAGATCACTGAGGAATGGAGTACTTTTGCTCAGGTGGAGATGAGTGGAAAAGCACCTGTTTGGGTCTCAGTTGTGGCAGCTGATCAGGAAGAATGTATCATGGGTATGGATGTTATGAATTGGGTGGAGTTAGTACTTGTAGCAGGACTGAGAGCAGCTTATTTGCCATTTATTATAAGTTAGAAGGAAGGCTTTATAATTATCTGTTCCATCTGGCATACTTAATTTTTTTTTTTAATGAGGCAATTGGGATTGAGTGACTTGCCCAAGGTCACACAGCTAGTAAGTGTTAAGTGTCTGAGGTGGGATTTGAATTCAGGTCCTCCTGAATCTAGGGCTAGTGCTTTATCCACTGCGCCACCTAGCTGCCCATAACATACTTAATATTAAACAATATGGAGGAGGAATGAAGATGAAGGAGGCTGGAATATTTCCTTATTCAAGCTCCCCTTACAAGAACCCTGTGTGGTCCATGGAGAAGATTAATGGTACCTGGCAATTTACAGAATATTATAGGAACTGAATACAATTGTTGGGCCAATTATTGGAGTGTTTCCTGACCTTATCAACATGGTAGATCGAGCAGCCTGGGCCCCCAGTGAGTGGTATAGAATTATTGATCTCACTATGGCCTTTTTTTTTCTATTCCTAGTCAAGAGCAGTTTTCTTTCACCTAAAGAATTCAGTATAACCCCACTCTCCTTCCTCAAGGTTATTTAAATCCTCACCCCCACTCTTGCCGGTTTAGTGGACAGATACCTAAAAAAACCCCACCACTTCCTGAAAGGATTGATTTCCACTACCATATTGATGATGTAATGTTGACTGAGACAAGTGGGGGCATGGTGTCAGAGGCCCTAAATCAGATGGTGGATCATCTTTATGAGACAAAGGATTGGAGATAAAGCCTATGAAAATTCAAGGTCCAGCCTTCTTGGTTAAGTTTTAGGGGATACATTGGTTTGGAGAAATTGTACATAATTCTTGATATAGTCCATAAACTCCTGACCCCCCCTTCCCATAGTCTAAAAAGGAAATTCAATTAGTTATTAGACTCTTCCATTTCTAGAGAACTTATATTTACCAAGTGATATCCTGATAGCCTCCATTTACTGATTCACCTGTGTTTGCCTCACTCAGGTAGGAACTGGATCAATAGCACTGAAAGATGTGATAAGTGATTGCGATGGAATACTACTGTTCTATAAGAAATGATGAGCTAGATGATCTTAGAAAAACATCTATAGACTTACATAAAATAATGAAGAGTGAAATGAGCAGAACAAAGAAAACACTGTATATGGTAACAACAATATTGTTTTAAGAACAATTTTGAGTAAATAAACATTTTAACTTTTAAAAATATCCAAATTAACTACAAAGGACATATGAAGGGAGACTCTATCTGCATCCAGAGAAAAAACTGATAAATAGAAGTATGTTTAGAATGCTTTTACATATATGTGTGTATACAAACATGTGTATAATGGTAGCCATCTCTAGGGTAGGGGGTAGGGCAAAAAAAAGGGGGGAAAAAGACACAAAGCAGTCTCTCCTTCTGATCCTATGGAGCCAATGTTTTCAAAGGTCTTGGTCCATAAGGACCAGGCTCAGTGGAACATCTGACAGACATAAAGAGGTGGTCAAATTAAGTTGTATAGCTAAAATTTCTCCAAAACAACCACTCACTATGGCTTGTCTGCTATTGGGTACTAACTGCTAGTGAATGGATGGGTGATGCAAGATGGTTGCACTGGCAAGATGGGTAGGGCACAAAAGGCTTCCCCTCGAGTACTCAGGCAGAGGCTGTACACCAGAGTAAAATGAGGTTCCAGAACCATACTGGGGCATCTCCAGGTCTACAAGAGTATACCTCAAAGGTGACAGATGCCAACTGGCACCTTTATCACCTACTGCCCAGTTCTAATTCACAGATGCTAGGACCAACTGAGACGGGGACTTGTGCCCAGGGGTGGAGTTCCCAGGTAGAAAGTCCTAGGTGATGTTTCTAGAAAGGAAGAAGTATTTGGAAGCAAGAGGCAATACTGTGACCAAAGGGGGAGAGTGGAGTTCTAATTCTAGCATCTAGATCAGATTGCAGAGAAATAACCAGGGTAGGAATCCCAGACCAAAGGAGAGCCAACAATTCTGTCACTCTGAATCAACAGAGCTTTCCAGCTGGCTGATAGGGGTTGAATCCAGCAGCCCTCTCCCATTGCTCAGACCCAAACACAAGTCAGGAACATGAGGAGCTCAGACAAAGGGGAAAACAATCATATGTTTCCCTGTGCCAGACCATTTTGTGTGTCCTGAAAGCTAGTAGATCCCCAGCCTGTCCCTAAGATCCTAGAACAAGACAACACTCAATACTCCAAAAAAGTAGCAACAAGATCATTCCAGACCTTCTTTACAGAATTTCCAGAAAGCCTAGGCCTAACATCAAGTCCAAAGTTAAGAAATAGAATGAGTGAACAAAAGAACTAGAAGAATAAGTGAACAAAAAATCCCTTAAACAAGTAGTATGGGGGGGGGCAGCTAGGTGGCACAGTGGATAGAGCACTGGCCCTGGAGTCAGGAGTACCTGAGTTCAAATCAGGCCTCAGACACTTAACACTTAACTAGCTGTGTGACCCTGGGCAAGTCACTTAACCCCAATTGCCTCACTTAAAAAAAAAAAAAACAAGTAGTATACATATTATTCTTCCCCCCACCCACCCACCCATATCATGACACCTAGGGGTGGAAAGAGCCTTAGAGTCCAACTGATTAACCTCACCATCTTCCAAATGAGAGAACTGAAAACCAAGTAAAGGATAGGAATCTCCATTGATCAGACTATATCTGAAGTACTGTGTTTTGTTTTGGATGCTACATTGTAGGAGAGGTGTCAATAAAGTAAAGCATTATTAGAAGAAGGTGACAGAGTTAGCAAGAGGACTCTAGTGCCTAGTTGAAGAAACTAGGGAATATTGAGGTTAAAAATACAACTGAATGTTCAATCCTAATTCTTAGGCAATTATTTTCATCAGAGAGTTTTATACCTCCTTTTCCATTTGACTTTTCAAGCTGTTGACTTTTTTTCTCATGTCTTTCCTGCATCACCCTCATTTCTCTTTCCATTTTTTCCTCTACCTCTCTAATTTTATCTTCAAAGTCCTTTTTGAGCACCTCTATGGCCTGAGACCAATTCATATTTTTCTTGGAAGCTTTAGATATAGGGGCCCTGATGTTGACATCTTCCTCTGAGGTTGCCCCTTGGTCTTCCTTGTTACTGAAGAAACTTTCTATGGTCCTCACCTTTCTCTGTCAGCTCATCTTGCCTTTCTTTTACTAGACTTTTAGCTCCTTAAAGTGGGGCACTGTTTCCAGGCTGCAATATCCCAAGCTTAAGAAGTCCCAGGTGGTATGATTTAAGGAGAATCAGGTTCTTCACTCACCCGGCCTGTTTCCTGGTCCTTAGGTGACCCCAGACCAACTTGCTAATCAACCAGCTGCCCAGGGCTCAGCCCACTCACCAGACTGTGAGCTTAGTTCCAAATGACACATAGTGACTTCCCCATCATCAGTGATATTCCATTATAATCTAAATGAGCACTTATGGAGAAAAACATAGAGGGGACTCATGCGTTTACCTTAGATTATAACTAGATGACCACCACTACCATCCTTTGACTCTAAAATTCATAATTCCTTATCATCTTTTACCTTTAATAAACTCATTTTTCAGTGTTTCTTTTCACTGAATGTGTTTACTGCTTGACTAATCAGTGGCTCATATTTTTTTGATGGGATGGAAACTTTTAAGTCTTTAATCTGATAGGTGTCATCTCCCTTTTGACAGACCAGTAATATGTTCTACATTTGAGTAATGCTAACCAATCAGCAGATTTCCTTAGAAGCAAAACACCCAATTAAAGGGTATGATAGATTCACCAATGATCTTATTTCTCCCTTTATATTTTTTTCATTTGATTGATTAAAACAGAGGATAAATGTGAAAAATTTCATGGAGGAGCAAAATTATCCTATCTAGAATCATTACTGTAAGCTTTTCTATCTCTGTCCCAAGAATTTTAAAAATTCCTTACCAAATCTGGATAGATTCTCATCAGTGGAATTCATCAGTGGTTCTCAGGACAGATCCTGTAGAATCCTGAGTAAGACAGCATTCATCACAGGTGGAAAACATGGATGAGGGACTAGAATTAGTTCGTGTGAGACAGATGGGAGGACTACGAAGCCTTATCACTAGCACACAGCGGACTTTCACAGCCTCCCACTCAGTTTTGTCCCCCTCCTCTTTCAGACTTCTACTCAGGTTATCAGTCCATCTATAAACATTTTTAAGTGCTTACTGTATGCTAGGCACAGTGCTGATATCTTTATATCCAGGGATATAGACAAAGGTTTAAAAAAGATCCTGTATTCTAATGGGGGAGCAAACACACAATAACCAAGAACATGCAAGATCTCTACAGAGTAGATGGAACATAATCTGAAAGGGTAGTATTTGATCCGAGTATTGAAAGAATCTAGGAATACTAAAAGGGAAAGATGAAAAGGCAGAGTATTCTAGGCATAGGGAATGCCCAGGGCAAAGCACAGAGACTCAAGATAGAGAGCTGTGTGTGAGGAATAGAAAGTAGGCCAGTATAGGTGGATTGTTGAATACATGGAAATGAATAAAGTATAAAAAAACAAGAATTATAGGAAGGGGTCAGGCTAGGAGGAACTCTCAGTACCCTATAGAGAACTTTATATTTAATCTTGTAGCTAATAAGTAATCAAAAGAGTTCATGGTTAGGGGGCAGCTAGGTAGTGCAGTGGATAAAGCACTGGCCCTGAATTCAGGACCTGAGTTCAAATGTGGCCTCAGACACTCAACACTTACTAGCTGTTTGACCCTGGGCAAGTAACTTAACCCTCATTGCCCTGCAAAAAAAAAAAAAAAAATCGGGGGCAGCTAGGTGGCGCAGTGGATAAAGCACCGGCCCTGGACTCAGGAGGACCTAGTTCATACCCAGCCTCAGACACTTGACACTTACTAGCTGTGTGACCCTGGGCAAGTCACTTAACCCCAATTGCCTCACCAAAAAAAAAAAAGTTCATGGTTAGAAGGGTGGGACAAGATGACACAGACCAACATTTTAGAATATTGTTGACAGCTGAAGTGGGGAGAGTCTACAAGATCAGTTAAAAAGTTATTGTAGTAATCTTGGAAAGAAGTAATGAGAACCTGAGCTAAGGTTAAGTCTATGAGAATGGAAAGAAATGGAAGTAAATGAGAGATTTTGTGAAAGTAAACATCAAGATTTGGCTTTAGATTGGATATTTGAACTGAGTAACACTGAGGGGTCAAATATGACAAAGAAGTTTTGAGACTAGGTCACTGAGCGAATGGTATTGCCCTCAAAAATAATAGAGAAATTGGGAAAGGGAAGGGTTTGGGAGAAAGATAATTAGTTCTGGGTTACACTTGCTGAGTTTGAGATGCCCACAGGATATCTTATTTGAGACATCCAAAAGGCAGTTGAATATGCATGAATATAGGAATGTGGTAAAAAACGGAAGTTTTAGCTGAATCATTTGAGAGTTGAGCACATGCTACTGAAGCAGCTTTTGAAGGACCACCCTTTTGGGGAGGAGATCGCGATGAAAGGCCCTGCACCTGCTGCTGCCCGGAGAGCTGGCCAAGCACACCATGTCCAAGGGCACCAATTTCTGGGACAGCAGTTTAAAAACTGAGAAGGAATGGAAGTGGGTTCTCTCTGGTGTTTCAGCTTAGCTGTGGTGGTGCATGCATATGGTGTCGGGTGCTGGTTCTCGGCCTGGCAGGCAGTTTTGGGATTTGGTGAGTTTTATAAAGGAATTTAGATTAAGTTTAGATCGAAGATTATTCATTTGTATTTCTACTTTCCTATTTCCCTAATGGGTATCACCTTTTGTTGTCTAATTAATTCACTAACAATAAAAACTAATCCCTCACTGAAGCTCAGAGGCTTCTTTTTCTTAGTGGTCTGGGAGATATATAAGGGAAAAGTTAAAGGGGGAGTTTAATGCTCATATATCCAATTTTAAATCTCACAGGAGAGAGACTAAGGATAGATATATAGCTCTAGGAGTTATCCACATAAGATGATAATTGACATGAGAGCTAATGAATTTGCCAAGTGAAAAACAATAGAGTGAAAAAAAGGAGGGGGCTAAGGAAGGAGTATTGGGAGACATCTAGTTAATGAGTCTGATATGAGTGAAGAACCAGCAAAGAAGACTATGGAATGATCAGCCAAACAGCAGGAGAACCAAGAGAGAGCAATGTCACAAAAACCAAGAGTGGAAAGAGAATCCAGAAGGAAAAGGTGATCAAAAGAGCCAAAAGCCACAAGGTGGAAGAGGAGAAGAATATAAAACATATATTAAGTGCCTATTATGTGTTGAGTGTTTTACAAATATTACCTCATTTGATCATCACAAAACCCTGAGAGGGGTGCTGCTATTATTCCCTTTTACAATTGAGGAAACTGAGGAAGACAGTGATTAAGTGGCCCAGGATTACAGAGCTAGTAAGTGTCTGAGGCCAGATTTGGGTTTGGGTCTTTTTGACTCCTTACCCAGTGCTCTATCTACATAGTACATGGTTAATAAGTGTTTTGATTGATTCACTTACACTCCTGAAAAGAACTTCTGGGATGAACTCACTCAAGTGAGGCTTTAGTCGAGTTCCTTATAATTATTTAATGGTCAGTGGGGGAACTGACATCATGTAACACCAAGGGTATTATGCTAGAGCCGGCTCATACTGGTTCACAAAAAGCAATTGTTAAATTTTCAATGTGAGCATTTGTACACCTCAGAAATAGTCAAATGCTACAAGTCAAGGCTGATTTATTGTTCTGTTGACTGTCTAGACTTAAGAAAGTGATGAAAAAAGTTAATAATTCAGATTAAATGCAAAAGTGTGTTATGTTTTTGGGAAAGGCAGTTGTTAAACATTTACCAACACATCCCTGTGTATCAACTTCCTTTTTCCCCCAACTCAGGTACAAAATCCAAGAATATGGATATGAGTGGAAAGTAAATGGTTAAGTTACACAGCTAGGTGATTCCAGGGAAGCCTTTTGCTTTCAGTAACACTTACTAGTAAACTAAAGTACATGGAAGGTGGGAACTTAAGCCTGAAAGAATTTTTACACCTAAAGACAGTCAGTAATACATAGCTAACTAGGGTGTGAGTAATGAAATATGATATTTTTTAATTAAGAAGGAAAAAAATCTAAGTACCCTTCAGAATATTTGGGAATAGTGTGTGAAACTAATTTACATAGCTGTAACAGAGTCAACTCTGAGGTCATAATTTCTTCTCCCAGTTGTAAGTTGATTTATGCTAGTCTTGAAAGAAAAATTAATATGTCCATAGTATTTCTTCCATCCTAGCCAACAAAGAAGCAGTTTCTAAAGTTAAAATTCCAACATGCAAAAGAGGCAGAGGGACATTTTTCCCCTCCAATACATAGAGGGAAAATGTAAGTTGATCCACATTCTCCCTTTTGGAGTTTGAGAGAGGTTTTGAGAGAGGTGTTTTGTTTTGTCTTATACAATTCTCACACCTCTCTTCCTCTAAAATGGTTTCTCTAAGTATATGTGTGTGTGTGTGTGTGTGTGTGTGTGTGTGTGTGTGTATTCATATTATGAAACCTACAAGGACATAGTCAATTCAACTCCCATTTATTGTACTATGTGCCAAGCACTGTGGACAGGGCTGTGCTTATGAAGATACATAAACTGGATTTGGTTGCAAGTTTAAAACACTTGAGGTAAAACTTCTACCATTCAAGTAGTGGACCCAAGAGCAATAACAACTTCTGGTTTCATATTTTAAGCTCAAAGCTGACATAATTCTCTAGATGAACTAAAAGTCCTATAATGACATTTTGCTTTTCCATAAACAAACAAGGGCAAGGAGGCCTTTCACATCATGTGTCTTTTCCACTTCCCTTCTGTTCTTTCCTCTCTCAGACTCCCCTCTCTCTTCCTTCTCTTTTTTCTCCCAGACTTCTACCCCATCTACCTCCTCAGATGCTCTAAAAGAAGTGTTCTTAACCTGGAGTTACTGAACAGATTTCATATGGCCCATGTACTTGGATAGTGAAAGAAAAGAGAGAAAGATATATCTATATAGATAGAGATAGATATATTTCACCATAATTGGTTTCCATTGTAATCTGTCTTTTATGCATTTAAAAATATTATTCAGTGAAGGGGCCCACACACTGCATCAGACTACCAAAACAGTCTAAAAACGCCAAAAAGTGATTAAGGATCCCAGCTCTAAAGGAAGTTTCATTGTCTTGACTGCCATAGTCTCTCCTGTAATCATCAAAGCCAACTTTATAAGCATACCAAATATTACAGTGACTTTTATGAGGAAAAATTGGGTCATTTCCTCAACTGTTAAATGCAGGGCTAGGATTAGGTGCCTTCTGACATCCCTTCCAACTCTAGAGCTAGGATTCTATGATGCTTTCCTAAAACCTCAGGAAATAGAAGTTGGGAGAAAGTCTAACAACTATTCCTTCAGATCATCAAATCAGTGGGAGACCCTGAAGTTGTGACTTTACTGAAAATTTCAGTGGATTGCCAAAAAGGTAGATTTGGGTTACAATTATGACTCATAAAATTTTTACCTCTCAAACACTAGGCTGGGTCTAAAATTAGTTCATGCCAACTGGCTATGCTTTAGTCCCTTATGGATAGGAGGAAAGAGAGTTGGGGGAAGTGGAAAATAAGTTGAGTTATTCTGACAGTCTTCACTAAGGAAAGGTATTTTTTTTAAAACTTTAGTGAATTACCTTTGATGTAACACAGTCCTGCAATGGGATATTTAGTACCATTTAACATTAGTATGACCTTAAGTAAATCAATTAATTATTCGGAGTCTCAATTTCTAGCATTTAGTACAGTGCCTGGCACATAGTAGATGCTTCATAGACATTTGTTGTTGTTTGTCCTTCGTTCTCAAAGAGGACCATGAAAGCAGGAGGTGGATGTCATGACTTGCAGTGAATTTGATTTAAGCGAGGGAGGGCTGAGTCAAGTCCCCAACCTTATTCTCTCCTCCAGAGCTATCTGGGACCACTGGCAATATAACCCTAACCCTAACCTGATATATATAGATATACATACATACATACACATATATACACATACACACACACACACACACACACATATATATATCAAGACTCATTGTGTATACAGTATAGCTTAGTGAAGAGTCCCTAAGTTAAATTATGAACATGCTGTCACCCCTTCATCAGAAGGAGAGAAGTACTTGGAACTGGGGGTAGAGGATAGAGATGGAGTGGGAGTGGCCTTCTGATTTGTCCAATGTTGTCTTTTGGCAGAGGGCTAGTGTTATCACTACAAGGACAACATGGAATGGACAGTATCACGCAGGAATCATAGAATTTTAGAAAAGAAAGCTGTCTTACACATAACCTACTGAAATTCACCCACAGAGTGATTTGCTCAAAAATCACCCAGCTAATCACTATCAGAGCAAGAGCTCCTCTTACTTGTGTGATTTTCCCACATCACCCTCATGTTCCTTCAGCCTTCCCTCTCCCATTCCTCTGCATCTCCTCCAAACATACAATGCCCTTGAGAAGCATGTTGAAAGAGCCCCCCATGCTCCCACTCACTCAGTAGAGGAGCTGGGTCTCAGTGGGTGACTGAACGAGGGGTTTTACACTGTAGGTGCTTGAAAAAAAATACCACATTGGGGGCTGGTCTATTTTAATGCGAGTATTTCTAGGTAGACGTTTATGGATAAGTGGCACCTGTCTGTAACTAAAGGATATCCTTTTGTCCAACCCATCCTGATGCTCCGAGGGGGTGTTTTTCTAGCAACCTTAAATACACCAGAGCAGCAGAGACTTGAAAATTCCAAAGCAAACCTGCATTTTCCTCACAGTATTTTCAACAGCAGGGGTCACCTTTCAAGTTGCCACTTCTGCTGCTTCACGTGCATTTTCCAAAGCAGTTTGTGGCATTTGTAAAAAGTCCCTGGCTCACACAGATTGGATTCGATAAGCATATACCTTCCCCTTGGAGATGGATTCTAATTTAAATATAATCACCATAAAACTCCTTAAATTCTCTTTAAAGGCTGCCCTTTACCTTGCCAGAGGTCCCATTAACTCCTGCGGTACTATGGCAAAACATCATTTTGTTGCTACATGTCCCAAAGCAGATTCAACCTGGCTGAAATATTCAGTAAGTCTGATTTGTTGTTGAAAACCTACATGCTACAGAGCCCAAGTTGAAATGGAAGAGCATGCTGGTCCTTTTACATCCAAGTTAGTGAATAGTACTACAGAAAGCTCTCTAGATCACTCCAAGATAACCTCTAAATCATGCTTTCTTCCTTCCCACTTTTATTCCTTTCTCTTTTGCTTGTGTCCCCCCTCATCCTTTTTTGCTGTGGTTCAAGGGATGGGACTCCTCTGGCAGAGCATAATGGAGGGTGAACTGATCAAGACTGGGTCCATGAGGGCAGCTAGGTGGCGCAGTGGATAAAACACCGGCCCTGGATTCAGGTGGATTCAAGACTCAGACACTTGACACTTGCTAGCTGTGTGACCCTGGGCAAGTCATATAAATCTCATTGCCCCGCCAAAAAAAAAAAAAAAAAGATTGGGTCCAGAAGAGATGGACCATAGTGTGATAGTTCGTGGGTACTAAGAATCAGCTTTACACGGTATAAGATGAGGGAGATATGTATAGAAAATAGTTTTGTTTTGTTGCTTTCTATCCAAAATTTGAGGGGTTTTATAAGTTAACGGTGTAATGTGGGGGCAACTAGTTGGTGCAGTGGATAAAGCACTGGCCCTGGATTCAGGAGTACCTGAGTTCAAATCTGGCCTCAGATGCTTGACACTTACTAGCTGTGTGACCCTGGGCAAGTCACTTAACTCTCATTGCACCACCAAAAAAAAAAGAGAGAGAGAGAAAGAAAGAAAGAACAGTGTAATGAGGCAACTCAAAAGACCTAATGTGATTTTGGAGCTGCATTAAAAGGACAACTTCCAGGAATAGGAAAGTGATTGTCTCACTGTACTCTACCTTCAATCAGCACTCATACAGAGAGTATTGTGTTTAATTCTGGGCACCATGAGGAGGTCAACTAGGATAGTAAAGGTCCTTGAGCTCATGTCCTATGAGGATAAGTTGAAGGAACTGGTCATGTTTAGCCTAGAGGAAAAAAAATACAGAGAAGGGGAAATAATGGCTGTGGAAGAGTGATTTGTTTTATTCTGTTTGGCCTCAGAGGAGCTTTTTAGGAAAATCACTTTATTAGCTGACTGGAGCATGGATTGGGGTAGAAAGAAATTTAAGGCAAGGAGCACAAACTGAAGAAGAGAGACAAGACTTATAGTCCAGGTGAGAGGAGATGAAGGCATATACTATTTTGGTACCTGTATGTATATAGAGAAAGGGAGATATGAGAAATTTTTGAAGGTAGAATAGATATGTGGGGTAAGTACCAATGAGTAGTCAAGGATAAGGTTGTATGTATGGGTATTTAAGCTATTATCATGTCAAATGTCTTGCATTAGTCCCCTTCTCTACAGAAGGGGACACAGGGTTTGAGATGACAGTGGCTCGTCCAGATGGAGATATCCAATAGGCTACTGGAACACAGGAGTAATACTGCAGAATGAAACCTTGGGAGTGGATGAGAAGACCAAGGGAGAGAGGGTAAAGAAAGAAGAGCTCCAAGGACAGAACCTCTACCAAGTATAGTTTAAAGAGCAGGAAGAAAAGGAATGGTAGGGTAGAGACAGAGCATTCAGAGAGGTAGGAGAACATGATAATGCAGCATCATAAAAACCAAGGGAGGAGATGTTTGTTGTCCAGCCTATGTCCAGGCTAGCAAACTTGGAGAAGTTCATCACAAAACTGGATAATTAGATTAATTAAATTTTAAGCTACAGTTACTCTTGAAGATCATCTACTACAACTACTACTACTACTAATATCTTGTGTTTATATATTATTTTGAGGTTTATAAATATATTCTATTCTATTAATTGTAGTATAGAATATTAATTAGACTAGACTAGATTAAATTAGAGTAAATGATTCTCACAACAACCCTATGCCACATTATTTTCATTGTTGTTCAGTTCTTTCAGTAACGTCCCACTCTTTGTGATCCCATTTAGAGTTTTCTTGGCAAAATACTGGAGTGGTTTGCCATTTCTTTCTCCATCTCATTTTACAAATGAGGAAACTAAGGCAACCAGGGTTAAATGACTTGCCCAGGGTCACACAGCTTGATCTGAACTCAGAGAGATGAGCTTTCCTGACTCTAGGCTTGGCATTCTATCCACTGCGCCACTTAACTACCTAACCCTATGCCACAGGTTGTATTATTGTTCCCATTTTATAAATGATGAAACTGCATCAGAGAGAAACCAAGTGACTTGTCCAGAGTCACACAGCCAATAAATGCCCAAGACAGAATTTGTGCACTTTTTTTATTCCAATATCCAAGCCTCTCTCCTATCTGCCAGACTACTTCTTGGGGTTGTCACTTTTGTCAGGTGAGAGAAAACTCCACATCAGCGTTATCACCATTCAAGTATTTCTGGTATTTTGTAATATACTTATTTATCTATGTGTCAGGCACCCTAACTGACTGTAAATTCCATGACAACAGGAACTATGCCTTATCTAGGTAGCCTGGGCTTGAAGTCAAAAAGACCTGAATTCAAATCCTGGTTCAGACACTACCTGTTTAACCCTAAATAAGTCATTTAACTTCTGCCTGCCTCAATTCCCTCAACTGTAAAATTGGGATAATAATAGTACCTACCATCAAGGGTTGTTGTGAGGATCAAATGAGATCATATCTGAAAAGAACTTATAATAGTGCCTGGCACATAGCAGGGGTTTAATAAATGCTTATTCCCTTCTCCTTATCTGAATTTCATATTCCCTGTTATTGTCCATGCAGGCAAGAAACTGAATTAAACTGAATTGTGTATGTGTGATTTTTCCTCCATTAGAACTGATAATCTAGAGTTGACTGTACTTCTTTAGTAGCCCAGGAATATAAGGAATCTAACACTACATTGGTAAAGTGATGGTACATAGGATTGGCTCAAAAGCTTGAAGCTCAAAGGGCAAAGTTTTGCTGGCCACATATCCACATGAAAGGCCAGGGCTGAAGTTGGACAGAAGAAATTACAACTACAATTACTGTCTTACCTCAAGGGCTTAATTTTACTCCTCTGCCTTTTCTTTTTTTCTAATCACCTGTACAAGAGAATAGGAGTTTTATAATTGGGAAACTAAGGATCTTAAGGGCCCTTGGTATTTTGTTGGAAGAATAGCATATAACTCCTGCCAACTGGAAATAGTTTAGCGGTTGCCTATTAAGCAGCAAGTTACATGGGCTTTTTTACCTTAAGTCATACAAAGATTCCTGATAAAGAAGCAGGACCTGGGTGACCTTAAAGAATAGGTAAGGAGGCAAATTTTAGCCTCAGAGTACAGGTTAGTAAAGTGGTTCTGTGTTCTTAAGAACTTGTCTTGGGCTAAGAATTCCCTTTCTGAAGAGGAAACACCCATTCTGGGCAAAGCTCAAAGAAATAGACCCTCCTGGGAGCAGCTAGGTGGCCAGTGGATGAAGCACCAGCCCTGGATTCAGGAGGACCTGAGTTCAAATCTGACCTCAGACACTTGACACTTACTAGCTATAGCTGTATGACACTGGGCAAGTCACTTAACCCTCATTGTCCTGCCCCCCCCCCAAAAAAAGAAATAGACCCTCCTATGAGAATGGTTTTGTTGTTTTTTTAACCACGGAGGGGATTTTTCCCCCTTGCCCAATGACTAGATATATTAGAAAGGCCTTTGCCTTGCTAAAAGAGCTCTTAAGGAAAAATCTCTGGACTTTAAGATAAAAGTAAGGTTAGAATTCATCTCTCCTAGAGGATAAGGCAGGACCCCAGCCAGGAACTATAACTGAAGCTAGAAGCAGAAAGGCATTCCAAACCTCCTGCCCAATGGCTCTGTGCCTTGCAGCAAACAGTAGTAACCACAGAATCACCAAAATAGTGGCCAGGTGAGATGAGCAAGGAGCCATGCCTGGCAGTGCCTATGCATTCAGAGAATCCCATATACCTATCAGAGACTATATGCTACGTAAGAAACAGGCCTAGAAAGAGTAGCACAGTGATATTAACAAAAGACATTGGCAGTCCTACAGCATCAGAGGTATGAATTGTCCTTCTGCCCAGTACTCTGGTCATACATATCTCTTACACATGTACCCAACTAAAAAATGTGCCCTGGATATTTGTTCCCTGTTTTTGTCTGCTTTTTCCAATGATGAGTATCTGTATTAGTGGGACCGTGTGCCCAGGGCTGATCGAGAGAAATTGTTTTATTCCTCCTTTTATAACTATACCCTTTCATTCATTGTCTTTGCTTTGAGCTAATTGTGTTATCCAGCTGTGTAGTAAGAGTGAACAGATTAGGGAAAGTAAATGGGCTATAGATGCTGTGGATGGTGACCCATCAGAATACCTTAAACCTGGAGCAGCCTCATATGGATGATGAACAGTATGGGTTTGGGAAAGCCTCATTCACTGGTGAAAGCTCTTTGGACTTCATTTCCCACAAGGTTGTTCACGAGTCTACTGCCTGTGATGTAACCTGGAACACATTCTGCTTAAGTAAGGAGGCTCTGTAATCTGGGAAGCTTAAAAAGTGAGACTCTCACTGTAGGGTTGGACACAAACAATGGTAATACAGATAGACCTAATTCAGATAGCAGCAGATGGGATCAGAAGAAAGGGAATTTTCAAAGAGAAAAAAGCAAACAGTGAAGATCTGGCCATGGTGTCCTGAGGTTCAGCATTCTGGACTATAAGCATGGCAAAAGAATGTTTTTCCATTCCTCCCTAGCCTCCCATGCCAGGACAAAAGGGAAAAGTGATGAAATAGAGTAGCTTCAGACTAAACACTTCAACACCACTGAGCAAGGCTCCTGACTTTGATTTGGCTATGTCCTCTCATTATGTTGGGGATACAGAGAGATTAAACCAGAGTGGACTGTTGCTCCCCTGGGGAGATGGGAGAGAGCAGCCATTTGTGTATGGGTGCAGAAAGCATTTCCCACCTCATTTAATTCATTATTTACTTGACAAAATGTCTTCTGCTTTTGAAATCCTAGATCTTTTGGCATGGTCTGGTATAACAATGCATTGCTGAGGGACTCGAATAGTGAGTACATGACCCAGATAATACTCTGAAATTCAGCATAACTACCCAGATATATAACCATGCCAAAAGATGCATGATTTGAAAAGCAAAAGATATTTTGCCAGGTTAATAATGAAGAATTGAATACATGTATGTAGGTAGATATACATGTATGTGTATATACATGCTTATGTGTGTATACATAGATGTATATGCTTGTGTGTACATGTATATGCATGTAAATATATGTATATATTTACCTGTCCATTCAGTAAATGTTTCAACCTTAACTATAGATTCTCTCCATCATCCTTTGGGCCTGACTGGTAACACTTGATTTAGTCAGTTTGAAGTAATCTGCTGTGTTCCCAGACTGATCCTGTCTGCTTTAGTTCATGTATATGTATATATACATATATATACTATATCATCAATCTCTCATTATTTCAAATGTCTTGTTTTTGGTAAAAAAAAAAAATACCTCATCCTATTCTGAACTACACTAAGCCAAAAAAAAAAAAATTGCAGGAAGCATTATGACTAATTCTCAGTTAGGAGCTTTAATTGAGAAAATGCCCAGATAATTCAACCTTTTCATTTTGCAGATGATTGTAGATGATGAAACTGGGGATTTCAGAAAGAGGGAGCAGGTTACTAAGTCCCAACCAATAGCATATGGACCTAAATTTGAGGAATGAAAGCATCAACTATAAACATATGGGCTACCATGGGAAATCCCCATATGAAAAATATCATTCTGCTTTGGAGGTTTAATGATTAGTATTCTAAGTTTGCCTTCCTCATCTTAAAGGGATGAGCTGATCTGGAGATTTTTGACTAATAATTACTAGGCTTCCAGCCTCTTCTTCTCTCTACTCTGTCCAAAAAAAAAAAAAAAAACCGAAACAAAAAAAAAAAACCATGTCTGAGGATAAAGCACCGTCCCTGGATTCAGGAGGACCTGAGTTCAAATCCAGCCTCAGACACTTGATACTTACTAGCTGTGTGACCCTGGGCAAGTCACTTAACCCTCATTGCCCTGCAAAAACAAACAAATTGTCTGGGTCAATAGTTCCTTGCCTAAACCCTTAATGTGAGTGCATATCACCTACCAAGGCTACACAGCAAGGCTTCCAGTGTAGTCCCAAGGCAGGAAACAGATAAGATGGTACATCACAGGCTGCAATGCCTGCCTTGTGTTGTTTGCCATTCCTCCTCTGCCCTGGCTGGGCAGGAGGCAGGATATGCTTCTGTCTGCTCCATGGTTCCTCTAGATTCTTGTAAGGTCCAGAGTGCCAACAGAGATATAAGCAAAGGAATGGGAATTCACACCATAGTACCATACTCAGATGCATTTTAGGGACAGAGTCCTGCTTTCCAGCACCCTTGCTGCCACAATTCCTCTCATCAGCAGTGGGTACAGAAATGAGCATTACTCTTACCCTACCTCATCCCTACTGTCACCCAAAGGGACAAAGAAGCAGACTGAATTTTGCACTGGTGACTAATGAGTTACAACAAAACTTCACAGTCCCTAAGTCTTTCCTTTTCTACTTATTGAGCTTCAAACTTAACTGTAGATTCTATCACCCTGTGGGCTTGACTCATGACACTTGTCTCAGACAGTTTGAAACAATCTGCTGTGTTCCCAGGCTGATCCTTTCTTCCTTAGTTCATCTTCTGTTTGTCTGTGCCTGGGGGACTGTGCCCATGGTTGTAGAATGATGTGCATTCTTCAAAAGAGTTTCCAAAGCTTCATTATCTTTCAGACAAGTTGTCTGTGCTTATGTTGAAAGCCAGATAGTAAGATTCTATTTCCTGGCAATTCAAGGATACAGAGATTGATCTTCTGCCTCCATTCTCTCAGCCAATTCCACTGATGGCTTGGCATGAAGTTTCAATCTAAAAAACTCCTTTGAGCTGGCAAAATGTTGGTTCAGTAAAGGAAAGCATCCATGATGCTCTGTTGGCCTATACCTTGACATTCCCCATCCTTCATAAATCTTCCCCAAAACTTACTAGGTTCATGTTTAGTTTTTAGATAAAAAAATGAAATATATCAAGTTTTAGTGCTCAATATCCCCAAGGTACTTAACAGAGCTCAATAATAGTTGGAAGAAAAATGGGATGAGAGAAACCCTGCTTCTCCTCTTGAGCCCCAGCGCCCCCTAACCACTAACAAGGCTGGTTTGGAGGCCTCTCTGTAGTCTGGATTTAGAATAACAATGGGTATTTGTCTTCATCTTGGTCTTCCAAAAAGGGTTAACCTAACATACTAATGAGGGTACTAATGTTAGAAACTGGAAAGAAGAAGGCTCAGTATGCTGTCATTTTCCCTTGTGGGCAAGAGACAAATAATTCTTAATATTTGATGATTATAGGGGGCAGCTAGGTGGCACAGTGGATAAAGCACCGGCCCTCGATTCAGGAGGACCTGAGTTCAAATCCAGCCTCAGACACTTGACACATACTAGCTGTGTGACCCTGGGCAAGTCACTTAACTCCAATTGCCCCCCCCCAAAGAAGAAAATATGTGATGATTATAATGGCTTCTTGAAACACATGAACAATGAGATTGTGGATAATCTTATCTGACAGTCTTCCCAAACTGGAAAGTATTTCCTCCAATGACCCATACTGTTTGTCGTTCAAAATGAAATGTTTCCTAGAGTCCCCGCTTATTGGGAGAAGAGAAACTGACTGCCTGTCCTGAATGATGCCAACAATTGGACAATCAGAAAATAAATACATTAGAACCTCTTTAAACCATTGTTCACTATCAAGTAAAATTTGATATAAGGTATGTGACACTAGCTAAAGCTCATTAATTTCTGAAGTTCCAAAATGTAAGGTGTGCCAAAAGTCACAAAGGAGTCTAAAGTTTTAAAAACTTTTTGAAAGTTATTTTTTTCTTTATTTCCTATACATATCTTTCCTATACATACTGTATATGATGATATGGCATTGTAAATCAAAAACAAAAATAAAGGAGTTATTAAATATTGAAATCCCTTCAGGACTTCATGATTTGTGGCCCTATAAAACTATCCAATAGTAGGGATCCTAAGAACCATGTGATTGATAATCAGGCAGTGTTCCTACAGAGGCAAAATATTGAGGGGGAAATTTATATTCCCCTTTTCCAGGCTTATATAACTTTTTTATATTGGAATTGTGATTATTTCACACCCTTCATCCTCTGAAATTCCATGCTCTGTATGTAGACATCTGGCCTTTTTACCCTTGCAAAGTCACTAAAGGCTACTATTGAATACGCATCCTTTCAAACCACAACACAGTCCCTAAAGTAAAATTCAAATAGAGCCCTGCAGTTATACTGCATTGATTTCTGTCTGTCTGTATTTTTTTAAATAACCATCCATATCACCCACGCCCACTCATAGACGTGAGCTCTTGGTAGCATCAATATTCATAATGTTACTTAGGGAAAAAATATTAGAACAGAAACAATTTATGATGTCTTGCCTGATTACCAACAAAGATGGATGAGACCAAGGTCAATATATTAGGACGATTTCTCAGATATGCTTGGTTTGAATGCAGGAAGCTTATTCTCCATAAACGGCAAATGCTGCAAAGGAGAACGTGTGATATATTCTGAGAGTGAGTCAGCAAAGGAAATCTGGCTTTCAAGAAATATTGTGCCCTAACTCTGCTAGTATTGATCAGTGCCCTGAAAACCTGTTATTCAGGGGATGAAAACTAAGGTGAAGCAGTTTTCCCTAGGGCACAGACTTTTTTTAATCTTTCAAAGACTAGAAGAGCTATCTGTGGCCTCCAAAATGCCCACAAACTCTGAATGCCAATGCACTAATAATGATTAGTCAAATTAAGTGGATATGAAATAAAATAAGTTATTATATTCTGATATTGAAAAGGATTTGTTTAAATCAAGCAACACTCACAACTCAGATAGAGATTGGGAGTCACAGGATGTAAGTAATACCCATTTAGACCAATAATAGAGAAATTAAAAATATTAGCTTGTCACAAGAAGGATGAGCCACATTCTTTACAGTGGGAAGAAGAAGCACTGTGGTTTCACAGGAAGGAGATAAACTAGGAATCAGAAGACCTGAGTTTCAATCTCTCCTCTGCCAATTAGCTATTATCTTGTTTATGCCATTTAAACCTTCTGAGTTTCAGGTATCCTTATGATTCCCTCCCACTCTAAAATTCTAGGCCTAGGTTTCTTATTATTCCCTAGCTGAATCAAAGAAGGAAAGGCTAATTTATTGCTCAGATAATGAGCAGGAATAGGTCATTGCAGAATTACTTCATTTCTTTTTTAAAGGTAGTTAACTAGATCAGTACATCATTTTTTAAATATGTTTGGGTCAAATTATCCACAATAAAAATGAACATTAATACAGTACTTTGAGATTTACAAATAAGTTTAGGATCTAGGCCTACGATTTCATTGTTTCAAGGGACTTCCAGATAAGGAAACTCCTCTGCCAATGCAGGTTAGTACCTCCTCAACCACTTATAGTCTTAGAGAGCTACCTAGAGCACAAAAAGGTTTAGTGACTTGTCCAGAATCACACAGTCCAAGCTAGGACTTGAACTTGGGTCTTCCTGGCTCTGCAGTTGGCTTTCTATCCACTATGCTAAACTATAAATTTGAGTTTACTAATGCTTTGAGCTTTCCAATAAGATTTCATTTATGTTATGTCATTGAATCCTCTCGACAATCCTATGAAGCTAGGCAAATTAATCCCTAGTAGCATATAATACTAATACTAGTTGTTGGGGGCAGCTGAGTCGCATAATGGATAGAGCTCTGGCCCTGGAGTTGGGAAGACCTGAGTTCAAATCCAACCTCAGACCCTTAACTAGCTCTGTGACCCTGGGCAAGTCACTTAACCTCAATTGGCTCCAAAACAAAGAACAACAAAAACTTGTCGTTCTTCTTCATTCTTGAAGAGGACCAAAATGGCATCACTATGTTGGAGTCAATGTGTCCAACTGTGGTTGATTAAACCAATATGAGCTTGGAACTTTCTACCACAGATTGGGCACAAAAAGTCCACATGAACATCTGAATGAAAGAATACCAATACTACTACTTCTAACAATAGCACCAACAATAATAGCTAACGTTTATGTAATGCTTCAAGGTTTACAAAGCATTTAACAAATATCTTCAGGGCAACTCTAGATGTTAGATGCTATTATTATCCCCATATTTTCATTTTTTTTAACACCAAAACCTAATGTACTGCCTTGTACATTGATCACTTTGTTACTTATTTACTAGTACTGAATGGACACTTCAATGTAATCAAAGCCAAAAAAAAGAAAGAAAGAATGCTGGATTTCAACTCTAAAACCTGGGTTCAAATCCTGACTCCAATGCTTACTCAATGTATGACAAAAGACAAGTCACTAAACCTCTCTCAGTTCCCTGATCTGTAAAATGGGGGGAGTAACATTCACACTACCATCAGTTCAGGGTTATAGAAATATAATGTGCTTTGTAACCCTTATACCACTAAATAAATGTAAGTTGTGATTTCTGGAAAGCTTTATTCAACAAATCATGTCTTTCCACCCATAGTGACCATTGAGAGAAGGGACCATCATGACTTCATAAATGGGCTAAAGATAGAGGCAATAAGAGCTCTTTAAGGAAAGTCACATAATAATGTTCCCTCCTGCACAGATTTCAGAGACCTTCAAAAATGTGGTCTCTAAGGACACAAACATGTGACCCCATAACTCCAGGAAGCCTTGGCAGCCACTCAGAATTTACAGTCATCTGAATAGATGTTACCTTTTGTCCTGTGGTCCCACTAGCTCATTTCTGCTCCTGAAGTCTTTTTCCTTTCCTGACTTTTCTTCCTCTTCTGCCTCATCATTCACTTGGAACAAGATATTTTTTAAATAAATGCTTGATTTGGGATCATAGTCATACCCCTCTTACAGTTCCCAATCTGAACAAAACAAGAAACCATGATTTCAGAAACAAAAAAAAAACCTCAAGCTTAAGCACAGAAAACACTAGAGCTGGCTTCCCCTGACAACTCTGCTACCAAGTAGCTGGTTAGCTTTTCTCAAATTTTTTTCTGTAGCTCGCGTGTATAAGGTTGGGGGGGGGGGGGGAATAATACCCAACAGCAAAATTTTACCAGGCAGTGGGGAGGAGAAAATGGAAGGAATAGCTCCTTAAAGTACTTGGGAAAGTAAAGGCTACCCCATGCAGTAATCCCCATGTCATTTTCAGTAATTCTTCAACAGTCCATTAGCATCTAATTTCTTCACCTTATTCCCAGGATAGCTAGCCCCTATGTCTGAAGGAGATTATTCATTGTAGTGAGAAATGAAGTGTTTTGTTGGTTGAAAGAGGTCAAAGACAAACTACTTATTTGATCCTTCTCAAAGATTACCATTTCCTAGCCTTTTCATTTCAGACATTCACAGGTAGGAGTTAAGAGATACCAAAAACATTATGCTTCTCCATTATGAGATGTTCATATTCATCAACTGTTCATCAATCCCACAATCCATTATCCTGAGTGCCTGTTATGTAGAGTACCTCCAATATTTCTTTACTTCTTTTCTTCCCTATACCTCTGACTTTGATCAGCCTCTCCAGTGCTGTCTAAACATAATGGGAAACACTCCCTGATTGCAAGGAGCAGAATGATATCATCTCTCACATCTGAATTACTTATTCAAAATAAGGCTGTGGTCGAGAAGGATTTCATCCATAGTTTAAAATGGGAAGAATAGTTACTTCAGTCCTACACTTCTCTTAAATACAATAAGTGGATTTATCAGATTGAATCTAGTTACTAATGTCTTCCTGGAATCTCAATTTGAAGACAACACACTGATCTTTTTTTTTTTTTTAAATACACGTAGATGGGATTCCTGGGGTTTGAAAGGGCAAAAATTTTGTGTTTTGTCTGGGTCCCATATTGTTAATGAAAACATCTTTGGAATTCTGGGTTTCTTTTTTAAAGAAATGTTCACTTACTATTTCCTCATATCTGATTCTAGCCTGCTACTACCTTGTGGCAATATTATCCTTAAGGGCTAGTAATTGGGGGTGGGATGGCTGGAGAAAACCTAAGAATCTGAAGAGATGGCTTCAGGGGAAACATAGTATGAAATTTGTTATTATTTGAGAACATCTTTTTCTAGATACCTTGGGAGTCTAGTCCAGGAAAACAATTCTGTTAAAATGTTTTAGGTAATTGTGGCACATGCCTGTACTCCCTTCAAGTAGGAAAGCTGAGCCTAGTAGATTGCTTGAATTTGGGAGGTCTGAGCTGCAGTAGGGCTAACATTGATTGAGTTTCTGCACAAAGCCCTGCACCAATATGGTGAGACTCTGGGAATGGAGAACCACCAAGCTATGAAGCAGCCCAGTTCAGAAAAAAAATTATCAGAGCCATAAATAGCCTTGACATTTTAACCCTGGGCAAAATAGAGATACCCATTATCTAAAACAAAACAAAAAAGCATTTATTAAGTGATTCCTTGATGCTAAGCACCAAGACCTTGTGCTAGACCCCAGATGTATAAAGACAAAAACAAAACAATATGGAGTATTGGGTTGAGGGAGGATACAACACACATCAATAAGCAAATATAAATAATATACAAAATAAATACAAAGGAGTTGGGTTAGGAAAACATTAATAGCTGGAGGAGCAGGAATAAGGAAAAACCTGAATTGAAACTTGAAGGATTCTGGGGGTTCCAAGAGGAAGAGGAACATTCCAAGCCTGGGGAACTGACTGCACCAAGGCATATAATTCAAGAGTGAATTGTTGTATTCAGGGACAGCAAGTATGACAGTTTGGAAATACTATGCTGAAAAGAAAATACCAGGGCAGGCAGCTAGGTGGCGCAGTGGATAGAGCATCGGCCCTGGAGTCAGGAGTACCTGAGTTCAAATCTGGCCTCAGACACTTAACACTTACTAGCTCTGTGACCTTGGGCAAGTCACTTAACCCCAATTGCCTCGCTAAAAATAAATAGATAGATAGATAGATAGATAGATAGATAGATAGATAGATAGATAGATAGATAGATAGATAAAAATTAAGAAAATACCAGGTGGGCTGGAGTCATATTATAAAGAGCTATAACTAGACTTCTAGTAAAGATAACATAGTATTTCACAGATAAAGCAGCATATGTTTTTAAACACCAGATAAAACAATTACCAAGAAATATAAAGAAAAACAATAATAAGTAATTTTCCAGCCAGAATTTCATTTTAAAAATCCATAAGCTTGGGGCAGCTAGATGGCAAAGTGGATAGAGAACTGGCCCTGGAGTCAGGAGTGCCTGAGCTCAAATCCGGCCTCAGACACTTAACACTTACTAGCTGTGTGACCCTGGGCAAGTCACTTAACCCCAATTGCCTCACTAAAAAAAAAAAAAATCCATAAGCTTGGGGTATGGGGAGAGGGATACTATCAGGGAAGCTAGCATGGGCACAAATTTAAAAAACAACAACCGGATGTCTGTCAACACTCCTGGGAGGGAGATAGGATAGAAGTCTAATATACTCAGATGGTGAAGGTCTAGATGCTCCTGTAGAAATGGAGGCCAGGAACATTCTAATCTCGATGTCCCAGAAAGGTCAGCAGTGCCCTAACCTGGGAAGATCCAGGTGGGACTAAAATTTCTTAGACATACTAGGTCATATAAAAGCCAAAAGCAAGGACCAAGGAAACCAAAGGCAGGACTAACCAGAATCTTACCTCATATGAGCCTGATTCTGGCACAAAATACCAAACCAAAAAATAAGATTAGAAATATAAATAAACTGAAGATATCAAACACAATAGAAAATGCTATATGTCAAGAGACACCCCAGAGGTTAAATCCAGAAGAAAAGAATAATGCTATAGCATGTAAGAGTAGAGGAGGCTCAAGGAGGGAAATGGTTTGAACAAAAGGGCCATAAAAGTGACTTGGAGAAATGTTTTAAGATACAAAAAGAAATAAGTCAACTAAGAGTTCGAGAAGAAAGAACTGGAAGGAAAAATAAGTAGTTTACAGCAGAAGATAAAAAGTTTTATCTAAGTAGCAAATTGCCTAAAAATTATAATGGAATAGAACTCAGTAACTCTAAGGAACAACAAGAAATGTTAGAAAAAAATTAAAAGCTTGGAGGGAAAAGGAGCAGAAAATAAAATACATTTACTGCCAAAAACAATTATGCTAGAGAAGTCAAAGAGAGATAATTTCAGAATACCTAGATTCCATTAAAAACATGATCAAACAAAAAACCCTCATTATATCTTTAATTCTTAAGGAAGTATTTTCTTCAGTTAGCTTGTGTACTTCCTGTTCCATTTTGGTCAGTTCTACTGTTTAATGAGTTGTTTTCTTTTTCCAAGCTATTGACTCTTTTATTAACTCTCTTGCATAATTCATATTTCTTTTTCCATTTTTTCTTCTACCTCTCTTATTTGATTTCAAATCCTTTTTTATTCCTTCCATGAGGACTTTTGAGCCTGAGACCAATTTATATTTTTCTTAGAATCTTTACATGTACGTGTTTTGACCTTGCTGTCCTCTTCTGAGTTTGTGTTTTGATATTCCCTTTCATCATAGTCACAGTCATAGTATCTTTCTATGGTCAGGACTTTTTGTTTTTTGCTCATTTTCCAGACTATTTCATGACTTTTAAAGTTGAACTCTGCTTGTGGAATATAGGGGTGCTGTCCCAAGCTTCTTGCACAAAGGGGGCCAGGGAGATAGTCACTGGCTTTCTGTGCCAGGGCCTGTGAAGCTGGCAGTTCATCTACTGCGCTGGTGTCTCCAGCCTAACCTAAACAGCTATTACTGCCATTAGATACACACATGTGTGTGTATGTGTCTGTGTCTGTGTTAAATCATTATACACACACATTTATATTTATCAGTTCTTTCTCTGGATGCAGATAGCATCTTCCTTCATATGTCCTTTGTAACTAAATTAGGTACTTATAATGGCCAAAATGACTTATTCACTCAAAGTTGTTCTTAAAACAATACTGCAGGGGCAGCTAGGTAGAGAGGGAGAGCTAGGTGGTACAGTGGATAAAGCACTGGCCCTGGATTCAAGAGGACCTGAGTTCAAATCCAGCCTCAGACACTTGACATTTACTGGCTGTGTGACCCGGGGCAAGTCACTTAACCCCGATTGCCTTACCAAAAAAAAAAAAAAAAGAAGAAGAAACAAGAAGAAGAAAGAAAAAAGAAAGAAAAACAATACTGCACAAAGAGAGCTACTATAAACATTTTATAACATATAGTTACATCTTCCCAAAATCTGCCAAAATAGTCTTCTTAAAAGCACAGGTCAGACAATGTCACTCCTCTGCTCAAAAAGTTTCAGTTGTTCTCCACTGCCTCTAGGATCAGATGAAAACTTCCCAGCATTGCATTTAAGGCCCTCATCAATCTGGCTCCAAATGACCTTTGCTGCTTTATTCCATGTTGCTCCCCTTCACACATACTATGTTCCAACCTAAATGTACAACTTATGTACTCTTTGAATTCAACATTCTATCTCTTACATGCACCTGCATAAGCCCTCCCCCATGCCTTGGAATGTTCTCTTTCCTCATCTCTACTTTTCAAAGGTCATGTCAGATGCCTCCTCCTCTATGAAGCATTTCTTGATGGTCCTCAGTTATTAATTTATTTGTCTTTATACATGGCAACATGGTACAGTGAAAAGGAAGCTGAACTCAGAGTCAAGGGGTCTGGTTTTAAATTATGACTCTCTCTACATACATGAGCTTGGGAAAGACTACACCTCTTTGATCCTCCATCTCATCTCTGACACAGAAAAGTGGATTAAAGGACCTCTAAGTTCCCTTCCATCTCTATTTCTATGATCCTGTGGCATTAGCACACACATGTGCATGTACGTGCACATACACACACACATAAATATAAATTCCTTGAAGGCAGGAACAATTTCATTTTTCTCTTTTTATTTGCAGCACCCTACCTGGTGTCTTGCCTATTAAGATACTTAATCAATATTTATTCAATTGTGGAAAAGAGCCATCAATGTCATGCCTCAAAGCTAAAAAGTCCCCAGTAAGAGTCAATGAATGCCTCCATTTATTCATTATTTCCTCACTGCCCACTGAGAACTTTCCAATCATTCCCTTCCTCCAGCTTCTCCCAGACACAGGAGTTTTTGACAATATCTAATTCAAACCCCTCACTATTTAAATGAAAAAGTGAGGCCTAAATAAGTTAAAAGACATCCATGCTTTTCCTACAGGGAACTACTAGCAGAAATTTGACTGGCAGTTTTGGTATCTTTTCACTACCTACTGCTTTAGGTAAACCAGGTAACTTCCAAGTCTGGCTTCCCTTAAGGGGGCCCGCCTCAGTGTTGTCTCTCTGGACCCTGCTTCTTCCGACTCTCCCAAATTCCTTCTAGTAATCTACACTAGTAATCTTCTTATCCTGGAGAATCTTTCTACCCCTACAGCCCAGCCCCTTCCACCGACTGGTTATTTCGTACAAGAACCTTCGTTTTATGAAAGGTCCTCCAGGACCAGAAACATTCACTCCTCTGTTCCTGTCTGGGCCTTTCTCCTGATTTTCCAGATTTCCTTCTCTATTATGCAGCTATTTGAGCACACCCCTCTTTCAGCACCACTGTATGTAGTCTTCTCCCCCCGAGAATGTAAACTTCTCGAAGGCAAAAATGGTCTCTCTTTTTGTATCCCCCAAGCATGGAATGGTATGTTTGGCATATAGGTGCCAAACCTAGGTGGAGCATTGGATAAAATAAAGCAGTGGGCTTGGAAACAGAAGTCTCATCTTCCTCAGCTCAAATCCAGCCTCAGACACTTACTAGCTATGTGACCCTGGGCAAGTCACTTCACCCTGTTTGCCTCAGTTTCCTCATCTGTGAAATGGTCTGGAGAAGGAAATGGCAAACCACTCCAGCATCTTTGCCAAAAAAAAAAACCAAAAAACAAAAAGGGATCATGAAGAGATAGAAATGACTGAACAACAACAACAAAAAGCTTAATAAATATTTGACTCATCTCTGCCACCAGCTTTAACATCCGCAGACCTTGTCCTTTTTCCTTTATTCCCCTGCTCTGTATCCCCAGTATCGCCCGTATCCCCTCTGTAGCCTCTTGCCTAATGCATGATGTGTAGTAGCCATTTAATAAATCATTGAATTAAAGTGAATTTCCATTTTACAGATGAAGAAACTGAGGCCCAGAGAGGTTCAATGACTTTCTAAGGTTATATCAATGATAAGTAACAGAGCTGAGAGATTCGATTCCAACTGTCCTGGGTATAAATTCAGGGTTGTTGTCTATAAACCTTGCTGCCTCTCCCCACACTGAGTGGATAAATATGCCTATCAGAAATCATGAGTTCTCAGACAACATGGAAAAAAAACTAATAAAACTTTAGCAAGCTCTTGGGCTTCACAGTAGGCTAACAGCAAAAGTAG
The DNA here is from genome assembly GCF_019393635.1 of Dromiciops gliroides. NCBI lineage: Eukaryota > Metazoa > Chordata > Mammalia > Microbiotheria > Microbiotheriidae > Dromiciops > Dromiciops gliroides. The sequence goes on from NC_057864.1 coordinate 136,477,746, forward strand.
AAGGAGGCTGCTGGGCTACTTTGCGATAAAGCTTTATATTATCTGATGGGAAAAGGGGAGCCTCCATGCATATTGACCTGGATTAAAAGCCATTCGTTGTTAATGCAACATAGCAATCTACTTTCCCTGAATGGAAAAGAAAAGCACCCTGGGCATCTCTGATAATGGGTTCTGTGAAAAGGCAGGCTACAGGGAGCTGACCGCAGAGAGGATTCTAACCTTAAGAGAGGGACATAGTCACATCCAATTAAGCAGGCCCCGTTAATTGAGCTCATGTGGGTGTATAGAAGAGAGATGAATCATTCTTCTTAATGGGCAATGAATACCTCACAGTGAGCTAAAAGTGCCTTACATGTCTCTTTCCTCTGGGTGAGTTTAAGGTCATCTGCAAGTGGAAAGTGGCTTAACTTCCTCATTTTCACTGATAAGCACCACCGCAGACCAAAACAATCTTATATTGTTGTTAACTATAACTTTTGAGTCCTGATATTTATTTCAAGTAAACAAGTTTTAGTAACTTCTATCAAAATCATATTCCAGGGGCAGCTAGGTGGCACAGTGGATAGAGCACCGGCCCTGGATTCAGGAGTATCTGAGTTCAAATGCGGCCTCAGACACTTAACACTTACTAGCTGTGTGACCCTGGGCAAGTCACTTAACCCCAATTGCCTCACCAAAAAAAAAAAATCATATTCCAACAAAAGGATTCATAATCCTCTGAATGGAACAAAATTCTAGATAAAGACAAATAATTATCCATCTTGCAAGTTAGTCATTCCTCTTACATCCCGCAATCTTCTGCTCTGTTTTCCTATTGACTTTGTTATACTCAGGCAATGCAAGTTAGATTTTAATCAGGTCATAATTAATAATGTTAATCTGATGGGGGAAAAAGTCACATAATGCATTCTGAAGCCAAATATAAATGATTTAATTATTATCCAATACCACTTTCTCCCTGTTAGCAAGGATAATTGGAAGTTAATTGTAATAAGTAAACAAATACCACCCAAAAATCTCTTTAGAAGGGTTAAAAACATGTATTTGAAACTGTTTGTTTTCTTTCTTGAAAGAAAAAAAATCCAAAGAAACTGAATGTTTTCAACCTCTTATTATTCCCATACCACTGAATGTTTAAATAAGGAAATGCTAGGTGCAATGTGACATCTAGTGGCTAGCATCTGCTATTGCTTCTCTAGATTTACAGACTCAGCATTGAAAGAGACATTTGCTGACACCTAATGAAAGGAAAAGCTAACATTTAATTTATTCTTTAAAGTTTAAAATTCTCTTTACAAGTATCCCATTTTATTCCTATTACAACCCTGGGAGGTGTGTATACATTTTACAGATGAGGAAACTGAGGCAGAGGGCAGTTAAACGACTTGCCCAGCATCACATATCCAGTCCAAATTGTACCTGAATTGCATTGCCCTCCACCTCTTCAACAAATGGCCATCAGTTTCTGTTTGAAGATTTCTGATGAAAGGTAGCCTACCTCCTGGGTCAATTCATCCCACTTTTAGAAAACTCTTGCTGTTAGAAAAATTTTCCTTATTTAAAGTCTAATATGTACTTCTGCAACTTCCACCGCACTTGGCTATCGGTGTTCCCCTTTTCTCCAGACTAAGCATCCCTATTTCCTTTAACTGATTTTCAAATTATGGTCTCCAATGTTCTCACCATTGCGATCATCTTCCTCTGCATTCTTCTAGGCTTGTCAATGTTGCTATTGTTCAATCCTTTCAGTCATATTTGACTCTTCCTGACCAAATTTTGGGTTTTCTCGGCAAAGATACTGGAATGGCTGAAGAAAGCCAAGGTCTCCCACCGCATCCTGGGCTATCACCAGTCATTCTGACCTATGATTTGCCACTGGACTCTGGAAGAGAGAATGGGGCTGATGATTTTGCACAGCTCTGCCTCACTCAAATCCAATTCACTTGCAAATCAAGACATTACCCTCCTGATGAGATCTTTGAGAACAAAGGACAAGCAACAATGACTGAACCATTTCCTTCTCAATTTACAGATGAGGAACTGGGGCAAACAGGAATAAGTGACTTGTCCAGGGTCATACAGCTAGTAAGAGCCTGAGGCCAAATTTGAACTCATGAAGATAAGTCTTCCTGATTCCAAGTCCAGTGCTCTATCCTCTGCTGTACCTAGCTGCGAAGATTGTTAATACCCTGCTTAAAATGTCTCCTAGAAAGGACACAGAATTCCAGATGTGGCTTATACAGGGTTTATACAGGGAATTTCTCTTATTTTTAACATAACACTCATTTTAATACAAATTAAGATTACATTAGTTTTAGGGGCAGCTAGGTGGCGCAGTGGATAAAGCACCAGCCCTGGATTCAGGAGGACCCAAGTTCAAATCCAGTCTCAGACACTTAACACTAGCTGTGCGACCTGGGCAAGTCACTTAACCCTCATTGCCCAGTCCAAAAAAAAAAAAAGATTACATTAGTTTTTTGCTTTAACTCCCATGCTATATATTGTTGTTTCAGATACCTACTAGTCAACTAAAATAATTTGGAAAAGTGCATGAAGTGCTGGACCTAAAGTCAGTAGGACCTTGAATTGAATCTTACTTCTGATAATTCCTAACAGTTTGAACTTGCGATACTTATTTACTTTCCTTGTGCCTCAGTTTTCTCATATGTAAAATGGAGATAATAGTAGCTATGGAGCTTACTTCACAGGGTTTTGAAAATCAAGTAAGATAATTTACCTAAAGGAGTTTTCAGGGTGGCAAACCTAAAAATGCTGTATGTGTCAATTATTATTTTTTTAAGTATTTTAGAGGTCATGAAGGCAGCATAGTAGATGGATCATCGAGCTTAGATCAGGAAGATCTCAGTTCAAATTTTGTTTCAGATACCTACTAGTCATACAACTATGGGCAAATCAATGAATCTCTCAACCTCACTTTCCTTCTCTAGAATATAGGAATAATAATAGTCAAAGCACATTTCACATGGTTTTACCTAATGTGAGAACCCAAATGAGATCATTATGTAAAGTGCTTGGAAAACCAAAAAGTACTATGTCTATGTGTGTTATTATAATTTAAAAAAACCCAGATCATTCTCACAAGATCTGTTTTCTTTTTTATTTTCCTTTTAATTTTTCGCAATTACATGTAAAGATATTTTTTGAGTTCCAAATTTTTCTCCTGCCCTCCCTTCCCTCCCCCCTCCCGAGGCCAGCAAGCAATTTGATATAGGTTATATATTACAATCATGTTAAACATATACATGATCTGTTTTCAAGCTGCATCTCCCCCTTCCTTGTATTTGCAAGTTTTATTCTTTGAATTCAACCATAGGGACTTTACATTTGTCTTTATTAAATTATTCTATGCAGCCCATCACATCCTTTCCTATTGAGATCTTTTTGTATTTTGTCTCTGTCATATAGTATGTTCACAGACCCTCTCATGTCATCTGCAAACTCTAGAAATTTGCCATCTATGTCTTTTTTTTTTTTGTAAGGCAATTGGGGTTAAGTGACTTGCCTAGGGTCTCACAGCTAGTAAGTGTGTAAAGTTTGGGATTTGAACTCAGGTCCTCCTGAATCCAGGGCTGGTGCTCTATCCACTGCGCCACCTAGCTGCCCCGCCATCTATGTCTTTATCCAAAAAATTGATAAAAATGTTAAACAAGTCAAATTCAAAGACAAATGTCTCTAGCTCCACTTTAAATGTACCTTCAAGCTGACTTTGAGTCATTAATAATGGGGGGGGGGGGGCAGCCTGGAATCTAATCATTGAAGTAGTTTCAAATTCATTCTTTGGACAGAAAAACAAAAACAAAGAAGAAATTATCGACTTAATTAAAATATTTGCTGATTTTAACTGATAACCTGTTTTTATAAAGCAAAAATTTTCATGAAATCATTTTCATTTATAGTGAACAATAAAGATATGCTTGCTAGGCAAATGAGAGATAGGATGGCACATTGCATGTTGTATTTGATTGTTTTTAGAGTGACAGGATATGTATAATCATTTTGCTTGTGTTAAATCACGGTTTGCAATGTTATTCTCATTTCTAAATTTGTCCCATTATAATTAAAGATTTGAATACTGTCATTTTTCTTTGGAAAATCTATTTTGTAGTCTATACTAAAGTAAATATTTACAGGAATTTTCAAAAGCCTATTTCAGCTAAGTATAATTTGAAATAGTGTATACCTGACATGGTTGTTATAAAGAATATATTTTGTTGTGGATAGCTAGGTGGTGCAGTGCATAAAGCACCGGCCCTGGATTCAGGAGGCCCTGAGTTCAAATGTGGCCTCAGACACTTGATACTTACTAGCTATGTGACCCTGGGAAAGTCACTTAACCCAGAAGAAGAAGAAGGAGAACATACTATATGACAGAGACGAAGACGAAGACGAAGAAGAAATTTTGTTAATTTAAAAAGCCTACAGAAACATCAGCCCCTATTATCTTACATGAGCAGAAGCTCTATGGAAGTAGTGAGTGTAGGATTTACTCTGCAAATACTATGCAAAAATTCTTGTTTGAGGACAATTTGATCTTTCTGGCTAAATATGGTGATAAAAAGTTAACAGGAAAATAACAAAATGTAATGTAAAAATTAATTATATTAACCTAATTAGTCTTCTTGGGAATGACAAGTAAAATGGAATATAAACAAATAAACATATGTTGGCACATGCTTATATACCCTCGAACACACATACACACACACACACACACACACACACACACACACTTAGTGCTTAGCATGGTGTCAGGCACATAATAGGTACTTAAATACTACTTGACTACCACATATGCAGTCATGGAAAAAGTGGGTAATAAGCAAATTTCTCAGGTGACACCCCCTCACAATGCCTGCATAGGAGCTGTACTTCTGGGGATTTAAAGTCAACCCTTGGAGGGTTGGGACAAATAATTTTACAGCTGACTGCATCCTGCAGAATAACTTTTCTGTATTAAATTTTTATTAGCACTCCTCATGAATTACATATGAAAGTAATTTGTAAGCCATAAAATTCTATACAGACCTAAGTTATTATTACCTTATCACACCTCACTCTCTCTCATGAAAAACTTACTTTGGTTAACATAATGGGTAGGCGAACAGTCCTATAGTTTATTTCAGAGTCACTAAAATACCTTATGGCAAGTATAAACTTGCCTGAGAAAGACAAATATTGATGAAAGAAGCAAAAGTTTGGAATAGCCTCCGGGCTGATCCATGACTCCTGTTTTTTTGAGCAGACTCAAAAGTAACATACAGCAACAGTGAGGAATATAGAGGAACAGCCTTGAATAAAAAGTATCATGCAGGATGGAAGTCCTTGGAATTATAAAATGTCACCGCTAGGAGGGATTTTACAAACCATCTAATACGGTCCTCTCATTTTACAAGAGAACAAGCTGAGACCCAAAGCTGAAATGATTTTCTCCAAGTCACAGAATTTGTTGTGCAGTTGTTTCAGTCGTATCTGACTCTTGGTGACCCCATTCAGGGTTTTCTTAGTAAGAATATTGGAGCTGTGGTTTGCCATTTCCTTCTCCAGCTCATTTCACAGATGAGGAAACTGGGGCAAATGGGATTAAGTGACTTGCCCAGGGCCACACAGCTAGTAAGTCTCTGAGGCCAGATCTGAACTCCCACCTTCCCGACTCCAGGCCCAGCGCTCCATCTACTTTACCACTTAGCTGCCCCAGTCACAGAACTAATTAGTGGCAAAACCAAAAATAAAACTTGGATTCTCGGTCTCATGATCTTTCCATTTCACTATATTTCCTTCCCTTCTCACTCTCTCCCTCCCACCTCATTCTCATTTTAGGCAGGGGTTGTCTTTGAGATCCTCAGTGCCTCCTTACAAAACACTGAAGAACGAACAAGAATCTTAAAGCATCTAGTTTGTGTCCAGAAATGTGTTAGTTCGTGTTCAGGATATAAAATAAGTATCAGACAGGGCAGCTAGGTGGCACAGTGGATAGAGCACCAGCCCTGGAGTCAGGGGTATCTGAGTTCAAATCCAGCCTCAGACACTTAACACTTACTAGCTGTGTGACCCTGGGCAAGTCACTTAACCCCAATTGCCTCACTGAAAAAAAATAATAATAAAAAAATAAAAAAAAATAAGTATCAGACATAGTTCCTTGAGGAGCTAACAGTCTTGTTTTTGAAGGAGATAATACCCACAAGAAGCAACCAGAAAAACATGTCAGTATAAAATTCAGCATTAAAAGAGATGGGAAGATGGAATGAAGGAAAAGATGATGTTGATACTAAAAGGATGATCACAGAGCTCTTCGCATGTTAGTAATCCTGTATTTTTAACTCTAATGAAATCCATTTCCTTATTATGCTTCATTTTGGGTGTACTAACAATCTAAATTTAGAGACTTGGGTTAGTGCAAGGTAGTGAGTTGTAGAAACATAGACTGAGTTAGAAGGGACCTGAAAAGGTCACATGGTCCAACCCCCTGCCACATTATGGGATCATACTTTTAGAGTGAGAAGGGACCCTGAAGATGATCTCATTCCATCTCCCTCACCTTAGAGATGAAAAAAACTGAGATCCATTGATAGATAAATCCTCTGCAGCATCCCCAGAAATGGTCATGGGAACTGATTGAATAGCTGAAGTTGAGGTGCTGATTGAATTTTGGAAAATAAAAACATATTCCTCAGTTACTTTCTCACTTATAGAAAAACTTTAACCACTTCCGCAAGTGTTTCTTGTTCTTAAGATTGTTCTTGCTCTTTAGGCTTAGCCATACCTCCTTTTTGGCAGGCCCCAGGTGTATTTTACTGATCTTAAATGGCCCTGAAGTTGGGAGGACCTGAATTCAAATCTCACCTCAGACACTTACTAGTTGTGTGACTTTGGGCAAGTCACTTAACCCTGATTACCTCAAATATCCTGGGGCATCTCCAGTCATCCTGATGTATATCTTGCACTGGACCCAGATGGCTCTGGAGAAGAGAGTGAGATTGGTGACCTTGCACAGCCCTTCCTCGCTTAAATCCAATTCAGTGCAAGACATGACTTCACCTCTTTGAGAATGAAGGACAAACAACAACAACAATGACTCTGGGCAAGTCAATTAACCGTGTTTGCCTCAGTTACTTCATCTATAAATCGAGCTGCATAAGGAATGGCGAGCCCATGCCAGTATCTTTGCCAAGAAAACCCTCCATGGGGGTGAAGAGTTGGACATAACTGGAAAATGACTCAACAACAACCCTGAAAGGTATTATCCCTATTTTATACATGAGGAAACTAAAGCAGATAGAGGTTAATTGACTTGTCCAGGTTTATACAGCTAGTAAGTGTCTGAAGCAGCACTTGAACTCGGGTCTTCTTGATTCCAGGTCCCATGCTCTATGCAGTACACGACCTAACTATGTCAACTTAGAAATACCTTTGCTACTTGCAGAGAGAGATATTTAAGAAGCAATCGGTGATGTAGGACTTTAGCTCAGAATAAAAAATAAAGTTGGCTGCAGAGAGAGTTGAAAGTCATCTGCAAAAAATGATAACTAAACACATGGGAGACGGAATCACCCAGGTAGAATATGTGCAGACAAAAGACAAAAGGGCATAGAACAGAGCCTTGGGAAACCCTACGGTTAGGGGGCAGGAATGATGCTCCAACAGAGTGAGAAGGGATGATCAGATAGGTAAGGGGAGAAAATGGTGTAACAAGATTTGGAAAGAGAGTTTATTGAGCAGGAGATGATGGTGAACAGTATCAAAAGCTGCAGAGAAGTCTAGAGGAATGAAAATGGAAAAAAGGCCATTGGATTAGCAATGAAGCTATCCTTAATAACCTTATCGTGAGCAGTTTCAGCTGAATAGTAAGGCTGCGAGCCAGATTGTCAGGGATTAAGGAATGAATAGGAAGAAACAAAACAGAGGCAAAGGTATATAAAAAGCTTTTTCTGGGAGATTGGCTGTGAAACTGAAGAGATTTGTAGGCCAATAGCTTTCTATTTTATTCAAGTATTCTTGATATTATATTCTAGTTAAGCCATGTTTCTAGGCTACAGATGTAGAAGGTGAGGAAAAATTAATATTCTTTTCTACCCATCCTCATTCTGCCACCACCACTGTTACCCCTCTCTTCATGCTGGCCCAGCCTGTGCATCTATCTCTCTTTGAGGTGTTTGTGATTAAGGCCCAGCCTCAGGTAGTGGGAAGAGGAGCTTATCTACCAACCCTATATAAGTCCTATTACTTTAACCCAAAGTCTATGACCTCCATCACCACTATGTGTGATGGAGGAGGGGGCAGAAGGGAGTGAATAACTATGAACCATCTGTAATTCTGACTGTGTTCATACCAGCTGGGACAATTATGTCTCTTGGGTAGGACCAGCAATACTTGGAAAGGACCAAGCTAGAGCCTATTCTCACCCCCACTTTCACCATTGGGTGACCTCTTCTGCCTACCTACAGTTCTGTCCCAAGTCCCACCACAAGGTTTCACTCCTGCCCAGAGCCTTCCTAAACACTTAAATGTAGAGTATAGTTACCTAAGCAACACCACAACAAAGTGTGAAGAAGCTCTTCAATCAAACTGATGGAATTACAAGACTTGGCTTTTGGATGAAAATGACTGTGCCCCTTGTGGCCTTTAAAAGCTTACACTTGCTTCCCTGGAAACCAAGACTGTTGGGAAATCTGAGAACTATAGTCGCCATACCCATTCTACCCAAACAGCTAGCTTTTGCAAGGTTTGGGGTGAAGAGGTCAAAGGGGACCCAAGAGAACAATCTGAAAATCCCCTTTATCCATTCCCTGACTCATCTGAATACCCCAGCTTTCTGCCAAACCAGAAGATAGGGCCAAGGATGCAGCCAGACGATGACTCACAAGCGTAAACCAGGCTGCTCCTTAGATATGGTTATGGGTTCCAGCATTTTGGAAACTAATTGTTGGATCACATGGACTCCTCTGATTTATAACTCTAGGATGCTTATCTCCAGACGTGCCCTTGAGACATCTGGCCTGTAAATTCCGTTGCTTCTTTTGTGCCCTGTGGCTCCTTTTGTGGTGGAAGACACAGATAGTTACTTATAACAGTTTTCTTATCAAACCTTGTTCATTGAGCAAACTAAAGAAGTCATCGTAGGGCAGTGAGAAGAACAATGAATGACAGAGCAGGAGTCTAGGGTTCTGGCTCTGTCACAGACTCCCTATGACTTTGAGCAGGTGTTATAAACCAAAGCTTCTTTTAACTGTAGGTTGCAACCCCATATGGGGTCACATAACTGAATGTGGGAGTCGTGAAATATTTGGCAGTAAATGTTTGATTTTTATACCTATTTTATATACCTATATATCCAGGGTCACATAAAAATTTCTCAGGCAAAAAGGGGTTGCCAGTGGAAAAATATTTAAGAAGTCCTGTTATAAACTCTCTGAACTCCTGTTTCCTTATCTGTAAAATGAACAGGGTTAGATTTAGATTATAAATTCAATAAGAGTACAGACAATGTTTTATCTGTACTTTTTATCTTCCCTTGTATGTAGCCTAGTTCTCTAAGAGCAGTAGGTACATTTTTCTGTTTTTGTTGAATTGATTATCTTAGGAACATGGATCGAGGACTAGAAGGCACATCAAAAGGCCAACTAGTTCAACCACTTTATTTTATAGATGCGGAAACTATGACCCAAGGAGGGTGTGGCTTGTCCAAATTTACCCAGAATGATCTCTGTGGTCCTTTTAAATTAAAAAGAAAAATTACTTTGAAATTAGGACTAGGTAGATTATGCTTAAATGATTATTTTTCATTATTCCCAAAAACTACCACAAGAGGGCAGCTGTTCCATTTTCTTTAACACCAGAAAAAGAAAACCAAGACCCTTAAGGTCCAGTTCAGTATTAGTAGGAAAAGTGAATGTCTCCATTAAATGCCAAGGCAATGGTCATTATTTAAAGTTAAGTACTGATCTGAAATGCAGTGTCTTACTTAAATGGGTTCCAAAGAATAAACTAGGATGATGGTTTAACAAAGAATGAAGAGGAATAATTCATCAGTCCTCTGAAGTACTTTAATCACTTTCCATTACTCCTGATTAAGCACAGTGTTCTGCACATAATAGGTACTTTTTGAAAGGGTTATGGAGGTAGTAAGGGCTGAACAACTGTGGGGGGGGGAGAGACATGACATTTTAATACATTTTTTAAAACAATGAACATATATATGGGGAAGGGAGGCAATGAGGCTTAAGTGACTTGCCCAGGGTTACACAGCTAGTAAGTGACAAGTGTCTGAGGCCGGATTTGAACTCAGGTCCTCCTGAATCCAGGGCCTGTACTTTATCCACTGCACCACCAAGCTGCCCCAACGAACATATTTTTCATGCCAGCAATTACCTCTGTCCACAGTACTTATTTATTTGGTGATTCCAAGTTTCATGTATTATTGTAAAACCTCCAGTGAATACTAGCATACAAGAAATGCAAATTTCAGACCTTAGTAGAACACACAAATGTCTTGGCTCACCTTTGACATTGTCTCAGAACTATAGGTTTTACCAATGTAAATAAAGCCTAGGGGGCAGCTAGATGGCGCAGTGGATAAAGCACTGGCCCTGGATTCAGGAGTACCTGAGTTCAAATCCGGACTCAGATACTTGACACTTACTAGCTGTGTGACCCTGGGCAAGTCACTTAACCCCCATTGCCCCGCAAAAACAAAAACAAAAAATAAATAAAGCCTAGGGCTTAGAGATTAGGGTGTGAATTTGTGAGAGAGGAAGAGGAGAATGAAATGAATGAACAAACAAATGAATGAAAAAAGCATTTATACTCATTTATTATTTTGAAGTACTGTGCTAAACCCTGAGGATACAAATAATAAAAAGGATAAATAAATATAATAAATAAATAAAAATAATAAAAAGGATACAAAAAAATTAATCAGCTGAGGCTCTCAAGGAGCTTATAGATTCCAACAGGTAGGAAGCAATGCATAAAGGAAAATGGTAGCAAATATGCATTTTACTTAAGGTAATCACAGCAACAGTGAGTTGACTGATAGGGCAGTCAATATTGACATGCCTTTTCCAGAATCAATAATAATATTGATTTGATTACTGTGCTCAGAGCAAATAGTAGAAAAATGGAGAAGGAAAGGTAAGGGGATATGCATATGGTGACAGAGCATTGTCAAGATGACCCCAACTGCTGGTAGATGATGTAATAAAACATGGGGGCTGGAGGCAGATATACTGGGCCAAGTAAGTTTGCATTCAGTCTCTAATCGATCTATTCGTCTACATGGTAGAATTCCAAAACTGAATAGATTGACTTCCCTAAGGACTGGGGCTTATATTTTTCAGAGGGACTATGCAGAAAAAGCTAGCTGGGGTAGAGAGAAAATTGGAGAAGCAGCAATGGGGAAAGAGAAAAAAAATCATTCTAGTTTCCTCCAACAATGCCCCCTACCCAACAGTGATCTGGAAAATCATCCATTACCCTCTACTCCACCAACATGCGCACCTACATGTGTTTGCACATGCAGACTATTCCCAGATCTATACACCCTGCCTGTTTCTCTCCTGATCTCCAGTCCTGCATCAAGAACTACCTACTACAGACACTTGACACTTACTAGCTGTGTGACCCTGGGCAAGTCACTTAACCCCAATTGCCTCACACACACACAAAAAAAAACTACCTTCTAGACACCTCAAACTAGATATTACATAAGCATCTCAAATTAAATGTGTTCAAAGCAGAACTCATTGACTCCCCAAAATCCATCTTCCATTCAGCTGCCAAAGTGGTTTTCTTAAAGCACAGATATGATCATGTCACCTCCCATGCACTCAAAAAATTCCAATGACTCCCTATTACTTCTGGGATCAAATGTAAAATATTAAAATTTAATGATTTTCAATAACCTGACCTCTTCTTACACTATATTTTCTTATACATACTCAATGATCTAGCAATATTGGTGCCCTGCCTCTTCCTCATACACAACAAACTCCATGCTTTTTCACTGGCTGTTCCCCATGCCTAAAATATTGTCCCGTTCTCATCTCTGCCTCCTGGCTTCTCAGCTTCTTTCAAGTCTCTGCTAAAATCCACTGAAATCCCATATTTTGCTAGAAGCCTTTCCCATTCCCTCCTCAATGCTTGTGCCTGCTCTCTTACATTACCTTCCATCCACTCTGCATATATCTTATAAGGACATCATTTGCATACCATCTCCTTCAATAGAATGTGAGCTCCCAGAGAACAGAGACTATGTAATTTGCCTTTCTTGTATTCCCAATACCTGGTACACAGGAAGATCTGAGTTCAAATCCTGCCTCACATACCTACTAGCTGTGTGACCCTGTGCAAGTGACAACCTCTGTTTGCCTCAGTTTCCTCAACTATAAAATGAGGATGATAATAGCACTGGCCTCACAGAGTTGTTGTGAGACTCAAAGAGACAATATTGTGAAAGTGCCTCGGTACATAGTAGGTACTATGTAATTCCCTTTCCCATCCCCATTTTTAGGAGTATAACTATGAAAAGTAGTGAAATGGAACAAATTAATAAAGTGGGTAATAGAGTCAAATAAAGTTTTTGTTTGCTTTTTAAAGGTAGAGGAGAGTTGGGTATGTTTGTAGACAACAAAGAAAAAAGTCAGTAGATAAGGAGAGGTGGAGAGCTAGGGAGAAAATGAGTGAATAACTGAAAATAAACTATTTGAGAAAACAAGAGGACAAGTAGAGAGTGCACAAGTATAGAGAGGGGTTGGAATTGGCAAGGAGAGGGGCAGCTAGGTGGCAAAGTGGATAGAGCACTGGCCCTGGATTCAGGAGGACCTGAGTTCAAATCTGGCCTTAAACATGACACTCGCTGTGTGACCTTGGGCAAGTCACTTAACTTTCATTGCCCCACCAAAAAAAAAAAAAAAAAGGAATTGGCAAGGAAAAGGGCTATTTTATTCTACAAGACTAGATAAAGGGATAGGAGGATAACAAATGATGCTGTGGTGATTTGACGTATGGAATTAGGGAAGACCAAGAGCCAGAAATATATGGCCCTCAATTTTTCAGATAAGCATGAGGTGAGATTGGCCTCCTGAGGAGAAGGTGACAAACAACATGGGTAGCTTAAGATGAAAAGAAGGTTGGACCAGTCCTTGCCTCCTTAGTCTCCTTGCTTCTAATCTCTCTCCTCTCTAATCTATCACTTATACAGATGCCAAATTATTTTCTTAAATCACAAATCTATGTTACTCCCCTGGTGAAGCATCTTCTAGTGGTTCCCTTTTGCTCTTTATGTACCATTTTCTCTGTTTGACTTTCTTCTAGTTTTGATAGATATGTTTATTTCCTCATCCCCTTCATTTCCAAATATGTTAATGTCCCCTTACTCAGGGATCCTTCCCTTGTAACAAAAAAAAAAATTGATAAGAAGGAAAAATAGTACAGAAAAATTAATACATGACCAAGTCTGATATTCCATTCAATGTTCCACCTTATGTAATTTCCTGCTTCTTCAAAGAAAGGAGGAAGGTAGATTTTTTCTCATCTCCTCTCTTCCTCTAAGCTTAGCCATTATAATTATATAGCATTCAGTTTCATTTATTTTGCTTTCTCCATTTACAATTTTGTAGTCATTTGTGTATTGTTTTCTCAGGTTCTGCTCTCTTCATATAGCATCATTATGTGTATGTGTCTATGTATCTATATTGCTATATAGATATAGATAGCTATGCATATATATATATATACATATATATATATAAAATCAGTATATGTGTATATTCCCATGCAGCTATGAATTCTACATATTTGTCATTTCATTTGTAAAGTAACACTCCATTACAATCATGTACCACTTTGGGTCACAAGGGAGCAGGGCCCCTGAGGAGCAAGTATCACTCTTGGTTACAAGGAGCAGGGACCCCTGAAGAGCAGTATTTTGCGGGCGGAGGTGGGGAACAAGGGAACAGAGGTCCTCCTCGATAAGGACAAGAGTATAGACCAGGAGTGCAGCATCAAACAATTATATACCCTGAGAAATAGCTAGGAAAACAGCAGCATGAAAAAGCCTTGGGGACAGCACCTCCCCACCCCCAGGTAAGCAGAGACCAACACTGACATAAAGTTCAAAGTCAAGAAATAAGTTGGAAATTACTGGAAAAACAACTGACCTGGAAAATGGATTGAGGAGAATAATTTTAAGAACTATGGACTACCTGAAAGTCATGATAAAAAACAACTTAGACATCAAATTTCAATAAATTATTAAGGAAAACTGCCTCGATGTCTTAGAACCAGAAGTTAAAATACAAATTGAAAGAATCCACCAATCATCTCCTAAAATAGATTCCAAAAATGAAAACTCCTAGGAATGTTATAGACAAAATCTGAAACTCCCAGGTCAAGAAGCAAGTATTTCAAGCAGCCATAAAGAAATAATTCAAATATTGCAGAAAGACAGTCAACATCACATAAGAGATAGTAGCTTCAATACTAAAGGAGTGGAGGGCTTGGAATATGATATTCTGGAAGGCAACAAGCTAGGATTATAACCAAGAAAAACCTACCCAACAAAACTAAGTCTAATCCTTCAGGGGGAAATGGATATTTAATGAAATAGAGGACTTAAAGCATTCTTGATGAAAAGACAAGAGCTGAATTGTGCTGCTAAGAAACAATGAACAGACAGATTTCAGAGAACCTGGAAGGACTTGCATGAACTGATGATGAATGAGATGAGCAGAACCAGGAGAATATTGTACACTCAGTATCATCAACATTATGTGTATGATCAACTGTGATAGACTTGATTTCTTCTCAGCAACACAATGGTCTAAGATAGTTCCAAAGGACTCATGATGGAAAATGCTCTCCAAATCCAGAAAGAAAAAAAAGAACGGTGTGGAATAAGGATACAGATCGAACATACTATTACTCTTGCTTTGGGTGCTATTATTTTTTCTATTGTTGAGGTTTTTCCTTTTTTCTCTGAATTCTTCTCTTATTAACATGACTAATGCAGAAATATGTTTATGTTATTGTACATATATAACCTATATCAGATTACTTGCTGTCTTGGGAAGGGGGAGGGAAGAAAAATTTGGAACTAGAAATCTTATAGAGACAAATGTTGAGAACTATCTCTGCATGTAACAGGAAATAATAAAATACTTTTATAATTATAAAAATGACAAGAGCTGAAGAGAAAATCTGACATGCAACATAAGACTCAAGTAAAGCACAAAATGATGAACATGAAAGTGAATCATGAGATCAATAAAGTTTAATTATTTATATTCCTACATGGCAAAATAATACATGTAATTCCTAAGAACTTTATCATTATAGGACATTAGAAACAGTCTACATAGAGGGCACAGAGGTGTGAGTTGATTTATGTTGGATATTATCTCAAAAAAATAATGAAGGGGTGAGAAAAGTGAGGCGTTTAAACATTGCTCAATCCCTCACCCATTCTTTCCCTCTAATATAAAAGCTCTTCCTTGACATAAGCTCTTCCTTCTTCTTTTATGTGAGGTAATTTTCCCCATTCTACCTCTCCCTTCCCCATTCTCCCACTGCATGATGGAAGGATCTTTTCTTTCAGCATACATAGCTATCTTCATAAAATTTTCTCTAGATTTATTTTATTTTATTTTTAATTTATGGAAGCATTTCCATAACCAAGTACAATAAAAAGATGATTATACGTGAAAATGCAAATCTACTATGCACAACTTGCTATTCCTTTTAAATGTACAACAAAACCATGTAAATTTCTTTTTTTAATCTTTTTTTTTTCTTTTCTCCACTTCCCACAGCTCCAGTCCTAGAGATAGCTAACATTAGACACAAAGAAGTACATACATACATACATACAATTTACTCTATACACACTTCTATTTTTCAGTTCTTTCTCTGGATTGTTGTCTGTCCTTCATTCTCAAAGAGGACCATGACATCAGAGTGATGTCATGAGTTGCACTGAATTGGATTTAAGTAAGGAAGGACTGTGCAAGGTCATCAACCTCATTCTCTCCTCCAGAGCCATCTGGGTCCAGTGACAGGATATATAGCAGGATGACTGGAGATGGCTCTTGATGTTTAAGGCAATTGGGATTAAGTGACTTGCCCAGGATCACACAGCTAGTGTCTGAGGTGAGATTTGAACTCAGGTCCTCCTCCTAACTCGAGGGCCAGTGCTTTATCCACTGTATCACCTAGCTACTCCTTCTCTGGATGCAGATAGTCTCTTTCTTAATATGCCTATCAGTTGGAGAATGGCTAAACAAACTGTGGTATATGATTGTGATGGAATATTCTTGTGCTATAAGAAATGATAAACAGGATGATTTAAGAAAGGCCTGGAAAGACTTATATGAATTGATGTATAGTGAAATGTGCAGAACCAAAAGAACATTGTACACAGTGACAGAAATATTGTTTGATGAAGAATTGTAAATGACAACCATTCTCAGTGATACAATGATCTAAGACAATCTGAAAGAACTAATGATAAAGTATACTATCCACCTCCATAGAAAGAACTGGTATTGATTGAGCACAGACTGAAGCATGCTATTTTTCACTTTCTTTCATTTTTTTCTTTTATTCAAGTTCTCATATACAAAATTACTAATATGGTAATGTTTTACGTAATTGCACATGTATAACCTATATCTGATTGCTTACTGTCTCAGAAGTGGGGGAGAGAACGAGAGAGGAATAAAATTTGTAACTCAAAACTTTAAATAAAAATGTTGTTTATTGTTAAAAACCAATATTGCTGTTACTACATATGTTTTCTTGGTTCTGCTCATTTCACTCTTAGTTTAACAGAAGCCTTTTTTCATTGACTAAGAAGCTGCAACTCAGCAAGTACATAAAAGGCTCTTGAACAGACCAATTCTCTCCTTTCTGGTGGCTAATGAGGCAAGAACTACTTACTGTAAGAGAGATAGTTACAACAAAAGTGTCGGCCTTTTCTCCTAAACCATCTGCCATGTGTTAGGACATGCAACAGGCCTCTGTTTCATCCCATCTCTCTTTTGCTTATTCTTTCCTGATCTGAGAAAGTAAGTAGCAGAGATGGTGGTCTCTGGCTTGGAGGTGGGGGGTGGGGGTTAGAGGAGGTGTGGGCAAGGGCACAAGAAACAGAAAAGGCTTCCTGCAAAAGGTGGTCTTTTGATCTCCAAGTCCTGAAACAGAGAGGCTAAAAGGTGGAAGAGATGAGGAGGAAAAACATTTCTAGCCTAGGGATGCCGCGAATGCAAAGTACTGCCATGGATGCTGAAGTATCATGAATGAAAAACAGCAAGGGGATCAGTATGGCTCAGATGTTTGGGGAGTCATATCGAAGATTAAACTAGAAATGTAGGGAGGAGACAAGTGTAAAGAGCTTTAAATGGCAAACAGAAGAGTTTATATTTGATCTACGAAACAATAAGGAGACACTGAAATTTATTAAGTTAGGGGGTAGGAGGTTTTGCTTTAGGAAAATTCAATTTTGGTAGCTGCGGTGGAAGATGAATAGAGAGGGAGAGAGACCAATTAAAAAATTATTATAATAGTCTAGCCCAGAGATGATGAGGGCCTGAGTTAGAGAGAAGGAGACATTTTGCCGCTGATTTAATAGGAGAATGTGAAAGAAAGAGTCTAGCATGATATCAGGGTTGAGAAACTGGATAAATAGAAGAATGGTGGTGCCCTTGATAGGGCAGCTAGGTGGCATAGTGGATAGAGTGCTAGGCTTGGAGTCAGGAAGACTCATCTTCCTCTGTTCAAACTAGCCTCAGATACTCACTAGTTGTGTGAGCCTGGGTAAGTCATTTAACCCTGTTTGCCTCAGTTTTCTTATCTGAAAAATGAGCTGGAGAAGGAAATGGCAAACCACTACAGTATCTCTGCCAAGAAAAACCCAAATGGTGTCATGAATAGTTGGACAGGAAAACAATTTCAACAAGGCACCCTTGACAATAAAAAGGAAGTTCCGAAGAAAGATATGTTTGGATTCAAATCCGGGTACTCCGACTCCAAATTCAGCGCTTTTCCCAGAGTTTGTGTGAGGACCAAATGAGATAATAATTGTAAAACACTTATCCCAGTGCCTGGCATATAGTAAGCACTATATAAAAATTACTTACTTTTTTACTTCTACTTCTACTACAACTACAATTACTACTACTACAACCACCACCACTAACTACCACTACTACTACATTTCCTTACAATTTTGTCTTTGTGTGTGTGCCCTATGACTATTCCTGGAAATTTGTTAGTACCAAATTCTGCGTAGTCTTTTGCTAGGGTCTGACGGCCAAGCAGACTGGCCAAATCCTTATTATGTTAGGCCCCACAGAACTACTGCGACTCCCTCCTCCCACCCCTCAAAGTGTAAAAAAGTACAGCCACCCCATTGAACACAAGGCTGATGCCCTATTACCCTCTGGGGCCATCTGACCCTGGTTGCAACTGAGTCAAATGTTAAAAATCAGTTCAGAGTCTTTGAAAAAGAAGTCTGTAGTTTTTTTCATGGCACTGTGCCCCCTGCCCCAAACTCCCAGCTTCATGTGGGTTTCCTTCAAGCTTCCAAAACTCCTTTTCATCCGTGCTCAATCTACTTTTTCCTCCTTGCTTCCCAGTCGATGCTGTCCAGGAGGTTAGTAAGCCCTGGAATGTCTCACCCTGTGTCCCAGGGGATTAGTAAGCACTGAAATGTAAAATGTTCTCACTGGAATCACAGCCTCATTTTCATTGCTTTTTGGATTATACACAAACACCTGCAAGTTTGACTCACTAAGGAAAGAGACGAGCAAGCTTAGAGGCAGAGAGGGATGCGTAGCCACAGATCATTTTCACTGTTTTTAAAAAAAAGAAACACAACACACACTTGCAATGCAATTATCCAAGACACTGACATTTAATGTCTTTTCTTTTAATTGAATATTGTTCATGGGGGCTCTCGAGAATGAGGTAAGAGGGAAAACGAACGGGAGTTGGCTTTAACAAGAGTACATAATTTATACTTGGATCGGTTACAACATAAACAAATAATTCATTAAATGTCTATTCTGTACAAAGAACTTATAAGTACTGAGGGGAAAAGGACAGAAAGTTTGAATAAGACACAAGCCCTCGGAGAACTTATAATCTAGCAAATTTAATCAAAGCTGTGCAAATCTATTCAAAAGGGCTTTAAACTGAAAAGGGAAAATAGAATGCTGCTCTGATCAAGGCTAGAAACTACAGAGAATAGCTACAATGAAGGAAGAATTGTATAGGACATATAAGCCACAAAAAAGATTAAGTAATAAAAACCCATGGTCTTCAGTGTCTATACAAAATGCACAAATTAGGTTAACAAGCAAAAGATGCCAGAACTCCAAAAGCAACTAAAGAAAATTGGACCCATGGGCATACCTGAAACTTATTGGGATGGGAAACATGACGGAATCTAGAACGGTATTCCTTAATCAAGAATAACAGTGTAGGGGCAGCTAGGTGGCACAGTGGATAGAGCACTGGCCCTGGAGTCAGGAGGACCTGAATTCAAATCCCACCCCAGACACTTAACACTTACAAGCTGTGTGACCCTAGGCAAGTCACTTAACCCCAATTGCCTCACCCCCCCAAAAAAAAAAAGAATAACAGTGTAAGGCAAAGTGGGCACAAGATGAAGAGTAGCTTTGTGTATTAAGATATATTCATCTGGGGGCAGTTAGATGGCACAGTGGATAGAGCACCGGCCCTGGATTCAGGAGTACCTGAGTTCAAATCCGACCTCAGACACTTAACATTTACTAGCTGTGTGACCCTAGGCAAGTCACTTAACCCCAATTGCCTCACTAAAAAAAAAAAAAAAAAAAAAAGATATATTCATCTGAGGCCACGTAATAACCAAAGTGGGAAGGAATGATAGAGAACAGCTGGATGAAGGTCAATGGAAGCAAAAACAGAAGCAATATGGTTATAAAAATGTACCATAGGCAACTCGGGCAGAAAGAAGAAAAAAATACAGATTTCAGGGAACAAATCATAAGCCTGTAAGAGAGGCATAATTCTAGAGTTATGGTCATGTCAGTGATCTCAACATCTACTGGAGCTTTCTCTGCCAAAAGGCAGAACAGTTAATAAATAAGATTCTGTCTTTCTTTAATAATAATTTCATCCTTTAAAAAAAATGAGAAGTCCTTTTCTGAACAATATTCTCACCAGCAGGAAATAAGTCATTATAGAAGAAGAAAAAGGAAACTTTTGAAACCCTGGGGGGCAAGGGAAAAAAGTTAAACTGACTACTCCATCTTATTATTTGTGATAGAAAAGGAGAGCAAAGCCAGTAATTGTCCAACATCCACCCTAGATTTGGGGAGAGCAGAATTCAAAGGGTTCAGGGAAAAACTAGGAAGACTAGAATGGCCTATATTTCTACAGGACAAGTGAGTCTAGGAGATCTGAGAAGCTCACAGGAGTAAAATTCTGAAGACATGAAATGTCAGTTTCCATGAAGAGAAAAAAGAGGAAATCTAAAGAGGTTAATGTGGATGCAAAGAAAACTCATTAACCAACTTAAAATTTTAAGACCATATAGAATGGGAGCTAGGTGGTGCACAGTAGATGGAGCAATGGCCCTGGCTGGAGTCAGGAGAACCTGAGTTCCAATCAGGCCTCAGACACTTATTAGCTATGTGATACTGGGCAAGTCACTTAACCTTGATTGCTTCCCCAAAAGAAATTGTATACAAAAAAATGAAGCCAGGATATGGAGGAAAGATACAAAGCCTGGCATATCCTTATTTATTTGTTTTTTTGTTTTTATTTAGGTGAGAAAATTGGGGTTAAGTGACTTGCCCAGGGTCACACAGCTAATAAATGTTAAGTATCTGAGGCCAGATTTGAATTCAGGTCCTCCTGACTCCAGGGCCGGTGCTCTTTCCACTGCACCACCTATTGGTATCTCCTTATAAAGAAGAGTGTCAGAAAAGCTAAAGCTCAGAGTGACCTAAAGCTGACAAGAAATTCGAAGGATAGAAGGGTTTTTGTTTTGTTTTTTGTTTTTAGCTATAATGTTGGAGACCTGGAATCAGGATAGACCTGGGTTTGAATCCCACCTCTGATATAAAGTAGTTGTGTAACTATGAGTAAGCCACTAATTTTACTATGCCCCATTTCCCTCATCTGTAAAATGGGATCATATCTTTAATATTTTTCATGATGTTGTTGTTAGAATCAAATGAGATAATATATGTAACATGTTAAACATTTCCTCAACTCACCGTTGGTTGCTTCTCTCCTCTCATTGGGGAGCTGGAGGAAGAGTATTAAATTCTTTCTGAAGCCTTCCTTTATTGAGGGATCCCAGTCTTCCATTTTCCATTAGGAGCTCTGCTTGGCTTTGAGTCCACCAAATACCATGCCCTTTAAATACCTTGCCCCTGGTGGCACCCTCACCACCTCCAGCTTTGTGCATTATCTTCCCCCATTATATTAAAAGCTCCTTGTGGTTAGGAACTGTCTCTTTTTCTTATTGGCATCCCTAGACTTAGAGCACCAGTCACTTAATGAATGTTTATTGAATCAAATTGAAAATACTGTCTCTCTTTAAAGGAAATGGACAGAGATCTAGTAATCTATAAATTACTCAAATGAAGAAAATAGCAACTAGAGATTCTAAAAGCTCAATTTCCAAAGAGAAAAATGGGTAAGCCATAAATAAACCTACATGGAAAAAAAATGTAGCTGAGACAGTTAAGGACACAAGGCTGACCTTAAAGTCATTAAGACTCCACTAAAAGGCCTACATTTGACACATACTAGCTAACCAACCATTGGCAAGTCATCTAACCTCTCAGTCCTCCAGGTAATTATTGAAGACTAGAAATTACAGAAGAGTTGCCAAATTACACCAGTGAAGGCTTCAGGTGAGGAGTGGGGGGGGGGGGTTAAGGGGTGGGAGGAGGGAGAATAAGTCTCCACAAACCAGCAAACGTCGTTGATTCCAGAAAAATCTCTAAAATGTATTGTTAAAGGGATGGTTGCCAAACATCCAGAAAAGGAAGCAGTGATCAGAGAATTATAACAGCTTCATCAAGAATGGTTATACCAGATGAGCCCATTTTTCTTTTTCTGACACAATTACTACGCTAGTAGATTTGGCGAATGTCAGTTTTTTAATTAAATTTTATATTTTAACTAAATATCTGGGTGAGGGAGAGAATCTTTCCTGCTATTCATATGGAAAAAATAAAGAAATACAGACTAAATGATAGTATGGGAAGGTAAGTTGAATAGTCAGATCCAATGAGTACTCCTTAATAGCACCACATCAAATCTGAGGAAGGTGTCTAATGAAATACCCACAAGATTTATTCTCAAGCCCAAGATGTTTAATATATTTTTGTTTGTTTTTGGTTTTTTGTGGGGCAATGAAGGTTAAGTGACTTGCCCAGGGTCACACAGCTAGTAAGTGTCAAGTGTCAAGTGTCTGAGGCTGAATTTGAACTCAAAGTCCTCCTGAATCCAGGGCCAGTGCTTTATCCATTATGCCACCTAGCTGCCCCCAGATGTTTAACATATTTATCGATGATTTAGATAAAAGGGAGGTTGACATGCAGATGTGCTGGTTACAAAAAGCTAGGAAGGGATACATAACTTATAGGACACCAAAAGATGTCAATAGCCTTGAATGCTAGGCTCACTTTATAGATTTTTAGATTCAATTTAATGTGGATAAATGTAGTCTTACCATTGAGTTAAAAAGAACAACCTCATAAGTATAAGGTGAGGGAGAGAGTGTAGTGACTCTGGAAGCCAAGGAAAAAGAGAGTATCCAGGACAGAAATGGTACATATAGTAACAGGTGCTACAGAGAAGGACTTTAACAAGCAATTAGATTTTCTAATAAAGTCATTATAGACCTCTGAGAGAAATGTTTCGTAAGTGTGGAATAGAAGTGACATTCTAAGTAAGGGACTTACTAGCTGTGTGACCCTGGGACAAGTCACTTAACCCTCATTGCCCTAAAATAAAATTAAAAAGTATAACTCCAAAATAAATAAATAATGGAGGAAGAGGACAGCTGATGAGGGGAAGTAGAAACATTTAAGTTAAAGATGACCCTTTTCAAGAATGGCCATAAGGGTAAGAAGAGAAGGTAGTAGCTATCTAGGTAGAATAGAAGTGTTAAGGAGAAGATGTTTTAGGATTACAAAGACCTGAAAAGTTATAGGCAGAAAGGAAGGAGCCAAAAGGAAAGAAGAGAATGGAGATCTACTGGGGTGGGGGGAAGAAGCGGCTCTTGGTAATTGATAGAACAAAGTAATTGTAGGAAGCAGAAGAATAAAAGAACAAAGATATAGGAAAGGGAATGGTTCATTGGCTTTTTTTTAAGAGGTGGGGATGACTATTTCTCTGAAGCAAGAAAAGAAATGGAGAGGAAATAGATGATGACACTAAGAAGTTTTGAAGAATGGATGAAAGAAATTGACTAAGTTCCCTTAGGGGACTAGAGTGAGGTTTGAAGAGAGAGGAAAAAATCTGAGGCAATTGCTGTGAGGAATAAGATAAACAAGAAGTCAGGGAAAATGAGAATAAGATGATTATCTAGCAACAGTGAGGACCAGCTGCTGTATTTATTTTATTGGTCAGAACAAATAAAATAAGTGTATTTATTTTATTTGTTGAAGCAGAAGTATAATTTCAGTGGTGTAGGGAATTGATGATTTAGTAAAACTACCAGTGTGGATCAGTACGGGCTCTACAATATGGAGTCTTAGAGAATTGTCTCTAAGGTTCCAAGAGGAATCAGAGATGGGACTTGAACTCAGGTTTTTTTTTACTCTGAAGTCATCTCTCTAGCTACTGTTGCCATGATTCTTCTCCATAAATGCAGTAGTTGAAGCACAGTTTTGTCCAGAGATGCTTAGGATCAAGAATAAAGAAATCAGACTGTGGAATCACATTCTTCCATCAGGATGCAGTCTAAGCTCCTTAAAGCCAGGGATTGTTTGACTCTTCTACTATTTCTAGCCCCAGAGCCCAGCACAATGCACAAGAAGGTGCTTAATTAAAGGCTGGCTGCTTCTTTCTTAATTGGGTCAGGTAGACTAGTTCATGGAAACTCAGGTCTCCTGATGGGGTATCATCATTCTATCTACCACAAGCAATAATCTTAGCCCAGTTTTTGATCTTTCACAAGTCTTCCACATAAGTTTAATAATAATAATAATAATAATTTCCTGTTGTCCATAGAATTCTAACTCATCAAACTTGGTACGTTCTGGGCTCTGAGCTGCTGCCATAATCCCTTATAGGACCATGCTACTGTTTTATCATTTTTAATTAAATTATTTTTATTTCATTAAATATTTCCCCAATTACATTTAAAAAAACTTTAACAATCTTTGTTTAATTATGAATTCCAAATTGTCTCCCTCACTTCTCCCCTCCCCCTTGAAAAGACAATTTGATATTATACATATAGAAAAATGTTTTACATGACTTCACATTAGCCATGTTGCAAAAGAAAACACAAATAAAATAAGAAAAATAAAGTTTTTTAAAGTATGCTTCAATCTGCATTCAGAGTTTATTGGTTCTCTCTCTCTGGAGGTGGATAGCATTTTTCATCACAGGTTCCTTTGGAATTTTCTTGATCAGAACTTAATCACTTATTCTTGCTTCCATCTTCCATATGCAGAATATGCCTTCACACAAGGAGAGTTCTGCCTTATGTTAATAGGATCCTTGGCACTAACATGTGACTTGGACCAGCTGTTTGGGGTCCTACATACGTGAAAGCCACTACTGGGGGACATACCCTATTTTTAGCTCACAATTCAGCAGCATCCTTCAGGTTTCATTATGTGCAGACTTTAAAAACAGCTAACCTCCTCTCAATATAAAACAATCTCATTGCTGTATAATAACTAATAATTAACTTCTAACATTGCAGTTTATGATATTGTATTAAATCATTCATTACTTGCATTTCTATATCTCTTTAAGTAAGGTTATCAGTGAAGGTACCCATTTTTCAGATGAGCCTCAGAGAGATCAAATGACTTGTTAATTGCTTTAATGGATAAGACATAACTGGGGGCAGCTAAGTGGAGCAGTGGATAAAGTAGCTGCCCTGGATTCCAGAGGACCCGAGTTCAAATCCAGCCTCAGACACTTGACACTTACTAGCTGTGTGACCCTGGGCAAGTTACTTAACCCTCATTGCCGCTGCCCCACCCCCCCCTCCAAAAATGACCAGTAAGGATAATTCCACCAGGGCTCTCTGAATGGCTACTACAACATGGAAGAGAGGAAGGGAGGAGGGGGAAAAGGATATGCAAAATTAGAAGTAATAAATCAGGGTAAGGTCATTTTAAAAAGAACTACCCAGTCCCAGATTAGATTGAGTTTAATCTTTTTATCCTTCATTCCTCCCTGACTTTCAATTGGCATTGACTCCCAATACTGGAACTTTGTGTCCTTAGGCATGTTGTTAATGACAGAAAGTAGAAAATCTGATAGGTGAGTAATGATCCCCCAACTAGTCTCCATTGCTCAAACTTCTCTGTTTCAATCCATCCTCCATTCATCTGCCAAGGTAATTTTTCTAAAGAGAAGGTCTGACTATTTCACCCTCCCCTCTCCCCCATCCTCTCTCAATGAGCTTTAGTGCTTCCCCATTAGCTCCAGAATCATATAGTTCCAGGCTTCCTCCTGATACTGTTCTCTCATCCATACCAACAATACTGGCCTACTCGAAGTCCTTGGAATGATGTTCTCCATTCACCACTGCCATGCCTTTGGCCCTGATTGTCCCCCACCTAGAATGTTCTGCCACCTAACTTCTATCTCTTAGTTCCTTCACTTCCTTCAAGACTCAGCTCAAATTCCACTGTTCCAGGAAGACTTCCCCATGTCCCCCAGCTGCTTATGCCTTCCATCTTCTCTGTATTTTTCTTGTATCTAGGTAGTTGTTTATAGGTTATCACCCCCACTAGAATATCAGCTTCTTGAGGACAAGGACTGTCCCTTTGCCTTCCTTTGTATATCCAGCACTCACAAAAATGCCTGGCACATCGTAACTTGTTATAAATGCTTTTTAACTCAACTAATTTTATCTGTTTTGTACAGGTCAATTTTGATATCTGATTTTATAAAAAACAGTCACTATATGACACTGCACCTATGTGAGCACTGAACCATCCGTGTGGTAAAGGAAGCAGGCACACAAACTAGCTGA
This sequence comes from Dromiciops gliroides, assembly GCF_019393635.1. NCBI lineage: Eukaryota > Metazoa > Chordata > Mammalia > Microbiotheria > Microbiotheriidae > Dromiciops > Dromiciops gliroides. Next base: position 136,503,985 of record NC_057864.1, read on the forward strand.
GCACTGAGGCACACTGGACCTTGATACAATAACCAAAAGAAAAAATTTAGGTAACCCCCTAAAAAGAAAAGCTTGTGTCGAACTAAATTAACCTTTTGCCATTGATGCTGTTGTAGAAGCCAACCTAAGTATTTATAGAGGGTAGTTGAACCAACTTTAAGTGACCATTAATCAGTGGTTGATTTTAACATGGAAACCAGAATTGACTCTTGCTTGAAATCTGACAGTGGAGAAATATCTTCTGTGTTTAATTAAATTAATTGGTCTGAAATTCTGCGGGCAAGTGGTATAACATAATAATAACAACAGCAATAATAGACATTTATACAGTGGCTTAAATTTACAAAGCCCTTTACATATCTTCTCTGATTCAATCCTCACTACAGTCTGGTCAGGTAGATATTAAAGGGATTATCAATCCAGTTTTAGAGATTAGATAACTAAGACTCAGCTGAAGTGACTTGTCTATGGTCACATAGCTAGTATCAGAGGTGGGATTTAAATCATGGTCTCTGCTGCCAAAAAAAAAAAGAAAGAAAGAAAGAAAGAAGTCCAATATTCTTTCCAGGTACAACTAACTGGAGTTGGAACAAAGGAAAAACAATTTTATCCATTTTTTGTGTGAAATTTAAAATTCTCCTTAATCATATCATTAGAATGATTAGGATGTCTTATCTGAGTCTTGTTATTTATTCCCTATCTGGGATTGCAGGAGGCTTCCACAATCATACCACTCTCACACTGGCCTCTCTGAGGTCACGGTTAAACCCTTGGAAAGATTCCTGAAGAAGAGAGAGTTCTGTGGCAGATAACCCAGCCTAGCCTTGGAGTCCTTTCACTACAGAAATCTAGACATCCTTCTCCTGTTTCTTTTTCTAATCATTTTTTTCTAACATCCCTCAACATCTGCTTTCTACAGACAGTTCCTTTAGGTCCTTGATTATAAACCAAGGTGAATTTGTGTCCATGACAAAAGGAGCAGCTTCATTTGCTGAGGTAGTGAATGATCTTTGACTAATCAAGAGCTTTCTGGGGGAGTGGAGCCAAGATGGCAGAGGAAAGACTAATCAAGAAATGCTAGGCATATACCTCAAGTACATCAAAGGCAGAAAGTTTCCACATCCATCAAAATATTGGAAGTAGCATTTTTGTGGTATCTAGAACAAAATATTCAACAAATTGTGGAAATGACTGTAATAAAAATTCCTCTTCTAGGAGAAATATGTATGAAGACTATAAATGGTCAGGGAAACTCATGGGAATTGATGCAAAGTGAAGCAAGGAGGACCAGGAAAACAATATGCACATTGATAATAATGTAAATAACCTCCCCCCACATTCAAAGCTTAATACTTTTGACTAAGCCTAAACCCCAAAAAGAGATATAAGAAAGTGATATCCTCCTTTTTGTGAAGAGGTAGACTATGAATGTGGGAGGGAGGGAGAAGGGGGAATGTCTTAATCTTCAGAAAAGGGGAGAAAATGGAATCTGTAAACTGTGGCCAGTAAGCTTGGTTTATATTCCTGGCAAAATTCTAGGAAAATTATTAAATGAATGATTAGTGGACATTTATAAAAAGAAGCAGTGATCACAAAGAGATAACTTCACATCATCAAGAACAGGTTGTGCTGGCCATTTCCATTAGGGAGCTGGCCCATTCGAGCACTAATGTAAATAAAGACCTTTGGGGGGGAAAAAAAGGGGAGGGGGGAGGAGGCAGCTAGGTAGCACAGTGGATTCAGGAGGACCCGAGTTCAAATCTGGCCTCAGACTCTTGACACTACTAGCTGTGTGACCCTGGTCAACTCACTTAACCCTCATTGCCCTGCAAAGAAAAAAAAAAAAGAACAAGTTATGCTATGTTTCTTCATAAGACTGGATATGCTGGTAAAAGTGATGATCTTTCATGAGAATGGCTCAATTTCTCATAGCCAAATAATGTGGAACTTTCATTTTAAAAACAAATCATGGGAGACTCATCTCTTTTTCTTTATGATAGATATACTAAACTGGTTTGATCAGAAGAATAGTGCACATATTTTTGCCTGCATTTTAGCAAATCATTTTGGCTATTCTTATGGACAACACATGGAGATACAGGACACAGAGTAGTATAATTAGGTAGATTCAGACCTGTTTGAATGGATGTACCTAACAAGTAGTTATGAATGAATTGCCATAGTTTAGAAAGTATGTTGTAAGTTGGAAAGAATCCAGAGGAGTGTAGCCTAGAGGGCAAAGAACTTTAAGTTCTTGCCATGTGAGGATTGGTTAAAGAAACTATGGATATTTAGCCTGGAAAAGAGAAGACATAAGGGAAGATATGACACTGAAAGAAAGAATTTGATTTGTTCAGATTGGCTCCTGACAACCGAAGTAGGAGCAATGAGTAGAAGTTGCAGAGGCAAATTTCAGCTTTATGTAAACAAAATTGTCTACTAATTAGAGAAATAGAAAAGTGGAAGTACAGAAGTGACAATCAACAAATACTTTTTGAGCACCTAATGTATATTAAATATATGACACCATGCTAGATGTGGTGGTAAAATTCCTTCTTTAACAAAAAAAAAAAAAAGACTTGTTGATAAATTTGTTTCTGCACATCATACAAACCCCTAATATATTCCCATTTGAATCATTCTATAATGTACAACCCCAGAAAAATTATATCCCAGAAATCAAAAGCATAATCAATAGCTTATTGCACATACGTCATCCTTGAAAAGAAACCCTAAAATATAGCATATATCAGTCCAAGCGTTCTTTCATGTTGTTTCACTTAACTGTTTCCTACTGTAAATGAACTTATCTAATTAGGGAAATAAAACATGTATTCAAAAAGTTTCCTTCTATGGCAAGTGCTATTGGAGTTAAATAGTTGTGAGCTGGAGTAATCAGAAAAGGCTTCATGAACAAGATGAGGTTTCAAGAACTTGAAGTATATTTAAGAAGACTTAAGCAAATGAAGAGAAAAAAACATTCAAAGTAAATCATCCAAAGTATTTTACCACAATAAAAGCAGAGCCACCAGTTATGATGAAAAAGGAAACACAAAATGTTGAGAGTATAAAGTCTTGGATTCTTGTCCCAACAAATGTATCCCATTTAATTGTACAAGTATTTGTAGAGTAGGAGCAACTATGTGGACAGAACACTGGGCCTAGAGTCAGGTAGACTAGAGGTCAAATCTGGCCTCAGAGACTTACTAGCTGTGTGACCCTGGGC